>NW_026645028.1:0-731291 GCF_030020395.1 Manis pentadactyla
GTGGTGTGCAAAGAACCAAGTACACTTTTCTGTCGAGAACAGCCCCAGAGGAAGGATACTTGTGGTCTTCAGGGATCACTTACTAACTGAATGTGGCTAAATAAAGTCACCAAGCGAGCAGGAAGTATAAGAGGACAGAGATACGGGTTCAAGTCCTTTCACCTCCCTTTACTGGTTTTGTAAGCACACGCGTCTGAATCTACGTGAAAGTGTATCGGAGAACACAGTGCTATCCTTATGGCTTGGTTACCTTGCAAGATTTCTGGAAGCATAATGTAGGGAAGAGACATAGGCTATGTTGTTAACTGTTCTGTACATAAGGATAGATGCGCAGACAAAAAGATGATTGATTCAGAGATAGATAGTTTGACAAACGACAGAGAAAGACAGATAGATAGGTACATAGATTGGTAGATGATAGACATCATAGATAGATGATAGATAGATAGATAGATAGATAGATAGATAGATAGATAGATAGATAGATACACAGATATATAGATACATACATACATACATAGACAGACAGACCGTTAGATAGATAGATACAGATACATATCGATTGACACAAAGCTATTGCTCATAACCAGGAGTTGAATGTTGAATAACATAGCTAAACTACAAACAAGAAGGAAGAATGAAATCCAGTTTAGAAAGTACAGTAAGCAGCCCTAAGAAGAAAACAAATACTACCATTTGCAATGACGTGGATGGAGCTAGACGGTAGTACGTTCAGAGATATAGGCCAGGCGGAGAAAAACACGTACCAACTGATTTCACTCATGTGTGGAGTATAACAACAATGTAAAACTGAAGGAAAAAAACAGCAGCACACTACTCACAGAACCCGAGAGTTGAGTAAAAGTTACCAAAGGGAAAAGGACTGGGCAGGGTGGGTCTGAAGGGAGGGATAAGTGTGGGGAGAAAGAATGGGGGCATTAGGATTAGCAAGTATAATGCATGTGATCGGGTGTGCATGGGGAGTACTGTACAACACAGAGAAGACTAGTAGAGATCATATAGCATCTTACTACTCACTGATGTACAGCGACTGCAACGGGTTCTGTGGGGGGTGTCATGGTGAAGGGCTCTACAGCAACCAACTACGCTGATCGACAGCGACTGAAGAGGTTTTTCTTGGGGACTTGGTGATGTGGGGTGCATAGTAAACATAATATTCTTCACGTGATTGTAGATTAATGATAAAAAAATTCTTTAAATGAAATAAGTGCACAGCTCTAAATCATCAGAATAAAAGGTCAGGCACTGAGTGCTGCAAACAAAAGACACAGGGTTAAAAGAAGGGATAAAAACTCAAGACACCTACATGCTTACTTACAGGAGACTCACTTGAGATCCAAGGACACAGATAAACTACAAGCCGAAGGTGTGTGGACAAGTACCCTACACGAGTGAAAGTGAAAAACAAATAATCAAACAAATGGATTCTGTTTGAGTCCCAAGAGACAGTCAGCAGAAAATAGCCCTATCTGGCCACCGTGAATTCTTTTTGTTTGGTTTCAGCAGTTCCCAGCCTTAGATTTAGTGGTGCAGCAACATACTTCTCATTTTCTCTCACCTCATCAACTGAGATGCTGTAATAATAAGCATCTGGGCAGTTGAAATCAGTGGGTTTTATGATGTTCACGAATGTGAAGATCTAATAACCAACTAAAGAGAGAACTTTGGTCACTCAAATAAACAAGTCACTTCACAATACACTATTAGCTTCCAACTGATCCTGTCTAGAAATCGGTGTTCCTTTTTTATTTGACCCTCCGTCCTATCTGCTGTGATCATGCTGATGTCCTTCAAACATGGTGGGGAGAAAAGCAACAAGTTTACTTCTCTGTCGACAACAGGCCCAGAGGAATGATACTTGTGGTCTTCAGGGAGCACTTAGTCAATGAATGTGGCTAAATACAGACAGCAAGTTAGAAGGAGATGAAAGAGGTCAGAGGATAGAGTCACTGGTTCAAGTCCTGGCACAATCATTTCCTGGTTACGTACATACATGCGGCCGACTCGACCTGCAAGTGTCTCGGTGAACACAGTGCTCTCTCTACAGCCTAGATACTTTGCAGGATTTTTGGAAGCGTAGTGTAGGAAAGTGATATAGGAAATATGGTTAACTGTTCTGTACACAAGGACAGATGGGCAGACAAAAAGATGATTGATTGATAAATAGTTAGACAGACAGATAGATAGATATAGGTACATATCGATTAACACAAAGCTACTGCTCATAACCATTAGAGCAATGGTGAAAGCACATAGCGAAACTACAAACAAAAAAGAAGAATGAAATCCAGTTTAAAAAGTGCAGTAAGCAGCCATAAGAAGAAAACAAATTCTATAATTTGCAATAACGTGGATGGAGCTAGAGGGTATTATGCTCAGTCAAATAGGCCAGTCGGAGAAATACAAGTACCAAATAATTTCCCTCATGTGTGGAGTATGATAACAAAGAAAAACTGAAGGAAAAGACAGCAGCAGACTCACAGAACCCGAGAGTGGACTAACAGTTACCAAAGAGAAAGTGACTGGGTAGGGTTTGTGGGAAGGGAGTAATAATGGCGGGGAAAAGGAATGGGGGCATTAGGATTAGAATGTATAATGTGGAGGGTGGGGGTCACGTGTTGGGCTGAATAACAAAGAGAATACATGTAGTGATTCTACAGCATCTTAGTACATGCTGACGGACAGCGACTGTAACTGGGATTTGGGGGGGTAATTGGTGAAGGGGGTAGACTAGAAAACATAATGTTCTGCCTGGGATTGTATATTAATGAGAACAAAAAGAATTCCAAAGTGCAGTAAGAGCACAGCTCTCAAATATCAGAATGAAAGTACAGGCTTTGAGTGCTCCAATCAAATGACACAGGTTTAGAAGTACTGATGAAAACTCAAGATCACCTACGTGCTCCCTTACTGGAGACTCACTTGAGATCCAAGGATCAGACAAACTACAAGATGAAGGGGCGGGGACTGGTACCTTATACAAGTAAAACTGAGAAACAAACAAAAAACGAATTCTCTTTGAGTCCCCAGAGAGATTCTGTAGAAAATAGCCCTATCTAGCCACCGTGAATTCTTTTTGTTTATTTTCAGCAGTGCTCAGGCATAGATTTAGTGGTGCAGCAACTTCGTTCTCATTTCCTCTCACCTCAACAAATGCATTGCTGTAATAATATGCGTCTGGGCATTTATAATCATTGCTTTTCATGATGTTCACGAATGTAAAGGAGTAATAAACACCTAAAGTGGGTAGTTTTTCCCTCAAATAAACACTTCACTCCACAACACACTCGTTGTTCCAACTGCTCCTGTCCAGAAATAGGTGTTCCTTTATATTTGTCCCTCCAGCTATCAGCAGTGATCACGCTGATGTCTCTCAAACATGGTGGTGTGCAAAGAACCAAGTACACTTTTCTGTCGAGAACAGCCCCAGAGGAAGGATACTTGTGGTCTTCAGGGATCACTTACTAACTGAATGTGGCTAAATAAAGTCACCAAGCGAGCAGGAAGTATAAGAGGACAGAGATACGGGTTCAAGTCCTTTCACCTCCCTTTACTGGTTTTGTAAGCACACGCGTCTGAATCTACGTGAAAGTGTATCGGAGAACACAGTGCTATCCTTATGGCTTGGTTACCTTGCAAGATTTCTGGAAGCATAATGTAGGGAAGAGACATAGGCTATGTTGTTAACTGTTCTGTACATAAGGATAGATGCGCAGACAAAAAGATGATTGATTCAGAGATAGATAGTTTGACAAACGACAGAGAAAGACAGATAGATAGGTACATAGATTAGTAGATGATAGACATCATAGATAGATGATAGATAGATAGATAGATAGATAGATAGATAGATAGATAGATAGATACACAGATATATAGATACATACATACATACATAGACAGACAGACCGTTAGATAGATAGATACAGATACATATCGATTGACACAAAGCTATTGCTCATAACCAGGAGTTGAATGTTGAATAACATAGCTAAACTACAAACAAGAAGGAAGAATGAAATCCAGTTTAAAAAGTACAGTAAGCAGCCCTAAGAAGAAAACAAATACTACCATTTGCAATGACGTGGATGGAGCTAGACGGTAGTACGTTCAGAGATATAGGCCAGGCGGAGAAAAACACGTACCAACTGATTTCACTCATGTGTGGAGTATAACAACAATGTAAAACTGAAGGAAAAAAACAGCAGCACACTACTCACAGAACCCGAGAGTTGAGTAAAAGTTACCAAAGGGAAAAGGACTGGGCAGGGTGGGTCTGAAGGGAGGGATAAGTGTGGGGAGAAAGAATGGGGGCATTAGGATTAGCAAGTATAATGCATGTGATCGGGTGTGCATGGGGAGTACTGTACAACACAGAGAAGACTAGTAGAGATCATATAGCATCTTACTACTCACTGATGTACAGCGACTGCAACGGGTTCTGTGGGGGTGTCATGGTGAAGGGCTCTACAGCAACCAACTACGCTGATCGACAGCGACTGAAGAGGTTTTTCTTGGGGACTTGGTGATGTGGGGTGCATAGTAAACATAATATTCTTCACGTGATTGTAGATTAATGATAAAAAAATTCTTTAAATGAAATAAGTGCACAGCTCTAAATCATCAGAATAAAAGGTCAGGCACTGAGTGCTGCAAACAAGAGACACAGGGTTAAAAGAAGGGATAAAAACTCAAGACACCTACATGCTTACTTACAGGAGACTCACTTGAGATCCAAGGACACAGATAAACTACAAGCCGAAGGTGTGTGGACAAGTACCCTACACGAGTGAAAGTGAAAAACAAATAATCAAACAAATGGATTCTGTTTGAGTCCCAAGAGACAGTCAGCAGAAAATAGCCCTATCTGGCCACCGTGAATTCTTTTTGTTTGGTTTCAGCAGTTCCCAGCCTTAGATTTAGTGGTGCAGCAACATACTTCTCATTTTCTCTCACCTCATCAACTGAGATGCTGTAATAATAAGCATCTGGGCAGTTGAAATCAGTGGGTTTTATGATGTTCACGAATGTGAAGATCTAATAACCAACTAAAGAGAGAACTTTGGTCACTCAAATAAACAAGTCACTTCACAATACACTATTAGCTTCCAACTGATCCTGTCTAGAAATCGGTGTTCCTTTTTTATTTGACCCTCCGTCCTATCTGCTGTGATCATGCTGATGTCCTTCAAACATGGTGGGGAGAAAAGCAACAAGTTTACTTCTCTGTCGACAACAGGCCCAGAGGAATGATACTTGTGGTCTTCAGGGGGCACTTAGTCAATGAATGTGGCTAAATACAGACAGCAAGTTAGAAGGAGATGAAAGAGGTCAGAGGATAGAGTCACTGGTTCAAGTCCTGGCACAATCATTTCCTGGTTACGTACATACATGCGGCCGACTCGACCTGCAAGTGTCTCGGTGAACAAAGTGCTCTCTCTACAGCCTAGATACTTTGCAGGATTTTTGGAAGCGTAGTGTAGGAAAGTGATATAGGAAATATGGTTAACTGTTCTGTACACAAGGACAGATGGGCAGACAAAAAGATGATTGATTGATAAATAGTTAGACAGACAGATAGATAGATATAGGTACATATCGATTAACACAAAGCTACTGCTCATAACCATTAGAGCAATGGTGAAAGCACATAGCGAAACTACAAACAAAAAAGAAGAATGAAATCCAGTTTAAAAAGTGCAGTAAGCAGCCATAAGCAGAAAACAAATTCTATAATTTGCAATAAAGTGGATGGAGCTAGAGGGTATTATGCTCAGTCAAATAGGCCAGTCGGAGAAATACAAGTACCAAATAATTTCCCTCATGTGTGGAGTATGATAACAAAGAAAAACTGAAGGAAAAGACAGCAGCAGACTCACAGAACCCGAGAGTGGACTAACAGTTACCAAAGAGAAAGTGACTGGGTAGGGTTTGTGGGAAGGGAGTAATAAAGGCGGGGAAAAGGAATGGGGGCATTAGGATTAGAATGTATAATGTGGAGGGTGGGGGTCACGTGTTGGGCTGAATAACAAAGAGAATACATGTAGTGATTCTACAGCATCTTAGTACATGCTGACGGACAGCGACTGTAACTGGGATTTGGGGGGTAATTGGTGAAGGGGGTAGACTAGAAAACATAATGTTCTGCCTGGGATTGTATATTAATGAGAACAAAAAGAATTCCAAAGTGCAGTAAGAGCACAGCTCTCAAATATCAGAATGAAAGTACAGGCTTTGAGTGCTCCAATCAAATGACACAGGTTTAGAAGTACTGATGAAAACTCAAGATCACCTACGTGCTCCCATACTGGAGACTCACTTGAGATCCAAGGATCAGACAAACTACAAGATGAAGGGGCGGGGACTGGTACCTTATACAAGTAAAACTGAGAAACAAACAAAAAACGAATTCTCTTTGAGTCCCCAGAGAGATTCTGTAGAAAATAGCCCTATCTAGCCACCGTGAATTCTTTTTGTTTATTTTCAGCAGTGCTCAGGCATAGATTTAAAGTGCAGCAACTTCCTTCTCATTTCCTCTCACCTCAACAAATGAATTGCTGTAATAATATGCGTCTGGGCATTTATAATCATTGCTTTTCATGATGTTCACGAATGTAAAGGAGTAATAACCACCTAAAGTGGGTAGTTTTTCCCTCAAATAAACACTTCACTCCACAACACACTCGTTGTTCCAACTGCTCCTGTCCAGAAATAGGTGTTCCTTTATATTTGTCCCTCCAGCTATCAGCAGTGATCACGCTGATGTCTCTCAAACATGGTGGTGTGCAAAGAACCAAGTACACTTTTCTGTCGAGAACAGCCCCAGAGGAAGGATACTTGTGGTCTTCAGGGATCACTTACTAACTGAATGTGGCTAAATAAAGTCACCAAGCGAGCAGGAAGTATAAGAGGACAGAGATACGGGTTCAAGTCCTTTCACCTCCCTTTACTGGTTTTGTAAGCACACGCGTCTGAATCTACGTGAAAGTGTATCGGAGAACACAGTGCTATCCTTATGGCTTGGTTACCTTGCAAGATTTCTGGAAGCATAATGTAGGGAAGAGACATAGGCTATGTTGTTAACTGTTCTGTACATAAGGATAGATGCGCAGACAAAAAGATGATTGATTCAGAGATAGATAGTTTGACAAACGACAGAGAAAGACAGATAGATAGGTACATAGATTGGTAGATGATAGACATCATAGATAGATGATAGATAGATAGATAGATAGATAGATAGATAGATAGATAGATAGATAGATAGATACACAGATATATAGATACATACATACATACATAGACAGACAGACCGTTAGATAGATAGATACAGATACATATCGATTGACACAAAGCTATTGCTCATAACCAGGAGTTGAATGTTGAATAACATAGCTAAACTACAAACAAGAAGGAAGAATGAAATCCAGTTTAGAAAGTACAGTAAGCAGCCCTAAGAAGAAAACAAATACTACCATTTGCAATGACGTGGATGGAGCTAGACGGTAGTACGTTCAGAGATATAGGCCAGGCGGAGAAAAACACGTACCAACTGATTTCACTCATGTGTGGAGTATAACAACAATGTAAAACTGAAGGAAAAAAACAGCAGCACACTACTCACAGAACCCGAGAGTTGAGTAAAAGTTACCAAAGGGAAAAGGACTGGGCAGGGTGGGTCTGAAGGGAGGGATAAGTGTGGGGAGAAAGAATGGGGGCATTAGGATTAGCAAGTATAATGCATGTGATCGGGTGTGCATGGGGAGTACTGTACAACACAGAGAAGACTAGTAGAGATCATATAGCATCTTACTACTCACTGATGTACAGCGACTGCAACGGGTTCTGTGGGGGTGTCATGGTGAAGGGCTCTACAGCAACCAACTACGCTGATCGACAGCGACTGAAGAGGTTTTTCTTGGGGACTTGGTGATGTGGGGTGCATAGTAAACATAATATTCTTCACGTGATTGTAGATTAATGATAAAAAAATTCTTTAAATGAAATAAGTGCACAGCTCTAAATCATCAGAATAAAAGGTCAGGCACTGAGTGCTGCAAACAAAAGACACAGGGTTAAAAGAAGGGATAAAAACTCAAGACACCTACATGCTTACTTACAGGAGACTCACTTGAGATCCAAGGACACAGATAAACTACAAGCCGAAGGTGTGTGGACAAGTACCCTACACGAGTGAAAGTGAAAAACAAATAATCAAACAAATGGATTCTGTTTGAGTCCCAAGAGACAGTCAGCAGAAAATAGCCCTATCTGGCCACCGTGAATTCTTTTTGTTTGGTTTCAGCAGTTCCCAGCCTTAGATTTAGTGGTGCAGCAACATACTTCTCATTTTCTCTCACCTCATCAACTGAGATGCTGTAATAATAAGCATCTGGGCAGTTGAAATCAGTGGGTTTTATGATGTTCACGAATGTGAAGATCTAATAACCAACTAAAGAGAGAACTTTGGTCACTCAAATAAACAAGTCACTTCACAATACACTATTAGCTTCCAACTGATCCTGTCTAGAAATCGGTGTTCCTTTTTTATTTGACCCTCCGTCCTATCTGCTGTGATCATGCTGATGTCCTTCAAACATGGTGGGGAGAAAAGCAACAAGTTTACTTCTCTGTCGACAACAGGCCCAGAGGAATGATACTTGTGGTCTTCAGGGAGCACTTAGTCAATGAATGTGGCTAAATACAGACAGCAAGTTAGAAGGAGATGAAAGAGGTCAGAGGATAGAGTCACTGGTTCAAGTCCTGGCACAATCATTTCCTGGTTACGTACATACATGCGGCCGACTCGACCTGCAAGTGTCTCGGTGAACACAGTGCTCTCTCTACAGCCTAGATACTTTGCAGGATTTTTGGAAGCGTAGTGTAGGAAAGTGATATAGGAAATATGGTTAACTGTTCTGTACACAAGGACAGATGGGCAGACAAAAAGATGATTGATTGATAAATAGTTAGACAGACAGATAGATAGATATAGGTACATATCGATTAACACAAGCTACTGCTCATAACCATTAGAGCAATGGTGAAAGCACATAGCGAAACTACAAACAAAAAAGAAGAATGAAATCCAGTTTAAAAAGTGCAGTAAGCAGCCATAAGAAGAAAACAAATTCTATAATTTGCAATAACGTGGATGGAGCTAGAGGGTATTATGCTCAGTCAAATAGGCCAGTCGGAGAAATACAAGTACCAAATAATTTCCCTCATGTGTGGAGTATGATAACAAAGAAAAACTGAAGGAAAAGACAGCAGCAGACTCACAGAACCCGAGAGTGGACTAACAGTTACCAAAGAGAAAGTGACTGGGTAGGGTTTGTGGGAAGGGAGTAATAATGGCGGGGAAAAGGAATGGGGGCATTAGGATTAGAATGTATAATGTGGAGGGTGGGGGTCACGTGTTGGGCTGAATAACAAAGAGAATACATGTAGTGATTCTACAGCATCTTAGTACATGCTGACGGACAGCGACTGTAACTGGGATTTGGGGGGGTAATTGGTGAAGGGGGTAGACTAGAAAACATAATGTTCTGCCTGGGATTGTATATTAATGAGAACAAAAAGAATTCCAAAGTGCAGTAAGAGCACAGCTCTCAAATATCAGAATGAAAGTACAGGCTTTGAGTGCTCCAATCAAATGACACAGGTTTAGAAGTACTGATGAAAACTCAAGATCACCTACGTGCTCCCTTACTGGAGACTCACTTGAGATCCAAGGATCAGACAAACTACAAGATGAAGGGGCGGGGACTGGTACCTTATACAAGTAAAACTGAGAAACAAACAAAAAACGAATTCTCTTTGAGTCCCCAGAGAGATTCTGTAGAAAATAGCCCTATCTAGCCACCGTGAATTCTTTTTGTTTATTTTCAGCAGTGCTCAGGCATAGATTTAGTGGTGCAGCAACTTCGTTCTCATTTCCTCTCACCTCAACAAATGCATTGCTGTAATAATATGCGTCTGGGCATTTATAATCATTGCTTTTCATGATGTTCACGAATGTAAAGGAGTAATAAACACCTAAAGTGGGTAGTTTTTCCCTCAAATAAACACTTCACTCCACAACACACTCGTTGTTCCAACTGCTCCTGTCCAGAAATAGGTGTTCCTTTATATTTGTCCCTCCAGCTATCAGCAGTGATCACGCTGATGTCTCTCAAACATGGTGGTGTGCAAAGAACCAAGTACACTTTTCTGTCGAGAACAGCCCCAGAGGAAGGATACTTGTGGTCTTCAGGGATCACTTACTAACTGAATGTGGCTAAATAAAGTCACCAAGCGAGCAGGAAGTATAAGAGGACAGAGATACGGGTTCAAGTCCTTTCACCTCCCTTTACTGGTTTTGTAAGCACACGCGTCTGAATCTACGTGAAAGTGTATCGGAGAACACAGTGCTATCCTTATGGCTTGGTTACCTTGCAAGATTTCTGGAAGCATAATGTAGGGAAGAGACATAGGCTATGTTGTTAACTGTTCTGTACATAAGGATAGATGCGCAGACAAAAAGATGATTGATTCAGAGATAGATAGTTTGACAAACGACAGAGAAAGACAGATAGATAGGTACATAGATTAGTAGATGATAGACATCATAGATAGATGATAGATAGATAGATAGATAGATAGATAGATAGATAGATAGATACACAGATATATAGATACATACATACATACATAGACAGACAGACCGTTAGATAGATAGATACAGATACATATCGATTGACACAAAGCTATTGCTCATAACCAGGAGTTGAATGTTGAATAACATAGCTAAACTACAAACAAGAAGGAAGAATGAAATCCAGTTTAAAAAGTACAGTAAGCAGCCCTAAGAAGAAAACAAATACTACCATTTGCAATGACGTGGATGGAGCTAGACGGTAGTACGTTCAGAGATATAGGCCAGGCGGAGAAAAACACGTACCAACTGATTTCACTCATGTGTGGAGTATAACAACAATGTAAAACTGAAGGAAAAAAACAGCAGCACACTACTCACAGAACCCGAGAGTTGAGTAAAAGTTACCAAAGGGAAAAGGACTGGGCAGGGTGGGTCTGAAGGGAGGGATAAGTGTGGGGAGAAAGAATGGGGGCATTAGGATTAGCAAGTATAATGCATGTGATCGGGTGTGCATGGGGAGTACTGTACAACACAGAGAAGACTAGTAGAGATCATATAGCATCTTACTACTCACTGATGTACAGCGACTGCAACGGGTTCTGTGGGGGTGTCATGGTGAAGGGCTCTACAGCAACCAACTACGCTGATCGACAGCGACTGAAGAGGTTTTTCTTGGGGACTTGGTGATGTGGGGTGCATAGTAAACATAATATTCTTCACGTGATTGTAGATTAATGATAAAAAAATTCTTTAAATGAAATAAGTGCACAGCTCTAAATCATCAGAATAAAAGGTCAGGCACTGAGTGCTGCAAACAAGAGACACAGGGTTAAAAGAAGGGATAAAAACTCAAGACACCTACATGCTTACTTACAGGAGACTCACTTGAGATCCAAGGACACAGATAAACTACAAGCCGAAGGTGTGTGGACAAGTACCCTACACGAGTGAAAGTGAAAAACAAATAATCAAACAAATGGATTCTGTTTGAGTCCCAAGAGACAGTCAGCAGAAAATAGCCCTATCTGGCCACCGTGAATTCTTTTTGTTTGGTTTCAGCAGTTCCCAGCCTTAGATTTAGTGGTGCAGCAACATACTTCTCATTTTCTCTCACCTCATCAACTGAGATGCTGTAATAATAAGCATCTGGGCAGTTGAAATCAGTGGGTTTTATGATGTTCACGAATGTGAAGATCTAATAACCAACTAAAGAGAGAACTTTGGTCACTCAAATAAACAAGTCACTTCACAATACACTATTAGCTTCCAACTGATCCTGTCTAGAAATCGGTGTTCCTTTTTTATTTGACCCTCCGTCCTATCTGCTGTGATCATGCTGATGTCCTTCAAACATGGTGGGGAGAAAAGCAACAAGTTTACTTCTCTGTCGACAACAGGCCCAGAGGAATGATACTTGTGGTCTTCAGGGGGCACTTAGTCAATGAATGTGGCTAAATACAGACAGCAAGTTAGAAGGAGATGAAAGAGGTCAGAGGATAGAGTCACTGGTTCAAGTCCTGGCACAATCATTTCCTGGTTACGTACATACATGCGGCCGACTCGACCTGCAAGTGTCTCGGTGAACAAAGTGCTCTCTCTACAGCCTAGATACTTTGCAGGATTTTTGGAAGCGTAGTGTAGGAAAGTGATATAGGAAATATGGTTAACTGTTCTGTACACAAGGACAGATGGGCAGACAAAAAGATGATTGATTGATAAATAGTTAGACAGACAGATAGATAGATATAGGTACATATCGATTAACACAAAGCTACTGCTCATAACCATTAGAGCAATGGTGAAAGCACATAGCGAAACTACAAACAAAAAAGAAGAATGAAATCCAGTTTAAAAAGTGCAGTAAGCAGCCATAAGCAGAAAACAAATTCTATAATTTGCAATAAAGTGGATGGAGCTAGAGGGTATTATGCTCAGTCAAATAGGCCAGTCGGAGAAATACAAGTACCAAATAATTTCCCTCATGTGTGGAGTATGATAACAAAGAAAAACTGAAGGAAAAGACAGCAGCAGACTCACAGAACCCGAGAGTGGACTAACAGTTACCAAAGAGAAAGTGACTGGGTAGGGTTTGTGGGAAGGGAGTAATAAAGGCGGGGAAAAGGAATGGGGGCATTAGGATTAGAATGTATAATGTGGAGGGTGGGGGTCACGTGTTGGGCTGAATAACAAAGAGAATACATGTAGTGATTCTACAGCATCTTAGTACATGCTGACGGACAGCGACTGTAACTGGGATTTGGGGGGTAATTGGTGAAGGGGGTAGACTAGAAAACATAATGTTCTGCCTGGGATTGTATATTAATGAGAACAAAAAGAATTCCAAAGTGCAGTAAGAGCACAGCTCTCAAATATCAGAATGAAAGTACAGGCTTTGAGTGCTCCAATCAAATGACACAGGTTTAGAAGTACTGATGAAAACTCAAGATCACCTACGTGCTCCCATACTGGAGACTCACTTGAGATCCCAGGATCAGACAAACTACAAGATGAAGGGGCGGGGACTGGTACCTTATACAAGTAAAACTGAGAAACAAACAAAAAACGAATTCTCTTTGAGTCCCCAGAGAGATTCTGTAGAAAATAGCCCTATCTAGCCACCGTGAATTCTTTTTGTTTATTTTCAGCAGTGCTCAGGCATAGATTTAAAGTGCAGCAACTTCCTTCTCATTTCCTCTCACCTCAACAAATGAATTGCTGTAATAATATGCGTCTGGGCATTTATAATCATTGCTTTTCATGATGTTCACGAATGTAAAGGAGTAATAACCACCTAAAGTTGGTAGTTTTTCCCTCAAATAAACACTTCACTCCACAACACACTCGTTGTTCCAACTGCTCCTGTCCAGAAATAGGTGTTCCTTTATATTTGTCCCTCCAGCTATCAGCAGTGATCACGCTGATGTCTCTCAAACATGGTGGTGTGCAAAGAACCAAGTACACTTTTCTGTCGAGAACAGCCCCAGAGGAAGGATACTTGTGGTCTTCAGGGATCACTTACTAACTGAATGTGGCTAAATAAAGTCACCAAGCGAGCAGGAAGTATAAGAGGACAGAGATACGGGTTCAAGTCCTTTCACCTCCCTTTACTGGTTTTGTAAGCACACGCGTCTGAATCTACGTGAAAGTGTATCGGAGAACACAGTGCTATCCTTATGGCTTGGTTACCTTGCAAGATTTCTGGAAGCATAATGTAGGGAAGAGACATAGGCTATGTTATTAACTGTTCTGTACATAAGGATAGATGCGCAGACAAAAAGATGATTGATTCAGAGATAGATAGTTTGACAAACGACAGAGAAAGACAGATAGATAGGTACATAGATTGGTAGATGATAGACATCATAGATAGATGATAGATAGATAGATAGATAGATAGATAGATAGATAGATAGATAGATAGATAGATACACAGATATATAGATACATACATACATACATAGACAGACAGACCGTTAGATAGATAGATACAGATACATATCGATTGACACAAAGCTATTGCTCATAACCAGGAGTTGAATGTTGAATAACATAGCTAAACTACAAACAAGAAGGAAGAATGAAATCCAGTTTAAAAAGTACAGTAAGCAGCCCTAAGAAGAAAACAAATACTACCATTTGCAATGACGTGGATGGAGCTAGACGGTAGTACGTTCAGAGATATAGGCCAGGCGGAGAAAAACACGTACCAACTGATTTCACTCATGTGTGGAGTATAACAACAATGTAAAACTGAAGGAAAAAAACAGCAGCACACTACTCACAGAACCCGAGAGTTGAGTAAAAGTTACCAAAGGGAAAAGGACTGGGCAGGGTGGGTCTGAAGGGAGGGATAAGTGTGGGGAGAAAGAATGGGGGCATTAGGATTAGCAAGTATAATGCATGTGATCGGGTGTGCATGGGGAGTACTGTACAACACAGAGAAGACTAGTAGAGATCATATAGCATCTTACTACTCACTGATGTACAGCGACTGCAACGGGTTCTGTGGGGGTGTCATGGTGAAGGGCTCTACAGCAACCAACTACGCTGATCGACAGCGACTGAAGAGGTTTTTCTTGGGGACTTGGTGATGTGGGGTGCATAGTAAACATAATATTCTTCACGTGATTGTAGATTAATGATAAAAAAATTCTTTAAATGAAATAAGTGCACAGCTCTAAATCATCAGAATAAAAGGTCAGGCACTGAGTGCTGCAAACAAAAGACACAGGGTTAAAAGAAGGGATAAAAACTCAAGACACCTACATGCTTACTTACAGGAGACTCACTTGAGATCCAAGGACACAGATAAACTACAAGCCGAAGGTGTGTGGACAAGTACCCTACACGAGTGAAAGTGAAAAACAAATAATCAAACAAATGGATTCTGTTTGAGTCCCAAGAGACAGTCAGCAGAAAATAGCCCTATCTGGCCACCGTGAATTCTTTTTGTTTGGTTTCAGCAGTTCCCAGCCTTAGATTTAGTGGTGCAGCAACATACTTCTCATTTTCTCTCACCTCATCAACTGAGATGCTGTAATAATAAGCATCTGGGCAGTTGAAATCAGTGGGTTTTATGATGTTCACGAATGTGAAGATCTAATAACCAACTAAAGAGAGAACTTTGGTCACTCAAATAAACAAGTCACTTCACAATACACTATTAGCTTCCAACTGATCCTGTCTAGAAATCGGTGTTCCTTTTTTATTTGACCCTCCGTCCTATCTGCTGTGATCATGCTGATGTCCTTCAAACATGGTGGGGAGAAAAGCAACAAGTTTACTTCTCTGTCGACAACAGGCCCAGAGGAATGATACTTGTGGTCTTTAGGGGGCACTTAGTCAATGAATGTGGCTAAATACAGACAGCAAGTTAGAAGGAGATGAAAGAGGTCAGAGGATAGAGTCACTGGTTCAAGTCCTGGCACAATCATTTCCTGGTTACGTACATACATGCGGCCGACTCGACCTGCAAGTGTCTCGGTGAACACAGTGCTCTCTCTACAGCCTAGATACTTTGCAGGATTTTTGGAAGCGTAGTGTAAGAAAGTGATATAGTAAATATGGTTAACTGTTCTGTACACAAGGACAGATGGGCAGACAAAAAGATGATTGATTGATAAATAGTTAGACAGACAGATAGATAGATATAGGTACATATCGATTAACACAAAGCTACTGCTCATAACCATTAGAGCAATGGTGAAAGCACATAGCGAAACTACAAACAAAAAAGAAGAATGAAATCCAGTTTAAAAAGTGCAGTAAGCAGCCATAAGAAGAAAACAAATTCTATAATTTGCAATAACGTGGATGGAGCTAGAGGGTATTATGCTCAGTCAAATAGGCCAGTCGGAGAAATACAAGTACCAAATAATTTCCCTCATGTGTGGAGTATGATAACAAAGAAAAACTGAAGGAAAAGACAGCAGCAGACTCACAGAACCCGAGAGTGGACTAACAGTTACCAAAGAGAAAGTGACTGGGTAGGGTTTGTGGGAAGGGAGTAATAAAGGCGGGGAAAAGGAATGGGGGCATTAGGATTAGAATGTATAATGTGGAGGGTGGGGGTCACGTGTTGGGCTGAATAACAAAGAGAATACATGTAGTGATTCTACAGCATCTTAGTACATGCTGACGGACAGCGACTGTAACTGGGATTTGGGGGGGTAATTGGTGAAGGGGGTAGACTAGAAAACATAATGTTCTGCCTGGGATTGTATATTAATGAGAACAAAAAGAATTCCAAAGTGCAGTAAGAGCACAGCTCTCAAATATCAGAATGAAAGTACAGGCTTTGAGTGCTCCAATCAAATGACACAGGTTTAGAAGTACTGATGAAAACTCAAGATCACCTACGTGCTCCCTTACTGGAGACTCACTTGAGATCCAAGGATCAGACAAACTACAAGATGAAGGGGCGGGGACTGGTACCTTATACAAGTAAAACTGAGAAACAAACAAAAAACGAATTCTCTTTGAGTCCCCAGAGAGATTCTGTAGAAAATAGCCCTATCTAGCCACCGTGAATTCTTTTTGTTTATTTTCAGCAGTGCTCAGGCATAGATTTAGTGGTGCAGCAACTTCGTTCTCATTTCCTCTCACCTCAACAAATGAATTGCTGTAATAATATGCGTCTGGGCATTTATAATCATTGCTTTTCATGATGTTCACGAATGTAAAGGAGTAATAACCACCTAAAGTGGGTAGTTTTTCCCTCAAATAAACACTTCACTCCACAACACACTCGTTGTTCCAACTGCTCCTGTCCAGAAATAGGTGTTCCTTTATATTTGTCCCTCCAGCTATCAGCAGTGATCACGCTGATGTCTCTCAAACATGGTGGTGTGCAAAGAACCAAGTACACTTTTCTGTCGAGAACAGCCCCATAGGAAGGATACTTGTGGTCTTAAGGGATCACTTACTAACTGAATGTGGCTAAATAAAGTCACCAAGCGAGCAGGAAGTATAAGAGGACAGAGATACGGGTTCAAGTCCTTTCACCTCCCTTTACTGGTTTTGTAAGCACACGCGTCTGAATCTACGTGAAAGTGTATCGGAGAACACAGTGCTATCCTTATGGCTTGGTTACCTTGCAAGATTTCTGGAAGCATAATGTAGGGAAGAGACATAGGCTATGTTGTTAACTGTTCTGTACATAAGGATAGATGCGCAGACAAAAAGATGATTGATTCAGAGATAGATAGTTTGACAAACGACAGAGAAAGACAGATAGATAGGTACATAGATTGGTAGATGAGAGACATCATAGATAGATGATAGGAAGATAGATAGATAGATAGATAGATAGATAGATAGATAGATAGATAGATAGATAGATAGATAGATAGATACACAGATATATAGATACATACATACATACATAGACAGACAGACCGTTAGATAGATAGATACAGATACATATCGATTGACACAAAGCTATTGCTCATAACCAGGAGTTGAATGTTGAATAACATAGCTAAACTACAAACAAGAAGGAAGAATGAAATCCAGTTTAAATAGTACAGTAAGCAGCCCTAAGAAGAAAACAAATACTACCATTTGCAATGACGTGGATGGAGCTAGACGGTAGTACGTTCAGAGATATAGGCCAGGCGGAGAAAAACACGTACCAACTGATTTCACTCATGTGTGGAGTATAACAACAATGTAAAACTGAAGGAAAAAAACAGCAGCACACTACTCACAGAACCCGAGAGTTGAGTAAAAGTTACCAAAGGGAAAAGGACTGGGCAGGGTGGGTCTGAAGGGAGGGATAAGTGTGGGGAGAAAGAATGGGGGCATTAGGATTAGCAAGTATAATGCATGTGATCGGGTGTGCATGGGGAGTACTGTACAACACAGAGAAGACTAGTAGAGATCATATAGCATCTTACTACTCACTGATGTACAGCGACTGCAACGGGTTCTGTGGGGGTGTCATGGTGAAGGGCTCTACAGCAACCAACTACGCTGATCGACAGCGACTGAAGAGGTTTTTCTTGGGGACTTGGTGATGTGGGGTGCATAGTAAACATAATATTCTTCACGTGATTGTAGATTAATGATAAAAAAATTCTTTAAATGAAATAAGTGCACAGCTCTAAATCATCAGAATAAAAGGTCAGGCACTGAGTGCTGCAAACAAAAGACACAGGGTTAAAAGAAGGGATAAAAACTCAAGACACCTACATGCTTACTTACAGGAGACTCACTTGAGATCCAAGGACACAGATAAACTACAAGCCGAAGGTGTGTGGACAAGTACCCTACACGAGTGAAAGTGAAAAACAAATAATCAAACAAATGGATTCTGTTTGAGTCCCAAGAGACAGTCAGCAGAAAATAGCCCTATCTGGCCACCGTGAATTCTTTTTGTTTGGTTTCAGCAGTTCCCAGCCTTAGATTTAGTGGTGCAGCAACATACTTCTCATTTTCTCTCACCTCATCAACTGAGATGCTGTAATAATAAGCATCTGGGCAGTTGAAATCAGTGGGTTTTATGATGTTCACGAATGTGAAGATCTAATAACCAACTAAAGAGAGAACTTTGGTCACTCAAATAAACAAGTCACTTCACAATACACTATTAGCTTCCAACTGATCCTGTCTAGAAATCGGTGTTCCTTTTTTATTTGACCCTCCGTCCTATCTGCTGTGATCATGCTGATGTCCTTCAAACATGGTGGGGAGAAAAGCAACAAGTTTACTTCTCTGTCGACAACAGGCCCAGAGGAATGATACTTGTGGTCTTTAGGGGGCACTTAGTCAATGAATGTGGCTAAATACAGACAGCAAGTTAGAAGGAGATGAAAGAGGTCAGAGGATAGAGTCACTGGTTCAAGTCCTGGCACAATCATTTCCTGGTTACGTACATACATGCGGCCGACTCGACCTGCAAGTGTCTCGGTGAACACAGTGCTCTCTCTACAGCCTAGATACTTTGCAGGATTTTTGGAAGCGTAGTGTAAGAAAGTGATATAGTAAATATGGTTAACTGTTCTGTACACAAGGACAGATGGGCAGACAAAAAGATGATTGATTGATAAATAGTTAGACAGACAGATAGATAGATATAGGTACATATCGATTAACACAAAGCTACTGCTCATAACCATTAGAGCAATGGTGAAAGCACATAGCGAAACTACAAACAAAAAAGAAGAATGAAATCCAGTTTAAAAAGTGCAGTAAGCAGCCATAAGAAGAAAACAAATTCTATAATTTGCAATAACGTGGATGGAGCTAGAGGGTATTATGCTCAGTCAAATAGGCCAGTCGGAGAAATACAAGTACCAAATAATTTCCCTCATGTGTGGAGTATGATAACAAAGAAAAACTGAAGGAAAAGACAGCAGCAGACTCACAGAACCCGAGAGTGGACTAACAGTTACCAAAGAGAAAGTGACTGGGTAGGGTTTGTGGGAAGGGAGTAATAAAGGCGGGGAAAAGGAATGGGGGCATTAGGATTAGAATGTATAATGTGGAGGGTGGGGGTCACGTGTTGGGCTGAATAACAAAGAGAATACATGTAGTGATTCTACAGCATCTTAGTACATGCTGACGGACAGCGACTGTAACTGGGATTTGGGGTGGTAATTGGTGAAGGGGGTAGACTAGAAAACATAATGTTCTGCCTGGGATTGTATATTAATGAGAACAAAAAGAATTCCAAAGTGCAGTAAGAGCACAGCTCTCAAATATCAGAATGAAAGTACAGGCTTTGAGTGCTCCAATCAAATGACACAGGTTTAGAAGTACTGATGAAAACTCAAGATCACCTACGTGCTCCCTTACTGGAGACTCACTTGAGATCCAAGGATCAGACAAACTACAAGATGAAGGGGCGGGGACTGGTACCTTATACAAGTAAAACTGAGAAACAAACAAAAAACGAATTCTCTTTGAGTCCCCAGAGAGATTCTGTAGAAAATAGCCCTATCTAGCCACCGTGAATTCTTTTTGTTTATTTTCAGCAGTGCTCAGGCATAGATTTAGTGGTGCAGCAACTTCGTTCTCATTTCCTCTCACCTCAACAAATGAATTGCTGTAATAATATGCGTCTGGGCATTTATAATCATTGCTTTTCATGATGTTCACGAATGTAAAGGTGTAATAACCACCTAAAGTGGGTAGTTTTTCCCTCAAATAAACACTTCACTCCACAACACACTCGTTGTTCCAACTGCTCCTGTCCAGAAATAGGTGTTCCTTTATATTTGTCCCTCCAGCTATCAGCAGTGATCACGCTGATGTCTCTCAAACATGGTGGTGTGCAAAGAACCAAGTACACTTTTCTGTCGAGAACAGCCCCATAGGAAGGATACTTGTGGTCTTAAGGGATCACTTACTAACTGAATGTGGCTAAATAAAGTCACCAAGCGAGCAGGAAGTATAAGAGGACAGAGATACGGGTTCAAGTCCTTTCACCTCCCTTTACTGGTTTTGTAAGCACACGCGTCTGAATCTACGTGAAAGTGTATCGGAGAACACAGTGCTATCCTTATGGCTTGGTTACCTTGCAAGATTTCTGGAAGCATAATGTAGGGAAGAGACATAGGCTATGTTGTTAACTGTTCTGTACATAAGGATAGATGCGCAGACAAAAAGATGATTGATTCAGAGATAGATAGTTTGACAAACGACAGAGAAAGACAGATAGATAGGTACATAGATTGGTAGATGAGAGACATCATAGATAGATGATAGGAAGATAGATAGATAGATAGATAGATAGATAGATAGATAGATAGATAGATAGATAGATAGATAGATACACAGATATATAGATACATACATACATACATAGACAGACAGACCGTTAGATAGATAGATACAGATACATATCGATTGACACAAAGCTATTGCTCATAACCAGGAGTTGAATGTTGAATAACATAGCTAAACTACAAACAAGAAGGAAGAATGAAATCCAGTTTAAAAAGTACAGTAAGCAGCCCTAAGAAGAAAACAAATACTACCATTTGCAATGACGTGGATGGAGCTAGACGGTAGTACGTTCAGAGATATAGGCCAGGCGGAGAAAAACACGTACCAACTGATTTCACTCATGTGTGGAGTATAACAACAATGTAAAACTGAAGGAAAAAAACAGCAGCACACTACTCACAGAACCCGAGAGTTGAGTAAAAGTTACCAAAGGGAAAAGGACTGGGCAGGGTGGGTCTGAAGGGAGGGATAAGTGTGGGGAGAAAGAATGGGGGCATTAGGATTAGCAAGTATAATGCATGTGATCGGGTGTGCATGGGGAGTACTGTACAACACAGAGAAGACTAGTAGAGATCATATAGCATCTTACTACTCACTGATGTACAGCGACTGCAACGGGTTCTGTGGGGGTGTCATGGTGAAGGGCTCTACAGCAACCAACTACGCTGATCGACAGCGACTGAAGAGGTTTTTCTTGGGGACTTGGTGATGTGGGGTGCATAGTAAACATAATATTCTTCACGTGATTGTAGATTAATGATAAAAAAATTCTTTAAATGAAATAAGTGCACAGCTCTAAATCATCAGAATAAAAGGTCAGGCACTGAGTGCTGCAAACAAAAGACACAGGGTTAAAAGAAGGGATAAAAACTCAAGACACCTACATGCTTACTTACAGGAGACTCACTTGAGATCCAAGGACACAGATAAACTACAAGCCGAAGGTGTGTGGACAAGTACCCTACACGAGTGAAAGTGAAAAACAAATAATCAAACAAATGGATTCTGTTTGAGTCCCAAGAGACAGTCAGCAGAAAATAGCCCTATCTGGCCACCGTGAATTCTTTTTGTTTGGTTTCAGCAGTTCCCAGCCTTAGATTTAGTGGTGCAGCAACATACTTCTCATTTTCTCTCACCTCATCAACTGAGATGCTGTAATAATAAGCATCTGGGCAGTTGAAATCAGTGGGTTTTATGATGTTCACGAATGTGAAGATCTAATAACCAACTAAAGAGAGAACTTTGGTCACTCAAATAAACAAGTCACTTCACAATACACTATTAGCTTCCAACTGATCCTGTCTAGAAATCGGTGTTCCTTTTTTATTTGACCCTCCGTCCTATCTGCTGTGATCATGCTGATGTCCTTCAAACATGGTGGGGAGAAAAGCAACAAGTTTACTTCTCTGTCGACAACAGGCCCAGAGGAATGATACTTGTGGTCTTTAGGGGGCACTTAGTCAATGAATGTGGCTAAATACAGACAGCAAGTTAGAAGGAGATGAAAGAGGTCAGAGGATAGAGTCACTGGTTCAAGTCCTGGCACAATCATTTCCTGGTTACGTACATACATGCGGCCGACTCGACCTGCAAGTGTCTCGGTGAACACAGTGCTCTCTCTACAGCCTAGATACTTTGCAGGATTTTTGGAAGCGTAGTGTAAGAAAGTGATATAGTAAATATGGTTAACTGTTCTGTACACAAGGACAGATGGGCAGACAAAAAGATGATTGATTGATAAATAGTTAGACAGACAGATAGATAGATATAGGTACATATCGATTAACACAAAGCTACTGCTCATAACCATTAGAGCAATGGTGAAAGCACATAGCGAAACTACAAACAAAAAAGAAGAATGAAATCCAGTTTAAAAAGTGCAGTAAGCAGCCATAAGAAGAAAACAAATTCTATAATTTGCAATAACGTGGATGGAGCTAGAGGGTATTATGCTCAGTCAAATAGGCCAGTCGGAGAAATACAAGTACCAAATAATTTCCCTCATGTGTGGAGTATGATAACAAAGAAAAACTGAAGGAAAAGACAGCAGCAGACTCACAGAACCCGAGAGTGGACTAACAGTTACCAAAGAGAAAGTGACTGGGTAGGGTTTGTGGGAAGGGAGTAATAAAGGCGGGGAAAAGGAATGGGGGCATTAGGATTAGAATGTATAATGTGGAGGGTGGGGGTCACGTGTTGGGCTGAATAACAAAGAGAATACATGTAGTGATTCTACAGCATCTTAGTACATGCTGACGGACAGCGACTGTAACTGGGATTTGGGGTGGTAATTGGTGAAGGGGGTAGACTAGAAAACATAATGTTCTGCCTGGGATTGTATATTAATGAGAACAAAAAGAATTCCAAAGTGCAGTAAGAGCACAGCTCTCAAATATCAGAATGAAAGTACAGGCTTTGAGTGCTCCAATCAAATGACACAGGTTTAGAAGTACTGATGAAAACTCAAGATCACCTACGTGCTCCCTTACTGGAGACTCACTTGAGATCCAAGGATCAGACAAACTACAAGATGAAGGGGCGGGGACTGGTACCTTATACAAGTAAAACTGAGAAACAAACAAAAAACGAATTCTCTTTGAGTCCCCAGAGAGATTCTGTAGAAAATAGCCCTATCTAGCCACCGTGAATTCTTTTTGTTTATTTTCAGCAGTGCTCAGGCATAGATTTAGTGGTGCAGCAACTTCGTTCTCATTTCCTCTCACCTCAACAAATGAATTGCTGTAATAATATGCGTCTGGGCATTTATAATCATTGCTTTTCATGATGTTCACGAATGTAAAGGTGTAATAACCACCTAAAGTGGGTAGTTTTTCCCTCAAATAAACACTTCACTCCACAACACACTCGTTGTTCCAACTGCTCCTGTCCAGAAATAGGTGTTCCTTTATATTTGTCCCTCCAGCTATCAGCAGTGATCACGCTGATGTCTCTCAAACATGGTGGTGTGCAAAGAACCAAGTACACTTTTCTGTCGAGAACAGCCCCATAGGAAGGATACTTGTGGTCTTAAGGGATCACTTACTAACTGAATGTGGCTAAATAAAGTCACCAAGCGAGCAGGAAGTATAAGAGGACAGAGATACGGGTTCAAGTCCTTTCACCTCCCTTTACTGGTTTTGTAAGCACACGCGTCTGAATCTACGTGAAAGTGTATCGGAGAACACAGTGCTATCCTTATGGCTTGGTTACCTTGCAAGATTTCTGGAAGCATAATGTAGGGAAGAGACATAGGCTATGTTGTTAACTGTTCTGTACATAAGGATAGATGCGCAGACAAAAAGATGATTGATTCAGAGATAGATAGTTTGACAAACGACAGAGAAAGACAGATAGATAGGTACATAGATTGGTAGATGAGAGACATCATAGATAGATGATAGGAAGATAGATAGATAGATAGATAGATAGATAGATAGATAGATAGATAGATAGATAGATACACAGATATATAGATACATACATACATACATAGACAGACAGACCGTTAGATAGATAGATACAGATACATATCGATTGACACAAAGCTATTGCTCATAACCAGGAGTTGAATGTTGAATAACATAGCTAAACTACAAACAAGAAGGAAGAATGAAATCCAGTTTAAAAAGTACAGTAAGCAGCCCTAAGAAGAAAACAAATACTACCATTTGCAATGACGTGGATGGAGCTAGACGGTAGTACGTTCAGAGATATAGGCCAGGCGGAGAAAAACACGTACCAACTGATTTCACTCATGTGTGGAGTATAACAACAATGTAAAACTGAAGGAAAAAAACAGCAGCACACTACTCACAGAACCCGAGAGTTGAGTAAAAGTTACCAAAGGGAAAAGGACTGGGCAGGGTGGGTCTGAAGGGAGGGATAAGTGTGGGGAGAAAGAATGGGGGCATTAGGATTAGCAAGTATAATGCATGTGATCGGGTGTGCATGGGGAGTACTGTACAACACAGAGAAGACTAGTAGAGATCATATAGCATCTTACTACTCACTGATGTACAGCGACTGCAACGGGTTCTGTGGGGGTGTCATGGTGAAGGGCTCTACAGCAACCAACTACGCTGATCGACAGCGACTGAAGAGGTTTTTCTTGGGGACTTGGTGAAGTGGGGTGCATAGTAAACATAATATTCTTCACGTGATTGTAGATTAATGATAAAAAAATTCTTTAAATGAAATAAGTGCACAGCTCTAAATCATCAGAATAAAAGGTCAGGCACTGAGTGCTGCAAACAAAAGACACAGGGTTAAAAGAAGGGATAAAAACTCAAGACACCTACATGCTTACTTACAGGAGACTCACTTGAGATCCAAGGACACAGATAAACTACAAGCCGAAGGTGTGTGGACAAGTACCCTACACGAGTGAAAGTGAAAAACAAATAATCAAACAAATGGATTCTGTTTGAGTCCCAAGAGACAGTCAGCAGAAAATAGCCCTATCTGGCCACCGTGAATTCTTTTTGTTTGGTTTCAGCAGTTCCCAGCCTTAGATTTAGTGGTGCAGCAACATACTTCTCATTTTCTCTCACCTCATCAACTGAGATGCTGTAATAATAAGCATCTGGGCAGTTGAAATCAGTGGGTTTTATGATGTTCACGAATGTGAAGATCTAATAACCAACTAAAGAGAGAACTTTGGTCACTCAAATAAACAAGTCACTTCACAATACACTATTAGCTTCCAACTGATCCTGTCTAGAAATCGGTGTTCCTTTTTTATTTGACCCTCCGTCCTATCTGCTGTGATCATGCTGATGTCCTTCAAACATGGTGGGGAGAAAAGCAACAAGTTTACTTCTCTGTCGACAACAGGCCCAGAGGAATGATACTTGTGGTCTTTAGGGGGCACTTAGTCAATGAATGTGGCTAAATACAGACAGCAAGTTAGAAGGAGATGAAAGAGGTCAGAGGATAGAGTCACTGGTTCAAGTCCTGGCACAATCATTTCCTGGTTACGTACATACATGCGGCCGACTCGACCTGCAAGTGTCTCGGTGAACACAGTGCTCTCTCTACAGCCTAGATACTTTGCAGGATTTTTGGAAGCGTAGTGTAAGAAAGTGATATAGTAAATATGGTTAACTGTTCTGTACACAAGGACAGATGGGCAGACAAAAAGATGATTGATTGATAAATAGTTAGACAGACAGATAGATAGATATAGGTACATATCGATTAACACAAAGCTACTGCTCATAACCATTAGAGCAATGGTGAAAGCACATAGCGAAACTACAAACAAAAAAGAAGAATGAAATCCAGTTTAAAAAGTGCAGTAAGCAGCCATAAGAAGAAAACAAATTCTATAATTTGCAATAACGTGGATGGAGCTAGAGGGTATTATGCTCAGTCAAATAGGCCAGTCGGAGAAATACAAGTACCAAATAATTTCCCTCATGTGTGGAGTATGATAACAAAGAAAAACTGAAGGAAAAGACAGCAGCAGACTCACAGAACCCGAGAGTGGACTAACAGTTACCAAAGAGAAAGTGACTGGGTAGGGTTTGTGGGAAGGGAGTAATAAAGGCGGGGAAAAGGAATGGGGGCATTAGGATTAGAATGTATAATGTGGAGGGTGGGGGTCACGTGTTGGGCTGAATAACAAAGAGAATACATGTAGTGATTCTACAGCATCTTAGTACATGCTGACGGACAGCGACTGTAACTGGGATTTGGGGTGGTAATTGGTGAAGGGGGTAGACTAGAAAACATAATGTTCTGCCTGGGATTGTATATTAATGAGAACAAAAAGAATTCCAAAGTGCAGTAAGAGCACAGCTCTCAAATATCAGAATGAAAGTACAGGCTTTGAGTGCTCCAATCAAATGACACAGGTTTAGAAGTACTGATGAAAACTCAAGATCACCTACGTGCTCCCTTACTGGAGACTCACTTGAGATCCAAGGATCAGACAAACTACAAGATGAAGGGGCGGGGACTGGTACCTTATACAAGTAAAACTGAGAAACAAACAAAAAACGAATTCTCTTTGAGTCCCCAGAGAGATTCTGTAGAAAATAGCCCTATCTAGCCACCGTGAATTCTTTTTGTTTATTTTCAGCAGTGCTCAGGCATAGATTTAGTGGTGCAGCAACTTCGTTCTCATTTCCTCTCACCTCAACAAATGAATTGCTGTAATAATATGCGTCTGGGCATTTATAATCATTGCTTTTCATGATGTTCACGAATGTAAAGGTGTAATAACCACCTAAAGTGGGTAGTTTTTCCCTCAAATAAACACTTCACTCCACAACACACTCGTTGTTCCAACTGCTCCTGTCCAGAAATAGGTGTTCCTTTATATTTGTCCCTCCAGCTATCAGCAGTGATCACGCTGATGTCTCTCAAACATGGTGGTGTGCAAAGAACCAAGTACACTTTTCTGTCGAGAACAGCCCCATAGGAAGGATACTTGTGGTCTTAAGGGATCACTTACTAACTGAATGTGGCTAAATAAAGTCACCAAGCGAGCAGGAAGTATAAGAGGACAGAGATACGGGTTCAAGTCCTTTCACCTCCCTTTACTGGTTTTGTAAGCACACGCGTCTGAATCTACGTGAAAGTGTATCGGAGAACACAGTGCTATCCTTATGGCTTGGTTACCTTGCAAGATTTCTGGAAGCATAATGTAGGGAAGAGACATAGGCTATGTTGTTAACTGTTCTGTACATAAGGATAGATGCGCAGACAAAAAGATGATTGATTCAGAGATAGATAGTTTGACAAACGACAGAGAAAGACAGATAGATAGGTACATAGATTGGTAGATGAGAGACATCATAGATAGATGATAGGAAGATAGATAGATAGATAGATAGATAGATAGATAGATAGATAGATAGATAGATACACAGATATATAGATACATACATACATACATAGACAGACAGACCGTTAGATAGATAGATACAGATACATATCGATTGACACAAAGCTATTGCTCATAACCAGGAGTTGAATGTTGAATAACATAGCTAAACTACAAACAAGAAGGAAGAATGAAATCCAGTTTAAAAAGTACAGTAAGCAGCCCTAAGAAGAAAACAAATACTACCATTTGCAATGACGTGGATGGAGCTAGACGGTAGTACGTTCAGAGATATAGGCCAGGCGGAGAAAAACACGTACCAACTGATTTCACTCATGTGTGGAGTATAACAACAATGTAAAACTGAAGGAAAAAAACAGCAGCACACTACTCACAGAACCCGAGAGTTGAGTAAAAGTTACCAAAGGGAAAAGGACTGGGCAGGGTGGGTCTGAAGGGAGGGATAAGTGTGGGGAGAAAGAATGGGGGCATTAGGATTAGCAAGTATAATGCATGTGATCGGGTGTGCATGGGGAGTACTGTACAACACAGAGAAGACTAGTAGAGATCATATAGCATCTTACTACTCACTGATGTACAGCGACTGCAACGGGTTCTGTGGGGGTGTCATGGTGAAGGGCTCTACAGCAACCAACTACGCTGATCGACAGCGACTGAAGAGGTTTTTCTTGGGGACTTGGTGAAGTGGGGTGCATAGTAAACATAATATTCTTCACGTGATTGTAGATTAATGATAAAAAAATTCTTTAAATGAAATAAGTGCACAGCTCTAAATCATCAGAATAAAAGGTCAGGCACTGAGTGCTGCAAACAAAAGACACAGGGTTAAAAGAAGGGATAAAAACTCAAGACACCTACATGCTTACTTACAGGAGACTCACTTGAGATCCAAGGACACAGATAAACTACAAGCCGAAGGTGTGTGGACAAGTACCCTACACGAGTGAAAGTGAAAAACAAATAATCAAACAAATGGATTCTGTTTGAGTCCCAAGAGACAGTCAGCAGAAAATAGCCCTATCTGGCCACCGTGAATTCTTTTTGTTTGGTTTCAGCAGTTCCCAGCCTTAGATTTAGTGGTGCAGCAACATACTTCTCATTTTCTCTCACCTCATCAACTGAGATGCTGTAATAATAAGCATCTGGGCAGTTGAAATCAGTGGGTTTTATGATGTTCACGAATGTGAAGATCTAATAACCAACTAAAGAGAGAACTTTGGTCACTCAAATAAACAAGTCACTTCACAATACACTATTAGCTTCCAACTGATCCTGTCTAGAAATCGGTGTTCCTTTTTTATTTGACCCTCCGTCCTATCTGCTGTGATCATGCTGATGTCCTTCAAACATGGTGGGGAGAAAAGCAACAAGTTTACTTCTCTGTCGACAACAGGCCCAGAGGAATGATACTTGTGGTCTTCAGGGAGCACTTAGTCAATGAATGTGGCTAAATACAGACAGCAAGTTAGAAGGAGATGAAAGAGGTCAGAGGATAGAGTCACTGGTTCAAGTCCTGGCACAATCATTTCCTGGTTACGTACATACATGCGGCCGACTCGACCTGCAAGTGTCTCGGTGAACACAGTGCTCTCTCTACAGCCTAGATACTTTGCAGGATTTTTGGAAGCGTAGTGTAGGAAAGTGATATAGGAAATATGGTTAACTGTTCTGTACACAAGGACAGATGGGCAGACAAAAAGATGATTGATTGATAAATAGTTAGACAGACAGATAGATAGATATAGGTACATATCGATTAACACAAAGCTACTGCTCATAACCATTAGAGCAATGGTGAAAGCACATAGCGAAACTACAAACAAAAAAGAAGAATGAAATCCAGTTTAAAAAGTGCAGTAAGCAGCCATAAGAAGAAAACAAATTCTATAATTTGCAATAACGTGGATGGAGCTAGAGGGTATTATGCTCAGTCAAATAGGCCAGTCGGAGAAATACAAGTACCAAATAATTTCCCTCATGTGTGGAGTATGATAACAAAGAAAAACTGAAGGAAAAGACAGCAGCAGACTCACAGAACCCGAGAGTGGACTAACAGTTACCAAAGAGAAAGTGACTGGGTAGGGTTTGTGGGAAGGGAGTAATAAAGGCGGGGAAAAGGAATGGGGGCATTAGGATTAGAATGTATAATGTGGAGGGTGGGGGTCACGTGTTGGGCTGAATAACAAAGAGAATACATGTAGTGATTCTACAGCATCTTAGTACATGCTGACGGACAGCGACTGTAACTGGGATTTGGGGGGTAATTGGTGAAGGGGGTAGACTAGAAAACATAATGTTCTGCCTGGGATTGTATATTAATGAGAACAAAAAGAATTCCAAAGTGCAGTAAGAGCACAGCCCTCAAATATCAGAATGAAAGTACAGGCTTTGAGTGCTCCAGTCAAATGACACAGGTTTAGAAGTACTGATGAAAACTCAAGATCACCTACGTGCTCCCTTACTGGAGACTCACTTGAGATCCAAGGATCAGACAAACTACAAGATGAAGGGGCGGGGACTGGTACCTTATACAAGTAAAACTGAGAAACAAACAAAAAACGAATTCTCTTTGAGTCCCCAGAGAGATTCTGTAGAAAATAGCCCTATCTAGCCACCGTGAATTCTTTTTGTTTATTTTCAGCAGTGCTCAGGCATAGATTTAAAGTGCAGCAACTTCCTTCTCATTTCCTCTCACCTCAACAAATGAATTGCTGTAATAATATGCATCTGGGCATTTATAATCATTGCTTTTCATGATGTTCACGAATGTAAAGGAGTAATAACCACCTAAAGTGGGTAGTTTTTCCCTCAAATAAACACTTCACTCCACAACACACTCGTTGTTCCAACTGCTCCTGTCCAGAAATAGGTGTTCCTTTATATTTGTCCCTCCAGCTATCAGCAGTGATCACGCTGATGTCTCTCAAACATGGTGGTGTGCAAAGAACCAAGTACACTTTTCTGTCGAGAACAGCCCCAGAGGAAGGATACTTGTGGTCTTCAGGGATCACTTACTAACTGAATGTGGCTAAATAAAGTCACCAAGCGAGCAGGAAGTATAAGAGGACAGAGATACGGGTTCAAGTCCTTTCACCTCCCTTTACTGGTTTTGTAAGCACACGCGTCTGAATCTACGTGAAAGTGTATCGGAGAACACAGTGCTATCCTTATGGCTTGGTTACCTTGCAAGATTTCTGGAAGCAGAATGTAGGGAAGACACATAGGCTATGTTGTTAACTGTTCTGTACATAAGGATAGATGCGCAGACAAAAAGATGATTGATTCAGAGATAGATAGTTTGACAAACGACAGAGAAAGACAGATAGATAGGTACATAGATTGGTAGATGATAGACATCATAGATAGATGATAGGAAGATAGATAGATAGATAGATAGATAGATAGATACACAGATATATAGATACATACATACATACATAGACAGACAGACCGTTAGATAGATAGATACAGATACATATCGATTGACACAAAGCTATTGCTCATAACCAGGAGTTGAATGTTGAATAACATAGCTAAACTACAAACAAGAAGGAAGAATGAAATCCAGTTTAAAAAGTACAGTAAGCAGCCCTAAGAAGAAAACAAATACTACCATTTGCAATGACGTGGATGGAGCTAGACGGTAGTACGTTCAGAGATATAGGCCAGGCGGAGAAAAACACGTACCAACTGATTTCACTCATGTGTGGAGTATAACAACAATGTAAAACTGAAGGAAAAAAACAGCAGCACACTACTCACAGAACCCGAGAGTTGAGTAAAAGTTACCAAAGGGAAAAGGACTGGGCAGGGTGGGTCTGAAGGGAGGGATAAGTGTGGGGAGAAAGAATGGGGGCATTAGGATTAGCAAGTATAATGCATGTGATCGGGTGTGCATGGGGAGTACTGTACAACACAGAGAAGACTAGTAGAGATCATATAGCATCTTACTACTCACTGATGTACAGCGACTGCAACGGGTTCTGTGGGGGTGTCATGGTGAAGGGCTCTACAGCAACCAACTACGCTGATCGACAGCGACTGAAGAGGTTTTTCTTGGGGACTTGGTGATGTGGGGTGCATAGTAAACATAATATTCTTCACGTGATTGTAGATTAATGATAAAAAAATTCTTTAAATGAAATAAGTGCACAGCTCTAAATCATCAGAATAAAAGGTCAGGCACTGAGTGCTGCAAACAAAAGACACAGGGTTAAAAGAAGGGATAAAAACTCAAGACACCTACATGCTTACTTACAGGAGACTCACTTGAGATCCAAGGACACAGATAAACTACAAGCCGAAGGTGTGTGGACAAGTACCCTACACGAGTGAAAGTGAAAAACAAATAATCAAACAAATGGATTCTGTTTGAGTCCCAAGAGACAGTCAGCAGAAAATAGCCCTATCTGGCCACCGTGAATTCTTTTTGTTTGGTTTCAGCAGTTCCCAGCCTTAGATTTAGTGGTGCAGCAACATACTTCTCATTTTCTCTCACCTCATCAACTGAGATGCTGTAATAATAAGCATCTGGGCAGTTGAAATCAGTGGGTTTTATGATGTTCACGAATGTGAAGATCTAATAACCAACTAAAGAGAGAACTTTGGTCACTCAAATAAACAAGTCACTTCACAATACACTATTAGCTTCCAACTGATCCTGTCTAGAAATCGGTGTTCCTTTTTTATTTGACCCTCCGTCCTATCTGCTGTGATCATGCTGATGTCCTTCAAACATGGTGGGGAGAAAAGCAACAAGTTTACTTCTCTGTCGACAACAGGCCCAGAGGAATGATACTTGTGGTCTTCAGGGAGCACTTAGTCAATGAATGTGGCTAAATACAGACAGCAAGTTAGAAGGAGATGAAAGAGGTCAGAGGATAGAGTCACTGGTTCAAGTCCTGGCACAATCATTTCCTGGTTACGTACATACATGCGGCCGACTCGACCTGCAAGTGTCTCGGTGAACACAGTGCTCTCTCTACAGCCTAGATACTTTGCAGGATTTTTGGAAGCGTAGTGTAGGAAAGTGATATAGGAAATATGGTTAACTGTTCTGTACACAAGGACAGATGGGCAGACAAAAAGATGATTGATTGATAAATAGTTAGACAGACAGATAGATAGATATAGGTACATATCGATTAACACAAAGCTACTGCTCATAACCATTAGAGCAATGGTGAAAGCACATAGCGAAACTACAAACAAAAAAGAAGAATGAAATCCAGTTTAAAAAGTGCAGTAAGCAGCCATAAGAAGAAAACAAATTCTATAATTTGCAATAACGTGGATGGAGCTAGAGGGTATTATGCTCAGTCAAATAGGCCAGTCGGAGAAATACAAGTACCAAATAATTTCCCTCATGTGTGGAGTATGATAACAAAGAAAAACTGAAGGAAAAGACAGCAGCAGACTCACAGAACCCGAGAGTGGACTAACAGTTACCAAAGAGAAAGTGACTGGGTAGGGTTTGTGGGAAGGGAGTAATAAAGGCGGGGAAAAGGAATGGGGGCATTAGGATTAGAATGTATAATGTGGAGGGTGGGGGTCACGTGTTGGGCTGAATAACAAAGAGAATACATGTAGTGATTCTACAGCATCTTAGTACATGCTGACGGACAGCGACTGTAACTGGGATTTGGGGGGTAATTGGTGAAGGGGGTAGACTAGAAAACATAATGTTCTGCCTGGGATTGTATATTAATGAGAACAAAAAGAATTCCAAAGTGCAGTAAGAGCACAGCTCTCAAATATCAGAATGAAAGTACAGGCTTTGAGTGCTCCAATCAAATGACACAGGTTTAGAAGTACTGATGAAAACTCAAGATCACCTACGTGCTCCCTTACTGGAGACTCACTTGAGATCCAAGGATCAGACAAACTACAAGATGAAGGGGCGGGGACTGGTACCTTATACAAGTAAAACTGAGAAACAAACAAAAAACGAATTCTCTTTGAGTCCCCAGAGAGATTCTGTAGAAAATAGCCCTATCTAGCCACCGTGAATTCTTTTTGTTTATTTTCAGCAGTGCTCAGGCATAGATTTAAAGTGCAGCAACTTCCTTCTCATTTCCTCTCACCTCAACAAATGAATTGCTGTAATAATATGCGTCTGGGCATTTATAATCATTGCTTTTCATGATGTTCACGAATGTAAAGGAGTAATAACCACCTAAAGTGGGTAGTTTTTCCCTCAAATAAACACTTCACTCCACAACACACTCGTTGTTCCAACTGCTCCTGTCCAGAAATAGGTGTTCCTTTATATTTGTCCCTCCAGCTATCAGCAGTGATCACGCTGATGTCTCTCAAACATGGTGGTGTGCAAAGAACCAAGTACACTTTTCTGTCGAGAACAGCCCCAGAGGAAGGATACTTGTGGTCTTCAGGGATCACTTACTAACTGAATGTGGCTAAATAAAGTCACCAAGCGAGCAGGAAGTATAAGAGGACAGAGATACGGGTTCAAGTCCTTTCACCTCCCTTTACTGGTTTTGTAAGCACACGCGTCTGAATCTACGTGAAAGTGTATCGGAGAACACAGTGCTATCCTTATGGCTTGGTTACCTTGCAAGATTTCTGGAAGCAGAATGTAGGGAAGAGACATAGGCTATGTTGTTAACTGTTCTGTACATAAGGATAGATGCGCAGACAAAAAGATGATTGATTCAGAGATAGATAGTTTGACAAACGACAGAGAAAGACAGATAGATAGGTACATAGATTGGTAGATGATAGACATCATAGATAGATGATAGGAAGATAGATAGATAGATAGATAGATAGATAGATAGATAGATAGATAGATAGATAGATAGATAGATAGATACACAGATATATAGATACATACATACATACATAGACAGACAGACCGTTAGATAGATAGATACAGATACATATCGATTGACACAAAGCTATTGCTCATAACCAGGAGTTGAATGTTGAATAACATAGCTAAACTACAAACAAGAAGGAAGAATGAAATCCAGTTTAAAAAGTACAGTAAGCAGCCCTAAGAAGAAAACAAATACTACCATTTGCAATGACGTGGATGGAGCTAGACGGAAGTACGTTCAGAGATATAGGCCAGGCGGAGAAAAACACGTACCAACTGATTTCACTCATGTGTGGAGTATAACAACAATGTAAAACTGAAGGAAAAAAACAGCAGCACACTACTCACAGAACCCGAGAGTTGAGTAAAAGTTACCAAAGGGAAAAGGACTGGGCAGGGTGGGTCTGAAGGGAGGGATAAGTGTGGGGAGAAAGAATGGGGGCATTAGGATTAGCAAGTATAATGCATGTGATCGGGTGTGCATGGGGAGTACTGTACAACACAGAGAAGACTAGTAGAGATCATATAGCATCTTACTACTCACTGATGTACAGCGACTGCAACGGGTTCTGTGGGGGTGTCATGGTGAAGGGCTCTACAGCAACCAACTACGCTGATCGACAGCGACTGAAGAGGTTTTTCTTGGGGACTTGGTGATGTGGGGTGCATAGTAAACATAATATTCTTCACGTGATTGTAGATTAATGATAAAAAAATTCTTTAAATGAAATAAGTGCACAGCTCTAAATCATCAGAATAAAAGGTCAGGCACTGAGTGCTGCAAACAAAAGACACAGGGTTAAAAGAAGGGATAAAAACTCAAGACACCTACATGCTTACTTACAGGAGACTCACTTGAGATCCAAGGACACAGATAAACTACAAGCCGAAGGTGTGTGGACAAGTACCCTACACGAGTGAAAGTGAAAAACAAATAATCAAACAAATGGATTCTGTTTGAGTCCCAAGAGACAGTCAGCAGAAAATAGCCCTATCTGGCCACCGTGAATTCTTTTTGTTTGGTTTCAGCAGTTCCCAGCCTTAGATTTAGTGGTGCAGCAACATACTTCTCATTTTCTCTCACCTCATCAACTGAGATGCTGTAATAATAAGCATCTGGGCAGTTGAAATCAGTGGGTTTTATGATGTTCACGAATGTGAAGATCTAATAACCAACTAAAGAGAGAACTTTGGTCACTCAAATAAACAAGTCACTTCACAATACACTATTAGCTTCCAACTGATCCTGTCTAGAAATCGGTGTTCCTTTTTTATTTGACCCTCCGTCCTATCTGCTGTGATCATGCTGATGTCCTTCAAACATGGTGGGGAGAAAAGCAACAAGTTTACTTCTCTGTCGACAACAGGCCCAGAGGAATGATACTTGTGGTCTTCAGTGAGCACTTAGTCAATGAATGTGGCTAAATACAGACAGCAAGTTAGAAGGAGATGAAAGAGGTCAGAGGATAGAGTCACTGGTTCAAGTCCTGGCACAATCATTTCCTGGTTACGTACATACATGCGGCCGACTCGACCTGCAAGTGTCTCGGTGAACACAGTGCTCTCTCTACAGCCTAGATACTTTGCAGGATTTTTGGAAGCGTAGTGTAGGAAAGTGATATAGGAAATATGGTTAACTGTTCTGTACACAAGGACAGATGGGCAGACAAAAAGATGATTGATTGATAAATAGTTAGACAGACAGATAGATAGATATAGGTACATATCGATTAACACAAAGCTACTGCTCATAACCATTAGAGCAATGGTGAAAGCACATAGCGAAACTACAAACAAAAAAGAAGAATGAAATCCAGTTTAAAAAGTGCAGTAAGCAGCCATAAGAAGAAAACAAATTCTATAATTTGCAATAACGTGGATGGAGCTAGAGGGTATTATGCTCAGTCAAATAGGCCAGTCGGAGAAATACAAGTACCAAATAATTTCCCTCATGTGTGGAGTATGATAACAAAGAAAAACTGAAGGAAAAGACAGCAGCAGACTCACAGAACCCGAGAGTGGACTAACAGTTACCAAAGAGAAAGTGACTGGGTAGGGTTTGTGGGAAGGGAGTAATAAAGGCGGGGAAAAGGAATGGGGGCATTAGGATTAGAATGTATAATGTGGAGGGTGGGGGTCACGTGTTGGGCTGAATAACAAAGAGAATACATGTAGTGATTCTACAGCATCTTAGTACATGCTGACGGACAGCGACTGTAACTGGGATTTGGGGGGTAATTGGTGAAGGGGGTAGACTAGAAAACATAATGTTCTGCCTGGGATTGTATATTAATGAGAACAAAAAGAATTCCAAAGTGCAGTAAGAGCACAGCCCTCAAATATCAGAATGAAAGTACAGGCTTTGAGTGCTCCAGTCAAATGACACAGGTTTAGAAGTACTGATGAAAACTCAAGATCACCTACGTGCTCCCTTACTGGAGACTCACTTGAGATCCAAGGATCAGACAAACTACAAGATGAAGGGGCGGGGACTGGTACCTTATACAAGTAAAACTGAGAAACAAACAAAAAACGAATTCTCTTTGAGTCCCCAGAGAGATTCTGTAGAAAATAGCCCTATCTAGCCACCGTGAATTCTTTTTGTTTATTTTCAGCAGTGCTCAGGCATAGATTTAAAGTGCAGCAACTTCCTTCTCATTTCCTCTCACCTCAACAAATGAATTGCTGTAATAATATGCATCTGGGCATTTATAATCATTGCTTTTCATGATGTTCACGAATGTAAAGGAGTAATAACCACCTAAAGTGGGTAGTTTTTCCCTCAAATAAACACTTCACTCCACAACACACTCGTTGTTCCAACTGCTCCTGTCCAGAAATAGGTGTTCCTTTATATTTGTCCCTCCAGCTATCAGCAGTGATCACGCTGATGTCTCTCAAACATGGTGGTGTGCAAAGAACCAAGTACACTTTTCTGTCGAGAACAGCCCCAGAGGAAGGATACTTGTGGTCTTCAGGGATCACTTACTAACTGAATGTGGCTAAATAAAGTCACCAAGCGAGCAGGAAGTATAAGAGGACAGAGATACGGGTTCAAGTCCTTTCACCTCCCTTTACTGGTTTTGTAAGCACACGCGTCTGAATCTACGTGAAAGTGTATCGGAGAACACAGTGCTATCCTTATGGCTTGGTTACCTTGCAAGATTTCTGGAAGCAGAATGTAGGGAAGAGACATAGGCTATGTTGTTAACTGTTCTGTACATAAGGATAGATGCGCAGACAAAAAGATGATTGATTCAGAGATAGATAGTTTGACAAACGACAGAGAAAGACAGATAGATAGGTACATAGATTGGTAGATGATAGACATCATAGATAGATGATAGGAAGATAGATAGATAGATAGATAGATAGATAGATAGATAGATAGATAGATACACAGATATATAGATACATACATACATACATAGACAGACAGACCGTTAGATAGATAGATACAGATACATATCGATTGACACAAAGCTATTGCTCATAACCAGGAGTTGAATGTTGAATAACATAGCTAAACTACAAACAAGAAGGAAGAATGAAATCCAGTTTAAAAAGTACAGTAAGCAGCCCTAAGAAGAAAACAAATACTACCATTTGCAATGACGTGGATGGAGCTAGACGGTAGTACGTTCAGAGATATAGGCCAGGCGGAGAAAAACACGTACCAACTGATTTCACTCATGTGTGGAGTATAACAACAATGTAAAACTGAAGGAAAAAAACAGCAGCACACTACTCACAGAACCCGAGAGTTGAGTAAAAGTTACCAAAGGGAAAAGGACTGGGCAGGGTGGGTCTGAAGGGAGGGATAAGTGTGGGGAGAAAGAATGGGGGCATTAGGATTAGCAAGTATAATGCATGTGATCGGGTGTGCATGGGGAGTACTGTACAACACAGAGAAGACTAGTAGAGATCATATAGCATCTTACTACTCACTGATGTACAGCGACTGCAACGGGTTCTGTGGGGGTGTCATGGTGAAGGGCTCTACAGCAACCAACTACGCTGATCGACAGCGACTGAAGAGGTTTTTCTTGGGGACTTGGTGATGTGGGGTGCATAGTAAACATAATATTCTTCACGTGATTGTAGATTAATGATAAAAAAATTCTTTAAATGAAATAAGTGCACAGCTCTAAATCATCAGAATAAAAGGTCAGGCACTGAGTGCTGCAAACAAAAGACACAGGGTTAAAAGAAGGGATAAAAACTCAAGACACCTACATGCTTACTTACAGGAGACTCACTTGAGATCCAAGGACACAGATAAACTACAAGCCGAAGGTGTGTGGACAAGTACCCTACACGAGTGAAAGTGAAAAACAAATAATCAAACAAATGGATTCTGTTTGAGTCCCAAGAGACAGTCAGCAGAAAATAGCCCTATCTGGCCACCGTGAATTCTTTTTGTTTGGTTTCAGCAGTTCCCAGCCTTAGATTTAGTGGTGCAGCAACATACTTCTCATTTTCTCTCACCTCATCAACTGAGATGCTGTAATAATAAGCATCTGGGCAGTTGAAATCAGTGGGTTTTATGATGTTCACGAATGTGAAGATCTAATAACCAACTAAAGAGAGAACTTTGGTCACTCAAATAAACAAGTCACTTCACAATACACTATTAGCTTCCAACTGATCCTGTCTAGAAATCGGTGTTCCTTTTTTATTTGACCCTCCGTCCTATCTGCTGTGATCATGCTGATGTCCTTCAAACATGGTGGGGAGAAAAGCAACAAGTTTACTTCTCTGTCGACAACAGGCCCAGAGGAATGATACTTGTGGTCTTCAGGGAGCACTTAGTCAATGAATGTGGCTAAATACAGACAGCAAGTTAGAAGGAGATGAAAGAGGTCAGAGGATAGAGTCACTGGTTCAAGTCCTGGCACAATCATTTCCTGGTTACGTACATACATGCGGCCGACTCGACCTGCAAGTGTCTCGGTGAACACAGTGCTCTCTCTACAGCCTAGATACTTTGCAGGATTTTTGGAAGCGTAGTGTAGGAAAGTGATATAGGAAATATGGTTAACTGTTCTGTACACAAGGACAGATGGGCAGACAAAAAGATGATTGATTGATAAATAGTTAGACAGACAGATAGATAGATATAGGTACATATCGATTAACACAAAGCTACTGCTCATAACCATTAGAGCAATGGTGAAAGCACATAGCGAAACTACAAACAAAAAAGAAGAATGAAATCCAGTTTAAAAAGTGCAGTAAGCAGCCATAAGAAGAAAACAAATTCTATAATTTGCAATAACGTGGATGGAGCTAGAGGGTATTATGCTCAGTCAAATAGGCCAGTCGGAGAAATACAAGTACCAAATAATTTCCCTCATGTGTGGAGTATGATAACAAAGAAAAACTGAAGGAAAAGACAGCAGCAGACTCACAGAACCCGAGAGTGGACTAACAGTTACCAAAGAGAAAGTGACTGGGTAGGGTTTGTGGGAAGGGAGTAATAAAGGCGGGGAAAAGGAATGGGGGCATTAGGATTAGAATGTATAATGTGGAGGGTGGGGGTCACGTGTTGGGCTGAATAACAAAGAGAATACATGTAGTGATTCTACAGCATCTTAGTACATGCTGACGGACAGCGACTGTAACTGGGATTTGGGGGGTAATTGGTGAAGGGGGTAGACTAGAAAACATAATGTTCTGCCTGGGATTGTATATTAATGAGAACAAAAAGAATTCCAAAGTGCAGTAAGAGCACAGCTCTCAAATATCAGAATGAAAGTACAGGCTTTGAGTGCTCCAATCAAATGACACAGGTTTAGAAGTACTGATGAAAACTCAAGATCACCTACGTGCTCCCTTACTGGAGACTCACTTGAGATCCAAGGATCAGACAAACTACAAGATGAAGGGGCGGGGACTGGTACCTTATACAAGTAAAACTGAGAAACAAACAAAAAACGAATTCTCTTTGAGTCCCCAGAGAGATTCTGTAGAAAATAGCCCTATCTAGCCACCGTGAATTCTTTTTGTTTATTTTCAGCAGTGCTCAGGCATAGATTTAAAGTGCAGCAACTTCCTTCTCATTTCCTCTCACCTCAACAAATGAATTGCTGTAATAATATGCGTCTGGGCATTTATAATCATTGCTTTTCATGATGTTCACGAATGTAAAGGAGTAATAACCACCTAAAGTGGGTAGTTTTTCCCTCAAATAAACACTTCACTCCACAACACACTCGTTGTTCCAACTGCTCCTGTCCAGAAATAGGTGTTCCTTTATATTTGTCCCTCCAGCTATCAGCAGTGATCACGCTGATGTCTCTCAAACATGGTGGTGTGCAAAGAACCAAGTACACTTTTCTGTCGAGAACAGCCCCAGAGGAAGGATACTTGTGGTCTTCAGGGATCACTTACTAACTGAATGTGGCTAAATAAAGTCACCAAGCGAGCAGGAAGTATAAGAGGACAGAGATACGGGTTCAAGTCCTTTCACCTCCCTTTACTGGTTTTGTAAGCACACGCGTCTGAATCTACGTGAAAGTGTATCGGAGAACACAGTGCTATCCTTATGGCTTGGTTACCTTGCAAGATTTCTGGAAGCAGAATGTAGGGAAGAGACATAGGCTATGTTGTTAACTGTTCTGTACATAAGGATAGATGCGCAGACAAAAAGATGATTGATTCAGAGATAGATAGTTTGACAAACGACAGAGAAAGACAGATAGATAGGTACATAGATTGGTAGATGATAGACATCATAGATAGATGATAGGAAGATAGATAGATAGATAGATAGATAGATAGATAGATAGATAGATAGATAGATAGATAGATAGATAGATACACAGATATATAGATACATACATACATACATAGACAGACAGACCGTTAGATAGATAGATACAGATACATATCGATTGACACAAAGCTATTGCTCATAACCAGGAGTTGAATGTTGAATAACATAGCTAAACTACAAACAAGAAGGAAGAATGAAATCCAGTTTAAAAAGTACAGTAAGCAGCCCTAAGAAGAAAACAAATACTACCATTTGCAATGACGTGGATGGAGCTAGACGGTAGTACGTTCAGAGATATAGGCCAGGCGGAGAAAAACACGTACCAACTGATTTCACTCATGTGTGGAGTATAACAACAATGTAAAACTGAAGGAAAAAAACAGCAGCACACTACTCACAGAACCCGAGAGTTGAGTAAAAGTTACCAAAGGGAAAAGGACTGGGCAGGGTGGGTCTGAAGGGAGGGATAAGTGTGGGGAGAAAGAATGGGGGCATTAGGATTAGCAAGTATAATGCATGTGATCGGGTGTGCATGGGGAGTACTGTACAACACAGAGAAGACTAGTAGAGATCATATAGCATCTTACTACTCACTGATGTACAGCGACTGCAACGGGTTCTGTGGGGGTGTCATGGTGAAGGGCTCTACAGCAACCAACTACGCTGATCGACAGCGACTGAAGAGGTTTTTCTTGGGGACTTGGTGATGTGGGGTGCATAGTAAACATAATATTCTTCACGTGATTGTAGATTAATGATAAAAAAATTCTTTAAATGAAATAAGTGCACAGCTCTAAATCATCAGAATAAAAGGTCAGGCACTGAGTGCTGCAAACAAAAGACACAGGGTTAAAAGAAGGGATAAAAACTCAAGACACCTACATGCTTACTTACAGGAGACTCACTTGAGATCCAAGGACACAGATAAACTACAAGCCGAAGGTGTGTGGACAAGTACCCTACACGAGTGAAAGTGAAAAACAAATAATCAAACAAATGGATTCTGTTTGAGTCCCAAGAGACAGTCAGCAGAAAATAGCCCTATCTGGCCACCGTGAATTCTTTTTGTTTGGTTTCAGCAGTTCCCAGCCTTAGATTTAGTGGTGCAGCAACATACTTCTCATTTTCTCTCACCTCATCAACTGAGATGCTGTAATAATAAGCATCTGGGCAGTTGAAATCAGTGGGTTTTATGATGTTCACGAATGTGAAGATCTAATAACCAACTAAAGAGAGAACTTTGGTCACTCAAATAAACAAGTCACTTCACAATACACTATTAGCTTCCAACTGATCCTGTCTAGAAATCGGTGTTCCTTTTTTATTTGACCCTCCGTCCTATCTGCTGTGATCATGCTGATGTCCTTCAAACATGGTGGGGAGAAAAGCAACAAGTTTACTTCTCTGTCGACAACAGGCCCAGAGGAATGATACTTGTGGTCTTCAGGGAGCACTTAGTCAATGAATGTGGCTAAATACAGACAGCAAGTTAGAAGGAGATGAAAGAGGTCAGAGGATAGAGTCACTGGTTCAAGTCCTGGCACAATCATTTCCTGGTTACGTACATACATGCGGCCGACTCGACCTGCAAGTGTCTCGGTGAACACAGTGCTCTCTCTACAGCCTAGATACTTTGCAGGATTTTTGGAAGCGTAGTGTAGGAAAGTGATATAGGAAATATGGTTAACTGTTCTGTACACAAGGACAGATGGGCAGACAAAAAGATGATTGATTGATAAATAGTTAGACAGACAGATAGATAGATATAGGTACATATCGATTAACACAAAGCTACTGCTCATAACCATTAGAGCAATGGTGAAAGCACATAGCGAAACTACAAACAAAAAAGAAGAATGAAATCCAGTTTAAAAAGTGCAGTAAGCAGCCATAAGAAGAAAACAAATTCTATAATTTGCAATAACGTGGATGGAGCTAGAGGGTATTATGCTCAGTCAAATAGGCCAGTCGGAGAAATACAAGTACCAAATAATTTCCCTCATGTGTGGAGTATGATAACAAAGAAAAACTGAAGGAAAAGACAGCAGCAGACTCACAGAACCCGAGAGTGGACTAACAGTTACCAAAGAGAAAGTGACTGGGTAGGGTTTGTGGGAAGGGAGTAATAAAGGCGGGGAAAAGGAATGGGGGCATTAGGATTAGAATGTATAATGTGGAGGGTGGGGGTCACGTGTTGGGCTGAATAACAAAGAGAATACATGTAGTGATTCTACAGCATCTTAGTACATGCTGACGGACAGCGACTGTAACTGGGATTTGGGGGGTAATTGGTGAAGGGGGTAGACTAGAAAACATAATGTTCTGCCTGGGATTGTATATTAATGAGAACAAAAAGAATTCCAAAGTGCAGTAAGAGCACAGCTCTCAAATATCAGAATGAAAGTACAGGCTTTGAGTGCTCCAATCAAATGACACAGGTTTAGAAGTACTGATGAAAACTCAAGATCACCTACGTGCTCCCTTACTGGAGACTCACTTGAGATCCAAGGATCAGACAAACTACAAGATGAAGGGGCGGGGACTGGTACCTTATACAAGTAAAACTGAGAAACAAACAAAAAACGAATTCTCTTTGAGTCCCCAGAGAGATTCTGTAGAAAATAGCCCTATCTAGCCACCGTGAATTCTTTTTGTTTATTTTCAGCAGTGCTCAGGCATAGATTTAAAGTGCAGCAACTTCCTTCTCATTTCCTCTCACCTCAACAAATGAATTGCTGTAATAATATGCGTCTGGGCATTTATAATCATTGCTTTTCATGATGTTCACGAATGTAAAGGAGTAATAACCACCTAAAGTGGGTAGTTTTTCCCTCAAATAAACACTTCACTCCACAACACACTCGTTGTTCCAACTGCTCCTGTCCAGAAATAGGTGTTCCTTTATATTTGTCCCTCCAGCTATCAGCAGTGATCACGCTGATGTCTCTCAAACATGGTGGTGTGCAAAGAACCAAGTACACTTTTCTGTCGAGAACAGCCCCAGAGGAAGGATACTTGTGGTCTTCAGGGATCACTTACTAACTGAATGTGGCTAAATAAAGTCACCAAGCGAGCAGGAAGTATAAGAGGACAGAGATACGGGTTCAAGTCCTTTCACCTCCCTTTACTGGTTTTGTAAGCACACGCGTCTGAATCTACGTGAAAGTGTATCGGAGAACACAGTGCTATCCTTATGGCTTGGTTACCTTGCAAGATTTCTGGAAGCAGAATGTAGGGAAGAGACATAGGCTATGTTGTTAACTGTTCTGTACATAAGGATAGATGCGCAGACAAAAAGATGATTGATTCAGAGATAGATAGTTTGACAAACGACAGAGAAAGACAGATAGATAGGTACATAGATTGGTAGATGATAGACATCATAGATAGATGATAGGAAGATAGATAGATAGATAGATAGATAGATAGATAGATAGATAGATAGATAGATAGATAGATAGATACACAGATATATAGATACATACATACATACATAGACAGACAGACCGTTAGATAGATAGATACAGATACATATCGATTGACACAAAGCTATTGCTCATAACCAGGAGTTGAATGTTGAATAACATAGCTAAACTACAAACAAGAAGGAAGAATGAAATCCAGTTTAAAAAGTACAGTAAGCAGCCCTAAGAAGAAAACAAATACTACCATTTGCAATGACGTGGATGGAGCTAGACGGTAGTACGTTCAGAGATATAGGCCAGGCGGAGAAAAACACGTACCAACTGATTTCACTCATGTGTGGAGTATAACAACAATGTAAAACTGAAGGAAAAAAACAGCAGCACACTACTCACAGAACCCGAGAGTTGAGTAAAAGTTACCAAAGGGAAAAGGACTGGGCAGGGTGGGTCTGAAGGGAGGGATAAGTGTGGGGAGAAAGAATGGGGGCATTAGGATTAGCAAGTATAATGCATGTGATCGGGTGTGCATGGGGAGTACTGTACAACACAGAGAAGACTAGTAGAGATCATATAGCATCTTACTACTCACTGATGTACAGCGACTGCAACGGGTTCTGTGGGGGTGTCATGGTGAAGGGCTCTACAGCAACCAACTACGCTGATCGACAGCGACTGAAGAGGTTTTTCTTGGGGACTTGGTGATGTGGGGTGCATAGTAAACATAATATTCTTCACGTGATTGTAGATTAATGATAAAAAAATTCTTTAAATGAAATAAGTGCACAGCTCTAAATCATCAGAATAAAAGGTCAGGCACTGAGTGCTGCAAACAAAAGACACAGGGTTAAAAGAAGGGATAAAAACTCAAGACACCTACATGCTTACTTACAGGAGACTCACTTGAGATCCAAGGACACAGATAAACTACAAGCCGAAGGTGTGTGGACAAGTACCCTACACGAGTGAAAGTGAAAAACAAATAATCAAACAAATGGATTCTGTTTGAGTCCCAAGAGACAGTCAGCAGAAAATAGCCCTATCTGGCCACCGTGAATTCTTTTTGTTTGGTTTCAGCAGTTCCCAGCCTTAGATTTAGTGGTGCAGCAACATACTTCTCATTTTCTCTCACCTCATCAACTGAGATGCTGTAATAATAAGCATCTGGGCAGTTGAAATCAGTGGGTTTTATGATGTTCACGAATGTGAAGATCTAATAACCAACTAAAGAGAGAACTTTGGTCACTCAAATAAACAAGTCACTTCACAATACACTATTAGCTTCCAACTGATCCTGTCTAGAAATCGGTGTTCCTTTTTTATTTGACCCTCCGTCCTATCTGCTGTGATCATGCTGATGTCCTTCAAACATGGTGGGGAGAAAAGCAACAAGTTTACTTCTCTGTCGACAACAGGCCCAGAGGAATGATACTTGTGGTCTTCAGGGAGCACTTAGTCAATGAATGTGGCTAAATACAGACAGCAAGTTAGAAGGAGATGAAAGAGGTCAGAGGATAGAGTCACTGGTTCAAGTCCTGGCACAATCATTTCCTGGTTACGTACATACATGCGGCCGACTCGACCTGCAAGTGTCTCGGTGAACACAGTGCTCTCTCTACAGCCTAGATACTTTGCAGGATTTTTGGAAGCGTAGTGTAGGAAAGTGATATAGGAAATATGGTTAACTGTTCTGTACACAAGGACAGATGGGCAGACAAAAAGATGATTGATTGATAAATAGTTAGACAGACAGATAGATAGATATAGGTACATATCGATTAACACAAAGCTACTGCTCATAACCATTAGAGCAATGGTGAAAGCACATAGCGAAACTACAAACAAAAAAGAAGAATGAAATCCAGTTTAAAAAGTGCAGTAAGCAGCCATAAGAAGAAAACAAATTCTATAATTTGCAATAACGTGGATGGAGCTAGAGGGTATTATGCTCAGTCAAATAGGCCAGTCGGAGAAATACAAGTACCAAATAATTTCCCTCATGTGTGGAGTATGATAACAAAGAAAAACTGAAGGAAAAGACAGCAGCAGACTTACAGAACCCGAGAGTGGACTAACAGTTACCAAAGAGAAAGTGACTGGGTAGGGTTTGTGGGAAGGGAGTAATAAAGGCGGGGAAAAGGAATGGGGGCATTAGGATTAGAATGTATAATGTGGAGGGTGGGGGTCACGTGTTGGGCTGAATAACAAAGAGAATACATGTAGTGATTCTACAGCATCTTAGTACATGCTGACGGACAGCGACTGTAACTGGGATTTGGGGGGTAATTGGTGAAGGGGGTAGACTAGAAAACATAATGTTCTGCCTGGGATTGTATATTAATGAGAACAAAAAGAATTCCAAAGTGCAGTAAGAGCACAGCCCTCAAATATCAGAATGAAAGTACAGGCTTTGAGTGCTCCAGTCAAATGACACAGGTTTAGAAGTACTGATGAAAACTCAAGATCACCTACGTGCTCCCTTACTGGAGACTCACTTGAGATCCAAGGATCAGACAAACTACAAGATGAAGGGGCGGGGACTGGTACCTTATACAAGTAAAACTGAGAAACAAACAAAAAATGAATTCTCTTTGAGTCCCCAGAGAGATTCTGTAGAAAATAGCCCTATCTAGCCACCGTGAATTCTTTTTGTTTATTTTCAGCAGTGCTCAGGCATAGATTTAAAGTGCAGCAACTTCCTTCTCATTTCCTCTCACCTCAACAAATGAATTGCTGTAATAATATGCGTCTGGGCATTTATAATCATTGCTTTTCATGATGTTCACGAATGTAAAGGAGTAATAACCACCTAAAGTGGGTAGTTTTTCCCTCAAATAAACACTTCACTCCACAACACACTCGTTGTTCCAACTGCTCCTGTCCAGAAATAGGTGTTCCTTTATATTTGTCCCTCCAGCTATCAGCAGTGATCACGCTGATGTCTCTCAAACATGGTGGTGTGCAAAGAACCAAGTACACTTTTCTGTCGAGAACAGCCCCAGAGGAAGGATACTTGTGGTCTTCAGGGATCACTTACTAACTGAATGTGGCTAAATAAAGTCACCAAGCGAGCAGGAAGTATAAGAGGACAGAGATACGGGTTCAAGTCCTTTCACCTCCCTTTACTGGTTTTGTAAGCACACGCGTCTGAATCTACGTGAAAGTGTATCGGAGAACACAGTGCTATCCTTATGGCTTGGTTACCTTGCAAGATTTCTGGAAGCAGAATGTAGGGAAGAGACATAGGCTATGTTGTTAACTGTTCTGTACATAAGGATAGATGCGCAGACAAAAAGATGATTGATTCAGAGATAGATAGTTTGACAAACGACAGAGAAAGACAGATAGATAGGTACATAGATTGGTAGATGATAGACATCATAGATAGATGATAGGAAGATAGATAGATAGATAGATAGATACACAGATATATAGATACATACATACATACATAGACAGACAGACCGTTAGATAGATAGATACAGATACATATCGATTGACACAAAGCTATTGCTCATAACCAGGAGTTGAATGTTGAATAACATAGCTAAACTACAAACAAGAAGGAAGAATGAAATCCAGTTTAAAAAGTACAGTAAGCAGCCCTAAGAAGAAAACAAATACTACCATTTGCAATGACGTGGATGGAGCTAGACGGTAGTACGTTCAGAGATATAGGCCAGGCGGAGAAAAACACGTACCAACTGATTTCACTCATGTGTGGAGTATAACAACAATGTAAAACTGAAGGAAAAAAACAGCAGCACACTACTCACAGAACCCGAGAGTTGAGTAAAAGTTACCAAAGGGAAAAGGACTGGGCAGGGTGGGTCTGAAGGGAGGGATAAGTGTGGGGAGAAAGAATGGGGGCATTAGGATTAGCAAGTATAATGCATGTGATCGGGTGTGCATGGGGAGTACTGTACAACACAGAGAAGACTAGTAGAGATCATATAGCATCTTACTACTCACTGATGTACAGCGACTGCAACGGGTTCTGTGGGGGTGTCATGGTGAAGGGCTCTACAGCAACCAACTACGCTGATCGACAGCGACTGAAGAGGTTTTTCTTGGGGACTTGGTGATGTGGGGTGCATAGTAAACATAATATTCTTCACGTGATTGTAGATTAATGATAAAAAAATTCTTTAAATGAAATAAGTGCACAGCTCTAAATCATCAGAATAAAAGGTCAGGCACTGAGTGCTGCAAACAAAAGACACAGGGTTAAAAGAAGGGATAAAAACTCAAGACACCTACATGCTTACTTACAGGAGACTCACTTGAGATCCAAGGACACAGATAAACTATAAGCCGAAGGTGTGTGGACAAGTACCCTACACGAGAGAAAGTGAAAAACAAATAATCAAACAAATGGATTCTGTTTGAGTCCCAAGAGACAGTCAGCAGAAAATAGCCCTATCTGGCCACCGTGAATTCTTTTTGTTTGGTTTCAGCAGTTCCCAGCCTTAGATTTAGTGGTGCAGCAACATACTTCTCATTTTCTCTCACCTCATCAACTGAGATGCTGTAATAATAAGCATCTGGGCAGTTGAAATCAGTGGGTTTTATGATGTTCACGAATGTGAAGATCTAATAACCAACTAAAGAGAGAACTTTGGTCACTCAAATAAACAAGTCACTTCACAATACACTATTAGCTTCCAACTGATCCTGTCTAGAAATCGGTGTTCCTTTTTTATTTGACCCTCCGTCCTATCTGCTGTGATCATGCTGATGTCCTTCAAACATGGTGGGGAGAAAAGCAACAAGTTTACTTCTCTGTCGACAACAGGCCCAGAGGAATGATACTTGTGGTCTTCAGGGAGCACTTAGTCAATGAATGTGGCTAAATACAGACAGCAAGTTAGAAGGAGATGAAAGAGGTCAGAGGATAGAGTCACTGGTTCAAGTCCTGGCACAATCATTTCCTGGTTACGTACATACATGCGGCCGACTCGACCTGCAAGTGTCTCGGTGAACACAGTGCTCTCTCTACAGCCTAGATACTTTGCAGGATTTTTGGAAGCGTAGTGTAGGAAAGTGATATAGGAAATATGGTTAACTGTTCTGTACACAAGGACAGATGGGCAGACAAAAAGATGATTGATTGATAAATAGTTAGACAGACAGATAGATAGATATAGGTACATATCGATTAACACAAAGCTACTGCTCATAACCATTAGAGCAATGGTGAAAGCACATAGCGAAACTACAAACAAAAAAGAAGAATGAAATCCAGTTTAAAAAGTGCAGTAAGCAGCCATAAGAAGAAAACAAATTCTATAATTTGCAATAACGTGGATGGAGCTAGAGGGTATTATGCTCAGTCAAATAGGCCAGTCGGAGAAATACAAGTACCAAATAATTTCCCTCATGTGTGGAGTATGATAACAAAGAAAAACTGAAGGAAAAGACAGCAGCAGACTTACAGAACCCGAGAGTGGACTAACAGTTACCAAAGAGAAAGTGACTGGGTAGGGTTTGTGGGAAGGGAGTAATAAAGGCGGGGAAAAGGAATGGGGGCATTAGGATTAGAATGTATAATGTGGAGGGTGGGGGTCACGTGTTGGGCTGAATAACAAAGAGAATACATGTAGTGATTCTACAGCATCTTAGTACATGCTGACGGACAGCGACTGTAACTGGGATTTGGGGGGTAATTGGTGAAGGGGGTAGACTAGAAAACATAATGTTCTGCCTGGGATTGTATATTAATGAGAACAAAAAGAATTCCAAAGTGCAGTAAGAGCACAGCCCTCAAATATCAGAATGAAAGTACAGGCTTTGAGTGCTCCAGTCAAATGACACAGGTTTAGAAGTACTGATGAAAACTCAAGATCACCTACGTGCTCCCTTACTGGAGACTCACTTGAGATCCAAGGATCAGACAAACTACAAGATGAAGGGGCGGGGACTGGTACCTTATACAAGTAAAACTGAGAAACAAACAAAAAATGAATTCTCTTTGAGTCCCCAGAGAGATTCTGTAGAAAATAGCCCTATCTAGCCACCGTGAATTCTTTTTGTTTATTTTCAGCAGTGCTCAGGCATAGATTTAAAGTGCAGCAACTTCCTTCTCATTTCCTCTCACCTCAACAAATGAATTGCTGTAATAATATGCGTCTGGGCATTTATAATCATTGCTTTTCATGATGTTCACGAATGTAAAGGAGTAATAACCACCTAAAGTGGGTAGTTTTTCCCTCAAATAAACACTTCACTCCACAACACACTCGTTGTTCCAACTGCTCCTGTCCAGAAATAGGTGTTCCTTTATATTTGTCCCTCCAGCTATCAGCAGTGATCACGCTGATGTCTCTCAAACATGGTGGTGTGCAAAGAACCAAGTACACTTTTCTGTCGAGAACAGCCCCAGAGGAAGGATACTTGTGGTCTTCAGGGATCACTTACTAACTGAATGTGGCTAAATAAAGTCACCAAGCGAGCAGGAAGTATAAGAGGACAGAGATACGGGTTCAAGTCCTTTCACCTCCCTTTACTGGTTTTGTAAGCACACGCGTCTGAATCTACGTGAAAGTGTATCGGAGAACACAGTGCTATCCTTATGGCTTGGTTACCTTGCAAGATTTCTGGAAGCAGAATGTAGGGAAGAGACATAGGCTATGTTGTTAACTGTTCTGTACATAAGGATAGATGCGCAGACAAAAAGATGATTGATTCAGAGATAGATAGTTTGACAAACGACAGAGAAAGACAGATAGATAGGTACATAGATTGGTAGATGATAGACATCATAGATAGATGATAGGAAGATAGATAGATAGATAGATAGATAGATAGATAGATAGATAGATAGATAGATAGATAGATACACAGATATATAGATACATACATACATACATAGACAGACAGACCGTTAGATAGATAGATACAGATACATATCGATTGACACAAAGCTATTGCTCATAACCAGGAGTTGAATGTTGAATAACATAACTAAACTACAAACAAGAAGGAAGATTGAAATCCAGTTTAAAAAGTACAGTAAGCAGCCCTAAGAAGAAAACAAATACTACCATTTGCAATGACGTGGATGGAGCTAGACGGTAGTACGTTCAGAGATATAGGCCAGGCGGAGAAAAACACGTACCAACTGATTTCACTCATGTGTGGAGTATAACAACAATGTAAAACTGAAGGAAAAAAACAGCAGCACACTACTCACAGAACCCGAGAGTTGAGTAAAAGTTACCAAAGGGAAAAGGACTGGGCAGGGTGGGTCTGAAGGGAGGGATAAGTGTGGGGAGAAAGAATGGGGGCATTAGGATTAGCAAGTATAATGCATGTGATCGGGTGTGCATGGGGAGTACTGTACAACACAGAGAAGACTAGTAGAGATCATATAGCATCTTTGTACTCACTGATGTACAGCGACTGCAACGGGTTCTGTGGGGGTGTCATGGTGAAGGGCTCTACAGCAACCAACTACGCTGATCGACAGCGACTGAAGAGGTTTTTCTTGGGGACTTGGTGATGTGGGGTGCATAGTAAACATAATATTCTTCACGTGATTGTAGATTAATGATAAAAAAATTCTTTAAATGAAATAAGTGCACAGCTCTAAATCATCAGAATAAAAGGTCAGGCACTGAGTGCTGCAAACAAAAGACACAGGGTTAAAAGAAGGGATAAAAACTCAAGACACCTACATGCTTACTTACAGGAGACTCACTTGAGATCCAAGGACACAGATAAACTACAAGCCGAAGGTGTGTGGACAAGTACCCTACACGAGTGAAAGTGAAAAACAAATAATCAAACAAATGGATTCTGTTTGAGTCCCAAGAGACAGTCAGCAGAAAATAGCCCTATCTGGCCACCGTGAATTCTTTTTGTTTGGTTTCAGCAGTTCCCAGCCTTAGATTTAGTGGTGCAGCAACATACTTCTCATTTTCTCTCACCTCATCAACTGAGATGCTGTAATAATAAGCATCTGGGCAGTTGAAATCAGTGGGTTTTATGATGTTCACGAATGTGAAGATCTAATAACCAACTAAAGAGAGAACTTTGGTCACTCAAATAAACAAGTCACTTCACAATACACTATTAGCTTCCAACTGATCCTGTCTAGAAATCGGTGTTCCTTTTTTATTTGACCCTCCGTCCTATCTGCTGTGATCATGCTGATGTCCTTCAAACATGGTGGGGAGAAAAGCAACAAGTTTACTTCTCTGTCGACAACAGGCCCAGAGGAATGATACTTGTGGTCTTCAGGGAGCACTTAGTCAATGAATGTGGCTAAATACAGACAGCAAGTTAGAAGGAGATGAAAGAGGTCAGAGGATAGAGTCACTGGTTCAAGTCCTGGCACAATCATTTCCTGGTTACGTACATACATGCGGCCGACTCGACCTGCAAGTGTCTCGGTGAACACAGTGCTCTCTCTACAGCCTAGATACTTTGCAGGATTTTTGGAAGCGTAGTGTAGGAAAGTGATATAGGAAATATGGTTAACTGTTCTGTACACAAGGACAGATGGGCAGACAAAAAGATGATTGATTGATAAATAGTTAGACAGACAGATAGATAGATATAGGTACATATCGATTAACACAAAGCTACTGCTCATAACCATTAGAGCAATGGTGAAAGCACATAGCGAAACTACAAACAAAAAAGAAGAATGAAATCCAGTTTAAAAAGTGCAGTAAGCAGCCATAAGAAGAAAACAAATTCTATAATTTGCAATAACGTGGATGGAGCTAGAGGGTATTATGCTCAGTCAAATAGGCCAGTCGGAGAAATACAAGTACCAAATAATTTCCCTCATGTGTGGAGTATGATAACAAAGAAAAACTGAAGGAAAAGACAGCAGCAGACTTACAGAACCCGAGAGTGGACTAACAGTTACCAAAGAGAAAGTGACTGGGTAGGGTTTGTGGGAAGGGAGTAATAAAGGCGGGGAAAAGGAATGGGGGCATTAGGATTAGAATGTATAATGTGGAGGGTGGGGGTCACGTGTTGGGCTGAATAACAAAGAGAATACATGTAGTGATTCTACAGCATCTTAGTACATGCTGACGGACAGCGACTGTAACTGGGATTTGGGGGGTAATTGGTGAAGGGGGTAGACTAGAAAACATAATGTTCTGCCTGGGATTGTATATTAATGAGAACAAAAAGAATTCCAAAGTGCAGTAAGAGCACAGCCCTCAAATATCAGAATGAAAGTACAGGCTTTGAGTGCTCCAGTCAAATGACACAGGTTTAGAAGTACTGATGAAAACTCAAGATCACCTACGTGCTCCCTTACTGGAGACTCACTTGAGATCCAAGGATCAGACAAACTACAAGATGAAGGGGCGGGGACTGGTACCTTATACAAGTAAAACTGAGAAACAAACAAAAAATGAATTCTCTTTGAGTCCCCAGAGAGATTCTGTAGAAAATAGCCCTATCTAGCCACCGTGAATTCTTTTTGTTTATTTTCAGCAGTGCTCAGGCATAGATTTAAAGTGCAGCAACTTCCTTCTCATTTCCTCTCACCTCAACAAATGAATTGCTGTAATAATATGCGTCTGGGCATTTATAATCATTGCTTTTCATGATGTTCACGAATGTAAAGGAGTAATAACCACCTAAAGTGGGTAGTTTTTCCCTCAAATAAACACTTCACTCCACAACACACTCGTTGTTCCAACTGCTCCTGTCCAGAAATAGGTGTTCCTTTATATTTGTCCCTCCAGCTATCAGCAGTGATCACGCTGATGTCTCTCAAACATGGTGGTGTGCAAAGAACCAAGTACACTTTTCTGTCGAGAACAGCCCCAGAGGAAGGATACTTGTGGTCTTCAGGGATCACTTACTAACTGAATGTGGCTAAATAAAGTCACCAAGCGAGCAGGAAGTATAAGAGGACAGAGATACGGGTTCAAGTCCTTTCACCTCCCTTTACTGGTTTTGTAAGCACACGCGTCTGAATCTACGTGAAAGTGTATCGGAGAACACAGTGCTATCCTTATGGCTTGGTTACCTTGCAAGATTTCTGGAAGCAGAATGTAGGGAAGAGACATAGGCTATGTTGTTAACTGTTCTGTACATAAGGATAGATGCGCAGACAAAAAGATGATTGATTCAGAGATAGATAGTTTGACAAACGACAGAGAAAGACAGATAGATAGGTACATAGATTGGTAGATGATAGACATCATAGATAGATGATAGGAAGATAGATAGATAGATAGATAGATACACAGATATATAGATACATACATACATACATAGACAGACAGACCGTTAGATAGATAGATACAGATACATATCGATTGACACAAAGCTATTGCTCATAACCAGGAGTTGAATGTTGAATAACATAGCTAAACTACAAACAAGAAGGAAGAATGAAATCCAGTTTAAAAAGTACAGTAAGCAGCCCTAAGAAGAAAACAAATACTACCATTTGCAATGACGTGGATGGAGCTAGACGGTAGTACGTTCAGAGATATAGGCCAGGCGGAGAAAAACACGTACCAACTGATTTCACTCATGTGTGGAGTATAACAACAATGTAAAACTGAAGGAAAAAAACAGCAGCACACTACTCACAGAACCCGAGAGTTGAGTAAAAGTTACCAAAGGGAAAAGGACTGGGCAGGGTGGGTCTGAAGGGAGGGATAAGTGTGGGGAGAAAGAATGGGGGCATTAGGATTAGCAAGTATAATGCATGTGATCGGGTGTGCATGGGGAGTACTGTACAACACAGAGAAGACTAGTAGAGATCATATAGCATCTTACTACTCACTGATGTACAGCGACTGCAACGGGTTCTGTGGGGGTGTCATGGTGAAGGGCTCTACAGCAACCAACTACGCTGATCGACAGCGACTGAAGAGGTTTTTCTTGGGGACTTGGTGATGTGGGGTGCATAGTAAACATAATATTCTTCACGTGATTGTAGATTAATGATAAAAAAATTCTTTAAATGAAATAAGTGCACAGCTCTAAATCATCAGAATAAAAGGTCAGGCACTGAGTGCTGCAAACAAAAGACACAGGGTTAAAAGAAGGGATAAAAACTCAAGACACCTACATGCTTACTTACAGGAGACTCACTTGAGATCCAAGGACACAGATAAACTACAAGCCGAAGGTGTGTGGACAAGTACCCTACACGAGTGAAAGTGAAAAACAAATAATCAAACAAATGGATTCTGTTTGAGTCCCAAGAGACAGTCAGCAGAAAATAGCCCTATCTGGCCACCGTGAATTCTTTTTGTTTGGTTTCAGCAGTTCCCAGCCTTAGATTTAGTGGTGCAGCAACATACTTCTCATTTTCTCTCACCTCATCAACTGAGATGCTGTAATAATAAGCATCTGGGCAGTTGAAATCAGTGGGTTTTATGATGTTCACGAATGTGAAGATCTAATAACCAACTAAAGAGAGAACTTTGGTCACTCAAATAAACAAGTCACTTCACAATACACTATTAGCTTCCAACTGATCCTGTCTAGAAATCGGTGTTCCTTTTTTATTTGACCCTCCGTCCTATCTGCTGTGATCATGCTGATGTCCTTCAAACATGGTGGGGAGAAAAGCAACAAGTTTACTTCTCTGTCGACAACAGGCCCAGAGGAATGATACTTGTGGTCTTCAGGGAGCACTTAGTCAATGAATGTGGCTAAATACAGACAGCAAGTTAGAAGGAGATGAAAGAGGTCAGAGGATAGAGTCACTGGTTCAAGTCCTGGCACAATCATTTCCTGGTTACGTACATACATGCGGCCGACTCGACCTGCAAGTGTCTCGGTGAACACAGTGCTCTCTCTACAGCCTAGATACTTTGCAGGATTTTTGGAAGCGTAGTGTAGGAAAGTGATATAGGAAATATGGTTAACTGTTCTGTACACAAGGACAGATGGGCAGACAAAAAGATGATTGATTGATAAATAGTTAGACAGACAGATAGATAGATATAGGTACATATCGATTAACACAAAGCTACTGCTCATAACCATTAGAGCAATGGTGAAAGCACATAGCGAAACTACAAACAAAAAAGAAGAATGAAATCCAGTTTAAAAAGTGCAGTAAGCAGCCATAAGAAGAAAACAAATTCTATAATTTGCAATAACGTGGATGGAGCTAGAGGGTATTATGCTCAGTCAAATAGGCCAGTCGGAGAAATACAAGTACCAAATAATTTCCCTCATGTGTGGAGTATGATAACAAAGAAAAACTGAAGGAAAAGACAGCAGCAGACTTACAGAACCCGAGAGTGGACTAACAGTTACCAAAGAGAAAGTGACTGGGTAGGGTTTGTGGGAAGGGAGTAATAAAGGCGGGGAAAAGGAATGGGGGCATTAGGATTAGAATGTATAATGTGGAGGGTGGGGGTCACGTGTTGGGCTGAATAACAAAGAGAATACATGTAGTGATTCTACAGCATCTTAGTACATGCTGACGGACAGCGACTGTAACTGGGATTTGGGGGGTAATTGGTGAAGGGGGTAGACTAGAAAACATAATGTTCTGCCTGGGATTGTATATTAATGAGAACAAAAAGAATTCCAAAGTGCAGTAAGAGCACAGCCCTCAAATATCAGAATGAAAGTACAGGCTTTGAGTGCTCCAGTCAAATGACACAGGTTTAGAAGTACTGATGAAAACTCAAGATCACCTACGTGCTCCCTTACTGGAGACTCACTTGAGATCCAAGGATCAGACAAACTACAAGATGAAGGGGCGGGGACTGGTACCTTATACAAGTAAAACTGAGAAACAAACAAAAAATGAATTCTCTTTGAGTCCCCAGAGAGATTCTGTAGAAAATAGCCCTATCTAGCCACCGTGAATTCTTTTTGTTTATTTTCAGCAGTGCTCAGGCATAGATTTAAAGTGCAGCAACTTCCTTCTCATTTCCTCTCACCTCAACAAATGAATTGCTGTAATAATATGCGTCTGGGCATTTATAATCATTGCTTTTCATGATGTTCACGAATGTAAAGGAGTAATAACCACCTAAAGTGGGTAGTTTTTCCCTCAAATAAACACTTCACTCCACAACACACTCGTTGTTCCAACTGCTCCTGTCCAGAAATAGGTGTTCCTTTATATTTGTCCCTCCAGCTATCAGCAGTGATCACGCTGATGTCTCTCAAACATGGTGGTGTGCAAAGAACCAAGTACACTTTTCTGTCGAGAACAGCCCCAGAGGAAGGATACTTGTGGTCTTCAGGGATCACTTACTAACTGAATGTGGCTAAATAAAGTCACCAAGCGAGCAGGAAGTATAAGAGGACAGAGATACGGGTTCAAGTCCTTTCACCTCCCTTTACTGGTTTTGTAAGCACACGCGTCTGAATCTACGTGAAAGTGTATCGGAGAACACAGTGCTATCCTTATGGCTTGGTTACCTTGCAAGATTTCTGGAAGCAGAATGTAGGGAAGAGACATAGGCTATGTTGTTAACTGTTCTGTACATAAGGATAGATGCGCAGACAAAAAGATGATTGATTCAGAGATAGATAGTTTGACAAACGACAGAGAAAGACAGATAGATAGGTACATAGATTGGTAGATGATAGACATCATAGATAGATGATAGGAAGATAGATAGATAGATAGATAGATAGATAGATAGATAGATAGATAGATAGATAGATAGATAGATAGATACACAGATATATAGATACATACATACATACATAGACAGACAGACCGTTAGATAGATAGATACAGATACATATCGATTGACACAAAGCTATTGCTCATAACCAGGAGTTGAATGTTGAATAACATAGCTAAACTACAAACAAGAAGGAAGATTGAAATCCAGTTTAAAAAGTACAGTAAGCAGCCCTAAGAAGAAAACAAATACTACCATTTGCAATGACGTGGATGGAGCTAGACGGTAGTACGTTCAGAGATATAGGCCAGGCGGAGAAAAACACGTACCAACTGATTTCACTCATGTGTGGAGTATAACAACAATGTAAAACTGAAGGAAAAAAACAGCAGCACACTACTCACAGAACCCGAGAGTTGAGTAAAAGTTACCAAAGGGAAAAGGACTGGGCAGGGTGGGTCTGAAGGGAGGGATAAGTGTGGGGAGAAAGAATGGGGGCATTAGGATTAGCAAGTATAATGCATGTGATCGGGTGTGCATGGGGAGTACTGTACAACACAGAGAAGACTAGTAGAGATCATATAGCATCTTAGTACTCACTGATGTACAGCGACTGCAACGGGTTCTGTGGGGGTGTCATGGTGAAGGGCTCTACAGCAACCAACTACGCTGATCGACAGCGACTGAAGAGGTTTTTCTTGGGGACTTGGTGATGTGGGGTGCATAGTAAACATAATATTCTTCACGTGATTGTAGATTAATGATAAAAAAATTCTTTAAATGAAATAAGTGCACAGCTCTAAATCATCAGAATAAAAGGTCAGGCACTGAGTGCTGCAAACAAAAGACACAGGGTTAAAAGAAGGGATAAAAACTCAAGACACCTACATGCTTACTTACAGGAGACTCACTTGAGATCCAAGGACACAGATAAACTATAAGCCGAAGGTGTGTGGACAAGTACCCTACACGAGAGAAAGTGAAAAACAAATAATCAAACAAATGGATTCTGTTTGAGTCCCAAGAGACAGTCAGCAGAAAATAGCCCTATCTGGCCACCGTGAATTCTTTTTGTTTGGTTTCAGCAGTTCCCAGCATTAGATTTAGTGGTGCAGCAACATACTTCTCATTTTCTCTCACCTCATCAACTGAGATGCTGTAATAATAAGCATCTGGGCAGTTGAAATCAGTGGGTTTTATGATGTTCACGAATGTGAAGATCTAATAACCAACTAAAGAGAGAACTTTGGTCACTCAAATAAACAAGTCACTTCACAATACACTATTAGCTTCCAACTGATCCTGTCTAGAAATCGGTGTTCCTTTTTTATTTGACCCTCCGTCCTATCTGCTGTGATCATGCTGATGTCCTTCAAACATGGTGGGGAGAAAAGCAACAAGTTTACTTCTCTGTCGACAACAGGCCCAGAGGAATGATACTTGTGGTCTTCAGGGAGCACTTAGTCAATGAATGTGGCTAAATACAGACAGCAAGTTAGAAGGAGATGAAAGAGGTCAGAGGATAGAGTCACTGGTTCAAGTCCTGGCACAATCATTTCCTGGTTACGTACATACATGCGGCCGACTCGACCTGCAAGTGTCTCGGTGAACACAGTGCTCTCTCTACAGCCTAGATACTTTGCAGGATTTTTGGAAGCGTAGTGTAGGAAAGTGATATAGGAAATATGGTTAACTGTTCTGTACACAAGGACAGATGGGCAGACAAAAAGATGATTGATTGATAAATAGTTAGACAGACAGATAGATAGATATAGGTACATATCGATTAACACAAAGCTACTGCTCATAACCATTAGAGCAATGGTGAAAGCACATAGCGAAACTACAAACAAAAAAGAAGAATGAAATCCAGTTTAAAAAGTGCAGTAAGCAGCCATAAGAAGAAAACAAATTCTATAATTTGCAATAACGTGGATGGAGCTAGAGGGTATTATGCTCAGTCAAATAGGCCAGTCGGAGAAATACAAGTACCAAATAATTTCCCTCATGTGTGGAGTATGATAACAAAGAAAAACTGAAGGAAAAGACAGCAGCAGACTCACAGAACCCGAGAGTGGACTAACAGTTACCAAAGAGAAAGTGACTGGGTAGGGTTTGTGGGAAGGGAGTAATAAAGGCGGGGAAAAGGAATGGGGGCATTAGGATTAGAATGTATAATGTGGAGGGTGGGGGTCACGTGTTGGGCTGAATAACAAAGAGAATACATGTAGTGATTCTACAGCATCTTAGTACATGCTGACGGACAGCGACTGTAACTGGGATTTGGGGGGTAATTGGTGAAGGGGGTAGACTAGAAAACATAATGTTCTGCCTGGGATTGTATATTAATGAGAACAAAAAGAATTCCAAAGTGCAGTAAGAGCACAGCTCTCAAATATCAGAATGAAAGTACAGGCTTTGAGTGCTCCAATCAAATGACACAGGTTTAGAAGTACTGATGAAAACTCAAGATCACCTACGTGCTCCCTTACTGGAGACTCACTTGAGATCCAAGGATCAGACAAACTACAAGATGAAGGGGCGGGGACTGGTACCTTATACAAGTAAAACTGAGAAACAAACAAAAAACGAATTCTCTTTGAGTCCCCAGAGAGATTCTGTAGAAAATAGCCCTATCTAGCCACCGTGAATTCTTTTTGTTTATTTTCAGCAGTGCTCAGGCATAGATTTAAAGTGCAGCAACTTCCTTCTCATTTCCTCTCACCTCAACAAATGAATTGCTGTAATAATATGCGTCTGGGCATTTATAATCATTGCTTTTCATGATGTTCACGAATGTAAAGGAGTAATAACCACCTAAAGTGGGTAGTTTTTCCCTCAAATAAACACTTCACTCCACAACACACTCGTTGTTCCAACTGCTCCTGTCCAGAAATAGGTGTTCCTTTATATTTGTCCCTCCAGCTATCAGCAGTGATCACGCTGATGTCTCTCAAACATGGTGGTGTGCAAAGAACCAAGTACACTTTTCTGTCGAGAACAGCCCCAGAGGAAGGATACTTGTGGTCTTCAGGGATCACTTACTAACTGAATGTGGCTAAATAAAGTCACCAAGCGAGCAGGAAGTATAAGAGGACAGAGATACGGGTTCAAGTCCTTTCACCTCCCTTTACTGGTTTTGTAAGCACACGCGTCTGAATCTACGTGAAAGTGTATCGGAGAACACAGTGCTATCCTTATGGCTTGGTTACCTTGCAAGATTTCTGGAAGCAGAATGTAGGGAAGAGACATAGGCTATGTTGTTAACTGTTCTGTACATAAGGATAGATGCGCAGACAAAAAGATGATTGATTCAGAGATAGATAGTTTGACAAACGACAGAGAAAGACAGATAGATAGGTACATAGATTGGTAGATGATAGACATCATAGATAGATGATAGGAAGATAGATAGATAGATAGATAGATACACAGATATATAGATACATACATACATACATAGACAGACAGACCGTTAGATAGATAGATACAGATACATATCGATTGACACAAAGCTATTGCTCATAACCAGGAGTTGAATGTTGAATAACATAGCTAAACTACAAACAAGAAGGAAGAATGAAATCCAGTTTAAAAAGTACAGTAAGCAGCCCTAAGAAGAAAACAAATACTACCATTTGCAATGACGTGGATGGAGCTAGACGGTAGTACGTTCAGAGATATAGGCCAGGCGGAGAAAAACACGTACCAACTGATTTCACTCATGTGTGGAGTATAACAACAATGTAAAACTGAAGGAAAAAAACAGCAGCACACTACTCACAGAACCCGAGAGTTGAGTAAAAGTTACCAAAGGGAAAAGGACTGGGCAGGGTGGGTCTGAAGGGAGGGATAAGTGTGGGGAGAAAGAATGGGGGCATTAGGATTAGCAAGTATAATGCATGTGATCGGGTGTGCATGGGGAGTACTGTACAACACAGAGAAGACTAGTAGAGATCATATAGCATCTTACTACTCACTGATGTACAGCGACTGCAACGGGTTCTGTGGGGGTGTCATGGTGAAGGGCTCTACAGCAACCAACTACGCTGATCGACAGCGACTGAAGAGGTTTTTCTTGGGGACTTGGTGATGTGGGGTGCATAGTAAACATAATATTCTTCACGTGATTGTAGATTAATGATAAAAAAATTCTTTAAATGAAATAAGTGCACAGCTCTAAATCATCAGAATAAAAGGTCAGGCACTGAGTGCTGCAAACAAAAGACACAGGGTTAAAAGAAGGGATAAAAACTCAAGACACCTACATGCTTACTTACAGGAGACTCACTTGAGATCCAAGGACACAGATAAACTATAAGCCGAAGGTGTGTGGACAAGTACCCTACACGAGAGAAAGTGAAAAACAAATAATCAAACAAATGGATTCTGTTTGAGTCCCAAGAGACAGTCAGCAGAAAATAGCCCTATCTGGCCACCGTGAATTCTTTTTGTTTGGTTTCAGCAGTTCCCAGCCTTAGATTTAGTGGTGCAGCAACATACTTCTCATTTTCTCTCACCTCATCAACTGAGATGCTGTAATAATAAGCATCTGGGCAGTTGAAATCAGTGGGTTTTATGATGTTCACGAATGTGAAGATCTAATAACCAACTAAAGAGAGAACTTTGGTCACTCAAATAAACAAGTCACTTCACAATACACTATTAGCTTCCAACTGATCCTGTCTAGAAATCGGTGTTCCTTTTTTATTTGACCCTCCGTCCTATCTGCTGTGATCATGCTGATGTCCTTCAAACATGGTGGGGAGAAAAGCAACAAGTTTACTTCTCTGTCGACAACAGGCCCAGAGGAATGATACTTGTGGTCTTCAGGGAGCACTTAGTCAATGAATGTGGCTAAATACAGACAGCAAGTTAGAAGGAGATGAAAGAGGTCAGAGGATAGAGTCACTGGTTCAAGTCCTGGCACAATCATTTCCTGGTTACGTACATACATGCGGCCGACTCGACCTGCAAGTGTCTCGGTGAACACAGTGCTCTCTCTACAGCCTAGATACTTTGCAGGATTTTTGGAAGCGTAGTGTAGGAAAGTGATATAGGAAATATGGTTAACTGTTCTGTACACAAGGACAGATGGGCAGACAAAAAGATGATTGATTGATAAATAGTTAGACAGACAGATAGATAGATATAGGTACATATCGATTAACACAAAGCTACTGCTCATAACCATTAGAGCAATGGTGAAAGCACATAGCGAAACTACAAACAAAAAAGAAGAATGAAATCCAGTTTAAAAAGTGCAGTAAGCAGCCATAAGAAGAAAACAAATTCTATAATTTGCAATAACGTGGATGGAGCTAGAGGGTATTATGCTCAGTCAAATAGGCCAGTCGGAGAAATACAAGTACCAAATAATTTCCCTCATGTGTGGAGTATGATAACAAAGAAAAACTGAAGGAAAAGACAGCAGCAGACTTACAGAACCCGAGAGTGGACTAACAGTTACCAAAGAGAAAGTGACTGGGTAGGGTTTGTGGGAAGGGAGTAATAAAGGCGGGGAAAAGGAATGGGGGCATTAGGATTAGAATGTATAATGTGGAGGGTGGGGGTCACGTGTTGGGCTGAATAACAAAGAGAATACATGTAGTGATTCTACAGCATCTTAGTACATGCTGACGGACAGCGACTGTAACTGGGATTTGGGGGGTAATTGGTGAAGGGGGTAGACTAGAAAACATAATGTTCTGCCTGGGATTGTATATTAATGAGAACAAAAAGAATTCCAAAGTGCAGTAAGAGCACAGCCCTCAAATATCAGAATGAAAGTACAGGCTTTGAGTGCTCCAGTCAAATGACACAGGTTTAGAAGTACTGATGAAAACTCAAGATCACCTACGTGCTCCCTTACTGGAGACTCACTTGAGATCCAAGGATCAGACAAACTACAAGATGAAGGGGCGGGGACTGGTACCTTATACAAGTAAAACTGAGAAACAAACAAAAAATGAATTCTCTTTGAGTCCCCAGAGAGATTCTGTAGAAAATAGCCCTATCTAGCCACCGTGAATTCTTTTTGTTTATTTTCAGCAGTGCTCAGGCATAGATTTAAAGTGCAGCAACTTCCTTCTCATTTCCTCTCACCTCAACAAATGAATTGCTGTAATAATATGCGTCTGGGCATTTATAATCATTGCTTTTCATGATGTTCACGAATGTAAAGAAGTAATAACCACCTAAAGTGGGTAGTTTTTCCCTCAAATAAACACTTCACTCCACAACACACTCGTTGTTCCAACTGCTCCTGTCCAGAAATAGGTGTTCCTTTATATTTGTCCCTCCAGCTATCAGCAGTGATCACGCTGATGTCTCTCAAACATGGTGGTGTGCAAAGAACCAAGTACACTTTTCTGTCGAGAACAGCCCCAGAGGAAGGATACTTGTGGTCTTCAGGGATCACTTACTAACTGAATGTGGCTAAATAAAGTCACCAAGCGAGCAGGAAGTATAAGAGGACAGAGATACGGGTTCAAGTCCTTTCACCTCCCTTTACTGGTTTTGTAAGCACACGCGTCTGAATCTACGTGAAAGTGTATCGGAGAACACAGTGCTATCCTTATGGCTTGGTTACCTTGCAAGATTTCTGGAAGCAGAATGTAGGGAAGAGACATAGGCTATGTTGTTAACTGTTCTGTACATAAGGATAGATGCGCAGACAAAAAGATGATTGATTCAGAGATAGATAGTTTGACAAACGACAGAGAAAGACAGATAGATAGGTACATAGATTGGTAGATGATAGACATCATAGATAGATGATAGGAAGATAGATAGATAGATAGATAGATAGATAGATAGATAGATAGATAGATAGATAGATAGATACACAGATATATAGATACATACATACATACATAGACAGACAGACCGTTAGATAGATAGATACAGATACATATCGATTGACACAAAGCTATTGCTCATAACCAGGAGTTGAATGTTGAATAACATAGCTAAACTACAAACAAGAAGGAAGATTGAAATCCAGTTTAAAAAGTACAGTAAGCAGCCCTAAGAAGAAAACAAATACTACCATTTGCAATGACGTGGATGGAGCTAGACGGTAGTACGTTCAGAGATATAGGCCAGGCGGAGAAAAACACGTACCAACTGATTTCACTCATGTGTGGAGTATAACAACAATGTAAAACTGAAGGAAAAAAACAGCAGCACACTACTCACAGAACCCGAGAGTTGAGTAAAAGTTACCAAAGGGAAAAGGACTGGGCAGGGTGGGTCTGAAGGGAGGGATAAGTGTGGGGAGAAAGAATGGGGGCATTAGGATTAGCAAGTATAATGCATGTGATCGGGTGTGCATGGGGAGTACTGTACAACACAGAGAAGACTAGTAGAGATCATATAGCATCTTACTACTCACTGATGTACAGCGACTGCAACGGGTTCTGTGGGGGTGTCATGGTGAAGGGCTCTACAGCAACCAACTACGCTGATCGACAGCGACTGAAGAGGTTTTTCTTGGGGACTTGGTGATGTGGGGTGCATAGTAAACATAATATTCTTCACGTGATTGTAGATTAATGATAAAAAAATTCTTTAAATGAAATAAGTGCACAGCTCTAAATCATCAGAATAAAAGGTCAGGCACTGAGTGCTGCAAACAAAAGACACAGGGTTAAAAGAAGGGATAAAAACTCAAGACACCTACATGCTTACTTACAGGAGACTCACTTGAGATCCAAGGACACAGATAAACTATAAGCCGAAGGTGTGTGGACAAGTACCCTACACGAGAGAAAGTGAAAAACAAATAATCAAACAAATGGATTCTGTTTGAGTCCCAAGAGACAGTCAGCAGAAAATAGCCCTATCTGGCCACCGTGAATTCTTTTTGTTTGGTTTCAGCAGTTCCCAGCATTAGATTTAGTGGTGCAGCAACATACTTCTCATTTTCTCTCACCTCATCAACTGAGATGCTGTAATAATAAGCATCTGGGCAGTTGAAATCAGTGGGTTTTATGATGTTCACGAATGTGAAGATCTAATAACCAACTAAAGAGAGAACTTTGGTCACTCAAATAAACAAGTCACTTCACAATACACTATTAGCTTCCAACTGATCCTGTCTAGAAATCGGTGTTCCTTTTTTATTTGACCCTCCGTCCTATCTGCTGTGATCATGCTGATGTCCTTCAAACATGGTGGGGAGAAAAGCAACAAGTTTACTTCTCTGTCGACAACAGGCCCAGAGGAATGATACTTGTGGTCTTCAGGGAGCACTTAGTCAATGAATGTGGCTAAATACAGACAGCAAGTTAGAAGGAGATGAAAGAGGTCAGAGGATAGAGTCACTGGTTCAAGTCCTGGCACAATCATTTCCTGGTTACGTACATACATGCGGCCGACTCGACCTGCAAGTGTCTCGGTGAACACAGTGCTCTCTCTACAGCCTAGATACTTTGCAGGATTTTTGGAAGCGTAGTGTAGGAAAGTGATATAGGAAATATGGTTAACTGTTCTGTACACAAGGACAGATGGGCAGACAAAAAGATGATTGATTGATAAATAGTTAGACAGACAGATAGATAGATATAGGTACATATCGATTAACACAAAGCTACTGCTCATAACCATTAGAGCAATGGTGAAAGCACATAGCGAAACTACAAACAAAAAAGAAGAATGAAATCCAGTTTAAAAAGTGCAGTAAGCAGCCATAAGAAGAAAACAAATTCTATAATTTGCAATAACGTGGATGGAGCTAGAGGGTATTATGCTCAGTCAAATAGGCCAGTCGGAGAAATACAAGTACCAAATAATTTCCCTCATGTGTGGAGTATGATAACAAAGAAAAACTGAAGGAAAAGACAGCAGCAGACTCACAGAACCCGAGAGTGGACTAACAGTTACCAAAGAGAAAGTGACTGGGTAGGGTTTGTGGGAAGGGAGTAATAAAGGCGGGGAAAAGGAATGGGGGCATTAGGATTAGAATGTATAATGTGGAGGGTGGGGGTCACGTGTTGGGCTGAATAACAAAGAGAATACATGTAGTGATTCTACAGCATCTTAGTACATGCTGACGGACAGCGACTGTAACTGGGATTTGGGGGGTAATTGGTGAAGGGGGTAGACTAGAAAACATAATGTTCTGCCTGGGATTGTATATTAATGAGAACAAAAAGAATTCCAAAGTGCAGTAAGAGCACAGCTCTCAAATATCAGAATGAAAGTACAGGCTTTGAGTGCTCCAATCAAATGACACAGGTTTAGAAGTACTGATGAAAACTCAAGATCACCTACGTGCTCCCTTACTGGAGACTCACTTGAGATCCAAGGATCAGACAAACTACAAGATGAAGGGGCGGGGACTGGTACCTTATACAAGTAAAACTGAGAAACAAACAAAAAACGAATTCTCTTTGAGTCCCCAGAGAGATTCTGTAGAAAATAGCCCTATCTAGCCACCGTGAATTCTTTTTGTTTATTTTCAGCAGTGCTCAGGCATAGATTTAAAGTGCAGCAACTTCCTTCTCATTTCCTCTCACCTCAACAAATGAATTGCTGTAATAATATGCGTCTGGGCATTTATAATCATTGCTTTTCATGATGTTCACGAATGTAAAGGAGTAATAACCACCTAAAGTGGGTAGTTTTTCCCTCAAATAAACACTTCACTCCACAACACACTCGTTGTTCCAACTGCTCCTGTCCAGAAATAGGTGTTCCTTTATATTTGTCCCTCCAGCTATCAGCAGTGATCACGCTGATGTCTCTCAAACATGGTGGTGTGCAAAGAACCAAGTACACTTTTCTGTCGAGAACAGCCCCAGAGGAAGGATACTTGTGGTCTTCAGGGATCACTTACTAACTGAATGTGGCTAAATAAAGTCACCAAGCGAGCAGGAAGTATAAGAGGACAGAGATACGGGTTCAAGTCCTTTCACCTCCCTTTACTGGTTTTGTAAGCACACGCGTCTGAATCTACGTGAAAGTGTATCGGAGAACACAGTGCTATCCTTATGGCTTGGTTACCTTGCAAGATTTCTGGAAGCATAATGTAGGGAAGAGACATAGGCTATGTTGTTAACTGTTCTGTACATAAGGATAGATGCGCAGACAAAAAGATGATTGATTCAGAGATAGATAGTTTGACAAACGACAGAGAAAGACAGATAGATAGGTACATAGATTGGTAGATGATAGACATCATAGATAGATGATAGGAAGATAGATAGATAGATAGATAGATAGATAGATAGATAGATAGATAGATAGATAGATACACAGATATATAGATACATACATACATACATAGACAGACAGACCGTTAGATAGATAGATACAGATACATATCGATTGACACAAAGCTATTGCTCATAACCAGGAGTTGAATGTTGAATAACATAGCTAAACTACAAACAAGAAGGAAGAATGAAATCCAGTTTAAAAAGTACAGTAAGCAGCCCTAAGAAGAAAACAAATACTACCATTTGCAATGACGTGGATGGAGCTAGACGGTAGTACGTTCAGAGATATAGGCCAGGCGGAGAAAAACACGTACCAACTGATTTCACTCATGTGTGGAGTATAACAACAATGTAAAACTGAAGGAAAAAAACAGCAGCACACTACTCACAGAACCCGAGAGTTGAGTAAAAGTTACCAAAGGGAAAAGGACTGGGCAGGGTGGGTCTGAAGGGAGGGATAAGTGTGGGGAGAAAGAATGGGGGCATTAGGATTAGCAAGTATAATGCATGTGATCGGGTGTGCATGGGGAGTACTGTACAACACAGAGAAGACTAGTAGAGATCATATAGCATCTTACTACTCACTGATGTACAGCGACTGCAACGGGTTCTGTGGGGGTGTCATGGTGAAGGGCTCTACAGCAACCAACTACGCTGATCGACAGCGACTGAAGAGGTTTTTCTTGGGGACTTGGTGATGTGGGGTGCATAGTAAACATAATATTCTTCACGTGATTGTAGATTAATGATAAAAAAATTCTTTAAATGAAATAAGTGCACAGCTCTAAATCATCAGAATAAAAGGTCAGGCACTGAGTGCTGCAAACAAAAGACACAGGGTTAAAAGAAGGGATAAAAACTCAAGACACCTACATGCTTACTTACAGGAGACTCACTTGAGATCCAAGGACACAGATAAACTACAAGCCGAAGGTGTGTGGACAAGTACCCTACACGAGTGAAAGTGAAAAACAAATAATCAAACAAATGGATTCTGTTTGAGTCCCAAGAGACAGTCAGCAGAAAATAGCCCTATCTGGCCACCGTGAATTCTTTTTGTTTGGTTTCAGCAGTTCCCAGCCTTAGATTTAGTGGTGCAGCAACATACTTCTCATTTTCTCTCACCTCATCAACTGAGATGCTGTAATAATAAGCATCTGGGCAGTTGAAATCAGTGGGTTTTATGATGTTCACGAATGTGAAGATCTAATAACCAACTAAAGAGAGAACTTTGGTCACTCAAATAAACAAGTCACTTCACAATACACTATTAGCTTCCAACTGATCCTGTCTAGAAATCGGTGTTCCTTTTTTATTTGACCCTCCGTCCTATCTGCTGTGATCATGCTGATGTCCTTCAAACATGGTGGGGAGAAAAGCAACAAGTTTACTTCTCTGTCGACAACAGGCCCAGAGGAATGATACTTGTGGTCTTCAGGGAGCACTTAGTCAATGAATGTGGCTAAATACAGACAGCAAGTTAGAAGGAGATGAAAGAGGTCAGAGGATAGAGTCACTGGTTCAAGTCCTGGCACAATCATTTCCTGGTTACGTACATACATGCGGCCGACTCGACCTGCAAGTGTCTCGGTGAACACAGTGCTCTCTCTACAGCCTAGATACTTTGCAGGATTTTTGGAAGCGTAGTGTAGGAAAGTGATATAGGAAATATGGTTAACTGTTCTGTACACAAGGACAGATGGGCAGACAAAAAGATGATTGATTGATAAATAGTTAGACAGACAGATAGATAGATATAGGTACATATCGATTAACACAAAGCTACTGCTCATAACCATTAGAGCAATGGTGAAAGCACATAGCGAAACTACAAACAAAAAAGAAGAATGAAATCCAGTTTAAAAAGTGCAGTAAGCAGCCATAAGAAGAAAACAAATTCTATAATTTGCAATAACGTGGATGGAGCTAGAGGGTATTATGCTCAGTCAAATAGGCCAGTCGGAGAAATACAAGTACCAAATAATTTCCCTCATGTGTGGAGTATGATAACAAAGAAAAACTGAAGGAAAAGACAGCAGCAGACTCACAGAACCCGAGAGTGGACTAACAGTTACCAAAGAGAAAGTGACTGGGTAGGGTTTGTGGGAAGGGAGTAATAAAGGCGGGGAAAAGGAATGGGGGCATTAGGATTAGAATGTATAATGTGGAGGGTGGGGGTCACGTGTTGGGCTGAATAACAAAGAGAATACATGTAGTGATTCTACAGCATCTTAGTACATGCTGACGGACAGCGACTGTAACTGGGATTTGGGGGGTAATTGGTGAAGGGGGTAGACTAGAAAACATAATGTTCTGCCTGGGATTGTATATTAATGAGAACAAAAAGAATTCCAAAGTGCAGTAAGAGCACAGCTCTCAAATATCAGAATGAAAGTACAGGCTTTGAGTGCTCCAATCAAATGACACAGGTTTAGAAGTACTGATGAAAACTCAAGATCACCTACGTGCTCCCTTACTGGAGACTCACTTGAGATCCAAGGATCAGACAAACTACAAGATGAAGGGGCGGGGACTGGTACCTTATACAAGTAAAACTGAGAAACAAACAAAAAACGAATTCTCTTTGAGTCCCCAGAGAGATTCTGTAGAAAATAGCCCTATCTAGCCACCGTGAATTCTTTTTGTTTATTTTCAGCAGTGCTCAGGCATAGATTTAAAGTGCAGCAACTTCCTTCTCATTTCCTCTCACCTCAACAAATGAATTGCTGTAATAATATGCGTCTGGGCATTTATAATCATTGCTTTTCATGATGTTCACGAATGTAAAGGAGTAATAACCACCTAAAGTGGGTAGTTTTTCCCTCAAATAAACACTTCACTCCACAACACACTCGTTGTTCCAACTGCTCCTGTCCAGAAATAGGTGTTCCTTTATATTTGTCCCTCCAGCTATCAGCAGTGATCACGCTGATGTCTCTCAAACATGGTGGTGTGCAAAGAACCAAGTACACTTTTCTGTCGAGAACAGCCCCAGAGGAAGGATACTTGTGGTCTTCAGGGATCACTTACTAACTGAATGTGGCTAAATAAAGTCACCAAGCGAGCAGGAAGTATAAGAGGACAGAGATACGGGTTCAAGTCCTTTCACCTCCCTTTACTGGTTTTGTAAGCACACGCGTCTGAATCTACGTGAAAGTGTATCGGAGAACACAGTGCTATCCTTATGGCTTGGTTACCTTGCAAGATTTCTGGAAGCAGAATGTAGGGAAGAGACATAGGCTATGTTGTTAACTGTTCTGTACATAAGGATAGATGCGCAGACAAAAAGATGATTGATTCAGAGATAGATAGTTTGACAAACGACAGAGAAAGACAGATAGATAGGTACATAGATTGGTAGATGATAGACATCATAGATAGATGATAGGAAGATAGATAGATAGATAGATAGATAGATAGATAGATAGATAGATAGATAGATAGATACACAGATATATAGATACATACATACATACATAGACAGACAGACCGTTAGATAGATAGATACAGATACATATCGATTGACACAAAGCTATTGCTCATAACCAGGAGTTGAATGTTGAATAACATAGCTAAACTACAAACAAGAAGGAAGAATGAAATCCAGTTTAAAAAGTACAGTAAGCAGCCCTAAGAAGAAAACAAATACTACCATTTGCAATGACGTGGATGGAGCTAGACGGTAGTACGTTCAGAGATATAGGCCAGGCGGAGAAAAACACGTACCAACTGATTTCACTCATGTGTGGAGTATAACAACAATGTAAAACTGAAGGAAAAAAACAGCAGCACACTACTCACAGAACCCGAGAGTTGAGTAAAAGTTACCAAAGGGAAAAGGACTGGGCAGGGTGGGTCTGAAGGGAGGGATAAGTGTGGGGAGAAAGAATGGGGGCATTAGGATTAGCAAGTATAATGCATGTGATCGGGTGTGCATGGGGAGTACTGTACAACACAGAGAAGACTAGTAGAGATCATATAGCATCTTACTACTCACTGATGTACAGCGACTGCAACGGGTTCTGTGGGGGTGTCATGGTGAAGGGCTCTACAGCAACCAACTACGCTGATCGACAGCGACTGAAGAGGTTTTTCTTGGGGACTTGGTGATGTGGGGTGCATAGTAAACATAATATTCTTCACGTGATTGTAGATTAATGATAAAAAAATTCTTTAAATGAAATAAGTGCACAGCTCTAAATCATCAGAATAAAAGGTCAGGCACTGAGTGCTGCAAACAAAAGACACAGGGTTAAAAGAAGGGATAAAAACTCAAGACACCTACATGCTTACTTACAGGAGACTCACTTGAGATCCAAGGACACAGATAAACTACAAGCCGAAGGTGTGTGGACAAGTACCCTACACGAGTGAAAGTGAAAAACAAATAATCAAACAAATGGATTCTGTTTGAGTCCCAAGAGACAGTCAGCAGAAAATAGCCCTATCTGGCCACCGTGAATTCTTTTTGTTTGGTTTCAGCAGTTCCCAGCATTAGATTTAGTGGTGCAGCAACATACTTCTCATTTTCTCTCACCTCATCAACTGAGATGCTGTAATAATAAGCATCTGGGCAGTTGAAATCAGTGGGTTTTATGATGTTCACGAATGTGAAGATCTAATAACCAACTAAAGAGAGAACTTTGGTCACTCAAATAAACAAGTCACTTCACAATACACTATTAGCTTCCAACTGATCCTGTCTAGAAATCGGTGTTCCTTTTTTATTTGACCCTCCGTCCTATCTGCTGTGATCATGCTGATGTCCTTCAAACATGGTGGGGAGAAAAGCAACAAGTTTACTTCTCTGTCGACAACAGGCCCAGAGGAATGATACTTGTGGTCTTCAGGGAGCACTTAGTCAATGAATGTGGCTAAATACAGACAGCAAGTTAGAAGGAGATGAAAGAGGTCAGAGGATAGAGTCACTGGTTCAAGTCCTGGCACAATCATTTCCTGGTTACGTACATACATGCGGCCGACTCGACCTGCAAGTGTCTCGGTGAACACAGTGCTCTCTCTACAGCCTAGATACTTTGCAGGATTTTTGGAAGCGTAGTGTAGGAAAGTGATATAGGAAATATGGTTAACTGTTCTGTACACAAGGACAGATGGGCAGACAAAAAGATGATTGATTGATAAATAGTTAGACAGACAGATAGATAGATATAGGTACATATCGATTAACACAAAGCTACTGCTCATAACCATTAGAGCAATGGTGAAAGCACATAGCGAAACTACAAACAAAAAAGAAGAATGAAATCCAGTTTAAAAAGTGCAGTAAGCAGCCATAAGAAGAAAACAAATTCTATAATTTGCAATAACGTGGATGGAGCTAGAGGGTATTATGCTCAGTCAAATAGGCCAGTCGGAGAAATACAAGTACCAAATAATTTCCCTCATGTGTGGAGTATGATAACAAAGAAAAACTGAAGGAAAAGACAGCAGCAGACTCACAGAACCCGAGAGTGGACTAACAGTTACCAAAGAGAAAGTGACTGGGTAGGGTTTGTGGGAAGGGAGTAATAAAGGCGGGGAAAAGGAATGGGGGCATTAGGATTAGAATGTATAATGTGGAGGGTGGGGGTCACGTGTTGGGCTGAATAACAAAGAGAATACATGTAGTGATTCTACAGCATCTTAGTACATGCTGACGGACAGCGACTGTAACTGGGATTTGGGGGGTAATTGGTGAAGGGGGTAGACTAGAAAACATAATGTTCTGCCTGGGATTGTATATTAATGAGAACAAAAAGAATTCCAAAGTGCAGTAAGAGCACAGCTCTCAAATATCAGAATGAAAGTACAGGCTTTGAGTGCTCCAATCAAATGACACAGGTTTAGAAGTACTGATGAAAACTCAAGATCACCTACGTGCTCCCTTACTGGAGACTCACTTGAGATCCAAGGATCAGACAAACTACAAGATGAAGGGGCGGGGACTGGTACCTTATACAAGTAAAACTGAGAAACAAACAAAAAACGAATTCTCTTTGAGTCCCCAGAGAGATTCTGTAGAAAATAGCCCTATCTAGCCACCGTGAATTCTTTTTGTTTATTTTCAGCAGTGCTCAGGCATAGATTTAAAGTGCAGCAACTTCCTTCTCATTTCCTCTCACCTCAACAAATGAATTGCTGTAATAATATGCGTCTGGGCATTTATAATCATTGCTTTTCATGATGTTCACGAATGTAAAGGAGTAATAACCACCTAAAGTGGGTAGTTTTTCCCTCAAATAAACACTTCACTCCACAACACACTCGTTGTTCCAACTGCTCCTGTCCAGAAATAGGTGTTCCTTTATATTTGTCCCTCCAGCTATCAGCAGTGATCACGCTGATGTCTCTCAAACATGGTGGTGTGCAAAGAACCAAGTACACTTTTCTGTCGAGAACAGCCCCAGAGGAAGGATACTTGTGGTCTTCAGGGATCACTTACTAACTGAATGTGGCTAAATAAAGTCACCAAGCGAGCAGGAAGTATAAGAGGACAGAGATACGGGTTCAAGTCCTTTCACCTCCCTTTACTGGTTTTGTAAGCACACGCGTCTGAATCTACGTGAAAGTGTATCGGAGAACACAGTGCTATCCTTATGGCTTGGTTACCTTGCAAGATTTCTGGAAGCAGAATGTAGGGAAGAGACATAGGCTATGTTGTTAACTGTTCTGTACATAAGGATAGATGCGCAGACAAAAAGATGATTGATTCAGAGATAGATAGTTTGACAAACGACAGAGAAAGACAGATAGATAGGTACATAGATTGGTAGATGATAGACATCATAGATAGATGATAGGAAGATAGATAGATAGATAGATAGATAGATAGATAGATAGATAGATAGATACACAGATATATAGATACATACATACATACATAGACAGACAGACCGTTAGATAGATAGATACAGATACATATCGATTGACACAAAGCTATTGCTCATAACCAGGAGTTGAATGTTGAATAACATAGCTAAACTACAAACAAGAAGGAAGAATGAAATCCAGTTTAAAAAGTACAGTAAGCAGCCCTAAGAAGAAAACAAATACTACCATTTGCAATGACGTGGATGGAGCTAGACGGTAGTACGTTCAGAGATATAGGCCAGGCGGAGAAAAACACGTACCAACTGATTTCACTCATGTGTGGAGTATAACAACAATGTAAAACTGAAGGAAAAAAACAGCAGCACACTACTCACAGAACCCGAGAGTTGAGTAAAAGTTACCAAAGGGAAAAGGACTGGGCAGGGTGGGTCTGAAGGGAGGGATAAGTGTGGGGAGAAAGAATGGGGGCATTAGGATTAGCAAGTATAATGCATGTGATCGGGTGTGCATGGGGAGTACTGTACAACACAGAGAAGACTAGTAGAGATCATATAGCATCTTACTACTCACTGATGTACAGCGACTGCAACGGGTTCTGTGGGGGTGTCATGGTGAAGGGCTCTACAGCAACCAACTACGCTGATCGACAGCGACTGAAGAGGTTTTTCTTGGGGACTTGGTGATGTGGGGTGCATAGTAAACATAATATTCTTCACGTGATTGTAGATTAATGATAAAAAAATTCTTTAAATGAAATAAGTGCACAGCTCTAAATCATCAGAATAAAAGGTCAGGCACTGAGTGCTGCAAACAAAAGACACAGGGTTAAAAGAAGGGATAAAAACTCAAGACACCTACATGCTTACTTACAGGAGACTCACTTGAGATCCAAGGACACAGATAAACTACAAGCCGAAGGTGTGTGGACAAGTACCCTACACGAGTGAAAGTGAAAAACAAATAATCAAACAAATGGATTCTGTTTGAGTCCCAAGAGACAGTCAGCAGAAAATAGCCCTATCTGGCCACCGTGAATTCTTTTTGTTTGGTTTCAGCAGTTCCCAGCCTTAGATTTAGTGGTGCAGCAACATACTTCTCATTTTCTCTCACCTCATCAACTGAGATGCTGTAATAATAAGCATCTGGGCAGTTGAAATCAGTGGGTTTTATGATGTTCACGAATGTGAAGATCTAATAACCAACTAAAGAGAGAACTTTGGTCACTCGAATAAACAAGTCACTTCACAATACACTATTAGCTTCCAACTGATCCTGTCTAGAAATCGGTGTTCCTTTTTTATTTGACCCTCCGTCCTATCTGCTGTGATCATGCTGATGTCCTTCAAACATGGTGGGGAGAAAAGCAACAAGTTTACTTCTCTGTCGACAACAGGCCCAGAGGAATGATACTTGTGGTCTTCAGGGAGCACTTAGTCAATGAATGTGGCTAAATACAGACAGCAAGTTAGAAGGAGATGAAAGAGGTCAGAGGATAGAGTCACTGGTTCAAGTCCTGGCACAATCATTTCCTGGTTACGTACATACATGCGGCCGACTCGACCTGCAAGTGTCTCGGTGAACACAGTGCTCTCTCTACAGCCTAGATACTTTGCAGGATTTTTGGAAGCGTAGTGTAGGAAAGTGATATAGGAAATATGGTTAACTGTTCTGTACACAAGGACAGATGGGCAGACAAAAAGATGATTGATTGATAAATAGTTAGACAGACAGATAGATAGATATAGGTACATATCGATTAACACAAAGCTACTGCTCATAACCATTAGAGCAATGGTGAAAGCACATAGCGAAACTACAAACAAAAAAGAAGAATGAAATCCAGTTTAAAAAGTGCAGTAAGCAGCCATAAGAAGAAAACAAATTCTATAATTTGCAATAACGTGGATGGAGCTAGAGGGTATTATGCTCAGTCAAATAGGCCAGTCGGAGAAATACAAGTACCAAATAATTTCCCTCATGTGTGGAGTATGATAACAAAGAAAAACTGAAGGAAAAGACAGCAGCAGACTCACAGAACCCGAGAGTGGACTAACAGTTACCAAAGAGAAAGTGACTGGGTAGGGTTTGTGGGAAGGGAGTAATAAAGGCGGGGAAAAGGAATGGGGGCATTAGGATTAGAATGTATAATGTGGAGGGTGGGGGTCACGTGTTGGGCTGAATAACAAAGAGAATACATGTAGTGATTCTACAGCATCTTAGTACATGCTGACGGACAGCGACTGTAACTGGGATTTGGGGGGTAATTGGTGAAGGGGGTAGACTAGAAAACATAATGTTCTGCCTGGGATTGTATATTAATGAGAACAAAAAGAATTCCAAAGTGCAGTAAGAGCACAGCTCTCAAATATCAGAATGAAAGTACAGGCTTTGAGTGCTCCAATCAAATGACACAGGTTTAGAAGTACTGATGAAAACTCAAGATCACCTACGTGCTCCCTTACTGGAGACTCACTTGAGATCCAAGGATCAGACAAACTACAAGATGAAGGGGCGGGGACTGGTACCTTATACAAGTAAAACTGAGAAACAAACAAAAAACGAATTCTCTTTGAGTCCCCAGAGAGATTCTGTAGAAAATAGCCCTATCTAGCCACCGTGAATTCTTTTTGTTTATTTTCAGCAGTGCTCAGGCATAGATTTAAAGTGCAGCAACTTCCTTCTCATTTCCTCTCACCTCAACAAATGAATTGCTGTAATAATATGCGTCTGGGCATTTATAATCATTGCTTTTCATGATGTTCACGAATGTAAAGGAGTAATAACCACCTAAAGTGGGTAGTTTTTCCCTCAAATAAACACTTCACTCCACAACACACTCGTTGTTCCAACTGCTCCTGTCCAGAAATAGGTGTTCCTTTATATTTGTCCCTCCAGCTATCAGCAGTGATCACGCTGATGTCTCTCAAACATGGTGGTGTGCAAAGAACCAAGTACACTTTTCTGTCGAGAACAGCCCCAGAGGAAGGATACTTGTGGTCTTCAGGGATCACTTACTAACTGAATGTGGCTAAATAAAGTCACCAAGCGAGCAGGAAGTATAAGAGGACAGAGATACGGGTTCAAGTCCTTTCACCTCCCTTTACTGGTTTTGTAAGCACACGCGTCTGAATCTACGTGAAAGTGTATCGGAGAACACAGTGCTATCCTTATGGCTTGGTTACCTTGCAAGATTTCTGGAAGCATAATGTAGGGAAGAGACATAGGCTATGTTGTTAACTGTTCTGTACATAAGGATAGATGCGCAGACAAAAAGATGATTGATTCAGAGATAGATAGTTTGACAAACGACAGAGAAAGACAGATAGATAGGTACATAGATTGGTAGATGATAGACATCATAGATAGATGATAGGAAGATAGATAGATAGATAGATAGATAGATAGATAGATAGATAGATAGATAGATACACAGATATATAGATACATACATACATACATAGACAGACAGACCGTTAGATAGATAGATACAGATACATATCGATTGACACAAAGCTATTGCTCATAACCAGGAGTTGAATGTTGAATAACATAGCTAAACTACAAACAAGAAGGAAGAATGAAATCCAGTTTAAAAAGTACAGTAAGCAGCCCTAAGAAGAAAACAAATACTACCATTTGCAATGACGTGGATGGAGCTAGACGGTAGTACGTTCAGAGATATAGGCCAGGCGGAGAAAAACACGTACCAACTGATTTCACTCATGTGTGGAGTATAACAACAATGTAAAACTGAAGGAAAAAAACAGCAGCACACTACTCACAGAACCCGAGAGTTGAGTAAAAGTTACCAAAGGGAAAAGGACTGGGCAGGGTGGGTCTGAAGGGAGGGATAAGTGTGGGGAGAAAGAATGGGGGCATTAGGATTAGCAAGTATAATGCATGTGATCGGGTGTGCATGGGGAGTACTGTACAACACAGAGAAGACTAGTAGAGATCATATAGCATCTTACTACTCACTGATGTACAGCGACTGCAACGGGTTCTGTGGGGGTGTCATGGTGAAGGGCTCTACAGCAACCAACTACGCTGATCGACAGCGACTGAAGAGGTTTTTCTTGGGGACTTGGTGATGTGGGGTGCATAGTAAACATAATATTCTTCACGTGATTGTAGATTAATGATAAAAAAATTCTTTAAATGAAATAAGTGCACAGCTCTAAATCATCAGAATAAAAGGTCAGGCACTGAGTGCTGCAAACAAAAGACACAGGGTTAAAAGAAGGGATAAAAACTCAAGACACCTACATGCTTACTTACAGGAGACTCACTTGAGATCCAAGGACACAGATAAACTACAAGCCGAAGGTGTGTGGACAAGTACCCTACACGAGTGAAAGTGAAAAACAAATAATCAAACAAATGGATTCTGTTTGAGTCCCAAGAGACAGTCAGCAGAAAATAGCCCTATCTGGCCACCGTGAATTCTTTTTGTTTGGTTTCAGCAGTTCCCAGCCTTAGATTTAGTGGTGCAGCAACATACTTCTCATTTTCTCTCACCTCATCAACTGAGATGCTGTAATAATAAGCATCTGGGCAGTTGAAATCAGTGGGTTTTATGATGTTCACGAATGTGAAGATCTAATAACCAACTAAAGAGAGAACTTTGGTCACTCAAATAAACAAGTCACTTCACAATACACTATTAGCTTCCAACTGATCCTGTCTAGAAATCGGTGTTCCTTTTTTATTTGACCCTCCGTCCTATCTGCTGTGATCATGCTGATGTCCTTCAAACATGGTGGGGAGAAAAGCAACAAGTTTACTTCTCTGTCGACAACAGGCCCAGAGGAATGATACTTGTGGTCTTCAGGGAGCACTTAGTCAATGAATGTGGCTAAATACAGACAGCAAGTTAGAAGGAGATGAAAGAGGTCAGAGGATAGAGTCACTGGTTCAAGTCCTGGCACAATCATTTCCTGGTTACGTACATACATGCGGCCGACTCGACCTGCAAGTGTCTCGGTGAACACAGTGCTCTCTCTACAGCCTAGATACTTTGCAGGATTTTTGGAAGCGTAGTGTAGGAAAGTGATATAGGAAATATGGTTAACTGTTCTGTACACAAGGACAGATGGGCAGACAAAAAGATGATTGATTGATAAATAGTTAGACAGACAGATAGATAGATATAGGTACATATCGATTAACACAAAGCTACTGCTCATAACCATTAGAGCAATGGTGAAAGCACATAGCGAAACTACAAACAAAAAAGAAGAATGAAATCCAGTTTAAAAAGTGCAGTAAGCAGCCATAAGCAGAAAACAAATTCTATAATTTGCAATAACGTGGATGGAGCTAGAGGGTATTATGCTCAGTCAAATAGGCCAGTCGGAGAAATACAAGTACCAAATAATTTCCCTCATGTGTGGAGTATGATAACAAAGAAAAACTGAAGGAAAAGACAGCAGCAGACTCACAGAACCCGAGAGTGGACTAACAGTTACCAAAGAGAAAGTGACTGGGTAGGGTTTGTGGGAAGGGAGTAATAAAGGCGGGGAAAAGGAATGGGGGCATTAGGATTAGAATGTATAATGTGGAGGGTGGGGGTCACGTGTTGGGCTGAATAACAAAGAGAATACATGTAGTGATTCTACAGCATCTTAGTACATGCTGACGGACAGCGACTGTAACTGGGATTTGGGGGGTAATTGGTGAAGGGGGTAGACTAGAAAACATAATGTTCTGCCTGGGATTGTATATTAATGAGAACAAAAAGAATTCCAAAGTGCAGTAAGAGCACAGCTCTCAAATATCAGAATGAAAGTACAGGCTTTGAGTGCTCCAATCAAATGACACAGGTTTAGAAGTACTGATGAAAACTCAAGATCACCTACGTGCTCCCTTACTGGAGACTCACTTGAGATCCAAGGATCAGACAAACTACAAGATGAAGGGGCGGGGACTGGTACCTTATACAAGTAAAACTGAGAAACAAACAAAAAACGAATTCTCTTTGAGTCCCCAGAGAGATTCTGTAGAAAATAGCCCTATCTAGCCACCGTGAATTCTTTTTGTTTATTTTCAGCAGTGCTCAGGCATAGATTTAAAGTGCAGCAACTTCCTTCTCATTTCCTCTCACCTCAACAAATGAATTGCTGTAATAATATGCGTCTGGGCATTTATAATCATTGCTTTTCATGATGTTCACGAATGTAAAGGAGTAATAACCACCTAAAGTGGGTAGTTTTTCCCTCAAATAAACACTTCACTCCACAACACACTCGTTGTTCCAACTGCTCCTGTCCAGAAATAGGTGTTCCTTTATATTTGTCCCTCCAGCTATCAGCAGTGATCACGCTGATGTCTCTCAAACATGGTGGTGTGCAAAGAACCAAGTACACTTTTCTGTCGAGAACAGCCCCAGAGGAAGGATACTTGTGGTCTTCAGGGATCACTTACTAACTGAATGTGGCTAAATAAAGTCACCAAGCGAGCAGGAAGTATAAGAGGACAGAGATACGGGTTCAAGTCCTTTCACCTCCCTTTACTGGTTTTGTAAGCACACGCGTCTGAATCTACGTGAAAGTGTATCGGAGAACACAGTGCTATCCTTATGGCTTGGTTACCTTGCAAGATTTCTGGAAGCAGAATGTAGGGAAGAGACATAGGCTATGTTGTTAACTGTTCTGTACATAAGGATAGATGCGCAGACAAAAAGATGATTGATTCAGAGATAGATAGTTTGACAAACGACAGAGAAAGACAGATAGATAGGTACATAGATTGGTAGATGATAGACATCATAGATAGATGATAGGAAGATAGATAGATAGATAGATAGATAGATAGATAGATACACAGATATATAGATACATACATACATACATAGACAGACAGACCGTTAGATAGATAGATACAGATACATATCGATTGACACAAAGCTATTGCTCATAACCAGGAGTTGAATGTTGAATAACATAGCTAAACTACAAACAAGAAGGAAGAATGAAATCCAGTTTAAAAAGTACAGTAAGCAGCCCTAAGAAGAAAACAAATACTACCATTTGCAATGACGTGGATGGAGCTAGACGGTAGTACGTTCAGAGATATAGGCCAGGCGGAGAAAAACACGTACCAACTGATTTCACTCATGTGTGGAGTATAACAACAATGTAAAACTGAAGGAAAAAAACAGCAGCACACTACTCACAGAACCCGAGAGTTGAGTAAAAGTTACCAAAGGGAAAAGGACTGGGCAGGGTGGGTCTGAAGGGAGGGATAAGTGTGGGGAGAAAGAATGGGGGCATTAGGATGAGCAAGTATAATGCATGTGATCGGGTGTGCATGGGGAGTACTGTACAACACAGAGAAGACTAGTAGAGATCATATAGCATCTTACTACTCACTGATGTACAGCGACTGCAACGGGTTCTGTGGGGGTGTCATGGTGAAGGGCTCTACAGCAACCAACTACGCTGATCGACAGCGACTGAAGAGGTTTTTCTTGGGGACTTGGTGATGTGGGGTGCATAGTAAACATAATATTCTTCACGTGATTGTAGATTAATGATAAAAAAATTCTTTAAATGAAATAAGTGCACAGCTCTAAATCATCAGAATAAAAGGTCAGGCACTGAGTGCTGCAAACAAAAGACACAGGGTTAAAAGAAGGGATAAAAACTCAAGACACCTACATGCTTACTTACAGGAGACTCACTTGAGATCCAAGGACACAGATAAACTACAAGCTGAAGGTGTGTGGACAAGTACCCTACACGAGTGAAAGTGAAAAACAAATAATCAAACAAATGGATTCTGTTTGAGTCCCAAGAGAAAGTCAGCAGAAAATAGCCCTATCTGGCCACCGTGAATTCTTTTTGTTTGGTTTCAGCAGTTCCCAGCCTTAGATTTAGTGGTGCAGCAACATACTTCTCATTTTCTCTCACCTCATCAACTGAGATGCTGTAATAATAAGCATCTGGGCAGTTGAAATCAGTGGGTTTTATGATGTTCACGAATGTGAAGATCTAATAACCAACTAAAGAGAGAACTTTGGTCACTCAAATAAACAAGTCACTTCACAATACACTATTAGCTTCCAACTGATCCTGTCTAGAAATCGGTGTTCCTTTTTTATTTGACCCTCCGTCCTATCTGCTGTGATCATGCTGATGTCCTTCAAACATGGTGGGGAGAAAAGCAACAAGTTTACTTCTCTGTCGACAACAGGCCCAGAGGAATGATACTTGTGGTCTTCAGGGAGCACTTAGTCAATGAATGTGGCTAAATACAGACAGCAAGTTAGAAGGAGATGAAAGAGGTCAGAGGATAGAGTCACTGGTTCAAGTCCTGGCACAATCATTTCCTGGTTACGTACATACATGCGGCCGACTCGACCTGCAAGTGTCTCGGTGAACACAGTGCTCTCTCTACAGCCTAGATACTTTGCAGGATTTTTGGAAGCGTAGTGTAGGAAAGTGATATAGGAAATATGGTTAACTGTTCTGTACACAAGGACAGATGGGCAGACAAAAAGATGATTGATTGATAAATAGTTAGACAGACAGATAGATAGATATAGGTACATATCGATTAACACAAAGCTACTGCTCATAACCATTAGAGCAATGGTGAAAGCACATAGCGAAACTACAAACAAAAAAGAAGAATGAAATCCAGTTTAAAAAGTGCAGTAAGCAGCCATAAGAAGAAAACAAATTCTATAATTTGCAATAACGTGGATGGAGCTAGAGGGTATTATGCTCAGTCAAATAGGCCAGTCGGAGAAATACAAGTACCAAATAATTTCCCTCATGTGTGGAGTATGATAACAAAGAAAAACTGAAGGAAAAGACAGCAGCAGACTCACAGAACCCGAGAGTGGACTAACAGTTACCAAAGAGAAAGTGACTGGGTAGGGTTTGTGGGAAGGGAGTAATAAAGGCGGGGAAAAGGAATGGGGGCATTAGGATTAGAATGTATAATGTGGAGGGTGGGGGTCACGTGTTGGGCTGAATAACAAAGAGAATACATGTAGTGATTCTACAGCATCTTAGTACATGCTGACGGACAGCGACTGTAACTGGGATTTGGGGGGTAATTGGTGAAGGGGGTAGACTAGAAAACATAATGTTCTGCCTGGGATTGTATATTAATGAGAACAAAAAGAATTCCAAAGTGCAGTAAGAGCACAGCTCTCAAATATCAGAATGAAAGTACAGGCTTTGAGTGCTCCAATCAAATGACACAGGTTTAGAAGTACTGATGAAAACTCAAGATCACCTACGTGCTCCCTTACTGGAGACTCACTTGAGATCCAAGGATCAGACAAACTACAAGATGAAGGGGCGGGGACTGGTACCTTATACAAGTAAAACTGAGAAACAAACAAAAAACGAATTCTCTTTGAGTCCCCAGAGAGATTCTGTAGAAAATAGCCCTATCTAGCCACCGTGAATTCTTTTTGTTTATTTTCAGCAGTGCTCAGGCATAGATTTAGTGGTGCAGCAACTTCCTTCTCATTTCCTCTCACCTCAACAAATGAATTGCTGTAATAATATGCGTCTGGGCATTTATAATCATTGCTTTTCATGATGTTCACGAATGTAAAGGAGTAATAACCACCTAAAGTGGGTAGTTTTTCCCTCAAATAAACACTTCACTCCACAACACACTCGTTGTTCCAACTGCTCCTGTCCAGAAATAGGTGTTCCTTTATATTTGTCCCTCCAGCTATCAGCAGTGATCACGCTGATGTCTCTCAAACATGGTGGTGTGCAAAGAACCAAGTACACTTTTCTGTCGAGAACAGCCCCAGAGGAAGGATACTTGTGGTCTTCAGGGATCACTTACTAACTGAATGTGGCTAAATAAAGTCACCAAGCGAGCAGGAAGTATAAGAGGACAGAGATACGGGTTCAAGTCCTTTCACCTCCCTTTACTGGTTTTGTAAGCACACGCGTCTGAATCTACGTGAAAGTGTATCGGAGAACACAGTGCTATCCTTATGGCTTAGTTACCTTGCAAGATTTCTGGAAGCATAATGTAGGGAAGAGACATAGGCTATGTTGTTAACTGTTCTGTACATAAGGATAGATGCGCAGACAAAAAGATGATTGATTCAGAGATAGATAGTTTGACAAACGACAGAGAAAGACAGATAGATAGGTACATAGATTGGTAGATGATAGACATCATAGATAGATGATAGGAAGATAGATAGATAGATAGATAGATAGATAGATAGATAGATACACAGATATATAGATACATACATACATACATAGACAGACAGACCGTTAGATAGATAGATACAGATACATATCGATTGACACAAAGCTATTGCTCATAACCAGGAGTTGAATGTTGAATAACATAGCTAAACTACAAACAAGAAGGAAGAATGAAATCCAGTTTAAAAAGTACAGTAAGCAGCCCTAAGAAGAAAACAAATACTACCATTTGCAATGACGTGGATGGAGCTAGACGGTAGTACGTTCAGAGATATAGGCCAGGCGGAGAAAAACACGTACCAACTGATTTCACTCATGTGTGGAGTATAACAACAATGTAAAACTGAAGGAAAAAAACAGCAGCACACTACTCACAGAACCCGAGAGTTGAGTAAAAGTTACCAAAGGGAAAAGGACTGGGCAGGGTGGGTCTGAAGGGAGGGATAAGTGTGGGGAGAAAGAATGGGGGCATTAGGATTAGCAAGTATAATGCATGTGATCGGGTGTGCATGGGGAGTACTGTACAACACAGAGAAGACTAGTAGAGATCATATAGCATCTTACTACTCACTGATGTACAGCGACTGCAACGGGTTCTGTGGGGGTGTCATGGTGAAGGGCTCTACAGCAACCAACTACGCTGATCGACAGCGACTGAAGAGGTTTTTCTTGGGGACTTGGTGAAGTGGGGTGCATAGTAAACATAATATTCTTCACGTGATTGTAGATTAATGATAAAAAAATTCTTTAAATGAAATAAGTGCACAGCTCTAAATCATCAGAATAAAAGGTCAGGCACTGAGTGCTGCAAACAAAAGACACAGGGTTAAAAGAAGGGATAAAAACTCAAGACAAATACATGCTTACTTACAGGAGACTCACTTGAGATCCAAGGACACAGATAAACTACAAGCCGAAGGTGTGTGGACAAGTACCCTACACGAGTGAAAGTGAGAAACAAATAATCAAACAAATGGATTCTGTTTGAGTCCCAAGAGACAGTCAGCAGAAAATAGCCCTATCTGGCCACCGTGAATTCTTTTTGTTTGGTTTCAGCAGTTCCCAGCCTTAGATTTAGTGGTGCAGCAACATACTTCTCATTTTCTCTCACCTCATCAACTGAGATGCTGTAATAATAAGCATCTGGGAAGTTGAAATCAGTGGGTTTTATGATGTTCACGAATGTGAAGATCTAATAACCAACTAAAGAGAGAACTTTGGTCACTCAAATAAACAAGTCACTTCACAATACACTATTAGCTTCCAACTGATCCTGTCTAGAAATCGGTGTTCCTTTTTTATTTGACCCTCCGTCCTATCTGCTGTGATCATGCTGATGTCCTTCAAACATGGTGGGGAGAAAAGCAACAAGTTTACTTCTCTGTCGACAACAGGCCCAGAGGAATGATACTTGTGGTCTTCAGGGAGCACTTAGTCAATGAATGTGGCTAAATACAGACAGCAAGTTAGAAGGAGATGAAAGAGGTCAGAGGATAGAGTCACTGGTTCAAGTCCTGGCACAATCATTTCCTGGTTACGTACATACATGCGGCCGACTCGACCTGCAAGTGTCTCGGTGAACACAGTGCTCTCTCTACAGCCTAGATACTTTGCAGGATTTTTGGAAGCGTAGTGTAGGAAAGTGATATAGGAAATATGGTTAACTGTTCTGTACACAAGGACAGATGGGCAGACAAAAAGATGATTGATTGATAAATAGTTAGACAGACAGATAGATAGATGTAGGTACATATCGATTAACACAAAGCTACTGCTCATAACCATTAGAGCAATGGTGAAAGCACATAGCGAAACTACAAACAAAAAAGAAGAATGCAATCCAGTTTAAAAAGTGCAGTAAGCAGCCATAAGAAGAAAACAAATTCTATAATTTGCAATAACGTGGATGGAGCTAGAGGGTATTATGCTCAGTCAAATAGGCCAGTCGGAGAAATACAAGTACCAAATAATTTCCCTCATGTGTGGAGTATGATAACAAAGAAAAACTGAAGGAAAAGACAGCAGCAGACTCACAGAACCCGAGAGTGGACTAACAGTTACCAAAGAGAAAGTGACTGGGTAGGGTTTGTGGGAAGGGAGTAATAAAGGCGGGGAAAAGGAATGGGGGCATTAGGATTAGAATGTATAATGTGGAGGGTGGGGGTCACGTGTTGGGCTGAATAACAAAGAGAATACATGTAGTGATTCTACAGCATCTTAGTACATGCTGACGGACAGCGACTGTAACTGGGATTTGGGGGGTAATTGGTGAAGGGGGTAGACTAGAAAACATAATGTTCTGCCTGGGATTGTATATTAATGAGAACAAAAAGAATTCCAAAGTGCAGTAAGAGCACAGCTCTCAAATATCAGAATGAAAGTACAGGCTTTGAGTGCTCCAATCAAATGACACAGGTTTAGAAGTACTGATGAAAACTCAAGATCACCTACGTGCTCCCTTACTGGAGACTCACTTGAGATCCAAGGATCAGACAAACTACAAGATGAAGGGGCGGGGACTGGTACCTTATACAAGTAAAACTGAGAAACAAACAAAAAACGAATTCTCTTTGAGTCCCCAGAGAGATTCTGTAGAAAATAGCCCTATCTAGCCACCGTGAATTCTTTTTGTTTATTTTCAGCAGTGCTCAGGCATAGATTTAGTGGTGCAGCAACTTCCTTCTCATTTCCTCTCACCTCAACAAATGAATTGCTGTAATAATATGCGTCTGGGCATTTATAATCATTGCTTTTCATGATGTTCACGAATGTAAAGGAGTAATAACCACCTAAAGAGGGTAGTTTTTCCCTCAAATAAACACTTCACTCCACAACACACTCGTTGTTCCAACTGCTCCTGTCCAGAAATAGGTGTTCCTTTATATTTGTCCCTCCAGCTATCAGCAGTGATCACGCTGATGTCTCTCAAACATGGTGGTGTGCAAAGAACCAAGTACACTTTTCTGTCGAGAACAGCCCCAGAGGAAGGATACTTGTGGTCTTCAGGGATCACTTACTAACTGAATGTGGCTAAATAAAGTCACCAAGCGAGCAGGAAGTATAAGAGGACAGAGATACGGGTTCAAGTCCTTTCACCTCCCTTTACTGGTTTTGTAAGCACACGCGTCTGAATCTACGTGAAAGTGTATCGGAGAACACAGTGCTATCCTTATGGCTTAGTTACCTTGCAAGATTTCTGGAAGCATAATGTAGGGAAGAGACATAGGCTATGTTGTTAACTGTTCTGTACATAAGGATAGATGCGCAGACAAAAAGATGATTGATTCAGAGATAGATAGTTTGACAAACGACAGAGAAAGACAGATAGATAGGTACATAGATTGGTAGATGATAGACATCATAGATAGATGATAGGAAGATAGATAGATAGATAGATAGATACACAGATATATAGATACATACATACATACATAGACAGACAGACCGTTAGATAGATAGATACAGATACATATCGATTGACACAAAGCTATTGCTCATAACCAGGAGTTGAATGTTGAATAACATAGCTAAACTACAAACAAGAAGGAAGAATGAAATCCAGTTTAAAAAGTACAGTAAGCAGCCCTAAGAAGAAAACAAATACTACCATTTGCAATGACGTGGATGGAGCTAGACGGTAGTACGTTCAGAGATATAGGCCAGGCGGAGAAAAACACGTACCGACTGATTTCACTCATGTGTGGAGTATAACAACAATGTAAAACTGAAGGAAAAAAACAGCAGCACACTACTCACAGAACCCGAGAGTTGAGTAAAAGTTACCAAAGGGAAAAGGACTGGGCAGGGTGGGTCTGAAGGGAGGGATAAGTGTGGGGAGAAAGAATGGGGGCATTAGGATTAGCAAGTATAATGCATGTGATCGGGTGTGCATGGGGAGTACTGTACAACACAGAGAAGACTAGTAGAGATCATATAGCATCTTACTACTCACTGATGTACAGCGACTGCAACGGGTTCTGTGGGGGTATCATGGTGAAGGGCTCTACAGCAACCAACTACGCTGATCGACAGCGACTGAAGAGGTTTTTCTTGGGGACTTGGTGAAGTGGGGTGCATAGTAACATAATATTCTTCACGTGATTGTAGATTAATGATAAAAAAATTCTTTAAATGAAATAAGTGCACAGCTCTAAATCATCAGAATAAAAGGTCAGGCACTGAGTGCTGCAAACAAAAGACACAGGGTTAAAAGAAGGGATAAAAACTCAAGACAAATACATGCTTACTTACAGGAGACTCACTTGAGATCCAAGGACACAGATAAACTACAAGCCGAAGGTGTGTGGACAAGTACCCTACACGAGTGAAAGTGAAAAACAAATAATCAAACAAATGGATTCTGTTTGAGTCCCAAGAGACAGTCAGCAGAAAATAGCCCTATCTGGCCACCGTGAATTCTTTTTGTTTGGTTTCAGCAGTTCCCAGCCTTAGATTTAGTGGTGCAGCAACATACTTCTCATTTTCTCTCACCTCATCAACTGAGATGCTGTAATAATAAGCATCTGGGAAGTTGAAATCAGTGGGTTTTATGATGTTCACGAATGTGAAGATCTAATAACCAACTAAAGAGAGAACTTTGGTCACTCAAATAAACAAGTCACTTCACAATACACTATTAGCTTCCAACTGATCCTGTCTAGAAATCGGTGTTCCTTTTTTATTTGACCCTCCGTCCTATCTGCTGTGATCATGCTGATGTCCTTCAAACATGGTGGGGAGAAAAGCAACAAGTTTACTTCTCTGTCGACAACAGGCCCAGAGGAATGATACTTGTGGTCTTCAGGGAGCACTTAGTCAATGAATGTGGCTAAATACAGACAGCAAGTTAGAAGGAGATGAAAGAGGTCAGAGGATAGAGTCACTGGTTCAAGTCCTGGCACAATCATTTCCTGGTTACGTACATACATGCGGCCGACTCGACCTGCAAGTGTCTCGGTGAACACAGTGCTCTCTCTACAGCCTAGATACTTTGCAGGATTTTTGGAAGCGTAGTGTAGGAAAGTGATATAGGAAATATGGTTAACTGTTCTGTACACAAGGACAGATGGGCAGACAAAAAGATGATTGATTGATAAATAGTTAGACAGACAGATAGATAGATATAGGTACATATCGATTAACACAAAGCTACTGCTCATAACCATTAGAGCAATGGTGAAAGCACATAGCGAAACTACAAACAAAAAAGAAGAATGAAATCCAGTTTAAAAAGTGCAGTAAGCAGCCATAAGAAGAAAACAAATTCTATAATTTGCAATAACGTGGATGGAGCTAGAGGGTATTATGCTCAGTCAAATAGGCCAGTCGGAGAAATACAAGTACCAAATAATTTCCCTCATGTGTGGAGTATGATAACAAAGAAAAACTGAAGGAAAAGACAGCAGCAGACTCACAGAACCCGAGAGTGGACTAACAGTTACCAAAGAGAAAGTGACTGGGTAGGGTTTGTGGGAAGGGAGTAATAAAGGCGGGGAAAAGGAATGGGGGCATTAGGATTAGAATGTATAATGTGGAGGGTGGGGGTCACGTGTTGGGCTGAATAACAAAGAGAATACATGTAGTGATTCTACAGCATCTTAGTACATGCTGACGGACAGCGACTGTAACTGGGATTTGGGGGTAATTGGTGAAGGGGGTAGACTAGAAAACATAATGTTCTGCCTGGGATTGTATATTAATGAGAACAAAAAGAATTCCAAAGTGCAGTAAGAGCACAGCTCTCAAATATCAGAATGAAAGTACAGGCTTTGAGTGCTCCAATCAAATGACACAGGTTTAGAAGTACTGATGAAAACTCAAGATCACCTACGTGCTCCCTTACTGGAGACTCACTTGAGATCCAAGGATCAGACAAACTACAAGATGAAGGGGCGGGGACTGGTACCTTATACAAGTAAAACTGAGAAACAAACAAAAAACGAATTCTCTTTGAGTCCCCAGAGAGATTCTGTAGAAAATAGCCCTATCTAGCCACCGTGAATTCTTTTTGTTTATTTTCAGCAGTGCTCAGGCATAGATTTAGTGGTGCAGCAACTTCCTTCTCATTTCCTCTCACCTCAACAAATGAATTGCTGTAATAATATGCGTCTGGGCATTTATAATCATTGCTTTTCATGATGTTCACGAATGTAAAGGAGTAATAACCACCTAAAGTGGGTAGTTTTTCCCTCAAATAATCACTTCACTCCAAAACACACTCGTTGTTCCAACTGCTCCTGTCCAGAAATAGGTGTTCCTTTATATTTGTCCCTCCAGCTATCAGCAGTGATCACGCTGATGTCTCTCAAACATGGTGGTGTGCAAAGAACCAAGTACACTTTTCTGTCGAGAACAGCCCCAGAGGAAGGATACTTGTGGTCTTCAGGGATCACTTACTAACTGAATGTGGCTAAATAAAGTCACCAAGCGAGCAGGAAGTATAAGAGGACAGAGATACGGGTTCAAGTCCTTTCACCTCCCTTTACTGGTTTTGTAAGCACACGCGTCTGAATCTACGTGAAAGTGTATCGGAGAACACAGTGCTATCCTTATGGCTTAGTTACCTTGCAAGATTTCTGGAAGCATAATGTAGGGAAGAGACATAGGCTATGTTGTTAACTGTTCTGTACATAAGGATAGATGCGCAGACAAAAAGATGATTGATTCAGAGATAGATAGTTTGACAAACGACAGAGAAAGACAGATAGATAGGTACATAGATTGGTAGATGATATACATCATAGATAGATGATAGGAAGATAGATAGATAGATAGATAGATAGATACACAGATATATAGATACATACATACATACATAGACAGACCGTTAGATAGATAGATACAGATACATATCGATTGACACAAAGCTATTGCTCATAACCAGGAGTTGAATGTTGAATAACATAGCTAAACTACAAACAAGAAGGAAGAATGAAATCCAGTTTAAAAAGTACAGTAAGCAGCCCTAAGAAGAAAACAAATACTACCATTTGCAATGACGTGGATGGAGCTAGACGGTAGTACGTTCAGAGATATACGCCAGGCGGAGAAAAACACGTACCAACTGATTTCACTCATGTGTGGAGTATAACAACAATGTAAAACTGAAGGAAAAAAACAGCAGCACACTACTCACAGAACCCGAGAGTTGAGTAAAAGTTACCAAAGGGAAAAGGACTGGGCAGGGTGGGTCTGAAGGGAGGGATAAGTGTGGGGAGAAAGAATGGGGGCATTAGGATTAGCAAGTATAATGCATGTGATCGGGTGTGCATGGGGAGTACTGTACAACACAGAGAAGACTAGTAGAGATCATATAGCATCTTACTACTCACTGATGTACAGCGACTGCAACGGGTTCTGTGGGGGTGTCATGGCGAAGGGCTCTACAGCAACCAACTACGCTGATCGACAGCGACTGAAGAGGTTTTTCTTGGGGACTTGGTGATGTGGGGTGCATAGTAAACATAATATTCTTCACGTGATTGTAGATTAATGATAAAAAAATTCTTTAAATGAAATAAGTGCACAGCTCTAAATCATCAGAATAAAAGGTCAAGCACTGAGTGCTGCAAACAAAAGACACAGGGTTAAAAGAAGGGATAAAAACTCAAGACAAATACATGCTTACTTACAGGAGACTCACTTGAGATCCAAGGACACAGATAAACTACAAGCCGAAGGTGTGTGGACAAGTACCCTACACGAGTGAAAGTGAAAAACAAATAATCAAACAAATGGATTCTGTTTGAGTCCCAAGAGACAGTCAGCAGAAAATAGCCCTATCTGGCCACTGTGAATTCTTTTTGTTTGGTTTCAGCAGTTCCCAGCCTTAGATTTAGTGGTGCAGCAACATACTTCTCATTTTCTCTCACCTCATCAACTGAGATGCTGTAATAATAAGCATCTGGGAAGTTGAAATCAGTGGGTTTTATGATGTTCACGAATGTGAAGATCTAATAACCAACTAAAGAGAGAACTTTGGTCACTCAAATAAACAAGTCACTTCACAATACACTATTAGCTTCCAACTGATCCTGTCTAGAAATCGGTGTTCCTTTTTTATTTGACCCTCCGTCCTATCTGCTGTGATCATGCTGATGTCCTTCAAACATGGTGGGGAGAAAAGCAACAAGTTTACTTCTCTGTCGACAACAGGCCCAGAGGAATGATACTTGTGGTCTTCAGGGAGCACTTAGTCAATGAATGTGGCTAAATACAGACAGCAAGTTAGAAGGAGATGAAAGAGGTCAGAGGATAGAGTCACTGGTTCAAGTCCTGGCACAATCATTTCCTGGTTACGTACATACATGCGGCCGACTCGACCTGCAAGTGTCTCGGTGAACACAGTGCTCTCTCTGCAGCCTAGATACTTTGCAGGATTTTTGGAAGCGTAGTGTAGGAAAGTGATATAGGAAATATGGTTAACTGTTCTGTACACAAGGACAGATGGGCAGACAAAAAGATGATTGATTGATAAATAGTTAGACAGACAGATAGATAGATATAGGTACATATCGATTAACACAAAGCTACTGCTCATAACCATTAGAGCAATGGTGAAAGCACATAGCGAAACTACAAACAAAAAAGAAGAATGAAATCCAGTTTAAAAAGTGCAGTAAGCAGCCATAAGAAGAAAACAAATTCTATAATTTGCAATAACGTGGATGGAGCTAGAGGGTATTATGCTCAGTCAAATAGGCCAGTCGGAGAAATACAAGTACCAAATAATTTCCCTCATGTGTGGAGTATGATAACAAAGAAAAACTGAAGGAAAAGACAGCAGCAGACTCACAGAACCCGAGAGTGGACTAACAGTTACCAAAGAGAAAGTGACTGGGTAGGGTTTGTGGGAAGGGAGTAATAAAGGCGGGGAAAAGGAATGGGGGCATTAGGATTAGAATGTATAATGTGGAGGGTGGGGGTCACGTGTTGGGCTGAATAACAAAGAGAATACATGTAGTGATTCTACAGCATCTTAGTACATGCTGACGGACAGCGACTGTAACTGGGATTTGGGGGGTAATTGGTGAAGGGGGTAGACTAGAAAACATAATGTTCTGCCTGGGATTGTATATTAATGAGAACAAAAAGAATTCCAAAGTGCAGTAAGAGCACAGCTCTCAAATATCAGAATGAAAGTACAGGCTTTGAGTGCTCCAATCAAATGACACAGGTTTAGAAGTACTGATGAAAACTCAAGATCACCTACGTGCTCCCTTACTGGAGACTCACTTGAGATCCAAGGATCAGACAAACTACAAGATGAAGGGGCGGGGACTGGTACCTTATACAAGTGAAACTGAGAAACAAACAAAAAACGAATTCTCTTTGAGTCCCCAGAGAGATTCTGTAGAAAATAGCCCTATCTAGCCACCGTGAATTCTTTTTGTTTATTTTCAGCAGTGCTCAGGCATAGATTTAGTGGTGCAGCAACTTCCTTCTCATTTCCTCTCACCTCAACAAATGAATTGCTGTAATAATATGCGTCTGGGCATTTATAATCATTGCTTTTCATGATGTTCACGAATGTAAAGGAGTAATAACCACCTAAAGTGGGTAGTTTTTCCCTCAAATAAACACTTCACTCCACAACACACTCGTTGTTCCAACTGCTCCTGTCCAGAAATAGGTGTTCCTTTATATTTGTCCCTCCAGCTATCAGCAGTGATCACGCTGATGTCTCTCAAACATGGTGGTGTGCAAAGAACCAAGTACACTTTTCTGTCGAGAACAGCCCCAGAGGAAGGATACTTGTGGTCTTCAGGGATCACTTACTAACTGAATGTGGCTAAATAAAGTCACCAAGCGAGCAGGAAGTATAAGAGGACAGAGATACGGGTTCAAGTCCTTTCACCTCCCTTTACTGGTTTTGTAAGCACACGCGTCTGAATCTACGTGAAAGTGTATCGGAGAACACAGTGCTATCCTTATGGCTTAGTTACCTTGCAAGATTTCTGGAAGCATAATGTAGGGAAGAGACATAGGCTATGTTGTTAACTGTTCTGTACATAAGGATAGATGCGCAGACAAAAAGATGATTGATTAAGAGATAGATAGTTTGACAAACGACAGAGAAAGACAGATAGATAGGTACATAGATTGGTAGATGATAGACATCATAGATAGATGATAGGAAGATAGATAGATAGATAGATAGATACACAGATATATAGATACATACATACATACATAGACAGACAGACCGTTAGATAGATAGATACAGATACATATCGATTGACACAAAGCTATTGCTCATAACCAGGAGTTGAATGTTGAATAACATAGCTAAACTACAAACAAGAAGGAAGAATGAAATCCAGTTTAAAAAGTACAGTAAGCAGCCCTAAGAAGAAAACAAATACTACCATTTGCAATGACGTGGATGGAGCTAGACGGTAGTACGTTCAGAGATATAGGCCAGGCGGAGAAAAACACGTACCGACTGATTTCACTCATGTGTGGAGTATAACAACAATGTAAAACTGAAGGAAAAAAACAGCAGCACACTACTCACAGAACCCGAGAGTTGAGTAAAAGTTACCAAAGGGAAAAGGACTGGGCAGGGTGGGTCTGAAGGGAGGGATAAGTGTGGGGAGAAAGAATGGGGGCATTAGGATTAGCAAGTATAATGCATGTGATCGGGTGTGCATGGGGAGTACTGTACAACACAGAGAAGACTAGTAGAGATCATATAGCATCTTACTACTCACTGATGTACAGCGACTGCAACGGGTTCTGTGGGGGTATCATGGTGAAGGGCTCTACAGCAACCAACTACGCTGATCGACAGCGACTGAAGAGGTTTTTCTTGGGGACTTGGTGAAGTGGGGTGCATAGTAACATAATATTCTTCACGTGATTGTAGATTAATGATAAAAAAATTCTTTAAATGAAATAAGTGCACAGCTCTAAATCATCAGAATAAAAGGTCAGGCACTGAGTGCTGCAAACAAAAGACACAGGGTTAAAAGAAGGGATAAAAACTCAAGACAAATACATGCTTACTTACAGGAGACTCACTTGAGATCCAAGGACACAGATAAACTACAAGCCGAAGGTGTGTGGACAAGTACCCTACACGAGTGAAAGTGAAAAACAAATAATCAAACAAATGGATTCTGTTTGAGTCCCAAGAGACAGTCAGCAGAAAATAGCCCTATCTGGCCACCGTGAATTCTTTTTGTTTGGTTTCAGCAGTTCCCAGCCTTAGATTTAGTGGTGCAGCAACATACTTCTCATTTTCTCTCACCTCATCAACTGAGATGCTGTAATAATAAGCATCTGGGAAGTTGAAATCAGTGGGTTTTATGATGTTCACGAATGTGAAGATCTAATAACCAACTAAAGAGAGAACTTTGGTCACTCAAATAAACAAGTCACTTCACAATACACTATTAGCTTCCAACTGATCCTGTCTAGAAATCGGTGTTCCTTTTTTATTTGACCCTCCGTCCTATCTGCTGTGATCATGCTGATGTCCTTCAAACATGGTGGGGAGAAAAGCAACAAGTTTACTTCTCTGTCGACAACAGGCCCAGAGGAATGATACTTGTGGTCTTCAGGGAGCACTTAGTCAATGAATGTGGCTAAATACAGACAGCAAGTTAGAAGGAGATGAAAGAGGTCAGAGGATAGAGTCACTGGTTCAAGTCCTGGCACAATCATTTCCTGGTTACGTACATACATGCGGCCGACTCGACCTGCAAGTGTCTCGGTGAACACAGTGCTCTCTCTACAGCCTAGATACTTTGCAGGATTTTTGGAAGCGTAGTGTAGGAAAGTGATATAGGAAATATGGTTAACTGTTCTGTACACAAGGACAGATGGGCAGACAAAAAGATGATTGATTGATAAATAGTTAGACAGACAGATAGATAGATATAGGTACATATCGATTAACACAAAGCTACTGCTCATAACCATTAGAGCAATGGTGAAAGCACATAGCGAAACTACAAACAAAAAAGAAGAATGAAATCCAGTTTAAAAAGTGCAGTAAGCAGCCATAAGAAGAAAACAAATTCTATAATTTGCAATAACGTGGATGGAGCTAGAGGGTATTATGCTCAGTCAAATAGGCCAGTCGGAGAAATACAAGTACCAAATAATTTCCCTCATGTGTGGAGTATGATAACAAAGAAAAACTGAAGGAAAAGACAGCAGCAGACTCACAGAACCCGAGAGTGGACTAACAGTTACCAAAGAGAAAGTGACTGGGTAGGGTTTGTGGGAAGGGAGTAATAAAGGCGGGGAAAAGGAATGGGGGCATTAAGATTAGAATGTATAATGTGGAGGGTGGGGGTCACGTGTTGGGCTGAATAACAAAGAGAATACATGTAGTGATTCTACAGCATCTTAGTATATGCTGACGGACAGCGACTCTAACTGGGATTTGGGGGGTAATTGGTGAAGGGGGTAGACTAGAAAACATAATGTTCTGCCTGGGATTGTATATTAATGAGAACAAAAAGAATTCCAAAGTGCAGTAAGAGCACAGCTCTCAAATATCAGAATGAAAGTACAGGCTTTGAGTGCTCCAATCAAATGACACAGGTTTAGAAGTACTGATGAAAACTCAAGATCACCTACGTGCTCCCTTACTGGAGACTCACTTGAGATCCAAGGATCAGACAAACTACAAGATGAAGGGGCGGGGACTGGTACCTTATACAAGTAAAACTGAGAAACAAACAAAAAACGAATTCTCTTTGAGTCCCCAGAGAGATTCTGTAGAAAATAGCCCTATCTAGCCACCGTGATTTCTTTTTGTTTATTTTCAGCAGTGCTCAGGCATAGATTTAGTGGTGCAGCAACTTCCTTCTCATTTCCTCTCACCTCAACAAATGAATTGCTGTAATAATATGCGTCTGGGCATTTATAATCATTGCTTTTCATGATGTTCACGAATGTAAAGGAGTAATAACCACCTAAAGTGGGTAGTTTTTCCCTCAAATAAACACTTCACTCCACAACACACTCGTTGTTCCAACTGCTCCTGTCCAGAAATAGGTGTTCCTTTATATTTGTCCCTCCAGCTATCAGCAGTGATCACGCTGATGTCTCTCAAACATGGTGGTGTGCAAAGAACCAAGTACACTTTTCTGTCGAGAACAGCCCCAGAGGAAGGATACTTGTGGTCTTCAGGGATCACTTACTAACTGAATGTGGCTAAATAAAGTCACCAAGCGAGCAGGAAGTATAAGAGGACAGAGATACGGGTTCAAGTCCTTTCACCTCCCTTTACTGGTTTTGTAAGCACACGCGTCTGAATCTACGTGAAAGTGTATCGGAGAACACAGTGCTATCCTTATGGCTTAGTTACCTTGCAAGATTTCTGGAAGCATAATGTAGGGAAGAGACATAGGCTATGTTGTTAACTGTTCTGTACATAAGGATAGATGCGCAGACAAAAAGATGATTGATTCAGAGATAGATAGTTTGACAAACGACAGAGAAAGACAGATAGATAGGTACATAGATTGGTAGATGATAGACATCATAGATAGATGATAGGAAGATAGATAGATAGATAGATAGATAGATAGATACACAGATATATAGATACATACATACATACATAGACAGACAGACCGTTAGATAGATAGATACAGATACATATCGATTGACACAAAGCTATTGCTCATAACCAGGAGTTGAATGTTGAATAACATAGCTAAACTACAAACAAGAAGGAAGAATGAAATCCAGTTTAAAAAGTACAGTAAGCAGCCCTAAGAAGAAAACAAATACTACCATTTGCAATGACGTGGATGGAGCTAGACGGTAGTACGTTCAGAGATATAGGCCAGGCGGAGAAAAACACGTACCAACTGATTTCACTCATGTGTGGAGTATAACAACAATGTAAAACTGAAGGAAAAAAACAGCAGCACACTACTCACAGAACCCGAGAGTTGAGTAAAAGTTACCAAAGGGAAAAGGACTGGGCAGGGTGGGTCTGAAGGGAGGGATAAGTGTGGGGAGAAAGAATGGGGGCATTAGGATTAGCAAGTATAATGCATGTGATCGGGTGTGCATGGGGAGTACTGTACAACACAGAGAAGACTAGTAGAGATCATATAGCATCTTACTACTCACTGATGTACAGCGACTGCAACGGGTTCTGTGGGGGTGTCATGGTGAAGGGCTCTACAGCAACCAACTACGCTGATCGACAGCGACTGAAGAGGTTTTTCTTGGGGACTTGGTGAAGTGGGGTGCATAGTAAACATAATATTCTTCACGTGATTGTAGATTAATGATAAAAAAATTCTTTAAATGAAATAAGTGCACAGCTCTAAATCATCAGAATAAAAGGTCAGGCACTGAGTGCTGCAAACAAAAGACACAGGGTTAAAAGAAGGGATAAAAACTCAAGACAAATACATGCTTACTTACAGGAGACTCACTTGAGATCCAAGGACACAGATAAACTACAAGCCGAAGGTGTGTGGACAAGTACCCTACACGAGTGAAAGTGAAAAACAAATAATCAAACAAATGGATTCTGTTTGAGTCCCAAGAGACAGTCAGCAGAAAATAGCCCTATCTGGCCACCGTGAATTCTTTTTGTTTGGTTTCAGCAGTTCCCAGCCTTAGATTTAGTGGTGCAGCAACATACTTCTCATTTTCTCTCACCTCATCAACTGAGATGCTGTAATAATAAGCATCTGGGAAGTTGAAATCAGTGGGTTTTATGATGTTCACGAATGTGAAGATCTAATAACCAACTAAAGAGAGAACTTTGGTCACTCAAATAAACAAGTCACTTCACAATACACTATTAGCTTCCAACTGATCCTGTCTAGAAATCGGTGTTCCTTTTTTATTTGACCCTCCGTCCTATCTGCTGTGATCATGCTGATGTCCTTCAAACATGTTGGGGAGAAAAGCAACAAGTTTACTTCTCTGTCGACAACAGGCCCAGAGGAATGATACTTGTGGTCTTCAGGGAGCACTTAGTCAATGAATGTGGCTAAATACAGACAGCAAGTTAGAAGGAGATGAAAGAGGTCAGAGGATAGAGTCACTGGTTCAAGTCCTGGCACAATCATTTCCTGGTTACGTACATACATGCGGCCGACTCGACCTGCAAGTGTCTCGGTGAACACAGTGCTCTCTCTACAGCCTAGATACTTTGCAGGATTTTTGGAAGCGTAGTGTAGGAAAGTGATGTAGGAAATATGGTTAACTGTTCTGTACACAAGGACAGATGGGCAGACAAAAAGATGATTGATTGATAAATAGTTAGACAGACAGATAGATAGATATAGGTACATATCGATTAACACAAAGCTACTGCTCATAACCATTAGAGCAATGGTGAAAGCACATAGCGAAACTACAAACAAAAAAGAAGAATGAAATCCAGTTTAAAAAGTGCAGTAAGCAGCCATAAGAAGAAAACAAATTCTATAATTTGCAATAACGTGGATGGAGCTAGAGGGTATTATGCTCAGTCAAATAGGCCAGTCGGAGAAATACAAGTACCAAATAATTTCCCTCATGTGTGGAGTATGATAACAAAGAAAAACTGAAGGAAAAGACAGCAGCAGACTCACAGAACCCGAGAGTGGACTAACAGTTACCAAAGAGAAAGTGACTGGGTAGGGTTTGTGGGAAGGGAGTAATAAAGGCGGGGAAAAGGAATGGGGGCATTAGGATTAGAATGTATAATGTGGAGGGTGGGGGTCACGTGTTGGGCTGAATAACAAAGAGAATACATGTAGTGATTCTACAGCATCTTAGTACATGCTGACGGACAGCGACTGTAACTGGGATTTGGGGGGTAATTGGTGAAGGGGGTAGACTAGAAAACATAATGTTCTGCCTGGGATTGTATATTAATGAGAACAAAAAGAATTCCAAAGTGCAGTAAGAGCACAGCTCTCAAATATCAGAATGAAAGTACAGGCTTTGAGTGCTCCAATCAAATGACACAGGTTTAGAAGTACTGATGAAAACTCAAGATCACCTACGTGCTCCCTTACTGGAGACTCACTTGAGATCCAAGGATCAGACAAACTACAAGATGAAGGGGCGGGGACTGGTACCTTATACAAGTAAAACTGAGAAACAAACAAAAAACGAATTCTCTTTGAGTCCCCAGAGAGATTCTGTAGAAAATAGCCCTATCTAGCCACCGTGAATTCTTTTTGTTTATTTTCAGCAGTGCTCAGGCATAGATTTAGTGGTGCAGCAACTTCCTTCTCATTTCCTCTCACCTCAACAAATGAATTGCTGTAATAATATGCGTCTGGGCATTTATAATCATTGCTTTTCATGATGTTCACGAATGTAAAGGAGTAATAACCACCTAAAGTGGGTAGTTTTTCGCTCAAATAATCACTTCACTCCACAACACACTCGTTGTTCCAACTGCTCCTGTCCAGAAATAGGTGTTCCTTTATATTTGTCCCTCCAGCTATCAGCAGTGATCACGCTGATGTCTCTCAAACATGGTGGTGTGCAAAGAACCAAGTACACTTTTCTGTCGAGAACAGCCCCAGAGGAAGGATACTTGTGGTCTTCAGGGATCACTTACTAACTGAATGTGGCTAAATAAAGTCACCAAGCGAGCAGGAAGTATAAGAGGACAGAGATACGGGTTCAAGTCCTTTCACCTCCCTTTACTGGTTTTGTAAGCACACGCGTCTGAATCTACGTGAAAGTGTATCGGAGAACACAGTGCTATTCTTATGGCTTAGTTACCTTGCAAGATTTCTGGAAGCATAATGTAGGGAAGAGACATAGGCTATGTTGTTAACTGTTCTGTACATAAGGATAGATGCGCAGACAAAAAGATGATTGATTCAGAGATAGATAGTTTGACAAACGACAGAGAAAGACAGATAGATAGGTACATAGATTGGTAGATGATAGACATCATAGATAGATGATAGGAAGATAGATAGATAGATAGATAGATAGATACACAGATATATAGATACATACATACATACATAGACAGACCGTTAGATAGATAGATACAGATACATATCGATTGACACAAAGCTATTGCTCATAACCAGGAGTTGAATGTTGAATAACATAGCTAAACTACAAACAAGAAGGAAGAATGAAATCCAGTTTAAAAAGTACAGTAAGCAGCCCTAAGAAGAAAACAAATACTACCATTTGCAATGACGTGGATGGAGCTAGACGGTAGTACGTTCAGAGATATACGCCAGGCGGAGAAAAACACGTACCAACTGATTTCACTCATGTGTGGAGTATAACAACAATGTAAAACTGAAGGAAAAAAACAGCAGCACACTACTCACAGAACCCGAGAGTTGAGTAAAAGTTACCAAAGGGAAAAGGACTGGGCAGGGTGGGTCTGAAGGGAGGGATAAGTGTGGGGAGAAAGAATGGGGGCATTAGGATTAGCAAGTATAATGCATGTGATCGGGTGTGCATGGGGAGTACTGTACAACACAGAGAAGACTAGTAGAGATCATATAGCATCTTACTACTCACTGATGTACAGCGACTGCAACGGGTTCTGTGGGGGTGTCATGGTGAAGGGCTCTACAGCAACCAACTACGCTGATCGACAGCGACTGAAGAGGTTTTTCTTGGGGACTTGGTGAAGTGGGGTGCATAGTAAACATAATATTCTTCACGTGATTGTAGATTAATGATAAAAAAATTCTTTAAATGAAATAAGTGCACAGCTCTAAATCATCAGAATAAAAGGTCAGGCACTGAGTGCTGCAAACAAAAGACACAGGGTTAAAAGAAGGGATAAAAACTCAAGACAAATACATGCTTACTTACAGGAGACTCACTTGAGATCCAAGGACACAGATAAACTACAAGCCGAAGGTGTGTGGACAAGTACCCTACACGAGTGAAAGTGAAAAACAAATAATCAAACAAATGGATTCTGTTTGAGTCCCAAGAGACAGTCAGCAGAAAATAGCCCTATCTGGCCACCGTGAATTCTTTTTGTTTGGTTTCAGCAGTTCCCAGCCTTAGATTTAGTGGTGCAGCAACATACTTCTCATTTTCTCTCACCTCATCAACTGAGATGCTGTAATAATAAGCATCTGGGAAGTTGAAATCAGTGGGTTTTATGATGTTCACGAATGTGAAGATCTAATAACCAACTAAAGAGAGAACTTTGGTCACTCAAATAAACAAGTCACTTCACAATACACTATTAGCTTCCAACTGATCCTGTCTAGAAATCGGTGTTCCTTTTTTATTTGACCCTCCGTCCTATCTGCTGTGATCATGCTGATGTCCTTCAAACATGGTGGGGAGAAAAGCAACAAGTTTACTTCTCTGTCGACAACAGGCCCAGAGGAATGATACTTGTGGTCTTCAGGGAGCACTTAGTCAATGAATGTGGCTAAATACAGACAGCAAGTTAGAAGGAGATGAAAGAGGTCAGAGGATAGAGTCACTGGTTCAAGTCCTGGCACAATCATTTCCTGGTTACGTACATACATGCGGCCGACTCGACCTGCAAGTGTCTCGGTGAACACAGTGCTCTCTCTACAGCCTAGATACTTTGCAGGATTTTTGGAAGCGTAGTGTAGGAAAGTGATATAGGAAATATGGTTAACTGTTCTGTACACAAGGACAGATGGGCAGACAAAAAGATGATTGATTGATAAATAGTTAGACAGACAGATAGATAGATATAGGTACATATCGATTAACACAAAGCTACTGCTCATAACCATTAGAGCAATGGTGAAAGCACATAGCGAAACTACAAACAAAAAAGAAGAATGAAATCCAGTTTAAAAAGTGCAGTAAGCAGCCATAAGAAGAAAACAAATTCTATAATTTGCAATAACGTGGATGGAGCTAGAGGGTATTATGCTCAGTCAAATAGGCCAGTCGGAGAAATACAAGTACCAAATAATTTCCCTCATGTGTGGAGTATGATAACAAAGAAAAACTGAAGGAAAAGACAGCAGCAGACTCACAGAACCCGAGAGTGGACTAACAGTTACCAAAGAGAAAGTGACTGGGTAGGGTTTGTGGGAAGGGAGTAATAAAGGCGGGGAAAAGGAATGGGGGCATTAGGATTAGAATGTATAATGTGGAGGGTGGGGGTCACGTGTTGGGCTGAATAACAAAGAGAATACATGTAGTGATTCTACAGCATCTTAGTACATGCTGACGGACAGCGACTGTAACTGGGATTTGGGGGGTAATTGGTGAAGGGGGTAGACTAGAAAACATAATGTTCTGCCTGGGATTGTATATTAATGAGAACAAAAAGAATTCCAAAGTGCAGTAAGAGCACAGCTCTCAAATATCAGAATGAAAGTACAGGCTTTGAGTGCTCCAATCAAATGACACAGGTTTAGAAGTACTGATGAAAACTCAAGATCACCTACGTGCTCCCTTACTGGAGACTCACTTGAGATCCAAGGATCAGACAAACTACAAGATGAAGGGGCGGGGACTGGTACCTTATACAAGTAAAACTGAGAAACAAACAAAAAACGAATTCTCTTTGAGTCCCCAGAGAGATTCTGTAGAAAATAGCCCTATCTAGCCACCGTGAATTCTTTTTGTTTATTTTCAGCAGTGCTCAGGCATAGATTTAGTGGTGCAGCAACTTCCTTCTCATTTCCTCTCACCTCAACAAATGAATTGCTGTAATAATATGCGTCTGGGCATTTATAATCATTGCTTTTCATGATGTTCACGAATGTAAAGGAGTAATAACCACCTAAAGTGGGTAGTTTTTCCCTCAAATAAACACTTCACTCCACAACACACTCGTTGTTCCAACTGCTCCTGTCCAGAAATAGGTGTTCCTTTATATTTGTCCCTCCAGCTATCAGCAGTGATCACGCTGATGTCTCTCAAACATGGTGGTGTGCAAAGAACCAAGTACACTTTTCTGTCGAGAACAGCCCCAGAGGAAGGATACTTGTGGTCTTCAGGGATCACTTACTAACTGAATGTGGCTAAATAAAGTCACCAAGCGAGCAGGAAGTATAAGAGGACAGAGATACGGGTTCAAGTCCTTTCACCTCCCTTTACTGGTTTTGTAAGCACACGCGTCTGAATCTACGTGAAAGTGTATCGGAGAACACAGTGCTATCCTTATGGCTTAGTTACCTTGCAAGATTTCTGGAAGCATAATGTAGGGAAGAGACATAGGCTATGTTGTTAACTGTTCTGTACATAAGGATAGATGCGCAGACAAAAAGATGATTGATTCAGAGATAGATAGTTTGACAAACGACAGAGAAAGACAGATAGATAGGTACATAGATTGGTAGATGATAGACATCATAGATAGATGATAGGAAGATAGATAGATAGATAGATAGATAGATACACAGATATATAGATACATACATACATACATAGACAGACAGACCGTTAGATAGATAGATACAGATACATATCGATTGACACAAAGCTATTGCTCATAACCAGGAGTTGAATGTTGAATAACATAGCTAAACTACAAACAAGAAGGAAGAATGAAATCCAGTTTAAAAAGTACAGTAAGCAGCCCTAAGAAGAAAACAAATACTACCATTTGCAATGACGTGGATGGAGCTAGACGGTAGTACGTTCAGAGATATACGCCAGGCGGAGAAAAACACGTACCAACTGATTTCACTCATGTGTGGAGTATAACAACAATGTAAAACTGAAGGAAAAAAACAGCAGCACACTACTCACAGAACCCGAGAGTTGAGTAAAAGTTACCAAAGGGAAAAGGACTGGGCAGGGTGGGTCTGAAGGGAGGGATAAGTGTGGGGAGAAAGAATGGGGGCATTAGGATTAGCAAGTATAATGCATGTGATCGGGTGTGCATGGGGAGTACTGTACAACACAGAGAAGACTAGTAGAGATCATATAGCATCTTACTACTCACTGATGTACAGCGACTGCAACGGGTTCTGTGGGGGTGTCATGGTGAAGGGCTCTACAGCAACCAACTACGCTGATCGACAGCGACTGAAGAGGTTTTTCTTGGGGACTTGGTGAAGTGGGGTGCATAGTAAACATAATATTCTTCACGTGATTGTAGATTAATGATAAAAAAATTCTTTAAATGAAATAAGTGCACAGCTCTAAATCATCAGAATAAAAGGTCAGGCACTGAGTGCTGCAAACAAAAGACACAGGGTTAAAAGAAGGGATAAAAACTCAAGACAAATACATGCTTACTTACAGGAGACTCACTTGAGATCCAAGGACACAGATAAACTACAAGCCGAAGGTGTGTGGACAAGTACCCTACACGAGTGAAAGTGAAAAACAAATAATCAAACAAATGGATTCTGTTTGAGTCCCAAGAGACAGTCAGCAGAAAATAGCCCTATCTGGCCACCGTGAATTCTTTTTGTTTGGTTTCAGCAGTTCCCAGCCTTAGATTTAGTGGTGCAGCAACATACTTCTCATTTTCTCTCACCTCATCAACTGAGATGCTGTAATAATAAGCATCTGGGAAGTTGAAATCAGTGGGTTTTATGATGTTCACGAATGTGAAGATCTAATAACCAACTAAAGAGAGAACTTTGGTCACTCAAATAAACAAGTCACTTCACAATACACTATTAGCTTCCAACTGATCCTGTCTAGAAATCGGTGTTCCTTTTTTATTTGACCCTCCGTCCTATCTGCTGTGATCATGCTGATGTCCTTCAAACATGGTGGGGAGAAAAGCAACAAGTTTACTTCTCTGTCGACAACAGGCCCAGAGGAATGATACTTGTGGTCTTCAGGGAGCACTTAGTCAATGAATGTGGCTAAATACAGACAGCAAGTTAGAAGGAGATGAAAGAGGTCAGAGGATAGAGTCACTGGTTCAAGTCCTGGCACAATCATTTCCTGGTTACGTACATACATGCGGCCGACTCGACCTGCAAGTGTCTCGGTGAACACAGTGCTCTCTCTACAGCCTAGATACTTTGCAGGATTTTTGGAAGCGTAGTGTAGGAAAGTGATATAGGAAATATGGTTAACTGTTCTGTACACAAGGACAGATGGGCAGACAAAAAGATGATTGATTGATAAATAGTTAGACAGACAGATAGATAGATATAGGTACATATCGATTAACACAAAGCTACTGCTCATAACCATTAGAGCAATGGTGAAAGCACATAGCGAAACTACAAACAAAAAAGAAGAATGAAATCCAGTTTAAAAAGTGCAGTAAGCAGCCATAAGAAGAAAACAAATTCTATAATTTGCAATAACGTGGATGGAGCTAGAGGGTATTATGCTCAGTCAAATAGGCCAGTCGGAGAAATACAAGTACCAAATAATTTCCCTCATGTGTGGAGTATGATAACAAAGAAAAACTGAAGGAAAAGACAGCAGCAGACTCACAGAACCCGAGAGTGGACTAACAGTTACCAAAGAGAAAGTGACTGGGTAGGGTTTGTGGGAAGGGAGTAATAAAGGCGGGGAAAAGGAATGGGGGCATTAGGATTAGAATGTATAATGTGGAGGGTGGGGGTCACGTGTTGGGCTGAATAACAAAGAGAATACATGTAGTGATTCTACAGCATCTTAGTACATGCTGACGGACAGCGACTGTAACTGGGATTTGGGGGGTAATTGGTGAAGGGGGTAGACTAGAAAACATAATGTTCTGCCTGGGATTGTATATTAATGAGAACAAAAAGAATTCCAAAGTGCAGTAAGAGCACAGCTCTCAAATATCAGAATGAAAGTACAGGCTTTGAGTGCTCCAATCAAATGACACAGGTTTAGAAGTACTGATGAAAACTCAAGATCACCTACGTGCTCCCTTACTGGAGACTCACTTGAGATCCAAGGATCAGACAAACTACAAGATGAAGGGGCGGGGACTGGTACCTTATACAAGTAAAACTGAGAAACAAACAAAAAACGAATTCTCTTTGAGTCCCCAGAGAGATTCTGTAGAAAATAGCCCTATCTAGCCACCGTGAATTCTTTTTGTTTATTTTCAGCAGTGCTCAGGCATAGATTTAGTGGTGCAGCAACTTCCTTCTCATTTCCTCTCACCTCAACAAATGAATTGCTGTAATAATATGCGTCTGGGCATTTATAATCATTGCTTTTCATGATGTTCACGAATGTAAAGGAGTAATAACCACCTAAAGTGGGTAGTTTTTGCCTCAAATAAACACTTCACTTCACAACACACTCGTTGTTCCAACTGCTCCTGTCCAGAAATAGGTGTTCCTTTATATTTGTCCCTCCAGCTATCAGCAGTGATCACGCTGATGTCTCTCAAACATGGTGGTGTGCAAAGAACCAAGTACACTTTTCTGTCGAGAACAGCCCCAGAGGAAGGATACTTGTGGTCTTCAGGGATCACTTACTAACTGAATGTGGCTAAATAAAGTCACCAAGCGAGCAGGAAGTATAAGAGGACAGAGATACGGGTTCAAGTCCTTTCACCTCCCTTTACTGGTTTTGTAAGCACACGCGTCTGAATCTACGTGAAAGTGTATCGGAGAACACAGTGCTATCCTTATGGCTTAGTTACCTTGCAAGATTTCTGGAAGCATAATGTAGGGAAGAGACATAGGCTATGTTGTTAACTGTTCTGTACATAAGGATAGATGCGCAGACAAAAAGATGATTGATTCAGAGATAGATAGTTTGACAAACGACAGAGAAAGACAGATAGATAGGTACATAGATTGGTAGATGATAGACATCATAGATAGATGATAGGAAGATAGATAGATAGATAGATAGATAGATAGATAGATAGATACACAGATATATAGATACATACATACATACATAGACAGACAGACTGTTAGATAGATAGATACAGATACATATCGATTGACACAAAGCTATTGCTCATAACCAGGAGTTGAATGTTGAATAACATAGCTAAACTACAAACAAGAAGGAAGAATGAAATCCAGTTTAAAAAGTACAGTAAGCAGCCCTAAGAAGAAAACAAATACTACCATTTGCAATGACGTGGATGGAGCTAGACGGTAGTACGTTCAGAGATATACGCCAGGCGGAGAAAAACACGTACCAACTGATTTCACTCATGTGTGGAGTATAACAACAATGTAAAACTGAAGGAAAAAAACAGCAGCACACTACTCACAGAACCCGAGAGTTGAGTAAAAGTTACCAAAGGGAAAAGGACTGGGCAGGGTGGGTCTGAAGGGAGGGATAAGTGTGGGGAGAAAGAATGGGAGCTTTAGGATTAGCAAGTATAATGCATGTGATCGGGTGTGCATGGGGAGTACTGTACAACACAGAGAAGACTAGTAGAGATCATATAGCATCTTACTACTCACTGATGTACAGCGACTGCAACGGGTTCTGTGGGGGTATCATGGTGAAGTGCTCTACAACAACCAACTACGCTGATCGACAGCGACTGAAGAGGTTTTTCTTGGGGACTTGGTGAAGTGGGGTGCATAGTAAACATAATATTCTTCACGTGATTGTAGATTAATGATAAAAAAATTCTTTAAATGAAATAAGTGCACAGCTCTAAATCATCAGAATAAAAGGTCAGGCACTGAGTGCTGCAAACAAAAGACACAGGGTTAAAAGAAGGGATAAAAACTCAAGACAAATACATGCTTACTTACAGGAGACTCACTTGAGATCCAAGGACACAGATAAACTACAAGCCGAAGGTGTGTGGACAAGTACCCTACACGAGTGAAAGTGAAAAACAAATAATCAAACAAATGGATTCTGTTTGAGTCCCAAGAGACAGTCAGCAGAAAATAGCCCTATCTGGCCACCGTGAATTCTTTTTGTTTGGTTTCAGCAGTTCCCAGCCTTAGATTTAGTGGTGCAGCAACATACTTCTCATTTTCTCTCACCTCATCAACTGAGATGCTGTAATAATAAGCATCTGGGAAGTTGAAATCAGTGGGTTTTATGATGTTCACGAATGTGAAGATCTAATAACCAACTAAAGAGAGAACTTTGGTCACTCAAATAAACAAGTCACTTCACAATACACTATTAGCTTCCAACTGATCCTGTCTAGAAATCGGTGTTCCTTTTTTATTTGACCCTCCGTCCTATCTGCTGTGATCATGCTGATGTCCTTCAAACATGGTGGGGAGAAAAGCAACAAGTTTACTTCTCTGTCGACAACAAGCCCAGAGGAATGATACTTGTGGTCTTCAGGGAGCACTTAGTCAATGAATGTGGCTAAATACAGACAGCAAGTTAGAAGGAGATGAAAGAGGTCAGAGGATAGAGTCACTGGTTCAAGTCCTGGCACAATCATTTCCTGGTTACGTACATACATGCGGCCGACTCGACCTGCAAGTGTCTCGGTGAACACAGTGCTCTCTCTACAGCCTAGATACTTTGCAGGATTTTTGGAAGCGTAGTGTAGGAAAGTGATATAGGAAATATGGTTAACTGTTCTGTACACAAGGACAGATGGGCAGACAAAAAGATGATTGATTGATAAATAGTTAGACAGACAGTTAGATAGATATAGGTACATATCGATTAACACAAAGCTACTGCTCATAACCATTAGAGCAATGGTGAAAGCACATAGCGAAACTACAAACAAAAAAGAAGAATGAAATCCAGTTTAAAAAGTGCAGTAAGCAGCCATAAGAAGAAAACAAATTCTATAATTTGCAATAACGTGGATGGAGCTAGAGGGTATTATGCTCAGTCAAATAGGCCAGTCGGAGAAATACAAGTACCAAATAATTTCCCTCATGTGTGGAGTATGATAACAAAGAAAAACTGAAGGAAAAGACAGCAGCAGTCTCACAGAACCCGAGAATGGACTAACAGTTACCAAAGAGAAAGTGACTGGGTATGGTTTGTGGTAAGGGAGTAATAAAGGCGGGGAAAAGGAATGGGGGCATTAGGATTAGAATGTATAATGTGGAGGGTGGGGGTCACGTGTTGGGCTGAATAACAAAGAGAATACATGTAGTGATTCTACAGCATCTTAGTACATGCTGACGGACAGCGACTGTAACTGGGATTTGGGGGGTAATTGGTGAAGGGGGTAGACTAGAAAACATAATGTTCTGCCTGGGATTGTATATTAATGAGAACAAAAAGAATTCCAAAGTGCAGTAAGAGCACAGCTCTCAAATATCAGAATGAAAGTACAGGCTTTGAGTGCTCCAATCAAATGACACAGGTTTAGAAGTACTGATGAAAACTCAAGATCACCTACGTGCTCCCTTACTGGAGACTCACTTGAGATCCAAGGATCAGACAAACTACAAGATGAAGGGGCGGGGACTGGTACCTTATACAAGTAAAACAGAGAAACAAACAAAAAACGAATTCTCTTTGAGTCCCCAGAGAGATTCTGTAGAAAATAGCCCTATCTAGCCACCGTGAATTCTTTTTGTTTATTTTCAGCAGTGCTCAGGCATAGATTTAGTGGTGCAGCAACTTCCTTCTCATTTCCTCTCACCTCAACAAATGAATTGCTGTAATAATATGCGTCTGGGCATTTATAATCATTGCTTTTCATGATGTTCACGAATGTAAAGGAGTAATAACCACCTAAAGTGGGTAGTTTTTCCCTCAAATAAACACTTCACTCCACAACACACTCGTTGTTCCAACTGCTCCTGTCCAGAAATAGGTGTTCCTTTATATTTGTCCCTCCAGCTATCAGCAGTGATCACGCTGATGTCTCTCAAACATGGTGGTGTGCAAAGAACCAAGTACACTTTTCTGTCGAGAACAGCCCCAGAGGAAGGATACTTGTGGTCTTCAGGGATCACTTACTAACTGAATGTGGCTAAATAAAGTCACCAAGCGAGCAGGAAGTATAAGAGGACAGAGATACGGGTTCAAGTCCTTTCACCTCCCTTTACTGGTTTTGTAAGCACACGCGTCTGAATCTACGTGAAAGTGTATCGGAGAACACAGTGCTATCCTTATGGCTTAGTTACCTTGCAAGATTTCTGGAAGCATAATGTAGGGAAGAGACATAGGCTATGTTGTTAACTGTTCTGTACATAAGGATAGATGCGCAGACAAAAAGATGATTGATTCAGAGATAGATAGTTTGACAAACGACAGAGAAAGACAGATAGATAGGTACATAGATTGGTAGATGATAGACATCATAGATAGATGATAGGAAGATAGATAGATAGATAGATAGATAGATACACAGATATATAGATACATACATACATACATAGACAGACAGACCGTTAGATAGATAGATACAGATACATATCGATTGACACAAAGCTATTGCTCATAACCAGGAGTTGAATGTTGAATAACATAGCTAAACTACAAACAAGAAGGAAGAATGAAATCCAGTTTAAAAAGTACAGTAAGCAGCCCTAAGAAGAAAACAAATACTACCATTTGCAATGACGTGGATGGAGCTAGACGGTAGTACGTTCAGAGATATAGGCCAGGCGGAGAAAAACACGTACCAACTGATTTCACTCATGTGTGGAGTATAACAACAATGTAAAACTGAAGGAAAAAAACAGCAGCACACTACTCACAGAACCCGAGAGTTGAGTAAAAGTTACCAAAGGGAAAAGGACTGGGCAGGGTGGGTCTGAATGGAGGGATAAGTGTGGGGAGAAAGAATGGGGGCATTAGGATTAGCAAGTATAATGCATGTGATCGGGTGTGCATGGGGAGTACTGTACAACACAGAGAAGACTAGTAGAGATCATATAGCATCTTACTACTCACTGATGTACAGCGACTGCAACGGGTTCTGTGGGGGTGTCATGGTGAAGGGCTCTACAGCAACCAACTACGCTGATCGACAGCGACTGAAGAGGTTTTTCTTGGGGACTTGGTGATGTGGGGTGCATAGTAACATAATATTCTTCACGTGATTGTAGATTAATGATAAAAAAATTCTTTAAATGAAATAAGTGCACAGCTCTAAATCATCAGAATAAAAGGTCAGGCACTGAGTGCTGCAAACAAAGACACAGGGTTAAAAGAAGGGATAAAAACTCAAGACAAATACATGCTTACTTACAGGAGACTCACTTGAGATCCAAGGACACAGATAAACTACAAGCCGAAGGTGTGTGGACAAGTACCCTACACGAGTGAAAGTGAAAAACAAATAATCAAACAAATGGATTCTGTTTGAGTCCCAAGAGACAGTCAGCAGAAAATAGCCCTATCTGGCCACCGTGAATTCTTTTTGTTTGGTTTCAGCAGTTCCCAGCCTTAGATTTAGTGGTGCAGCAACATACTTCTCATTTTCTCTCACCTCATCAACTGAGATGCTGTAATAATAAGCATCTGGGAAGTTGAAATCAGTGGGTTTTATGATGTTCACGAATGTGAAGATCTAATAACCAACTAAAGAGAGAACTTTGGTCACTCAAATAAACAAGTCACTTCACAATACACTATTAGCTTCCAACTGATCCTGTCTAGAAATCGGTGTTCCTTTTTTATTTGACCCTCCGTCCTATCTGCTGTGATCATGCTGATGTCCTTCAAACATGGTGGGGAGAAAAGCAACAAGTTTACTTCTCTGTCGACAACAGGCCCAGAGGAATGATACTTGTGGTCTTCAGGGAGCACTTAGTCAATGAATGTGGCTAAATACAGACAGCAAGTTAGAAGGAGATGAAAGAGGTCAGAGGATAGAGTCACTGGTTCAAGTCCTGGCACAATCATTTCCTGGTTACGTACATACATGCGGCCGACTCGACCTGCAAGTGTCTCGGTGAACACAGTGCTCTCTCTACAGCCTAGATACTTTGCAGGATTTTTGGAAGCGTAGTGTAGGAAAGTGATATAGGAAATATGGTTAACTGTTCTGTACACAAGGACAGATGGGCAGACAAAAAGATGATTGATTGATAAATAGTTAGACAGACAGATAGATAGATATAGGTACATATCGATTAACACAAAGCTACTGCTCATAACCATTAGAGCAATGGTGAAAGCACATAGCGAAACTACAAACAAAAAAGAAGAATGAAATCCAGTTTAAAAAGTGCAGTAAGCAGCCATAAGAAGAAAACAAATTCTATAATTTGCAATAACGTGGATGGAGCTAGAGGGTATTATGCTCAGTCAAATAGGCCAGTCGGAGAAATACAAGTACCAAATAATTTCCCTCATGTGTGGAGTATGATAACAAAGAAAAACTGAAGGAAAAGACAGCAGCAGACTCACAGAACCCGAGAGTGGACTAACAGTTACCAAAGAGAAAGTGACTGGGTAGGGTTTGTGGGAAGGGAGTAATAAAGGCGGGGAAAAGGAATGGGGGCATTAGGATTAGAATGTATAATGTGGAGGGTGGGGGTCACGTGTTGGGCTGAATAACAAAGAGAATACATGTAGTGATTCTACAGCATCTTAGTACATGCTGACGGACAGCGACTGTAACTGGGATTTGGGGGGTAATTGGTGAAGGGGGTAGACTAGAAAACATAATGTTCTGCCTGGGATTGTATATTAATGAGAACAAAAAGAATTCCAAAGTGCAGTAAGAGCACAGCTCTCAAATATCAGAATGAAAGTACAGGCTTTGAGTGCTCCAATCAAATGACACAGGTTTAGAAGTACTGATGAAAACTCAAGATCACCTACGTGCTCCCTTACTGGAGACTCACTTGAGATCCAAGGATCAGACAAACTACAAGATGAAGGGGCGGGGACTGGTACCTTATACAAGTAAAACTGAGAAACAAACAAAAAACGAATTCTCTTTGAGTCCCCAGAGAGATTCTGTAGAAAATAGCCCTATCTAGCCACCGTGAATTCTTTTTGTTTATTTTCAGCAGTGCTCAGGCATAGATTTAGTGGTGCAGCAACTTCCTTCTCATTTCCTCTCACCTCAACAAATGAATTGCTGTAATAATATGCGTCTGGGCATTTATAATCATTGCTTTTCATGATGTTCACGAATGTAAAGGAGTAATAACCACCTAAAGTGGGTAGTTTTTCCCTCAAATAAACACTTCACTCCACAACACACTCGTTGTTCCAACTGCTCCTGTCCAGAAATAGGTGTTCCTTTATATTTGTCCCTCCAGCTATCAGCAGTGATCACGCTGATGTCTCTCAAACATGGTGGTGTGCAAAGAACCAAGTACACTTTTCTGTCGAGAACAGCCCCAGAGGAAGGATACTTGTGGTCTTCAGGGATCACTTACTAACTGAATGTGGCTAAATAAAGTCACCAAGCGAGCAGGAAGTATAAGAGGACAGAGATACGGGTTCAAGTCCTTTCACCTCCCTTTACTGGTTTTGTAAGCACACGCGTCTGAATCTACGTGAAAGTGTATCGGAGAACACAGTGCTATCCTTATGGCTTAGTTACCTTGCAAGATTTCTGGAAGCATAATGTAGGGAAGAGACATAGGCTATGTTGTTAACTGTTCTGTACATAAGGATAGATGCGCAGACAAAAAGATGATTGATTCAGAGATAGATAGTTTGACAAACGACAGAGAAAGACAGATAGATAGGTACATAGATTGGTAGATGATAGACATCATAGATAGATGATAGGAAGATAGATAGATAGATACACAGATATATAGATACATACATACATACATAGACAGACAGACCGTTAGATAGATAGATACAGATACATATCGATTGACACAAAGCTATTGCTCATAACCAGGAGTTGAATGTTGAATAACATAGCTAAACTACAAACAAGAAGGAAGAATGAAATCCAGTTTAAAAAGTACAGTAAGCAGCCCTAAGAAGAAAACAAATACTACCGTTTGCAATGACGTGGATGGAGCTAGACGGTAGTACGTTCAGAGATATAGGCCAGGCGGAGTAAAACACGTACCAACTGATTTCACTCATGTGTGGAGTATAACAACAATGTAAAACTGAAGGAAAAAAACAGCAGCACACTACTCACAGAACCCGAGAGTTGAGTAAAAGTTACCAAAGGGAAAAGGACTGGGCAGGGTGGGTCTGAAGGGAGGGATAAGTGTGGGGAGAAAGAATGGGGGCATTAGGATTAGCAAGTATAATGCATGTGATCGGGTGTGCATGGGGAGTACTGTACAACACAGAGAAGACTAGTAGAGATCATATAGCATCTTACTACTCACTGATGTACAGCGACTGCAACGGGTTCTGTGGGGGTGTCATGGTGAAGGGCTCTACAGCAACCAACTACGCTGATCGACAGCGACTGAAGAGGTTTTTCTTGGGGACTTGGTGAAGTGGGGTGCATAGTAACATAATATTCTTCACGTGATTGTAGATTAATGATAAAAAAATTCTTTAAATGAAATAAGTGCACAGCTCTAAATCATCAGAATAAAAGGTCAGGCACTGAGTGCTGCAAACAAAAGACACAGGGTTAAAAGAAGGGATAAAAACTCAAGACAAATACATGCTTACTTACAGGAGACTCACTTGAGATCCAAGGACACAGATAAACTACAAGCCGAAGGTGTGTGGACAAGTACCCTACACGAGTGAAAGTGAAAAACAAATAATCAAACAAATGGATTCTGTTTGAGTCCCAAGAGACAGTCAGCAGAAAATAGCCCTATCTGGCCACCGTGAATTCTTTTTGTTTGGTTTCAGCAGTTCCCAGCCTTAGATTTAGTGGTGCAGCAACATACTTCTCATTTTCTCTCACCTCATCAACTGAGATGCTGTAATAATAAGCATCTGGGAAGTTGAAATCAGTGGGTTTTATGATGTTCACGAATGTGAAGATCTAATAACCAACTAAAGAGAGAACTTTGGTCACTCAAATAAACAAGTCACTTCACAATACACTATTAGCTTCCAACTGATCCTGTCTAGAAATCGGTGTTCCTTTTTTATTTGACCCTCCGTCCTATCTGCTGTGATCATGCTGATGTCCTTCAAACATGGTGGGGAGAAAAGCAACAAGTTTACTTCTCTGTCGACAACAGGCCCAGAGGAATGATACTTGTGGTCTTCAGGGAGCACTTAGTCAATGAATGTGGCTAAATACAGACAGCAAGTTAGAAGGAGATGAAAGAGGTCAGAGGATAGAGTCACTGGTTCAAGTCCTGGCACAATCATTTCCTGGTTACGTACATACATGCGGCCGACTCGACCTGCAAGTGTCTCGGTGAACACAGTGCTCTCTCTACAGCCTAGATACTTTGCAGGATTTTTGGAAGCGTAGTGTAGGAAAGTGATATAGGAAATATGGTTAACTGTTCTGTACACAAGGACAGATGGGCAGACAAAAAGATGATTGATTGATAAATAGTTAGACAGACAGATAGATAGATATAGGTACATATCGATTAACACAAAGCTACTGCTCATAACCATTAGAGCAATGGTGAAAGCACATAGCGAAACTACAAACAAAAAAGAAGAATGAAATCCAGTTTAAAAAGTGCAGTAAGCAGCCATAAGAAGAAAACAAATTCTATAATTTGCAATAACGTGGATGGAGCTAGAGGGTATTATGCTCAGTCAAATAGGCCAGTCGGAGAAATACAAGTACCAAATAATTTCCCTCATGTGTGGAGTATGATAACAAAGAAAAACTGAAGGAAAAGACAGCAGCAGACTCACAGAACCCGAGAGTGGACTAACAGTTACCAAAGAGAAAGTGACTGGGTAGGGTTTGTGGGAAGGGAGTAATAAAGGCGGGGAAAAGGAATGGGGGCATTAGGATTAGAATGTATAATGTGGAGGGTGGGGGTCACGTGTTGGGCTGAATAACAAAGAGAATACATGTAGTGATTCTACAGCATCTTAGTACATGCTGACGGACAGCGACTGTAACTGGGATTTGGGGGGTAATTGGTGAAGGGGGTAGACTAGAAAACATAATGTTCTGCCTGGGATTGTATATTAATGAGAACAAAAAGAATTCCAAAGTGCAGTAAGAGCACAGCTCTCAAATATCAGAATGAAAGTACAGGCTTTGAGTGCTCCAATCAAATGACACAGGTTTAGAAGTACTGATGAAAACTCAAGATCACCTACGTGCTCCCTTACTGGAGACTCACTTGAGATCCAAGGATCAGACAAACTACAAGATGAAGGGGCGGGGACTGGTACCTTATACAAGTAAAACTGAGAAACAAACAAAAAACGAATTCTCTTTGAGTCCCCAGAGAGATTCTGTAGAAAATAGCCCTATCTAGCCACCGTGAATTCTTTTTGTTTATTTTCAGCAGTGCTCAGGCATAGATTTAGTGGTGCAGCAACTTCCTTCTCATTTCCTCTCACCTCAACAAATGAATTGCTGTAATAATATGCGTCTGGGCATTTATAATCATTGCTTTTCATGATGTTCACGAATGTAAAGGAGTAATAACCACCTAAAGTGGGTAGTTTTTGCCTCAAATAAACACTTCACTTCACAACACACTCGTTGTTCCAACTGCTCCTGTCCAGAAATAGGTGTTCCTTTATATTTGTCCCTCCAGCTATCAGCAGTGATCACGCTGATGTCTCTCAAACATGGTGGTGTGCAAAGAACCAAGTACACTTTTCTGTCGAGAACAGCCCCAGAGGAAGGATACTTGTGGTCTTCAGGGATCACTTACTAACTGAATGTGGCTAAATAAAGTCACCAAGCGAGCAGGAAGTATAAGAGGACAGAGATACGGGTTCAAGTCCTTTCACCTCCCTTTACTGGTTTTGTAAGCACACGCGTCTGAATCTACGTGAAAGTGTATCGGAGAACACAGTGCTATCCTTATGGCTTAGTTACCTTGCAAGATTTCTGGAAGCATAATGTAGGGAAGAGACATAGGCTATGTTGTTAACTGTTCTGTACATAAGGATAGATGCGCAGACAAAAAGATGATTGATTCAGAGATAGATAGTTTGACAAACGACAGAGAAAGACAGATAGATAGGTACATAGATTGGTAGATGATAGACATCATAGATAGATGATAGGAAGATAGATAGATAGATAGATAGATAGATACACAGATATATAGATACATACATACATACATAGACAGACAGACTGTTAGATAGATAGATACAGATACATATCGATTGACACAAAGCTATTGCTCATAACCAGGAGTTGAATGTTGAATAACATAGCTAAACTACAAACAAGAAGGAAGAATGAAATCCAGTTTAAAAAGTACAGTAAGCAGCCCTAAGAAGAAAACAAATACTACCATTTGCAATGACGTGGATGGAGCTAGACGGTAGTACGTTCAGAGATATACGCCAGGCGGAGAAAAACACGTACCAACTGATTTCACTCATGTGTGGAGTATAACAACAATGTAAAACTGAAGGAAAAAAACAGCAGCACACTACTCACAGAACCCGAGAGTTGAGTAAAAGTTACCAAAGGGAAAAGGACTGGGCAGGGTGGGTCTGAAGGGAGGGATAAGTGTGGGGAGAAAGAATGGGAGCTTTAGGATTAGCAAGTATAATGCATGTGATCGGGTGTGCATGGGGAGTACTGTACAACACAGAGAAGACTAGTAGAGATCATATAGCATCTTACTACTCACTGATGTACAGCGACTGCAACGGGTTCTGTGGGGGTATCATGGTGAAGTGCTCTACAACAACCAACTACGCTGATCGACAGCGACTGAAGAGGTTTTTCTTGGGGACTTGGTGAAGTGGGGTGCATAGTAAACATAATATTCTTCACGTGATTGTAGATTAATGATAAAAAAATTCTTTAAATGAAATAAGTGCACAGCTCTAAATCATCAGAATAAAAGGTCAGGCACTGAGTGCTGCAAACAAAAGACACAGGGTTAAAAGAAGGGATAAAAACTCAAGACAAATACATGCTTACTTACAGGAGACTCACTTGAGATCCAAGGACACAGATAAACTACAAGCCGAAGGTGTGTGGACAAGTACCCTACACGAGTGAAAGTGAAAAACAAATAATCAAACAAATGGATTCTGTTTGAGTCCCAAGAGACAGTCAGCAGAAAATAGCCCTATCTGGCCACCGTGAATTCTTTTTGTTTGGTTTCAGCAGTTCCCAGCCTTAGATTTAGTGGTGCAGCAACATACTTCTCATTTTCTCTCACCTCATCAACTGAGATGCTGTAATAATAAGCATCTGGGAAGTTGAAATCAGTGGGTTTTATGATGTTCACGAATGTGAAGATCTAATAACCAACTAAAGAGAGAACTTTGGTCACTCAAATAAACAAGTCACTTCACAATACACTATTAGCTTCCAACTGATCCTGTCTAGAAATCGGTGTTCCTTTTTTATTTGACCCTCCGTCCTATCTGCTGTGATCATGCTGATGTCCTTCAAACATGGTGGGGAGAAAAGCAACAAGTTTACTTCTCTGTCGACAACAAGCCCAGAGGAATGATACTTGTGGTCTTCAGGGAGCACTTAGTCAATGAATGTGGCTAAATACAGACAGCAAGTTAGAAGGAGATGAAAGAGGTCAGAGGATAGAGTCACTGGTTCAAGTCCTGGCACAATCATTTCCTGGTTACGTACATACATGCGGCCGACTCGACCTGCAAGTGTCTCGGTGAACACAGTGCTCTCTCTACAGCCTAGATACTTTGCAGGATTTTTGGAAGCGTAGTGTAGGAAAGTGATATAGGAAATATGGTTAACTGTTCTGTACACAAGGACAGATGGGCAGACAAAAAGATGATTGATTGATAAATAGTTAGACAGACAGTTAGATAGATATAGGTACATATCGATTAACACAAAGCTACTGCTCATAACCATTAGAGCAATGGTGAAAGCACATAGCGAAACTACAAACAAAAAAGAAGAATGAAATCCAGTTTAAAAAGTGCAGTAAGCAGCCATAAGAAGAAAACAAATTCTATAATTTGCAATAACGTGGATGGAGCTAGAGGGTATTATGCTCAGTCAAATAGGCCAGTCGGAGAAATACAAGTACCAAATAATTTCCCTCATGTGTGGAGTATGATAACAAAGAAAAACTGAAGGAAAAGACAGCAGCAGACTCACAGAACCCGAGAATGGACTAACAGTTACCAAAGAGAAAGTGACTGGGTATGGTTTGTGGTAAGGGAGTAATAAAGGCGGGGAAAAGGAATGGGGGCATTAGGATTAGAATGTATAATGTGGAGGGTGGGGGTCACGTGTTGGGCTGAATAACAAAGAGAATACATGTAGTGATTCTACAGCATCTTAGTACATGCTGACGGACAGCGACTGTAACTGGGATTTGGGGGGTAATTGGTGAAGGGGGTAGACTAGAAAACATAATGTTCTGCCTGGGATTGTATATTAATGAGAACAAAAAGAATTCCAAAGTGCAGTAAGAGCACAGCTCTCAAATATCAGAATGAAAGTACAGGCTTTGAGTGCTCCAATCAAATGACACAGGTTTAGAAGTACTGATGAAAACTCAAGATCACCTACGTGCTCCCTTACTGGAGACTCACTTGAGATCCAAGGATCAGACAAACTACAAGATGAAGGGGCGGGGACTGGTACCTTATACAAGTAAAACAGAGAAACAAACAAAAAACGAATTCTCTTTGAGTCCCCAGAGAGATTCTGTAGAAAATAGCCCTATCTAGCCACCGTGAATTCTTTTTGTTTATTTTCAGCAGTGCTCAGGCATAGATTTAGTGGTGCAGCAACTTCCTTCTCATTTCCTCTCACCTCAACAAATGAATTGCTGTAATAATATGCGTCTGGGCATTTATAATCATTGCTTTTCATGATGTTCACGAATGTAAAGGAGTAATAACCACCTAAAGTGGGTAGTTTTTCCCTCAAATAAACACTTCACTCCACAACACACTCGTTGTTCCAACTGCTCCTGTCCAGAAATAGGTGTTCCTTTATATTTGTCCCTCCAGCTATCAGCAGTGATCACGCTGATGTCTCTCAAACATGGTGGTGTGCAAAGAACCAAGTACACTTTTCTGTCGAGAACAGCCCCAGAGGAAGGATACTTGTGGTCTTCAGGGATCACTTACTAACTGAATGTGGCTAAATAAAGTCACCAAGCGAGCAGGAAGTATAAGAGGACAGAGATACGGGTTCAAGTCCTTTCACCTCCCTTTACTGGTTTTGTAAGCACACGCGTCTGAATCTACGTGAAAGTGTATCGGAGAACACAGTGCTATCCTTATGGCTTAGTTACCTTGCAAGATTTCTGGAAGCATAATGTAGGGAAGAGACATAGGCTATGTTGTTAACTGTTCTGTACATAAGGATAGATGCGCAGACAAAAAGATGATTGATTCAGAGATAGATAGTTTGACAAACGACAGAGAAAGACAGATAGATAGGTACATAGATTGGTAGATGATAGACATCATAGATAGATGATAGGAAGATAGATAGATAGATAGATAGATAGATACACAGATATATAGATACATACATACATACATAGACAGACAGACCGTTAGATAGATAGATACAGATACATATCGATTGACACAAAGCTATTGCTCATAACCAGGAGTTGAATGTTGAATAACATAGCTAAACTACAAACAAGAAGGAAGAATGAAATCCAGTTTAAAAAGTACAGTAAGCAGCCCTAAGAAGAAAACAAATACTACCATTTGCAATGACGTGGATGGAGCTAGACGGTAGTACGTTCAGAGATATAGGCCAGGCGGAGAAAAACACGTACCAACTGATTTCACTCATGTGTGGAGTATAACAACAATGTAAAACTGAAGGAAAAAAACAGCAGCACACTACTCACAGAACCCGAGAGTTGAGTAAAAGTTACCAAAGGGAAAAGGACTGGGCAGGGTGGGTCTGAATGGAGGGATAAGTGTGGGGAGAAAGAATGGGGGCATTAGGATTAGCAAGTATAATGCATGTGATCGGGTGTGCATGGGGAGTACTGTACAACACAGAGAAGACTAGTAGAGATCATATAGCATCTTACTACTCACTGATGTACAGCGACTGCAACGGGTTCTGTGGGGGTGTCATGGTGAAGGGCTCTACAGCAACCAACTACGCTGATCGACAGCGACTGAAGAGGTTTTTCTTGGGGACTTGGTGATGTGGGGTGCATAGTAACATAATATTCTTCACGTGATTGTAGATTAATGATAAAAAAATTCTTTAAATGAAATAAGTGCACAGCTCTAAATCATCAGAATAAAAGGTCAGGCACTGAGTGCTGCAAACAAAGACACAGGGTTAAAAGAAGGGATAAAAACTCAAGACAAATACATGCTTACTTACAGGAGACTCACTTGAGATCCAAGGACACAGATAAACTACAAGCCGAAGGTGTGTGGACAAGTACCCTACACGAGTGAAAGTGAAAAACAAATAATCAAACAAATGGATTCTGTTTGAGTCCCAAGAGACAGTCAGCAGAAAATAGCCCTATCTGGCCACCGTGAATTCTTTTTGTTTGGTTTCAGCAGTTCCCAGCCTTAGATTTAGTGGTGCAGCAACATACTTCTCATTTTCTCTCACCTCATCAACTGAGATGCTGTAATAATAAGCATCTGGGAAGTTGAAATCAGTGGGTTTTATGATGTTCACGAATGTGAAGATCTAATAACCAACTAAAGAGAGAACTTTGGTCACTCAAATAAACAAGTCACTTCACAATACACTATTAGCTTCCAACTGATCCTGTCTAGAAATCGGTGTTCCTTTTTTATTTGACCCTCCGTCCTATCTGCTGTGATCATGCTGATGTCCTTCAAACATGGTGGGGAGAAAAGCAACAAGTTTACTTCTCTGTCGACAACAGGCCCAGAGGAATGATACTTGTGGTCTTCAGGGAGCACTTAGTCAATGAATGTGGCTAAATACAGACAGCAAGTTAGAAGGAGATGAAAGAGGTCAGAGGATAGAGTCACTGGTTCAAGTCCTGGCACAATCATTTCCTGGTTACGTACATACATGCGGCCGACTCGACCTGCAAGTGTCTCGGTGAACACAGTGCTCTCTCTACAGCCTAGATACTTTGCAGGATTTTTGGAAGCGTAGTGTAGGAAAGTGATATAGGAAATATGGTTAACTGTTCTGTACACAAGGACAGATGGGCAGACAAAAAGATGATTGATTGATAAATAGTTAGACAGACAGATAGATAGATATAGGTACATATCGATTAACACAAAGCTACTGCTCATAACCATTAGAGCAATGGTGAAAGCACATAGCGAAACTACAAACAAAAAAGAAGAATGAAATCCAGTTTAAAAAGTGCAGTAAGCAGCCATAAGAAGAAAACAAATTCTATAATTTGCAATAACGTGGATGGAGCTAGAGGGTATTATGCTCAGTCAAATAGGCCAGTCGGAGAAATACAAGTACCAAATAATTTCCCTCATGTGTGGAGTATGATAACAAAGAAAAACTGAAGGAAAAGACAGCAGCAGACTCACAGAACCCGAGAGTGGACTAACAGTTACCAAAGAGAAAGTGACTGGGTAGGGTTTGTGGGAAGGGAGTAATAAAGGCGGGGAAAAGGAATGGGGGCATTAGGATTAGAATGTATAATGTGGAGGGTGGGGGTCACGTGTTGGGCTGAATAACAAAGAGAATACATGTAGTGATTCTACAGCATCTTAGTACATGCTGACGGACAGCGACTGTAACTGGGATTTGGGGGGTAATTGGTGAAGGGGGTAGACTAGAAAACATAATGTTCTGCCTGGGATTGTATATTAATGAGAACAAAAAGAATTCCAAAGTGCAGTAAGAGCACAGCTCTCAAATATCAGAATGAAAGTACAGGCTTTGAGTGCTCCAATCAAATGACACAGGTTTAGAAGTACTGATGAAAACTCAAGATCACCTACGTGCTCCCTTACTGGAGACTCACTTGAGATCCAAGGATCAGACAAACTACAAGATGAAGGGGCGGGGACTGGTACCTTATACAAGTAAAACTGAGAAACAAACAAAAAACGAATTCTCTTTGAGTCCCCAGAGAGATTCTGTAGAAAATAGCCCTATCTAGCCACCGTGAATTCTTTTTGTTTATTTTCAGCAGTGCTCAGGCATAGATTTAGTGGTGCAGCAACTTCCTTCTCATTTCCTCTCACCTCAACAAATGAATTGCTGTAATAATATGCGTCTGGGCATTTATAATCATTGCTTTTCATGATGTTCACGAATGTAAAGGAGTAATAACCACCTAAAGTGGGTAGTTTTTCCCTCAAATAAACACTTCACTCCACAACACACTCGTTGTTCCAACTGCTCCTGTCCAGAAATAGGTGTTCCTTTATATTTGTCCCTCCAGCTATCAGCAGTGATCACGCTGATGTCTCTCAAACATGGTGGTGTGCAAAGAACCAAGTACACTTTTCTGTCGAGAACAGCCCCAGAGGAAGGATACTTGTGGTCTTCAGGGATCACTTACTAACTGAATGTGGCTAAATAAAGTCACCAAGCGAGCAGGAAGTATAAGAGGACAGAGATACGGGTTCAAGTCCTTTCACCTCCCTTTACTGGTTTTGTAAGCACACGCGTCTGAATCTACGTGAAAGTGTATCGGAGAACACAGTGCTATCCTTATGGCTTAGTTACCTTGCAAGATTTCTGGAAGCATAATGTAGGGAAGAGACATAGGCTATGTTGTTAACTGTTCTGTACATAAGGATAGATGCGCAGACAAAAAGATGATTGATTCAGAGATAGATAGTTTGACAAACGACAGAGAAAGACAGATAGATAGGTACATAGATTGGTAGATGATAGACATCATAGATAGATGATAGGAAGATAGATAGATAGATAGATAGATAGATAGATAGATAGATAGATACACAGATATATAGATACATACATACATACATAGACAGACAGACCGTTAGATAGATAGATACAGATACATATCGATTGACACAAAGCTATTGCTCATAACCAGGAGTTGAATGTTGAATAACATAGCTAAACTACAAACAAGAAGGAAGAATGAAATCCAGTTTAAAAAGTACAGTAAGCAGCCCTAAGAAGAAAACAAATACTACCGTTTGCAATGACGTGGATGGAGCTAGACGGTAGTACGTTCAGAGATATAGGCCAGGCGGAGTAAAACACGTACCAACTGATTTCACTCATGTGTGGAGTATAACAACAATGTAAAACTGAAGGAAAAAAACAGCAGCACACTACTCACAGAACCCGAGAGTTGAGTAAAAGTTACCAAAGGGAAAAGGACTGGGCAGGGTGGGTCTGAAGGGAGGGATAAGTGTGGGGAGAAAGAATGGGGGCATTAGGATTAGCAAGTATAATGCATGTGATCGGGTGTGCATGGGGAGTACTGTACAACACAGAGAAGACTAGTAGAGATCATATAGCATCTTACTACTCACTGATGTACAGCGACTGCAACGGGTTCTGTGGGGGTGTCATGGTGAAGGGCTCTACAGCAACCAACTACGCTGATCGACAGCGACTGAAGAGGTTTTTCTTGGGGACTTGGTGAAGTGGGGTGCATAGTAACATAATATTCTTCACGTGATTGTAGATTAATGATAAAAAAATTCTTTAAATGAAATAAGTGCACAGCTCTAAATCATCAGAATAAAAGGTCAGGCACTGAGTGCTGCAAACAAAAGACACAGGGTTAAAAGAAGGGATAAAAACTCAAGACAAATACATGCTTACTTACAGGAGACTCACTTGAGATCCAAGGACACAGATAAACTACAAGCCGAAGGTGTGTGGACAAGTACCCTACACGAGTGAAAGTGAAAAACAAATAATCAAACAAATGGATTCTGTTTGAGTCCCAAGAGACAGTCAGCAGAAAATAGCCCTATCTGGCCACCGTGAATTCTTTTTGTTTGGTTTCAGCAGTTCCCAGCCTTAGATTTAGTGGTGCAGCAACATACTTCTCATTTTCTCTCACCTCATCAACTGAGATGCTGTAATAATAAGCATCTGGGAAGTTGAAATCAGTGGGTTTTATGATGTTCACGAATGTGAAGATCTAATAACCAACTAAAGAGAGAACTTTGGTCACTCAAATAAACAAGTCACTTCACAATACACTATTAGCTTCCAACTGATCCTGTCTAGAAATCGGTGTTCCTTTTTTATTTGACCCTCCGTCCTATCTGCTGTGATCATGCTGATGTCCTTCAAACATGGTGGGGAGAAAAGCAACAAGTTTACTTCTCTGTCGACAACAGGCCCAGAGGAATGATACTTGTGGTCTTCAGGGAGCACTTAGTCAATGAATGTGGCTAAATACAGACAGCAATTTAGAAGGAGATGAAAGAGGTCAGAGGATAGAGTCACTGGTTCAAGTCCTGGCACAATCATTTCCTGGTTACGTACATACATGCGGCCGACTCGACCTGCAAGTGTCTCGGTGAACACAGTGCTCTCTCTACAGCCTAGATACTTTGCAGGATTTTTGGAAGCGTAGTGTAGGAAAGTGATATAGGAAATATGGTTAACTGTTCTGTACACAAGGACAGATGGGCAGACAAAAAGATGATTGATTGATAAATAGTTAGACAGACAGATAGATAGATATAGGTACATATCGATTAACACAAAGCTACTGCTCATAACCATTAGAGCAATGGTGAAAGCACATAGCGAAACTACAAACAAAAAAGAAGAATGAAATCCAGTTTAAAAAGTGCAGTAAGCAGCCATAAGAAGAAAACAAATTCTATAATTTGCAATAACGTGGATGGAGCTAGAGGGTATTATGCTCAGTCAAATAGGCCAGTCGGAGAAATACAAGTACCAAATAATTTCCCTCATGTGTGGAGTATGATAACAAAGAAAAACTGAAGGAAAAGACAGCAGCAGACTCACAGAACCCGAGAGTGGACTAACAGTTACCAAAGAGAAAGTGACTGGGTAGGGTTTGTGGGAAGGGAGTAATAAAGGCGGGGAAAAGGAATGGGGGCATTAGGATTAGAATGTATAATGTGGAGGGTGGGGGTCACGTGTTGGGCTGAATAACAAAGAGAATACATGTAGTGATTCTACAGCATCTTAGTACATGCTGCCGGACAGCGACTCTAACTGGGATTTGGGGGGTAATTGGTGAAGGGGGTAGACTAGAAAACATAATGTTCTGCCTGGGATTGTATATTAATGAGAACAAAAAGAATTCCAAAGTGCAGTAAGAGCACAGCTCTCAAATATCAGAATGAAAGTACAGGCTTTGAGTGCTCCAATCAAATGACACAGGTTTAGAAGTACTGATGAAAACTCAAGATCACCTACGTGCTCCCTTACTGGAGACTCACTTGAGATCCAAGGATCAGACAAACTACAAGATGAAGGGGCGGGGACTGGTACCTTATACAAGTGAAACTGAGAAACAAACAAAAAACGAATTCTCTTTGAGTCCCCAGAGAGATTCTGTAGAAAATAGCCCTATCTAGCCACCGTGAATTCTTTTTGTTTATTTTCAGCAGTGCTCAGGCATAGATTTAGTGGTGCAGCAACTTCCTTCTCATTTCCTCTCACCTCAACAAATGAATTGCTGTAATAATATGCGTCTGGGCATTTATAATCATTGCTTTTCATGATGTTCACGAATGTAAAGGAGTAATAACCACCTAAAGTGGGTAGTTTTTCCCTCAAATAAACACTTCACTCCACAACACACTCGTTGTTCCAACTGCTCCTGTCCAGAAATAGGTGTTCCTTTATATTTGTCCCTCCAGCTATCAGCAGTGATCACGCTGATGTCTCTCAAACATGGTGGTGTGCAAAGAACCAAGTACACTTTTCTGTCGAGAACAGCCCCAGAGGAAGGATACTTGTGGTCTTCAGGGATCACTTACTAACTGAATGTGGCTAAATAAAGTCACCAAGCGAGCAGGAAGTATAAGAGGACAGAGATACGGGTTCAAGTCCTTTCACCTCCCTTTACTGGTTTTGTAAGCACACGCGTCTGAATCTACGTGAAAGTGTATCGGAGAACACAGTGCTATCCTTATGGCTTAGTTACCTTGCAAGATTTCTGGAAGCATAATGTAGGGAAGAGACATAGGCTATGTTGTTAACTGTTCTGTACATAAGGATAGATGCGCAGACAAAAAGATGATTGATTCAGAGATAGATAGTTTGACAAACGACAGAGAAAGACAGATAGATAGGTACATAGATTGGTAGATGATAGACATCATAGATAGATGATAGGAAGATAGATAGATAGATAGATAGATAGATACACAGATATATAGATACATACATACATACATAGACAGACAGACCGTTAGATAGATAGATACAGATACATATCGATTGACACAAAGCTATTGCTCATAACCAGGAGTTGAATGTTGAATAACATAGCTAAACTACAAACAAGAAGGAAGAATGAAATCCAGTTTAAAAAGTACAGTAAGCAGCCCTAAGAAGAAAACAAATACTACCATTTGCAATGACGTGGATGGAGCTAGACGGTAGTACGTTCAGAGATATAGGCCAGGCGGAGAAAAACACGTACCAACTGATTTCACTCATGTGTGGAGTATAACAACAATGTAAAACTGAAGGAAATAAACAGCAGCACACTACTCACAGAACCCGAGAGTTGAGTAAAAGTTACCAAAGGGAAAAGGACTGGGCAGGGTGGGTCTGAATGGAGGGATAAGTGTGGGGAGAAAGAATGGGGGCATTAGGATTAGCAAGTATAATGCATGTGATCGGGTGTGCATGGGGAGTACTGTACAACACAGAGAAGACTAGTAGAGATCATATAGCATCTTACTACTCACTGATGTACAGCGACTGCAACGGGTTCTGTGGGGGTGTCATGGTGAAGGGCTCTACAGCAACCAACTACGCTGATCGACAGCGACTGAAGAGGTTTTTCTTGGGGACTTGGTGAAGTGGGGTGCATAGTAAACATAATATTCTTCACGTGATTGTAGATTAATGATAAAAAAATTCTTTAAATGAAATAAGTGCACAGCTCTAAATCATCAGAATAAAAGGTCAGGCACTGAGTGCTGCAAACAAAAGACACAGGGTTAAAAGAAGGGATAAAAACTCAAGACAAATACATGCTTACTTACAGGAGACTCACTTGAGATCCAAGGACACAGATAAACTACAAGCCGAAGGTGTGTGGACAAGTACCCTACACGAGTGAAAGTGAAAAACAAATAATCAAACAAATGGATTCTGTTTGAGTCCCAAGAGACAGTCAGCAGAAAATAGCCCTATCTGGCCACCGTGAATTCTTTTTGTTTGGTTTCAGCAGTTCCCAGCCTTAGATTTAGTGGTGCAGCAACATACTTCTCATTTTCTCTCACCTCATCAACTGAGATGCTGTAATAATAAGCATCTGGGCAGTTGAAATCAGTGGGTTTTATGATGTTCACGAATGTGAAGATCTAATAACCAACTAAAGAGAGAACTTTGGTCACTCAAATAAACAAGTCACTTCACAATACACTATTAGCTTCCAACTGATCCTGTCTAGAAATCGGTGTTCCTTTTTTATTTGACCCTCCGTCCTATCTGCTGTGATCATGCTGATGTCCTTCAAACATGGTGGGGAGAAAAGCAACAAGTTTACTTCTCTGTCGACAACAGGCCCAGAGGAATGATACTTGTGGTCTTCAGGGAGCACTTAGTCAATGAATGTGGCTAAATACAGACAGCAAGTTAGAAGGAGATGAAAGAGGTCAGAGGATAGAGTCACTGGTTCAAGTCCTGGCACAATCATTTCCTGGTTACGTACATACATGCGGCCGACTCGACCTGCAAGTGTCTCGGTGAACACAGTGCTCTCTCTACAGCCTAGATACTTTGCAGGATTTTTGGAAGCGTAGTGTAGGAAAGTGATATAGGAAATATGGTTAACTGTTCTGTACACAAGGACAGATGGGCAGACAAAAAGATGATTGATTGATAAATAGTTAGACAGACAGATAGATAGATATAGGTACATATCGATTAACACAAAGCTACTGCTCATAACCATTAGAGCAATGGTGAAAGCACATAGCGAAACTACAAACAAAAAAGAAAAATGAAATCCAGTTTAAAAAGTGCAGTAAGCAGCCATAAGAAGAAAACAAATTCTATAATTTGCAATAACGTGGATGGAGCTAGAGGGTATTATGCTCAGTCAAATAGGCCAGACGGAGAAATACAAGTACCAAATAATTTCCCTCATGTGTGGAGTATGATAACAAAGAAAAACTGAAGGAAAAGACAGCAGCAGACTCACAGAACCCGAGAGTGGACTAACAGTTACCAAAGAGAAAGTGACTGGGTAGGGTTTGTGGGAAGGGAGTAATAAAGGCGGGGAAAAGGAATGGGGGCATTAGGATTAGAATGTATAATGTGGAGGGTGGGGGTCACGTGTTGGGCTGAATAACAAAGAGAATACATGTAGTGATTCTACAGCATCTTAGTACATGCTGACGGACAGCGACTCTAACTGGGATTTGGGGGGTAATTGGTGAAGGGGGTAGACTAGAAAACATAATGTTCTGCCTGGGATTGTATATTAATGAGAACAAAAAGAATTCCAAAGTGCAGTAAGAGCACAGCTCTCAAATATCAGAATGAAAGTACAGGCTTTGAGTGCTCCAATCAAATGACACAGGTTTAGAAGTACTGATGAAAACTCAAGATCACCTACGTGCTCCCTTACTGGAGACTCACTTGAGATCCAAGGATCAGACAAACTACAAGATGAAGGGGCGGGGACTGGTACCTTATACAAGTAAAACTGAGAAACAAACAAAAAACGAATTCTCTTTGAGTCCCCAGAGAGATTCTGTAGAAAATAGCCCTATCTAGCCACCGTGAATTCTTTTTGTTTATTTTCAGCAGTGCTCAGGCATAGATTTAGTGGTGCAGCAACTTCCTTCTCATTTCCTCTCACCTCAACAAATGAATTGCTGTAATAATATGCGTCTGGGCATTTATAATCATTGCTTTTCATGATGTTCACGAATGTAAAGGAGTAATAACCACCTAAAGTGGGTAGTTTTTCCCTCAAATAAACACTTCACTCCACAACACACTCGTTGTTCCAACTGCTCCTGTCCAGAAATAGGTGTTCCTTTATATTTGTCCCTCCAGCTATCAGCAGTGATCACGCTGATGTCTCTCAAACATGGTGGTGTGCAAAGAACCAAGTACACTTTTCTGTCGAGAACAGCCCCAGAGGAAGGATACTTGTGGTCTTCAGGGATCACTTACTAACTGAATGTGGCTAAATAAAGTCACCAAGCGAGCAGGAAGTATAAGAGGACAGAGATACGGGTTCAAGTCCTTTCACCTCCCTTTACTGGTTTTGTAAGCACACGCGTCTGAATCTACGTGAAAGTGTATCGGAGAACACAGTGCTATCCTTATGGCTTAGTTACCTTGCAAGATTTCTGGAAGCATAATGTAGGGAAGAGACATAGGCTATGTTGTTAACTGTTCTGTACATAAGGATAGATGCGCAGACAAAAAGATGATTGATTCAGGGATAGATAGTTTGACAAATGACAGAGAAAGACAGATAGATAGGTACATAGATTGGTAGATGATAGACATCATAGATAGATGATAGGAAGATAGATAGATAGATAGATAGATAGATAGATAGATAGATAGATAGATAGATAGATAGATAGATAGATAGATAGATAGATACACAGATATATAGATACATACATACATACATAGACAGACAGACCGTTAGATAGATAGATACAGATGCATATCGATTGACACAAAGCTATTGCTCATAACCAGGAGTTGAATGTTGAATAACATAGCTAAACTACAAACAAGAAGGAAGAATGAAATCCAGTTTAAAAAGTACAGTAAGCAGCCCTAAGAAGAAAACAAATACTACCATTTGCAATGACGTGGATGGAGCTAGACGGTAGTACGTTCAGAGATATAGGCCAGGCGGAGAAAAACACGTACCAACTGATTTCACTCATGTGTGGAGTATAACAACAATGTAAAACTGAAGGAAAAAAACAGCAGCACACTACTCACAGAACCCGAGAGTTGAGTAAAAGTTACCAAAGGGAAAAGGACTGGGCAGGGTGGGTCTGAAGGGAGGGATAAGTGTGGGGAGAAAGAATGGGGGCATTAGGATTAGCAAGTATAATGCATGTGATCGGGTGTGCATGGGGAGTACTGTACAACACAGAGAAGACTAGTAGAGATCATATAGCATCTTACTACTCACTGATGTACAGCGACTGCAACGGGTTCTGTGGGGGTGTCATGGTGAAGGGCTCTACAGCAACCAACTACGCTGATCGACAGCGACTGAAGAGGTTTTTCTTGGGGACTTGGTGATGTGGGGTGCATAGTAAACATAATATTCTTCACGTGATTGTAGATTAATGATAAAAAAATTCTTTAAATGAAATAAGTGCACAGCTCTAAATCATCAGAATAAAAGGTCAGGCACTGAGTGCTGCAAACAAAAGACACAGGGTTAAAAGAAGGGATAAAAACTCAAGACAAATACATGCTTACTTACAGGAGACTCACTTGAGATCCAAGGACACAGATAAACTACAAGCCGAAGGTGTGTGGACAAGTACCCTACACGAGTGAAAGTGAGAAACAAATAATCAAACAAATGGATTCTGTTTGAGTCCCAAGAGACAGTCAGCAGAAAATAGCCCTATCTGGCCACCGTGAATTCTTTTTGTTTGGTTTCAGCAGTTCCCAGCCTTAGATTTAGTGGTGCAGCAACATACTTCTCATTTTCTCTCACCTCATCAACTGAGATGCTGTAATAATAAGCATCTGGGAAGTTGAAATCAGTGGGTTTTATGATGTTCACGAATGTGAAGATCTAATAACCAACTAAAGAGAGAACTTTGGTCACTCAAATAAACAAGTCACTTCACAATACACTATTAGCTTCCAACTGATCCTGTCTAGAAATCGGTGTTCCTTTTTTATTTGACCCTCCGTCCTATCTGCTGTGATCATGCTGATGTCCTTCAAACATGGTGGGGAGAAAAGCAACAAGTTTACTTCTCTGTCGACAACAGGCCCAGAGGAATGATACTTGTGGTCTTCAGGGAGCACTTAGTCAATGAATGTGGCTAAATACAGACAGCAAGTTAGAAGGAGATGAAAGAGGTCAGAGGATAGAGTCACTGGTTCAAGTCCTGGCACAATCATTTCCTGGTTACGTACATACATGCGGCCGACTCGACCTGCAAGTGTCTCGGTGAACACAGTGCTCTCTCTACAGCCTAGATACTTTGCAGGATTTTTGGAAGCGTAGTGTAGGAAAGTGATATAGGAAATATGGTTAACTGTTCTGTACACAAGGACAGATGGGCAGACAAAAAGATGATTGATTGATAAATAGTTAGACAGACAGATAGATAGATATAGGTACATATCGATTAACACAAAGCTACTGCTCATAACCATTAGAGCAATGGTGAAAGCACATAGCGAAACTACAAACAAAAAAGAAGAATGAAATCCAGTTTAAAAAGTGCAGTAAGCAGCCATAAGAAGAAAACAAATTCTATAATTTGCAATAACGTGGATGGAGCTAGAGGGTATTATGCTCAGTCAAATAGGCCAGTCGGAGAAATACAAGTACCAAATAATTTCCCTCATGTGTGGAGTATGATAACAAAGAAAAACTGAAGGAAAAGACAGCAGCAGACTCACAGAACCCGAGAGTGGACTAACAGTTACCAAAGAGAAAGTGACTGGGTAGGGTTTGTGGGAAGGGAGTAATAAAGGCGGGGAAAAGGAATGGGGGCATTAGGATTAGAATGTATAATGTGGAGGGTGGGGGTCACGTGTTGGGCTGAATAACAAAGAGAATACATGTAGTGATTCTACAGCATCTTAGTACATGCTGACGGACAGCGACTGTAACTGGGATTTGGGGGGTAATTGGTGAAGGGGGTAGACTAGAAAACATAATGTTCTGCCTGGGATTGTATATTAATGAGAACAAAAAGAATTCCAAAGTGCAGTAAGAGCACAGCTCTCAAATATCAGAATGAAAGTACAGGCTTTGAGTGCTCCAATCAAATGACACAGGTTTAGAAGTACTGATGAAAACTCAAGATCACCTACGTGCTCCCTTACTGGAGACTCACTTGAGATCCAAGGATCAGACAAACTACAAGATGAAGGGGCGGGGACTGGTTCCTTATACAAGTAAAACTGAGAAACAAACAAAAAACGAATTCTCTTTGAGTCCCCAGAGAGATTCTGTAGAAAATAGCCCTATCTAGCCACCGTGAATTCTTTTTGTTTATTTTCAGCAGTGCTCAGGCATAGATTTAGTGGTGCAGCAACTTCCTTCTCATTTCCTCTCACCTCAACAAATGAATTGCTGTAATAATATGCGTCTGGGCATTTATAATCATTGCTTTTCATGATGTTCACGAATGTAAAGGAGTAATAACCACCTAAAGTGGGTAGTTTTTCCCTCAAATAAACACTTCACTCCACAACACACTCGTTGTTCCAACTGCTCCTGTCCAGAAATAGGTGTTCCTTTATATTTGTCCCTCCAGCTATCAGCAGTGATCACGCTGATGTCTCTCAAACATGGTGGTGTGCAAAGAACCAAGTACACTTTTCTGTCGAGAACAGCCCCAGAGGAAGGATACTTGTGGTCTTCAGGGATCACTTACTAACTGAATGTGGCTAAATAAAGTCACCAAGCGAGCAGGAAGTATAAGAGGACAGAGATACGGGTTCAAGTCCTTTCACCTCCCTTTACTGGTTTTGTAAGCACACGCGTCTGAATCTACGTGAAAGTGTATCGGAGAACACAGTGCTATCCTTATGGCTTAGTTACCTTGCAAGATTTCTGGAAGCATAATGTAGGGAAGAGACATAGGCTATGTTGTTAACTGTTCTGTACATAAGGATAGATGCGCAGACAAAAAGATGATTGATTCAGGGATAGATAGTTTGACAAACGACAGAGAAAGACAGATAGATAGGTACATAGATTGGTAGATGATAGACATCATAGATAGATGATAGGAAGATAGATAGATAGATAGATAGATAGATAGATAGATAGATAGATAGATAGATAGATAGATACACAGATATATAGATACATACATACATACATAGACAGACAGACCGTTAGATAGATAGATACAGATACATATCGATTGACACAAAGCTATTGCTCATAACCAGGAGTTGAATGTTGAATAACATAGCTAAACTACAAACAAGAAGGAAGAATGAAATCCAGTTTAAAAAGTACAGTAAGCAGCCCTAAGAAGAAAACAAATACTACCATTTGCAATGACGTGGATGGAGCTAGACGGTAGTACGTTCAGAGATATAGGCCAGGCGGAGAAAAACACGTACCAACTGATTTCACTCATGTGTGGAGTATAACAACAATGTAAAACTGAAGGAAAAAAACAGCAGCACACTACTCACAGAACCCGAGAGTTGAGTAAAAGTTACCAAAGGGAAAAGGACTGGGCAGGGTGGGTCTGAAGGGAGGGATAAGTGTGGGGAGAAAGAATGGGGGCATTAGGATTAGCAAGTATAATGCATGTGATCGGGTGTGCATGGGGAGTACTGTACAACACAGAGAAGACTAGTAGAGATCATATAGCATCTTACTACTCACTGATGTACAGCGACTGCAACGGGTTCTGTGGGGGTGTCATGGTGAAGGGCTCTACAGCAACCAACTACGCTGATCGACAGCGACTGAAGAGGTTTTTCTTGGGGACTTGGTGAAGTGGGGTGCATAGTAAACATAATATTCTTCACGTGATTGTAGATTAATGATAAAAAAATTCTTTAAATGAAATAAGTGCACAGCTCTAAATCATCAGAATAAAAGGTCAGGCACTGAGTGCTGCAAACAAAAGACACAGGGTTAAAAGAAGGGATAAAAACTCAAGACAAATACATGCTTACTTACAGGAGACTCACTTGAGATCCAAGGACACAGATAAACTACAAGCCGAAGGTGTGTGGACAAGTACCCTACACGAGTGAAAGTGAAAAACAAATAATCAAACAAATGGATTCTGTTTGAGTCCCAAGAGACAGTCAGCAGAAAATAGCCCTATCTGGCCACCGTGAATTCTTTTTGTTTGGTTTCAGCAGTTCCCAGCCTTAGATTTAGTGGTGCAGCAACATACTTCTCATTTTCTCTCACCTCATCAACTGAGATGCTGTAATAATAAGCATCTGGGAAGTTGAAATCAGTGGGTTTTATGATGTTCACGAATGTGAAGATCTAATAACCAACTAAAGAGAGAACTTTGGTCACTCAAATAAACAAGTCACTTCACAATACACTATTAGCTTCCAACTGATCCTGTCTAGAAATCGGTGTTCCTTTTTTATTTGACCCTCCGTCCTATCTGCTGTGATCATGCTGATGTCCTTCAAACATGGTGGGGAGAAAAGCAACAAGTTTACTTCTCTGTCGACAACAGGCCCAGAGGAATGATACTTGTGGTCTTCAGGGAGCACTTAGTCAATGAATGTGGCTAAATACAGACAGCAAGTTAGAAGGAGATGAAAGAGGTCAGAGGATAGAGTCACTGTTTCAAGTCCTGGCACAATCATTTCCTGGTTACGTACATACATGCGGCCGACTCGACCTGCAAGTGTCTCGGTGAACACAGTGCTCTCTCTACAGCCTAGATACTTTGCAGGATTTTTGGAAGCGTAGTGTAGGAAAGTGATATAGGAAATATGGTTAACTGTTCTGTACACAAGGACAGATGGGCAGACAAAAAGATGATTGATTGATAAATAGTTAGACAGACAGATAGATAGATATAGGTACATATCGATTAACACAAAGCTACTGCTCATAACCATTAGAGCAATGGTGAAAGCACATAGCGAAACTACAAACAAAAAAGAAGAATGAAATCCAGTTTAAAAAGTGCAGTAAGCAGCCATAAGAAGAAAACAAATTCTATAATTTGCAATAACGTGGATGGAGCTAGAGGGTATTATGCTCAGTCAAATAGGCCAGTCGGAGAAATACAAGTACCAAATAATTTCCCTCATGTGTGGAGTATGATAACAAAGAAAAACTGAAGGAAAAGACAGCAGCAGACTCACAGAACCCGAGAGTGGACTAACAGTTACCAAAGAGAAAGTGACTGGGTAGGGTTTGTGGGAAGGGAGTAATAAAGGCGGGGAAAAGGAATGGGGGCATTAGGATTAGAATGTATAATGTGGAGGGTGGGGGTCACGTGTTGGGCTGAATAACAAAGAGAATACATGTAGTGATTCTACAGCATCTTAGTACATGCTGACGGACAGCGACTGTAACTGGGATTTGGGGGGTAATTGGTGAAGGGGGTAGACTAGAAAACATAATGTTCTGCCTGGGATTGTATATTAATGAGAACAAAAAGAATTCCAAAGTGCAGTAAGAGCACAGCTCTCAAATATCAGAATGAAAGTACAGGCTTTGAGTGCTCCAATCAAATGACACAGGTTTAGAAGTACTGATGAAAACTCAAGATCACCTACGTGCTCCCTTACTGGAGACTCACTTGAGATCCAAGGATCAGACAAACTACAAGATGAAGGGGCGGGGACTGGTACCTTATACAAGTAAAACTGAGAAACAAACAAAAAACGAATTCTCTTTGAGTCCCCAGAGAGATTCTGTAGAAAATAGCCCTATCTAGCCACCGTGAATTCTTTTTGTTTATTTTCAGCAGTGCTCAGGCATAGATTTAGTGGTGCAGCAACTTCCTTCTCATTTCCTCTCACCTCAACAAATGAATTGCTGTAATAATATGCGTCTGGGCATTTATAATCATTGCTTTTCATGATGTTCACGAATGTAAAGGAGTAATAACCACCTAAAGTGGGTAGTTTTTCCCTCAAATAAACACTTCACTCCACAACACACTCGTTGTTCCAAATGCTCCTGTCCAGAAATAGGTGTTCCTTTATATTTGTCCCTCCAGCTATCAGCAGTGATCACGCTGATGTCTCTCAAACATGGTGGTGTGCAAAGAACCAAGTACACTTTTCTGTCGAGAACAGCCCCAGAGGAAGGATACTTGTGGTCTTCAGGGATCACTTACTAACTGAATGTGGCTAAATAAAGTCACCAAGCGAGCAGGAAGTATAAGAGGACAGAGATACGGGTTCAAGTCCTTTCACCTCCCTTTACTGGTTTTGTAAGCACACGCGTCTGAATCTACGTGAAAGTGTATCGGAGAACACAGTGCTATCCTTATGGCTTAGTTACCTTGCAAGATTTCTGGAAGCATAATGTAGGGAAGAGACATAGGCTATGTTGTTAACTGTTCTGTACATAAGGATAGATGCGCAGACAAAAAGATGATTGATTCAGAGATAGATAGTTTGACAAACGACAGAGAAAGACAGATAGATAGGTACATAGATTGGTAGATGATAGACATCATAGATAGATGATAGGAAGATAGATAGATAGATAGATACACAGATATATAGATACATACATACATACATAGACAGACAGACCGTTAGATAGATAGATACAGATACATATCGATTGACACAAAGCTATTGCTCATAACCAGGAGTTGAATGTTGAATAACATAGCTAAACTACAAACAAGAAGGAAGAATGAAATCCAGTTTAAAAAGTACAGTAAGCAGCCCTAAGAAGAAAACAAATACTACCATTTGCAATGACGTGGATGGAGCTAGACGGTAGTACGTTCAGAGATATAGGCCAGGCGGAGAAAAACACGTACCAACTGATTTCACTCATGTGTGGAGTATAACAACAATGTAAAACTGAAGGAAAAAAACAGCAGCACACTACTCACAGAACCCGAGAGTTGAGTAAAAGTTACCAAAGGGAAAAGGACTGGGCAGGGTGGGTCTGAAGGGAGGGATAAGTGTGGGGAGAAAGAATGGGGGCATTAGGATGAGCAAGTATAATGCATGTGATCGGGTGTGCATGGGGAGTACTGTACAACACAGAGAAGACTAGTAGAGATCATATAGCATCTTACTACTCACTGATGTACAGCGACTGCAACGGGTTCTGTGGGGGTGTCATGGTGAAGGGCTCTACAGCAACCAACTACGCTGATCGACAGCGACTGAAGAGGTTTTTCTTGGGGACTTGGTGAAGTGGGGTGCATAGTAAACATAATATTCTTCACGTGATTGTAGATTAATGATAAAAAAATTCTTTAAATGAAATAAGTGCACAGCTCTAAATCATCAGAATAAAAGGTCAGGCACTGAGTGCTGCAAACAAAAGACACAGGGTTAAAAGAAGGGATAAAAACTCAAGACACCTACATGCTTACTTACAGGAGACTCACTTGAGATCCAAGGACACAGATAAACTACAAGCCGAAGGTGTGTGGACAAGTACCCTACACGAGTGAAAGTGAAAAACAAATAATCAAACAAATGGATTCTGTTTGAGTCCCAAGAGACAGTCAGCAGAAAATAGCCCTATCTGGCCACCGTGAATTCTTTTTGTTTGGTTTCAGCAGTTCCCAGCCTTAGATTTAGTGGTGCAGCAACATACTTCTCATTTTCTCTCACCTCATCAACTGAGATGCTGTAATAATAAGCATCTGGGCAGTTGAAATCAGTGGGTTTTATGATGTTCACGAATGTGAAGATCTAATAACCAACTAAAGAGAGAACTTTGGTCACTCAAATAAACAAGTCACTTCACAATACACTATTAGCTTCCAACTGATCCTGTCTAGAAATCGGTGTTCCTTTTTTATTTGACCCTCCGTCCTATCTGCTGTGATCATGCTGATGTCCTTCAAACATGGTGGGGAGAAAAGCAACAAGTTTACTTCTCTGTCGACAACAGGCCCAGAGGAATGATACTTGTGGTCTTCAGGGAGCACTTAGTCAATGAATGTGGCTAAATACAGACAGCAATTTAGAAGGAGATGAAAGAGGTCAGAGGATAGAGTCACTGGTTCAAGTCCTGGCACAATCATTTCCTGGTTACGTACATACATGCGGCCGACTCGACCTGCAAGTGTCTCGGTGAACACAGTGCTCTCTCTACAGCCTAGATACTTTGCAGGATTTTTGGAAGCGTAGTGTAGGAAAGTGATATAGGAAATATGGTTAACTGTTCTGTACACAAGGACAGATGGGCAGACAAAAAGATGATTGATTGATAAATAGTTAGACAGACAGATAGATAGATATAGGTACATATCGATTAACACAAAGCTACTGCTCATAACCATTAGAGCAATGGTGAAAGCACATAGCGAAACTACAAACAAAAAAGAAGAATGAAATCCAGTTTAAAAAGTGCAGTAAGCAGCCATAAGAAGAAAACAAATTCTATAATTTGCAATAACGTGGATGGAGCTAGAGGGTATTATGCTCAGTCAAATAGGCCAGTCGGAGAAATACAAGTACCAAATAATTTCCCTCATGTGTGGAGTATGATAACAAAGAAAAACTGAAGGAAAAGACAGCAGCAGACTCACAGAACCCGAGAGTGGACTAACAGTTACCAAAGAGAAAGTGACTGGGTAGGGTTTGTGGGAAGGGAGTAATAAAGGCGGGGAAAAGGAATGGGGGCATTAGGATTAGAATGTATAATGTGGAGGGTGGGGGTCACGTGTTGGGCTGAATAACAAAGAGAATACATGTAGTGATTCTACAGCATCTTAGTACATGCTGACGGACAGCGACTGTAACTGGGATTTGGGGGGTAATTGGTGAAGGGGGTAGACTAGAAAACATAATGTTCTGCCTGGGATTGTATATTAATGAGAACAAAAAGAATTCCAAAGTGCAGTAAGAGCACAGCTCTCAAATATCAGAATGAAAGTACAGGCTTTGAGTGCTCCAATCAAATGACACAGGTTTAGAAGTACTGATGAAAACTCAAGATCACCTACGTGCTCCCTTACTGGAGACTCACTTGAGATCCAAGGATCAGACAAACTACAAGATGAAGGGGCGGGGACTGGTACCTTATACAAGTAAAACTGAGAAACAAACAAAAAACGAATTCTCTTTGAGTCCCCAGAGAGATTCTGTAGAAAATAGCCCTATCTAGCCACCGTGAATTCTTTTTGTTTATTTTCAGCAGTGCTCAGGCATAGATTTAGTGGTGCAGCAACTTCCTTCTCATTTCCTCTCACCTCAACAAATGAATTGCTGTAATAATATGCGTCTGGGCATTTATAATCATTGCTTTTCATGATGTTCACGAATGTAAAGGAGTAATAACCACCTAAAGTGGGTAGTTTTTCCCTCAAATAAACACTTCACTCCACAACACACTCGTTGTTCCAACTGCTCCTGTCCAGAAATAGGTGTTCCTTTATATTTGTCCCTCCAGCTATCAGCAGTGATCACGCTGATGTCTCTCAAACATGGTGGTGTGCAAAGAACCAAGTACACTTTTCTGTCGAGAACAGCCCCAGAGGAAGGATACTTGTGGTCTTCAGGGATCACTTACTAACTGAATGTGGCTAAATAAAGTCACCAAGCGAGCAGGAAGTATAAGAGGAGAGAGATACGGGTTCAAGTCCTTTCACCTCCCTTTACTGGTTTTGTAAGCACACGCGTCTGAATCTACGTGAAAGTGTATCGGAGAACACAGTGCTATCCTTATGGCTTAGTTACCTTGCAAGATTTCTGGAAGCATAATGTAGGGAAGAGACATAGGCTATGTTGTTAACTGTTCTGTACATAAGGATAGATGCGCAGACAAAAAGATGATTGATTCAGGGATAGATAGTTTGACAAACGACAGAGAAAGACAGATAGATAGGTACATAGATTGGTAGATGATAGACATCATAGATAGATGATAGGAAGATAGATAGATAGATAGATAGATAGATAGATAGATAGATAGATAGATAGATAGATAGATAGATACACAGATATATAGATACATACATACATACATAGACAGACAGACCGTTAGATAGATAGATACAGATACATATCGATTGACACAAAGCTATTGCTCATAACCAGGAGTTGAATGTTGAATAACATAGCTAAACTACAAACAAGAAGGAAGAATGAAATCCAGTTTAAAAAGTACAGTAAGCAGCCCTAAGAAGAAAACAAATACTACCATTTGCAATGACGTGGATGGAGCTAGACGGTAGTACGTTCAGAGATATAGGCCAGGCGGAGAAAAACACGTACCAACTGATTTCACTCATGTGTGGAGTATAACAACAATGTAAAACTGAAGGAAAAAAACAGCAGCACACTACTCACAGAACCCGAGAGTTGAGTAAAAGTTACCAAAGGGAAAAGGACTGGGCAGGGTGGGTCTGAAGGGAGGGATAAGTGTGGGGAGAGAGAATGGGGGCATTAGGATGAGCAAGTATAATGCATGTGATCGGGTGTGCATGGGGAGTACTGTACAACACAGAGAAGACTAGTAGAGATCATATAGCATCTTACTACTCACTGATGTACAGCGACTGCAACGGGTTCTGTGGGGGTGTCATGGTGAAGGGCTCTACAGCAACCAACTACGCTGATCGACAGCGACTGAAGAGGTTTTTCTTGGGGACTTGGTGAAGTGGGGTGCATAGTAAACATAATATTCTTCACGTGATTGTAGATTAATGATAAAAAAATTCTTTAAATGAAATAAATGCACAGCTCTAAATCATCAGAATAAAAGGTCAGGCACTGAGTGCTGCAAACAAAAGACACAGGGTTAAAAGAAGGGATAAAAACTCAAGACAAATACATGCTTACTTACAGGAGACTCACTTGAGATCCAAGGACACAGATAAACTACAAGCCGAAGGTGTGTGGACAAGTACCCTACACGAGTGAAAGTGAAAAACAAATAATCAAACAAATGGATTCTGTTTGAGTCCCAAGAGACAGTCAGCAGAAAATAGCCCTATCTGGCCACCGTGAATTCTTTTTGTTTGGTTTCAGCAGTTCCCAGCCTTAGATTTAGTGGTGCAGCAACATACTTCTCATTTTCTCTCACCTCATCAACTGAGATACTGTAATAATAAGCATCTGGGAAGTTGAAATCAGTGGGTTTTATGATGTTCACGAATGTGAAGATCTAATAACCAACTAAAGAGAGAACTTTGATCACTCAAATAAACAAGTCACTTCACAATACACTATTAGCTTCCAACTGATCCTGTCTAGAAATCGGTGTTCCTTTTTTATTTGACCCTCCGTCCTATCTGCTGTGATCATGCTGATGTCCTTCAAACATGGTGGGGAGAAAAGCAACAAGTTTACTTCTCTGTCGACAACAGGCCCAGAGGAATGATACTTGTGGTCTTCAGGGAGCACTTAGTCAATGAATGTGGCTAAATACAGACAGCAATTTAGAAGGAGTTGAAAGAGGTCAGAGGATAGAGTCACTGGTTCAAGTCCTGGCACAATCATTTCCTGGTTACGTACATACATGCGGCCGACTCGACCTGCAAGTGTCTCGGTGAACACAGTGCTCTCTCTACAGCCTAGATACTTTGCAGGATTTTTGGAAGCGTAGTGTAGGAAAGTGATATAGGAAATATGGTTAACTGTTCTGTACACAAGGACAGATGGGCAGACAAAAAGATGATTGATTGATAAATAGTTAGACAGACAGATAGATAGATATAGGTACATATCGATTAACACAAAGCTACTGCTCATAACCATTAGAGCAATGGTGAAAGCACATAGCGAAACTACAAACAAAAAAGAAGAATGAAATCCAGTTTAAAAAGTGCAGTAAGCAGCCATAAGAAGAAAACAAATTCTATAATTTGCAATAACGTGGATGGAGCTAGAGGGTATTATGCTCAGTCAAATAGGCCAGTCGGAGAAATACAAGTACCAAATAATTTCCCTCATGTGTGGAGTATGATAACAAAGAAAAACTGAAGGAAAAGACAGCAGCAGACTCACAGAACCCGAGAGTGGACTAACAGTTACCAAAGAGAAAGTGACTGGGTAGGGTTTGTGGGAAGGGAGTAATAAAGGCGGGGAAAAGGAATGGGGGCATTAGGATTAGAATGTATAATGTGGAGGGTGGGGGTCACGTGTTGGGCTGAATAACAAAGAGAATACATGTAGTGATTCTACAGCATCTTAGTACATGCTGACGGACAGCGACTGTAACTGGGATTTGGGGGGTAATTGGTGAAGGGGGTAGACTAGAAAACATAATGTTCTGCCTGGGATTGTATATTAATGAGAACAAAAAGAATTCCAAAGTGCAGTAAGAGCACAGCTCTCAAATATCAGAATGAAAGTACAGGCTTTGAGTGCTCCAATCAAATGACACAGGTTTAGAAGTACTGATGAAAACTCAAGATCACCTACGTGCTCCCTTACTGGAGACTCACTTGAGATCCAAGGATCAGACAAACTACAAGATGAAGGGGCGGGGACTGGTACCTTATACAAGTAAAACTGAGAAACAAACAAAAAACGAATTCTCTTTGAGTCCCCAGAGAGATTCTGTAGAAAATAGCCCTATCTAGCCACCGTGAATTCTTTTTGTTTATTTTCAGCAGTGCTCAGGCATAGATTTAGTGGTGCAGCAACTTCCTTCTCATTTCCTCTCACCTCAACAAATGAATTGCTGTAATAATATGCGTCTGGGCATTTATAATCATTGCTTTTCATGATGTTCACGAATGTAAAGGAGTAATAACCACCTAAAGTGGGTAGTTTTTCCCTCAAATAAACACTTCACTCCACAACACACTCGTTGTTCCAACTGCTCCTGTCCAGAAATAGGTGTTCCTTTATATTTGTCCCTCCAGCTATCAGCAGTGATCACGCTGATGTCTCTCAAACATGGTGGTGTGCAAAGAACCAAGTACACTTTTCTGTCGAGAACAGCCCCAGAGGAAGGATACTTGTGGTCTTCAGGGATCACTTACTAACTGAATGTGGCTAAATAAAGTCACCAAGCGAGCAGGAAGTATAAGAGGACAGAGATACGGGTTCAAGTCCTTTCACCTCCCTTTACTGGTTTTGTAAGCACACGCGTCTGAATCTACGTGAAAGTGTATCGGAGAACACAGTGCTATCCTTATGGCTTAGTTACCTTGCAAGATTTCTGGAAGCATAATGTAGGGAAGAGACATAGGCTATGTTGTTAACTGTTCTGTACATAAGGATAGATGCGCAGACAAAAAGATGATTGATTCAGGGATAGATAGTTTGACAAACGACAGAGAAAGACAGATAGATAGGTACATAGATTGGTAGATGATAGACATCATAGATAGATTGTAGGAAGATAGATAGATAGATAGATAGATAGATAGATAGATAGATAGATAGATAGATAGATACACAGATATATAGATACATATATACATACATAGACAGACAGACCGTTAGATAGATAGATACAGATACATATCGATTGACACAAAGCTATTGCTCATAACCAGGAGTTGAATGTTGAATAACATAGCTAAACTACAAACAAGAAGGAAGAATGAAATCCAGTTTAAAAAGTACAGTAAGCAGCCCTAAGAAGAAAACAAATACTACCATTTGCAATGACGTGGATGGAGCTAGACGGTAGTACGTTCAGAGATATAGGCCAGGCGGAGAAAAACACGTACCAACTGATTTCACTCATGTGTGGAGTATAACAACAATGTAAAACTGAAGGAAAAAAACAGCAGCACACTACTCACAGAACCCGAGAGTTGAGTAAAAGTTACCAAAGGGAAAAGGACTGGGCAGGGTGGGTCTGAAGGGAGGGATAACTGTGGGGAGAAAGAATGGGGGCATTAGGATTAGCAAGTATAATGCATGTGATCGGGTGTGCATGGGGAGTACTGTACAACACAGAGAAGACTAGTAGAGATCATATAGCATCTTACTACTCACTGATGTACAGCGACTGCAACGGGTTCTGTGGGGGTGTCATGGTGAAGGGCTCTACAGCAACCAACTACGCTGATCGACAGCGACTGAAGAGGTTTTTCTTGGGGACTTGGTGAAGTGGGGTGCATAGTAAACATAATATTCTTCACGTGATTGTAGATTAATGATAAAAAAATTCTTTAAATGAAATAAGTGCACAGCTCTAAATCATCAGAATAAAAGGTCAGGCACAGAGTGCTGCAAACAAAAGACACAGGGTTGAAAGAAGGGATAAAAACTCAAGACAAATACATGCTTACTTACAGGAGACTCACTTGAGATCCAAGGACACAGATAAACTACAAGCCGAAGGTGTGTGGACAAGTACCCTACACGAGTGAAAGTGAAAAACAAATAATCAAACAAATGGATTCTGTTTGAGTCCCAAGAGACAGTCAGCAGAAAATAGCCCTATCTGGCCACCGTGAATTCTTTTTGTTTGGTTTCAGCAGTTCCCAGCCTTAGATTTAGTGGTGCAGCAACATACTTCTCATTTTCTCTCACCTCATCAACTGAGATGCTGTAATAATAAGCATCTGGGAAGTTGAAATCAGTGGGTTTTATGATGTTCACGAATCTGAAGATCTAATAACCAACTAAAGAGAGAACTTTGGTCACTCAAATAAACAAGTCACTTCACAATACACTATTAGCTTCCAACTGATCCTGTCTAGAAATCGGTGTTCCTTTTTTATTTGACCCTCCGTCCTATCTGCTGTGATCATGCTGATGTCCTTCAAACATGGTGGGGAGAAAAGCAACAAGTTTACTTCTCTGTCGACAACAGGCCTAGAGGAATGATACTTGTGGTCTTCAGGGAGCACTTAGTCAATGAATGTGGCTAAATACAGACAGCAAGTTAGAAGGAGATGAAAGAGGTCAGAGGATAGAGTCACTGGTTCAAGTCCTGGCACAATCATTTCCTGGTTACGTACATACATGCGGCCGACTCGACCTGCAAGTGTCTCGGTGAACACAGTGCTCTCTCTACAGCCTAGATACTTTGCAGGATTTTTGGAAGCGTAGTGTAGGAAAGTGATATAGGAAATATGGTTAACTGTTCTGTACACAAGGACAGATGGGCAGACAAAAAGATGATTGATTGATAAATAGTTAGACAGACAGATAGATAGATATAGGTACATATCGATTAACACAAAGCTACTGCTCATAACCATTAGAGCAATGGTGAAAGCACATAGCGAAACTACAAACAAAAAAGAAGAATGCAATCCAGTTTAAAAAGTGCAGTAAGCAGCCATAAGAAGAAAACAAATTCTATAATTTGCAATAACGTGGATGGAGCTAGAGGGTATTATGCTCAGTCAAATAGGCCAGTCGGAGAAATACAAGTACCAAATAATTTCCCTCATGTGTGGAGTATGATAACAAAGAAAAACTGAAGGAAAAGACAGCAGCAGACTCACAGAACCCGAGAGTGGACTAACAGTTACCAAAGAGAAAGTGACTGGGTAGGGTTTGTGGGAAGGGAGTAATAAAGGCGGGGAAAAGGAATGGGGGCATTAGGATTAGAATGTATAATGTGGAGGGTGGGGGTCACGTGTTGGGCTGAATAACAAAGAGAATACATGTAGTGATTCTACAGCATCTTAGTACATGCTGACGGACAGCGACTGTAACTGGGATTTGGGGGGTAATTGGTGAAGGGGGTAGACTAGAAAACATAATGTTCTGCCTGGGATTGTATATTAATGAGAACAAAAAGAATTCCAAAGTGCAGTAAGAGCACAGCTCTCAAATATCAGAATGAAAGTACAGGCTTTGAGTGCTCCAATCAAATGACACAGGTTTAGAAGTACTGATGAAAACTCAAGATCACCTACGTGCTCCCTTACTGGAGACTCACTTGAGATCCAAGGATCAGACAAACTACAAGATGAAGGGGCGGGGACTGGTACCTTATACAAGTAAAACTGAGAAACAAACAAAAAACGAATTCTCTTTGAGTCCCCAGAGAGATTCTGTAGAAAATAGCCCTATCTAGCCACCGTGAATTCTTTTTGTTTATTTTCAGCAGTGCTCAGGCATAGATTTAGTGGTGCAGCAACTTCCTTCTCATTTCCTCTCACCTCAACAAATGAATTGCTGTAATAATATGCGTCTGGGCATTTATAATCATTGCTTTTCATGATGTTCACGAATGTAAAGGAGTAATAACCACCTAAAGTGGGTAGTTTTTCCCTCAAATAAACACTTCACTCCACAACACACTCGTTGTTCCAACTGCTCCTGTCCAGAAATAGGTGTTCCTTTATATTTGTCCCTCCAGCTATCAGCAGTGATCACGCTGATGTCTCTCAAACATGGTGGTGTGCAAAGAACCAAGTACACTTTTCTGTCGAGAACAGCCCCAGAGGAAGGATACTTGTGGTCTTCAGGGATCACTTACTAACTGAATGTGGCTAAATAAAGTCACCAAGCGAGCAGGAAGTATAAGAGGACAGAGATACGGGTTCAAGTCCTTTCACCTCCCTTTACTGGTTTTGTAAGCACACGCGTCTGAATCTACGTGAAAGTGTATCGGAGAACACAGTGCTATCCTTATGGCTTAGTTACCTTGCAAGATTTCTGGAAGCATAATGTAGGGAAGAGACATAGGCTATGTTGTTAACTGTTCTGTACATAAGGATAGATGCGCAGACAAAAAGATGATTGATTCAGAGATAGATAGTTTGACAAACGACAGAGAAAGACAGATAGATAGGTACATAGATTGATAGATGATAGCCATCATAGATAGATGATAGGAAGATAGATAGATAGATAGATAGATCCATAGATACATAGATACATACATACATAGATACATAGATAGACAGACAGACCGTTAGATAGATAGATACAGATACATATCGGTTGACACAAAGCTATTGTTCATAAAAAGGAGTTGAATGGTGAATAACATAGCTAAACCTCAAACAAAAAGGAAGAATGAAATCCAGTTTAAAAAGTGCAGTAAGCAGCCTTAAAAAGAAAACAAGTACTACCATTTTCAATGACGTGGATGTAGCTAGATGGTATTATGTTAACAGAAATATGAAAGGCGGAGAAAGACAAGTACCAAGTGATTTCACTCATGTGTGGAGTAAAACAACAAAGAAAAACTGAAGGAAAAAAACAGCAGCCCACTCACAGAACCCGAGAGTTGACTTAAAGTTACCAAAGGGAAAAGGACTGTGCAGGGTGGGTCTGAAGGGAGGGATAAGTGTGGGGAGAAAGTATAGTGGTAATTGGGTTAACATGTATAATGCGTGGGTTCGGGTGTGCATGGGGAGTACTGTACAAGACAGAGAAGACAAGTAGAGATCATATAGCATCTTAATACTCACTGATGGACAGTGACTGTAACGGGGACTTTTAGGGGGGACATGGTGAAGGTTCTACAGCATCCATCTACGCTGATCGACAGTGACTGACGAGGTTTTTCGGGGGGACTTGGTGAAGGGGGGAGCATAGTAAACATAATGTTCTTCACGTGATTGTAGTTTAATGATAAAAAATATTCTTTAAGTGCAATAAGTGCACAGCTCTGCATCATCAGAATAAAAGGTCAGGCACTGAGTGCTGCAAAGAAAATACACAGGGTTAAAAGAAGGGATGAAAACTCAAGACACCTACGTGCTCACTTACAGGAGACTCACTTGAGATCCATGGACACAGACAAACTATAAGCCGAAGGTGTGTGGACAAGTACCGTACACAAGTGAAACTGAAAAACAAACAATCAAACAAATGGATTCTGTTTGAGTCCCAAGATACAGTCAGTAGAAAATAGCACTATCTGGCCGACGTGAATTCTGTTTGTTTGGTTTCAGCATTGCCCAGCCTTAGATTTAGTGGTACAGCAACGTTCTTCTCATTTTCTCTCACCTCATCAATTGAATTGCTGTAAAAGTATGTGTCTGAACCTTTGAAATCAGTGGGTTTTATGAAGTTCATGAATGTAAGGAAGTAGTAACTATATAAAGAGGGAAGTTGGGACACTCAAATAAACACGTCACTCCACAACCCACTCTTTGCATCCAACTGCTCCTGTCTAGATACTGGTGTTCCTCTTCATTTGTCGTTCCATCCTATCAGCGTTGATCACGCCGATGTCCCTCAAACATGGTGGTGAGCAAAGCAACATCTTTACTTTTCTGTCGAAAACAGTCCCAGAGGAAGGATACTTGTGGTCTTCAGGGAGCCCTTAGTCAATCAATGTGGCTAAATACAGTCAGCAAGTGAGAAGGAGATAAAAGAGGACAGAGGATAGAGACACGAGTTCAAGTCCCTGCACCACAATTTCCTGGTTTTGTGGGTTCACACGGATGACTTTACCTGCAAGTGACTTGGCGAACCCAGTGCTCTCAATACGGCCTAGTTACCTTGCAAGATTATTCGAAGCATAATGTAGGGATGTGACATAGTCTATGTGGTTAACTGTTCTGTACACAAGGACAGATGGGGAGAGAAAAAGATGATTGATTGATAGATAGATAGATAGGTATATAGATAGACAGACAGATAGGTATAGGTACATATCGATTAACACAAAGCTATTGCTCATATCCAGGAAAGCAATGGTGAAAGCACATAGCGAAACTACAAACAAAAAAGAAGAATGAAATCAAGTTTAAAAAGTGCACTAAGCAGATATAAAAGAAAACAAATCTTATCATTTGCAATAACGTAAATGGACTAGAGGGTATTATGCTCAGTGAAATAGGACAGGTGGAGAAAGACAAGTACCAAATGATTTCACTCATTTGTGGGGTATAACAACAAAGAAAAACTGAAGGAAAATAACAGCAGCAGACTAACAGAACCTGACAGTGGACTAACAGTTACCAAAGGGAAAGGGACTGGGCAGGGAGTGTGGGAAGGTAGGGAAAAGTGTGGGCAGAAAGAAAGGGGGCATTAGGATTAGCATTTATAATGTGAGGGGTTTGGGGAGCATAGGGAGGGCTGTACAACACAAAAGAGAAGTACTATTTCTACAGCTTTTTACTACACGCCTATGGACAGCGGCTGTAATGGGGTGTGTTTTGGGGGACATGCTGAAGGGGTGTACAGCCTCCAACTACGCTGATGAACAGTTACGGTAACGGGACTTTTGGGGGGGACTTTGTGTTCTTGGTGATCATAATGATCTTCGCGTGATTGTAGATTGATGATAACAAAAAAATTTTTGAAAGTGCAATAATGACACACCTCTCAATTGTCAGAATAAAAGGACAGGCTCTGAGTGCTCCAATCAAAAGACACAGGGATAGAGGAAGGGATGAAAACTCAAGACCACCTACGTGCTCCCTTTCTGGAGATTCACTTGGGATCCAAGGACACAGACAAACTACAAGCAGAATGGGCAGGGACAGGTACGCTACACAAGTGAAACTGAGAAACAAACAAACAAACAAATGGATTCTGTTTGAGTCCCCAGAAACAGCCAGTAGAAAATAGCCCTATCTAGGCACCGTGAATTCTTTTTGTTTGGTTTCAGCTGTGCCCAGCCATACATTTAGTGGTTCCGCAACATCCTTCTCATGTTTTCTCACCTCAACAACTGAATTGCTGTAATAATATGCGTCTTGGCTTTTGAAATCAGTGGGTTTTATGATGTTCTTGAATATAAAGAAGTAATAACCATCTAAAGAGGGAAGTTTGGAAACTCAAACATGTAACTCCACAACACTGTCATTGCTCCCAAATGCTCCTGTCTAGAAATAGGTGTTCATTTTTATTTGTCGCTCCTCCTATCAGCGGAGCTCACGCCGATGTCCCTCAAACTTGGTGGAGAGCAAAGCACCAAGTATATTTTTCTGTCTTCAACAGGCCCAGAGGAAGGATACTTGTGGTCTTCAGGGAGCACTTATTCAATGAATGTGGCTGTGTACTGTCTTGAAGACAGAAGCAGGTAAAAGAGGATACATGACAGAGATATGGGTGCCAATCCCTGCACCACCATTTACAGGTTTTATAAGCACACGAGGCTGACTAGACCTGCAAGTGTCTTAATGAACCCAGTGTTCTTCCTACGTCCTAGTTACCTTGCAGGATTTTTGGAAGCATAATGTAGGGAAGTGACATAGGCGATGTTGTTAACTGTTCTGTACATATGGATAGATGGGAAGAAAAAAAGATGACTGATTCATAAATAGATAGATAGATGATAGATGATAGATAGATGACAGAAAGATAGATAGATAGAAAGATAGATAGAAAGAAGGATAGATAGGTTGATAGATAGATAGATAGATAGATAGAAAGAAAGATAGAAGGACAGAGAGATTGATAGATAGATAGACAGACAGACAGATAGAGAGATTCAGATACATATCGATTAACATACAGCTATTGCTCATAAACAGGAGATCAATGGTGAAAGCACATAGTGAAACAACAAACAGACAGAATTAAGTCCAGTTTAAAAACTGCCATAAGCAGTCATAAGAGGAAAACAAATCCTACCATTTGCAATGATGTGGATGGAGCAAGATGGTAGTATGCTCAGTGAAATAGGCCAGGTGCAGAAAGACAAGTACCAAATGATTTCACTCCTGTGTGGAGTATAACAACAAAGAAACTCTGAAGGAAAAAAACAGCAGCATACTCACAGGACCCAAAAGCAGACTAACAGTTACCAAAGGGAAAGGGACTGGGCAGGGTGGTTGGGAAGGGAGGGATGAGGGTGTGGAGAAAGAAATGGGAAATTAGGATTAGCATGTATAAAGCTTGGGGTCGGGTGGGCTTGTATAGGGCTGTACAACACAGAGAAGTCAAGTAAAGATTCTACAGCATCTTACTACACGCTAATGGACTGCGACTGTAATGGTGTGTGTGGGGTGGTTCATGGTGAAGGGGTCTAGAGCATCTAACTCCGCTGATTGACAGCATCTGTAAGAGGTTTCTAAGGGTGCCTTGGTGAAGGGGGGAGCCAAGTAAACATAATGTTCTTCACGTGATTGTAGATTAATGATAATAAAAAAAATTTTTAAGTGCAATAAGGGCAAAGCTCTGAATCATCAGAATAAAAAGAAACAGGCTTTGAGTGCTCCAAACAAAAGACACAGGGTTAAAAGTAGGGATGAATATTCAAAACCACCTACGTGATAGCTCACAGGAGACTCCCTTGAGATGCCAGGACACAGACAAACTACAGTCGAAGTGGTGAGAACAGGTACCCAACACAAGTGAAACTGAAAAACAATCAAACAAATGGATTCTGTTTGTGTCTCCAGAGATAGTCAGTAGAAAAGAGCCCTATCAAGCCACCGTGAATTCTTTTTGTTTGGTTTCAGCACTGCCCAGCCATAGATTTAGTGGTACAGCAACGTCCTTCTTATTTTCTCTCACCTCAACAACTGAATTGGTGTAAAAACAAGCGTTTGGGCCTTTGAAATCAGTGGATTTTATGATGTTCATTAATGTAAAGAAACAATATCCAGATAAAGAGGGAATTTTGGACACTAAAATAAACACGTAACCCCACAACACACTCTTTGCTCCCAACTGCTCATGTCTAGAAATTGGTGTTCCTTTTCATTTGTTGCTCCATCCTATCAGTGGTGATCACGCCGATGTCCCTCAAACACGGTTATGAGCAAAGCACCAAGTTTACTTTTCTGTCGAAAACAGGCCAAGAGGAAGGATACTTGTGGTCTTCAGGGATCCCTTAGTCAATGAATGTGACTAAATACAGTCAGCAAGTGAGAAGTAGATAAAAGAGGAGAGAAGAGAGAGACACGGGTTCAAGACCCTGCAGCAAAATTTCCTGGTTTTGTAGGAATATGTGGCTGACTCTACCTGCAAGTGTCTCGGTGAACCCAGTGCTTTCCCTGCAGCCTAGTTAGATTGAAAGATTTTTGGAAGCACAATATAAGGAAGTGACACAGGCTATCTTGTTAACTGTTCTGTACAAAAGGACAGATGGGCAAACAAAAAGATGATTGACTAATTGATAGACTGATAGATAGATAGATGGATAGACAGACAGATAGATAGATATAGGTACATATTGATTAAAACAAAACTATTGCTCATAACAAGGAGAGCAATGGTGAAATCACATAGCGAAACTACAGACAAAAGAGAAGACAGAAATCCAGTTTAAAAAGTGCAGTAAGCAGTCATAAGAAGAAAACAAATCCTACCATTTGCAACAACATGGATGGAGCTAGAGGGTATTATGCTCAGTGAAATAGGCCAGGTGGAGAAAGAAAAGAACCAAATGATTTCACTCATGTGTGGAGTATAACAACCAAGAAAATCTGAAGAAAAAATAGCAGCAGACTCACAGAACCCGCGAGTTTGCTAACAGTTACCAAAGGGAAAGGGACTGGGCAGGTTGGGTGGGAAGGGAGGGATAAGGGTGGGGAGAAATAAAGGGGGCATTAGTATTTGTGTGTATAATGTGTGTGGTGGGAGTAGCATGGGGAGGACTGTACAACACAGACAGGACAGTAGGGATTCTACACCATCTTACTACACGCTGATGGGCAGCGACTGTAATTGGTTTTAGATGCGGAATGTTGAATGGGAAGCCTAGTAAACGTAATGTTCTTCACGTGAATGTAGATTAATGATAACAAAGAAAATTTTTAAGTGCAATAAGGGAACAGCTCTGAATCATCAGAATAAACGGATATTCTTTGAGTGCTCCAATCAAAACACACAGGGTTAGAATAAGGGATGAAAACACAAGACCACCTACGTGCTCCCTTACTGGAGACTCACTTGAGATCCAAGGACACAAACTGCAAGCTGAAGGGGCAGAATCGGGTACCCTACACAAGTGAAACTGAGAAACAAACAAACAAACAAATGGATTCTGTTTGAGTCCCCAGAGACAGCCAGTAGAAAATAGCCCTATCTAGCCACCGTGAATTCTTTTTGTTTGTTTTCAGCAGTGCCCCGCCATTGATTTAGTGGTTTAGCAACGTCCTTCTCATTTTTTCTCACCTCAACAACAGAATTGCTGAATTATATGAGTCTGGGCTTTTGAAATCAGTGGGTTTTATGATGTTCACAAATGTAAAGAAGTAATAACCCCCTAACGTGTGAAGTTTGGACACTCAAACAAACACGTAACTCCACAACACTCTCTTTGCTCCCAAATGCTCCTGTTTAGACATAGGTGTTCCTTTTTATTTGACCCTCCTCCTATCAGCGGTGATCACGCTGATGTCCCTCAAACATGGTGGTAAGCAAAGCACCAAGTATACTTTACTGTCTACAAGAGGCCCAGAGGAATAAAACTTGTGGTCTTACGGTAGCCCTTAGTCAATGAATGTGGCTAAATACAGTCAGCAATCGAGAAGGAGAGAAAAGAGGACAGATGACAGAGAGATGAGTTCAAGTCCCTGCACCAGTATTTACTGGATTTGTAAGGACACGATGGTGACTCAACCTGCAATTGTCTCAGTGAACCCAGTGCTCTGAATACAGCCTACTCATCTTGCACTGTTTTTGGAAGCATAATGTAGGTAAGTGACATACGTGATGTTGTTAACTGTTCTGTACATAAGAATAGATGGGCACACAAAAAGATGATAGATTCATAGATACACAGATGACAGATGATAGATAGATGATAGTCATGAAAGATAGATAGGAAGATAAGCAGATAGGTAGGTAGATAGATAGATAGATAGATAGATAGATAGATAGATAGATAGATAGATAGATAGATTGACAGAAATATAGATAGATAGGTAGGTAGATAGATAGATAGGTTACAGACAGACAGACAGATAGATAGATAGATAGATAGATAGATAGATAGATAGATAGAGAGAGAGATACAGATACATATCGATTAACACAAAGCTATTGCTCATAACTGGGAGATAAATGGTGAAAACACATAGTGATAGTACAAAACAAAAAGGAAGAATGAAATCCAGTTAAAGTGTGCAGTAAGCAGCCATAAGAAGAAAACAAATCCTACCATTTACAATGATGTGGATGGAGTTAGACGGTAGTATGCTCAGTGAAATAGGCCAGGAGGAGAAAGACAAGTACCAAATGATTTTACTCATGTGTAGAGTACAACAACATAGAAAAACTGATGGAAATAAACAGCAGCAGAATCACAGAACCCGAGAGTGGACTAACAGATACCAAAGGGAAATGTACTGGGCAGGGTGGGTGATAAGGGAGGGATAAGGGCAGGAAGAAAGAAAGGGGATATTATTATTAGCATGAATAATGCGTGCGGTCGGTTGGGCATGGGGAGTGCTGTACAACACAGAGAAGAAAAGTAGAGATTCTACAACATCTTACTACACGCTGATGGACAGCAACTGTAACGGGGTGTGTGTGGGGGTTCATGGTGAAGTAGTCTACAGCATCCAACTATGCTGATGGACACATTCTGTAAGAGGTTTTTGGGGAGGACTTGATGAAGGGGGGATCCTAGTAAACATAATGTTCTTCAAGTGATTGTAGATTAATGATAAAAAAAGAATTTTAAAGTGCAATAAGGGCACAGCTCTGAATCATTAGTGTAAAAGGACAGGCTTTGAGTGCTCCAAACAAAAGACACAGGGATATAAGAAGGGATGAAAACTAAAGAACACCTACGTTCTCTCTTAGAGGAGACTCACTTGAGATCCAAGGACACAGAAAAACTACAAGCCGGAGTGGTGGTGAGAGGTACCCAACATAAGTGAATCCAAAAAACAATCAATCAAATGGATTCTGTGTGTGTCCCCCAGAGACAGTCAGTAGAAAATAGCCATATCTGGCCACTGTGAATGCTTTTTGTTTGGTATCAGCAGTGCCCAGACATAGATTTAGTGGTGCAGCAATATCCTTCTCATTTTCTCTCAACTCAACAACTGAATTGCTGTAATAATATGGTTCTGGGCCATTGAAATCAGTGGGTTTTATGATGTTCACGAATGTGAAGATCTAATAACCACCTAAAGAGGGATGTTTGGACACTCAAATAAACACGTCACTCCACAATACACTCTTAACTCCCAACTGCTCCTGTCTAGAAATTGGTGTTCCTTTTTATTTGACCCTCCGTCCTATCGGCGGTTATTAAGCTGATGTCCTTCAAACATGGTGGTGTGCAAAGCAACAAGTTTACTTTTCTGTTGACAACAGGCCCAGAGGAATGATACTCGTGGTCTTCAGGGAGCACTTAGTCAATGAATGTGGCTAAATACAGACAACAAGTTAGAAGGAGATGAAAGAGGACAGAGGATAGAGACACGGGTTCAAGTCCCGGCACAACCATTTCCTGGTTTTGTAAGTACACTTCTGAGTCAACCTGCAAGTTTCTCAGGGAACCCAGGACTCTCCTTACGACCTAGTTACCTTGCAAGATTTTTGGAAGCATAAAGTAGCGAAGGGACATTGTCTATGTTGTTAACTGTTCTGCATAGAAGGACAGATGTTCAGACAAAAAGATGACTGATTGATTGATAGATAGACATAGAGACAGATAGATAAATATAGGTACATATCGATTAACATAAAGGTATTGCTCATAACCAGGAAAGTAATCGTGAAAGCACATAGCGAAAATACAGACCAAAGAGAAGACAGAAATCCAGTTTAAAAAGTGCAGTAAGAAGCCGTAAGAAGAAAACAAATCCTACCATTTGCAACAATGTGGATGGAGCTAGAGGGTATTATACTCAGTGAAATAGGCCAGGAAGAGAAAGAGAAGTTCCAAATGATTTCACTGATGTGTGGAGTATAACAAAAAAGAAAAACTGAAGGAATAAAACAGCAGCGCACTCACAGAAACCGAGAGAGGGCTAACAGTTACCAAAGGGAAAGTGACTGGTCTGGGTGGTTTGGAAGGGAAGGATAAGGGCAGTTAGAAAGAAAGGGGGCATTAGGATTAGCATGTATAATGCATGGGGGCTGTTGTGCATGGCGAGGGCTGTACAACACAGAGAAGTCAATTAGAGATTCTACAGCATCTTACTACACGCTGATGGACAGCGACTGTAACGTGGTGTATGGGGGTGGACTTGTTGAATTGGTGTACAGCATCCAACAACGCTGATGGATAGCGACTATAGCAGGGTTTCGGGGAAGGACTTGGTGTACATGGTGATCATAATGTTCTTCGCGTGATTGTAGATTAATGATGACAAAAAAGATATTTCATGTGCAATAAGGACACAGCTCTCAATTGTCAGAATAAACGGACAGTCTCTGAGTGCTAAAAATCAAAAGACACATGGTTAAAAGAAGGGATGAAAACTCAAGACCACCTATGTGCTCCCTTTCAAGGGACTCACTTGGTATCCAAGGACGAAGCATAACTACAAGTTGAGGGGTTGGGAACAGGTACACTAGACAAGTGAAACTGAAAAAGAAAAACATAAAAAAGATGTGCTAATTGGATTAATGACCCCGGCTCACATGAGAGGGGATGCAGAAACATCCTCCCAAAATCAAAACCACATACATACGTACTATTTGGAAATAGAACAACTACATCAAATCGTGGAAGAACAGCAGGGAGGAAAGCTATTGCAGCATCCTGTCACCTCAAGGAGAAGTGTGCTGTACAGCCCTGGAGATGTGCTCTCTGAGCACGAACCTACCATACATGTGGTGTGCACAGGAGGATTGGTGGGGTTGGAAAGCAAAGAGAGGCAGAAGACTTCGAGAGCCTTGAGGTTCCAGCCACTTGTGGGACAACACAGGGATCCACATCTGGCCACTGTGGGACAAAAAAAAGGCGGACAGTCTGAGAGACTCCTAACAGTGAGAGAACTGCTAAAGGGGCAAGGCTTCCACAGGGCTTGCCACGCAGGAGAAAGGACAGGTGTGCCAAACTGCCCAGGTGCACTCTGCCCGGCAGGGGGGGGAATTTTTCAGGAGCTCTGGTCGCTTCATCCCCCTGGCTGGCCTCGCTGCTCCCAGGCCCCTTACCATGATCTGACTGGTACACGGTCTGCCTCACCACCAGCACCGCCCTGCAAAACGGCCGTCCCCACCTTCGGAAGCATCTCCCTGCATGTTCCACATACTGGCCCTGGCAGTGGAGATGGACACTGTGGTCGGGAAGAAGGAAAGACCTCTTTACTCCCGGCGGGGTTGGGCACAGGCACTGCTCCCCTGGGACGCCTGCCATCCCCCCAAGGGCTGAGCATCTCCAGAGAGTAAAGCTTCTCGGAGCTAGAGGGCGCCACCTACAAATATGAACGTTCAAAGGAACCCGGTAACTGGACTCAAATAAATCTTCCTGAGAAAGAGATCTCAAAATAAACATCAGGAGCATGCTCACTGAGCTACAGAAAATAAAACTGCCCCTATCTCTAGAGCACAATTCTCTCTATCTCTCTCTCTTTCTCCAGGAGCGCTGCTAAGGCCCGGTCCCGAGAGGGGTGCTGCAAGAGCCCAGCAGGAACGGCACAGCTCTAGGGTCCACCCAGCCTGTGTCAGGACAGTCCCACATGGGCTCTGACTGAACTGCATATGGGGGACGCCGCTCATCTAACACCACAGGAAAGACAACAGTGCCGCATGCTAGCCTTCCCATCAATGGCTAGAGGCTACGTGGCTCCACCGATACCAGGAGACGTCAACACCCTGGGCTTCATCTCCTTGGCAATCTTTTTTCCCTATGACCCTTGAAAGCAGCAAATGGCAAGATACAACCTACCAGTCTCCACACCACCTCACCTCTCAGTTTTACACTAGATGTTCCTGCATCACAGCTTCTCCTCTTCATTCCAATTTTCTCGGCTGGTTGGTGTTCAGGAAAAAAGGAATAATTAGTCAGATTTTGAATGAAGTGGAAGGGGGTATAGTAAGATTCTGTTTGACCACCATCAGTAGAACCAAAAGACATCCTTCATTATTTGAGAATATATTCACTGATGAGACATTTGATAAGGCGTTGCCATCCAAAACATGTATCAAGAGCTCACGAACCTCAACACACAAATAGCAAATAAATCCAATTACAAAATGGGCAGAGAATCTGTACAGACACTTCTCCACAGAAGCAATTTCAGGTGGCCAACAGGCAAATGAAAAGATGCTGCACATTGCTAACTATCAGAGAAATACACATTAATCCACAGTGGGGTATCAACTCACAGCAGTTAGGATGGCCACCACCCAAAAGACAGACAACAACAGATGTCGGCAAAGGTGTGGAGAAACGGGAGCCCTCCTACATTGCTGGTGGTAATGTCAGTCAGCTCAACCATTGTGGAAAGCAGTATGGAGGTTCCCCAAAAAACCGAAGAACAGAAATACTATTTGACCCGTGAATTCCTCCCTAGGAATTTACCCTAAGTGTGCAGGAGCCCAGTTTGAAAGAGACAGATGCACCCCTATGTTGATCACAGCACTCTTTACAATAGCAAAGAAATGGAAGCAACCTAAGTGTCCATCAGGGGATGAATGGATAAAGAAGAGGTGGTACATACACACTATGGAATATCATTCAGCCATAAGAAGAAAACAAGTTCTACCAATATTTGCAACAACACGGAAGGAGCTAGAGGGTGTTATTCTCAGTGAAATAAGCCAGGTGGAGAAAGACAAGTACCAAGGATTTCACTCCTCTGTGAGGTATGAGAACAAAGGAAAAACGGGAAGGAACAAAACAGCAGCAGACTCACAGACCCAAGAATGGACTAACAGTTACCAAAGGGAAAGGGACCTGGGAGGATGGGTGGGAAAGGAGGGATAAGGGTGTAAAGGGGGCATTACAATCTGCACACACAATGTAGGGCGTGGGGGGCCACGGGGATTGCAGTATAACACTCAGAAGACAGGTAGTGATTCAAAAGCAACTTACTACATTGATGGACAGCGCCTGTAATGAGGAGTGGGGAGTGGACTTGACAATGTGGGGGATGGTGTAGGAAGGGGAGCCTAGTAAACATAAAGTTGCTCACGTAATTGTACATTACTGACACCAAAAAATAAATAAATAAAAGTGATTCTGTTTGAGTGCCCAGAGAGACAGTCAGTAGTAAATAGCCCTTCCCGCCACCGTGGATTCTTTCTGCTCAGTTGTGGCAGTGCTCAGTCATATATTCAGTGCTATAGCTAGGCCCTTCTCATTTTTTCTCACCTCAACAACTGAATTGCTGTAATAATATGCATCTGGGCTTTTGAAATCAGTGGATTTTATGATGTTTACGAATGTAAAGAAGCAATAAGCAGATACCGAGGGAAGTTTGAATGCTCAAAAGAAAACGTCACTCCACAACACACTCTTTGCTCACAACTGCTCCCGTCTAGAACTCAGTGTTCCTTTCTACCTGTCCCTCCTCCTATCAGCGGTGACGCCGATGTCCCTCAAACATGGTGGTGAGTAAAGCACCAAGTTTACTCTTCTGACAACAACAGGCCTGTGGTACAGGTCCTCTCAGAGGAAAAGCAGTAGCAGCAGGAGAAAACCCAAAGTCATAGAAATAGAAGATGGTACAGTACAATGAAAATTGACACAAGGGATTTCTGAGCCCGTACTTAATTCCAGCAGAGATGCGAAAGGAGCCACCCCCATACAACAAAACTACACCACTACGGAGAAAGCACAGGCAGAGATCAAGAAGAGTTCTGGTATCTTACCACACTGGGCCAGAGAGAGGAGTCATCACAGCAGCAGCAGTAGCAGCAGCAGATGGGGCCTGTCCAAAACGCTCTGCGCTCATCACCGTTAAAGATAAGTTCGGGGGCTCGTCTCGCTGGGCCTCTCCCTAAGCACCCGGAGGCATACACAGCAGGGACTGAGGTGTCGTCGGTGGCATCTCGCCCGCATTTATGTTCCACACGGTTTGGAACATAACGAACGGTTTTCAGAGGAGCGAGAGGCACCAGGTACCACTGGACGGGCAGCTGAGCTTTGAAGCCGAGTCCAGTCATTCACTGTCACCACTGTTCAACAGATCCCAAGACCCGAAGAGTGATGTGCACGAGCTGACACACTCATATTTGATAAGGGATGTTCTCACCAAGTATGGAGAATGGAGAGGAAGGCACCCCTAATTGAGATTGCACAGAAGCCTCCAAGAGGAGGTGACATAGAGGTGGGTCTTCAGCGATCCATGTTCTTCTGATGGGTTGAAAATTCTTAAAAGCCAGATGCAAGAGTTGGCAAACCCCAGAGGAAATAATTCAGAGAGAAAAAGGCACGAGACAGGGTCTTTTCAAGGAGCAGAGAGCTTGGCTCATAATGAAGGATATGTAGACAAAGTGAAGGCCAGACCGTGAATTGGGGATGGAGAATTTAATATTTTATTTTGTAACAATGTCAGTGCTTCCACAGTGAAGCAGTGAGCAAGCAGGGCCTACGTCCACCAGGAAAGACCTGAGAAACTAGAAGCAGGATTACTGACACGGGACACGAGCTTCACAGGTTATAACATAAATTATGAACAGTCAGGATTGGGAATGGACAGGTTGACTGCTGAGAGGAGGCAAGGTTGCCCCACAAGCATCCAGCTTGGCTGACGGGCAAGAACAGCGACGCCATCGAGACCAAGAGTCTAAAGGAGAAGCATTTTAAAAATGGAAAGTGTTTCCCATTTTACTGTGTTGTGCTATTCAACTACGAGACACAGGCCCCCAACACTAGATCAGAGAGAAAATCTGGGTGGCAAAGCCCAGTCAGAACGTGGGATGTAGCTATGCTGAGACCCTGTGGTCCCCGACCTATGCTTTCTGTGAGAAGCAAAGGAAAAACCTGCCGCTAGCTAGAAAGGCAATTCATGGGGTATGCACACTCCTCAGAAGTCAGCCGCCAGGCTGTCCATGGCCGAAAAGGCATGCCTGGCTCCAGGTGTCCCAGAGAAGCTGGGAAGGCCCAGGAAAGGGTGGGCCGTGCCCCAGGCAGCCACGTGGTAGCTGGGCGCCGGGCCCTGACCAAGCCCTGGGCTACGGGATTGTGTGAGGGAGGGCGGAGCAAGGCACTTGATTCCCGCCATACTCTGGGTGCCGAGCCCATGCAGAGCCGGTACCCAGACAGGCTGAGCTCTGACAGATCCGGGCACGGCAGCCCTCGATGGTCCGCATGGTGTGCTCATTGTTCCAAACACCTGCACGGCACCTCAGCGGGCATTCCAGGGGGCTAGGTATTCTACTGGGGTTGCCCTTGGGGCCAGGCCATGGCCTTGGACCAGGGTCTCCTCTGGGCGGTGCCGGTTTGATTAAGGCAATAGGGGCTTGGTTAAGTGTCTCCTGGGTGATGTCACAGCAGCCCAGGCCACTTTGTGATGCTTCCCGTAGCTGACATATGGACCAGGCTCGCCCTAGCTGAGCAACTCAGTGCGTGCTTGGCCTGAGAAGGAGTTAGTGGCAAAGGAGACCCTCTCCCTAGCTTCAGACCCTTTCCTCGGATAGTTTGGCGCACACCACAACCCATTTTTCCATGTGGACCGTTTCCTCCTTCCTAAGGTTCGTGCCCCACACCTCTCGCTGCCTTCCCAGACCCACCTTGTTCACCTGCCGTTTCTTACCGTCCCCGGGCGTTGCCCCATATCCCTCCTGCCAGGGAGCACCCTGCACCTGCTCACTGCACTGGTCACAGGCTCTTCCTCCGGGATCCTGTGCCTTTAGCGGCTGGCTTTTCCCACTTTTTCCAGCAGAGTTCCCACTTCCACGGGGAGCATCCCTGGGCCACTGGACCATACTTGGCTCCCAGCAGACGGCTGGAGAGAAACCACCCAGATGAGCTCCTCCTCCGCAGGGCACAAGGGCACCACTACCAGCCCGCCGTGTGGTGTCCTGCCTCTGCAAAACCACCATCCAGTGTCAGCCAACAGACAAGGCCTTGGGCAGCACAAGCGAAGGCCCGATGTCTGGCACTGACGCTCGGGACGAGCTGATGGACTCGACGCCACCACCGCTGGCCATCATCTTCCGGACCCACCCGGCCCCGCACGATGCTATGGGCAGCACCACCGCCGGTCTCCTGTGCACCTCAGATGACCCCCGCGTCTGCAGTTGTCGTCTGGTCTCCCCTGGCTCCATAAGATGCCATGAGAGGCACAGATGATGGCCTCGGCCCTACCCGCAAGGCGGACGACGACCCAATGGTCACACTATTGCCTTTGGGAAAGGCATCTACAACTACCCCATGGTCCCAGAAGAGTCCATGGGCTGCATAGTCGCCAGCCTGAAGGCTGATTCCCAAGAAGAGCCGATGGACACGACACCATCCTCGATTGCCGACATCTTCCGTTAGCCCCCGTCCGCAAACAAGGCTTTGGGCAGCTCCCCCTTTGGCACAAAGGCCGGCAATGACGCTCTAGACGAGACCATGGACACGACACCACCCTCGAAGGCCGTCATCTTCCGGTCGCACCCGACCCTGCACGGGGCTGTGGGCAGCACCAACTATGGTGTGAGGGCTGGTAATGATGCTCAAGACGAGCCCATGGACACGGCACCACCCTCGATGGCCGTCTCCTTCCAGTCGCCAACGGCCCTTCATGGGGCCGTGGGCAGCACCACTTTCTGCCTGAGGTCTGGCAATTATGCTCAAGACGAGCACATGGACACAACACACCCTTCGATGGCCATCATTTTCCGGTCAACCCCCAGCCCCACACGAGGACATGGGCAGCAGCACTTCCAGCCCCTCCTGCACACCTCAGACACCCACCATGTGGGAAGTCATTCTCCGGACCACCCTGGACACACACGATGCCGTGGTAGGAATAGACGACGGCCTCAGACCTACACGCAAGTCGGACAATGACCCGATGTGCATGCCACCAACCTCGGGAAAGGAACTTGCTAGCCCCCCAGGGCCCCACACGAGGCCATTGGCAGAAACACTACCAGCATCCTGCACGCCTCAGACACCCACAGCACGGGCGGTTGTCCTCCGGTCAGCCCTGGACCCATAGAATGCCATGGTAGGCAGAGCCGATGGCCTCGGCCCTACCCCTAACTCAGGCTCCGACACAGTGGACACGCCACAGCCCTTGCCAATGGCTCCTACAGGTCTAACCCGGCTCCAGACAATGCCTATGTCCATATCCATTTAACAAAATCTTTCCCACAATATGTGTGTATATTTTATATTCACACTAAATCCTGCTGTTGCTAGTATGACTCTGCTGTTTACTCTTTGACTCGTCAAAGGAGGAAGAACACATATACATGAGTGATAATGTTCTCAGCCACACTTAACTATGCAACGTGTTCCATGCCCCAGTGACTGGGATGTGGAAGTAGACGCGTTTTATGACTGTGCGTGCTCACCGTGAGGTCTGCGTGCTGAGTGATTAATGGATGACAATCCATGGGAAGGCAAGTCCAGAGGAAGGAGACCGGGTTGGCTTATGTGGCCCCTTCCCTCTCTTCTCCCACTGCTCTGAGCTCACTGGGGGCTAGGGAATCCCTGCTGTGACACAGGAAACCACTCTTATAATTTTTTTTAAAACAAGTTTATTTCTGTATGTGTGTGCCTTGTGTAACTTAAGACATTGGCTGATCATCCTCACACATTCCCACTTCCCCACGAGAGAACGGATTTGGCATAAAGGTCCTCGAGTCTGAAGGAAGGACAGAAGGAAGTGCTTCTGCCTGCTGTGTGATTATTGAAATTTAAGCTTACTTAGAATTTATCAAGTAGCTTAGTTATATCAGAAAAGGTCCTCTTTAATGACTGCCTGGTCTGACTCTAACCTAAACTGCTAACATGTCAAACCACGTTGAGTTACAACTGTGACCACTTCTCTCTGACCCTAGAGTCTGCATGGTCTCCACCAGACTTAATAAACGCAGAATTCCTAACCTGCGAAGACCATGTTCTAGTTGGAGGGGAAGAAAGAGACAATGAATATCTGTATGATTTCTGGTAGCTTAGCCGGTAACAAACACTATGAAGAAATAAGGCAAGATATGGAGGACTGAGCTTAAAGGCAGAGAGAAGCAGGGCTTTCAAAATAAGCAGGGGACCGGTTAAGCCTTACCAGGGAGGTGGGACTTGAACAGTATAGAAGGAGGTAACAGAACAAGGTATCTGAGGGAAAATCATTCCATACAATGGGATAAATTACTGAAAAAGCCAAGAGGAAGGATGCTTGTGGTCTTCAGGGAGCAGTCAGTCAACAAATGCGGCTAGAATACTGTCAGCAAGGAGGGCAAAGAGGACTGGGTACAGAGGTATGGTTTGAAGTCCACGCACCACCATTTACTAGTTTTTTACTCACACGCTGTTGACTCGATGTGCAAATGTCTCGATGAACCTAGTGCAATCTGTCTCTAGCGCCTAGTTACCTTGCAGGCTTTTGGAAGCTTATGTAGGGAAGTGACATATAAGCTACCTTGTGAACTGTTCTGTACATAATTATACATGGTTAGACAAAAAGATGATGATAGATAGATAGATGATAGATTAGGTAGGAAAGATAATAGGTATAGATAGATTGAACAGATAGGTGATAGATAGATAGATAGATAGATAGATAGATAGATAGATAGATAGATAGATAGAAAGAAAGATAGAAAGAAAGATAGATAGATAGATAGCCATGATATATGGCCATGTTGTTAACTGTTTTTAAGGCTGGGGACGCTGATGGGAGGAGCGAGCACGTCAGACACTGATGATGTGCCTAAGTTCTTGGCTGTTGCCGCCTCCCAACCTGAAATATATGCATTGGGTTAGCAAATCCTCGCACTGCTGTAAATCTAAGCTCTGCCTCCCCCTACCTTCTTTAAAATCTCGCTGCCTGTCTTCCTAAATGGGAATTCCCCAGCCTCCATTTCTATAGACTGGTGAAATCTCGCCTGGGTATCTGCGTTCAAATAAACTACCGGGCCCTTTGTTGCCTCTCTGCACCTGCTTATTTCAGCTAGAATTTATCTTACACTGTTCTGTAAATAAGGATGGATGGGTAGACAAAAAGATAAAGACAGGTAGATGACATATAGTTGACAGGTGATAGATGATACTTTAGAAATAGATACATTAGATGATAGATATTCATATATTAGATGAATAGATTGATAGAGATGACAGATAGATAAGATATATATAAATGACAGATGATAGAATAGATAGGATAGATGATATAGGTATGTTAGATTAGATAGATACATGATAGATACAGAGTTATGAACTGAATTTTTGGCCCTCACCTCACCATCTTCTGCTCCTATTACCCCCTGCCGCCACCACACACACACACACACACACACACACACACACATACACACACACATACACACACACAAGTTCATATTTGAACTGAGACAAGGTTGAAGACCTAACCCCCACTGTCATGGTATTGGGAGGTCTGGCCTTTGGAGGTAATTGGGTTTGGAAGATACCATGAGGGTGTGAGTGGAGCTGCCATTATGCAATCAGTGCTATTAAGAGGAACTGAGGACAGAGCATTCTCCCTCGACCCTGTGAGGACAGATCAGGGATGCGACCGTATGCAGAAGAAGGGACCTCACCGGGAACTGAACCTGCCTTGATCTTGGACTTCTGCTTCCAGAATAGGGAGAAATCAGTGTCAATGGATGAAACCCCCACTCAATGACACTCTGGATATCAGTTTGAGTAGACTAACACAGACATGTAGGTATACAGAGACGCACTTAGATGATGGATGGAGAGAGCCTACACATACATATATGTGCTTAGCTGTCTGCATAGGTATCTGTATCCAACCACCTCTGCACTTTGAAGTCTGCTCCGTATGGAGGGAACAATAGGAGCAAAACTTATGCACGTTTCTTTTTAAATGTGTGGGCTGCAGTTTCCGATAAGTGGTGTCTCCGTTAACTCTCAGCCATGTGTGTGTGTCTGTACGTGTGTGTGTGTGTGTGCGTGTGTGTGTGTGTGTACACCATTGCCCCGATCGGTCTACAATCACAGGAGATGCAAAAGTAACAAAGGAACGCAGGATAAGGCAAACATCTTGCAAACTATGACCAGAAAGAGTACAGTTTTCCACTAGCCTCTGGGCATATCTTTGACAAGTGTTTCTATGCAATTTTAGAAAGATCTTGCTGGAAATGTTGCTGGGACCACTCTGAACCAACAAGTTACTTAAGGTAATAAGCCAGGACAGGAGAGCAGCAAAGAGCACAAACGGTGTGTCTCCTATGTATCAGGCCAAGGTGTACAGGCTTTAATTCTACTATACCAATTCATCTCACCATGGCTGACGTGGGATAACCTTATACATCACTTTCATCTGTGAGTAAAAAGTTACTTCAGAATCACCTCCGTTAACAGAAAATTAATAAGGGTGGCGACATAAATATTCCAAGAATTCCTGCCACCATCACCCAACTCTTTATGCTCAGTGCACTTTTCATACTAATGGAAACATAGATCTCAGTGCTGCTTTTCCATTACAGATAGACCTCACTCACATCTAAATGCCTAAATGCACTGAAACTCCACATCACCTTGACAGCAGAGGGGAGCAGTTCTCCCACAAGCTAGTTGGCCTGCCACCTCAGCAAGCCCATAGGCCAATGGCCCACAAGAGCCCCGTGTGTCACCAAAAGGCAGTTCCCTTAACCAGTGACTACACGCATGCTCTCTGGAGATGGGAAACCAAGCAGGGCAGCCGAGGTGACATCAGTGCACAGGCAAAAATACATACTACTGGGCATGACCCTGCCTCTGCCCCACAGGCATGCCAGTGTGCTCCCTGCCTGGGGCCTCGGATATGCCCACAGCTCACGCAGCCGCCACAGCAGGAACGTCCCAGGGGCAGAGCAGCCAGAAGGCCCTGGTCCTCACAGGTTAAAGAGCCCAGCCCAACAAACACACTATCCACACCCAGCAAACTCGTGCCACCTACGCAGGAGAAGTTCCCACACAAGGCTACACCTCTCAAGACCCAAACACCAGCTAATTCACATAAACAAACACAAGGAATTGAGACTGAGAAGAACACAGAGGAATCAAAGTGCACCTAGTGACAGAACGTTGACAAAAGTGAGAAAACAGATACATAAACAGACAGATGATTTATACATAGATTGGACTTATATACATACATATAGATGATAGATTAATGAGATAGATACACAGATGATAGTAGATAGATGAAAGACCATAGATAGATATATGACAGATATATAGACAGGTAGATAGATTACATAGATAGATAAAGAGATAGGTAGGTAGGTAGATAGGAAGGCATCATACTAAACAAAGCTATCTTTCCCTCAAGACCATCTACATGCTCACTTACAAAGACTCACTTGAGATCCAAGGACACACACAAACTACAAGCTGAAGGGGCTGGGAGAGGTACCCAACACAAGTGAAACTGAGAAACAAACAAACAAACAAATGGATTCTGTCTGAGTCCTTAGAGACAGTTAGTAGAAAATAGCTCTATCTAGCCACTGTGAATTCTTTTTGTTTGGCTTCAGCAGTGCCCAGCCATAGATATAGTGGTAGAGCAACGTCCTTCTCATTTTTTCTCACCTCAATAAATGAATTGCTGTAATAATATTCATCTGGGCTTTTGAAATCAGTGCGTTTTATGATGTTCACGAAGGTAAAGGAGTAATAGACACCTAAAGAGGGAAGTTTGGACATTCAAATAAACACATCACTCCACTACACACTCTTTGTTCCCAACTACTCCTGTCTAGAAATAGGTGTTCCTTTTTATTTGTCCCTCCTCCTTTCAGCGATGATCACGCCAATGTCCCTCAAACTTGGTATTGAGCAAAGCACCAAGTATACTTTTCTGTATTCAACAGGCCCAGAGGAAGGATAGTTCTGGTCTTCAGTGTGGACTTAGTCAATTAATGCGGCTAATTACAGTCAGCAAGGGAGAAGGAGGTAAAGGAGGACAGAGGACAGAGATACGGGTTCACATCCCTGCACCACAATTTACGGGTTTTGTAAGCACAAGTGGCTAAATCGACCTGCAAGTGTCTCAGGAAGCCAGTAATCTAACTACGGCATAGTTACCTTGAAAAATTTTTGGAAGCATAATGTAGGGAAGTGATGTAGGCCATGTTGTTAAATGTTCTGTACGTAAGGGTAGATTGGCAGACAAAAAGATGATTGAATCTTAGATAGATAGATAGATGACAGATGATAGAATGACAGATGATAGACATGATAGGTAGATAGGAAGATAGATTGATAGACAGAGAGATGATAGATAGATAGAAAGATAGATAGATAGATAAATAGAAAGATAGAAGGATAGACAGATAGAAAGATACACACAGATACATATCAATTAACACAAAGCTATTGCTCATAACCAGGAGATCAATGGTGAAAGCACATAACGAAACTACAAACTAAAAGGAAGAATGAAGTCCAGTTTAAAAACTGCAGTTTGCAGCCATAAGAAGAAAACAAATGCTACCATTTGCAAAGACGTGGATGAAGCGAGACGGTAGTAGGCTCAGTGAAATATTCCAGGCGGAGAAAGACAAGTACCAAATGATTTCACTCATGTGTGGAGTATAACAACAAAGAAACACTGAAAAAAAAAACAGCAGCAGTCTCACAGAACCCGAATGTGGAGTAACAGTTACCAAAGGGAAAAGGACTGGGAAGGGTGGTTGGGAAGGGAGGGATAAGGGTGGGGAGAAAGAAAAGGGAGATTAGGATAAGCATGTATAATGCGTGAGGGCGGGGTCGCATGGTGAGTGCTGTACAACACAGAGAAGACAAGTAGATATTCTACAGCATATTACTACACGCTGAAGGACAGCGACTGTAATGGGGTGTGTGGGGGGTACATCGTGAACGGGTCTACAGCATTCAAATCTGCTAACTGACAGCAACTGTAAGAGGTTTTTGGGAGGGACTTGGTGAAGGGGGGAGTCTAGTAAACATAATGTTCTTCACGTGATTGTAGATTAATGATAACAAAAACAATTTTTTAAGTGCAATAAGGGCACAGCTCTGAATCATCAGAATAAAAGGACAGGCTTTGAGTGCTCCAAACAAATGACATAGGGTTAAAAGAAAGGATGAAAACTCAAGACCACCTTCGTGCTCCCTTACAGGAGACTCTCTTGTGATCCAAGGACACAGACAATCTAAAAGCCGAAGGGGTGTGAACAGGTACCCAAAACAGTGAAACTGAAAAACAAACATTCCTAGAATGGATTCTGTTTGAGTCCACAGAGACAGTCAGTAGAAAATAGCCCTATCTGGACAACGTGAATTCTTTTTGTTTGGTTTCAGCATTGCCCAGCCATAGATTTAGTGGTACAGCAACGTCTTTCTCATTTTCTCTCAACTCAACAATTGAATTGCTATAAAAGTATACATCTGGACCTTTGAAATCAGTGGGTTTTATGAAGTTCATGAATGTAAAGAAGTAATAACTATATAAAGAGGGAAGTTTGGACACTGAAATAAACACGTCACTCCACAACACACTCTTTGCTCCCAACTGCTCCTGTCTAGCAACTGGTGTTCCTTTTCATTTGTCGTTCCATCCTATCAGCGGTGATCACGCCGATGTCCCTCAAACATGGTGGTGAGCAAAGCACCAAGTTTATTTTCTGTTAAAAACCAGCCCCGAGGAAGGATACTTGTGGTCTTCAAGGAGCCCTTAGTCAATGAATGTGGCTAAATACAGTCAGCAAGTGAGAAGGAGATAAAAGAGGCAGAGGACAGAGACAAGGCTTCAAGTCCCTGCACCACAATTTCCTGGTTTTGTAATTTCACGTGGCATACTCGACCTGCAAGTGTCCTGGTGAAACCAGTGCTCTGCCTATGGCCTTGTTAACTTGCAAGATTTTTGGAAGCATAATGTAGGGAAGTGGCATAGGCTATGTGGTAAACTGTTCTGTACACAAGGACAGATGGGGAGAAAAAAAGTTGATCGATTGATTAATAGATAGATAGATAGATAGATAGATAGATAGATAGATAGATAGACAGATAGATAGATATAGGAACATATTGATTAACACAAAGCTATAGCTCATAACCAGGAGAGCAATGGTGAAAGCACATAGCGTAATTAAAAATAAAAAAGAATAATGAAATCCAGTTTAAAAAGTCCACTAAGCAGATATAAAAGTAAACAAATCCTATCATTTGCAAAAACATGGATGGAGCTAGAGGGTATTATGCTCAGTGAAATAGGCCAGGAGGAGAAAGTCAAGTACCAAATGATTTCACTCATGTGTGGAGTATAACAACAAAGAAAAACTGAAGGAAAAAAACGACAGCAGACTCACAGAACCTGTCAGTGGACTAACAGTTACCAAAGGGAAAGGGACTGGACAGGGTGGTTGGGAAGATAGGAATAAGGGTGGGGAAAAGAAAGGGGTAATTAGGATTACCATGTATAATGTGTGGAGTGGGGGGTCATTGAGTGGTCGGTACAACACATAGAAGACAATTAGTGATTCTACAGCATATTACTACATGCTGATAGACAGCGACTGTAATAGGTTGAGTGTGGGGGTTATGGTGAAGGGCTTTAGAGCATCCAACTATGCTGATGGGCAGCGACTATAGCGGGATTTTTGGGGGGACTTGGTAAAGGGGGTAGACTAGTTAAAATAATGTTCATCATGTGATTGTATATTAGCGATAAATAAATATTTCATACTGCAGTAACAGCACAGCTCTCAAATATCAGAATAAAAGGACAGGCTTTCAGTGCTCCTATCAAAAGACACAGGGTTGGAAGTAGGGATGAAAATTCAAGACCACCTACGTGCTGCCTTACTGGAGACTCACTTGAGATTCAAGGACAAAGACAAACTTCAAGCCGAAGGGTTGGGGACAGGAACCCTGCACAAGTGAAACTGAGAAAAAAACAAACAAACATATGGATTCTCTTTGATTACCCAGAGACAGACAGTAGAAAATAGCCATATCTAGCCACCGTGAATTCTTTTTGTTTGGTTTCAGCAGTGCCCAGCCATAGATTTAGTGGTGCAGCAATGTCCTCCTCATTTTCTCTCTCCTCAACAACTGAATTGCTGTAATAATATGCGTCTGGGTCTTTGAAATCAGTGTGTTTAATGATGTTCCTGAATGTAAAGATGTAATAACCAGACAAAGAGAGAAGTTTGTACACTCAAATATACACTTCACAACACACTCTTTGCTCCCAACTGCACATATCTAGAAATTGGTGTTCCATTTTATTTGTCCCTCAGTCCTATAAGCGGTGTTCATGCCGATGTCCCTCAAATATTGTGGTGAGCAAGGCACCAAGTTTACTTTCTGTGGACAACAGGCCCATTGGATCAATTCTTGTGGTCTTCAGGGAGCACTTAGTCATTGAATGTGGCTAAATACAGTCAACCAGTGAGAAGAATATAAAAGATAATACAGACACAGGTTCAAGTCCCTGCAGCACCATTTCCTGGTTTTGTAGGTACACGCGGCTAACTCGACCTGCAAGTGTCTCGGTGAACCCAGTGCTCTCCCTATGGCCTAGTGACATTGCAAGATTTTTGGAAGCATAATGTAATGAAGTGACATAGGCTATGTTGCTAAATGTTCTCCACAAAAGGTCAGACAGGCATTCTAAAACATGATTGATTGATTGACAGAGATAGATAGATAGATAGATAGATAGATAGATAGATAGATAGATAGACAGACAGATGGATAGATAGATATAGGTACATATCGATTAACGTAAAGTTATTTCTAATAACGAGGAGAGCAATGGTGAAAGCACATAGCGAAACTACAGACAAAAGAGAAGACAGAAATCTAGTTTAAAAAGAACAATAAGCAGCTGTAAGAAGAAAAAAATCCTACCATTTGAACAACGTGGATGGAGCTAGAGGGTATTTTGATCAGTGAAAAAGGCTATGCAGAGAAAGACAAGTACCAAATGATTTCACTCATATGTTGAGTATAACAACAAAGAAAAACTGAAGGAAAAAAACAGCAGCAGACTCACAGAACCCAAGAGTGGACTAACAGTTACCAAAGGGAAAGGGACTGGGCAGGGTGGGTGGGAAGGGTTTGATAAATGTGGGGAGAAAAAAAGGGGGCATTAGGATTAGCATGTATAATGTGTGGGTGGGGGGAGCATGGGGAGGGCTGTACAACACAGTGAAGACCAGTAGTGATTCTACAGCCTCTTACTACACGCTGATGGAAAGCGACTGTAACGGGGTGTGGGGGGGCATGGTAATGGGTCTACAACATCCAACTATGCTGATAGACAGCTACTGTAACGGGGTTTTTGGGGGGAGACGTGGTGTTCTTGGTGATCATAATGTTCTTTGCGTGATTGTGGATTAATGATAACAAAAAAAATTTTTAAAGTGCAATAAGGACATAGCTCTCAATTCTCAGAATAAAAGGACAGGCTCTTCAGGACTCCAATGAAAAGACACAGGGTTAAAAGAAGGGATGAAAACTCAAGACCACCTACGTGCTCCCTTACAGGAGACTAACTTGAGATCCAAGGACGAAAATGAACTACAAGTTGAGGGGGTGGAAACATAGCTCTCAACGCTACTATTCCATTTCAGATAGACCTCACTCACATCTAAATGCATAAATGCACTGAAATTCCACCTCCAACTTGACAGCAGAGGGGAGCAGTTTCCCCACAAGCTAGCTGGGCTGCCACCTCAGCAATCCATGGACCACTGGCCCTGAAGAACCCCGTGTGTCACCAAAAGGCAGTTCCCTTAACCAGTGACTACACGCATACTCTCTGAAGATGGGCCACCAAGCAGGGCCACCGAGGTTACATCGGTGCACAGGAAAAAAGACATACTACTGGGCATGTACCTACCACGGACCCGCAGGCCCACCAGGGTGCTCCCTGCGTGTGGCCTCGGATATTCCCTGCAGCTCATGCAGCCACCACAGCAGGAACGGCCCAGGGGCAGAGCAGCTGGAGGGCACTGGGCTGCACAGTTTCAAGAGCGCAGCCCACCAACCACACTATCCACACCCAGCAGACTCGTGCCACCTACACAGGAGAAGTTCCCACCCAAGGCCAATCCTCTCAAGACCCAAACACACAGCTAACTCACAAAAACAAACACAAGGAATTGAGACTGAGAAGGAAACAGAGGAATCAAAGTGCACCTAGGGACAGAACGTTGACAAAAGTGAGAAAACAGATATATAGAGAGACAAATGATTGATACATAGATTCGACTGATATACATACATATAGATGATAGATTAATTAGATAGATACACAGATGATAGTAGATAGGTGACAGACCATACATAGATAGATGACACATAGATAGATAGAAAGATTACATAGATAGGTAAAGAGATAGATAGGTAGGTAGATAGGAAAGCATCATACTAAACTAAGCTATCTTTCACTCAAGATCATGTATGTGCTACCTTACAGGAGACTCACTTGAGATCCAAGGACATGGACAAATTAAAAGCTGAAGGGGAAGTGACAGGTACCCAAAAAAAGTGAAACTGAGAAACAAACAAACAAATGGATTCTGTTTGAGTCCCCAGAGACAGTCAGTAGAAAATAGCCCTAGCTGGCCACCATGAATTTTTTTTGTTTGGTTTCGGCAGTGCCCAGAAATAGATTCCGTTGTACAGCAAAGTCCTTCTCAATTTTTCTCACCTCAATAACAGAATTGCTGTAATAATATGCATCTGGGCTTTTGAAATCAGTGCGTTTTATGATGTTCATGAATGTAAAAAGTAATAACCACTTAAGAGTGAAGGTTGGACACTCAAATAAACACGTCACTCCACAACACACTCTTTGTTCAAAACTGCTCCTGTCTAGAAATAGGTGTTCATTTTTATTTGTCCCTCCTCCTATCAGAGGTGATCATGCCGATGTCCTTCAAACTTGGTGATGAGCAAAGCACCAAGTATACTTTTCTGACTACAACAGGCCCAGAAGAAGGATACTTGTGGTCTTCAGGGAAGACTTAGTCAATTATTGTGGCAAATTAGAGTCAGCAGTCGAGAAGGAGATAAAAGATGTCAGAGGACAGAGATACGGGTTCAAGTCCCTGGACAACGATTTACTGGTTTTGTAAGCACACGCGGCAGACTCGACCTGCAATTGTCTCAGTGTACCCAGTGCTCTCCATACGTCCTAGTTACTTGGCAAGATTTTTGGAAGCATAATGTAGGGAAGTGACATAGGCGATGTTGTTAAGTTTTCTGTACATAAGGATAGATGGGAAGACAAAAAGATGATTAATTCATAGATACATAGGTAGATGAGAGATTATAGATAGATGATAGACATGATAGATAGATGATAGGAAGATAGATAGATAGATAGATAGATAGATAGATAGATAGATAGATAGATAGAAAGATAGAAGGATAGATAGATAGGTAGACAGACAGACAGACAGTTACACAGATTCAGATACATATAGATTAACACAAAGCTATTGCTCATAACCAACAGATCAATGGTGAAAACACATAGCGAAACTACAAACAAAAAGGAAGAATGAAGTCCAGTTTAAAAAGTGCAGTAAGAAAACATAAGAAGAAAACAAATCCTACCAATTGCAATGACGTGGATGTAGCAGGACGGTAGTATGCTCAGTGAAATAGGCGAAGTGGAGAAAGACAAGTACCAAATGATTTCACTCATGGGTTGAATATAACAACATAGAAACTCTGAAGGAAAAAAACAGCAGCATACTCACAGAACCGAAAAGCGGACTAACAGTTACCAAAGGGAAAGGGACTGGGCAGGGTGGTTGTGAAGGGAGGGATGAGGGTGTGGAGAAAGAAATGGGAGATTAGGATTAGCATGTATAATGCGTGGGGTCAGGAGGGTTTGGATAGGGCTGTACAACACAGAGAAGACAAGTAAAGATTCTACAGCATCTTACTACACGCAGATGGACTGCGACTGTAATGGTGTGTGGGGGGTGGTTCATGGTGAAGGGGTCTACAGCATTCAACTCCGCTGATTGACAGCATCTGTAAGAGGTTTCTAAGGGTGCATTGGTGAAGGGGGGAGCCAAGTAAATATAATGTTCTTCACGTGATTGTAGATTAATGATAATAAAAAAAATTTTTAAGTGCAATAAGGGCACAGCTCTGAATCATCAGAATAAACGGACAGGCTTTGACTGCTCCAAACAGAAGACACAGGGTTAAAAGTAGGGATGAATATTCAAGACCACCTACGTGCTTCCTCACAGGAGACTCACTTGAGATGCAAGGACAGAGACAAACTACAAGCCGAAGGGGTTGGAACAGGTACCCAACACAAGTGAAACTGATAAACAAACAATCAAAAATATAGATTCTGTTTGTGTCTCCAGAGATAGTCAGTAGAAAATAGCCCTATCAAGCCACCGTGAATTGTTTTCTTTTTTTTCATCCGTGCCCAGCCATAGATTTAGTGGTACAGCAACGTCCTTCTCATTTTCTCTCACCTCAACAACTGAATTGCTGTAAAAATATGCGTCTGGGCCTTTGAAATCAGAGGGTTTTATGATGTTCACGAATGTAAAGTAATAACCAGATAAAGAGGGAAGTTTGGAAACTCAAATATACACTTCACTCCACAACACACAATTTGCTCCCAACTCCACATGTCTAGAAATTGGTGTTCCTTTTTATTTGTCCCTCCCTCCTATCAGAGGTGATCACGCCAATGTCCCTCAAACATGGTTGTGAGTAAAGCACCAAGTTTTCTTTCTGTGGACAACAGGCCCAGAGGAACAATACTTGTGGTCATCACGGAGCACTTAGTCAATGAATGTGGCTAAATAGAGTCAGCCAGTGAGAAGAAGATAATAGAGGGTACAGACACAGGTTCAAGTCCCTGCACAATCATTTACTGGTTTTGTAGGTACACGTGGCTGACTCGACCTGCAAGTGTCTCAGTGAACCGAGTGCTCTTCCTACATCCTAGTTACCTTGAAAGAGTTTTGGAAGCATAATGTATTGAAGTGACATAGGAAATGTTGTTAACTTTTCTGTACATAAGGACAGATGGGCAGACAAAACGATGATTAATTCATAGTTAGGTAGATAGATGACTGATGATAGATGATAGAAATGATAGATAGGAAGTTAAGCAGATAGATAGATAGATAGTAGGAAAGATAGGTAGATAGATAAATTGATAGATAGATAGATAGATAGATAGATAGATAGATAGATAGATAGATAGATAGATAGATAGATAGATAGATAGATAGATAGACAGACAGACAGATAGATGTATAGATAGATAGTTAAGGATACATATCGATTAACACAAATCTATTGCTCATAACTGGGAGATTAATTGTGAAAACACATAGTGATACTACAAAACAAAAGGAAGAATGAAATGCAGTTTAAAATGTGCAGTAAGCAGCCATAAGAAGAAAACAAATCCTATTATTTACAATGATGTGGATGGAGCTAAACGGTAGTATGCTCAGTGAAATAGGCCAGGAGGAGAAACACAAGTACCAAATGATTTTACTCATGTGTGGAGTACAACAACAAAGAAAAACTGATGGAAATAAACAGCAGCAGAATCACAGAACCTGTGAGTGGACTAACAGATACCAAAGGGAAAGGTACTTGGCAGGGTGGGTGATAAGGGAGGGTTAAGGGCAGGAAGAAAGAAAGGGAACATTATTATTAGCATGAATAATGCATGGGGTCGGTTGGGCATGGGGAGTGCTGTACAACACAGAGAAGAGAAATAGTGTTTCTTCAGCATATTTCTACACGCTGATGGACAGCGACTGTAACGGGGCTTTTCGGGGGGACTTGGTGTACTTGGTGATCATAATGACATTCACGTGATTGTAGATTAATGATAACAAAAAATTTTTTTTATGTACAATTAGGACACAGCTCTCAATTGTCACAATAAAAGGACAGACTCTGAGTGCTACAATCAAAATACACAGGGTAAGAGGAAGGGATGAAAACTCAAGACCACCTATGTGCTCCCTTAGTGGAGACTCACTTGAGATCCAAGGATACAGAAAAACTACAAGCTGAAGGGGCGGGGACAGGTACCCTACAAAAGTGAAACTGTGAAACAAACAAATGGATTCTGTTTGAGTACCCAGAGACAGTCAGTAGAAAAAAGCCCTATCTAGCCACCATGAATTCGTTTGGTTTCAGCAGTGATCAGCGATAGATTTAGTGGTACAGCAACGTCCTACTCATTTATTCTTAAATCAACAACTGAATTGCTCTTATAATATGTGTCTGGGCTTTGGAAATCAGTGGGTTTTATGATGTTCTTGAATGTAAAGAAGTAATAACCACCTAAAGAGTTTGGACAATCAAACAAACACGTAACTCCACAACTCTCTCATTGCTCCCAAGTGCTCCTGTCTAGAAATAGGTGTTCCTTTTTATTTGCCCCACCTCCTATCAGCGGTGCTCACGCCGATGTCCCTCAAACTTGGTGGTGAGCAAAGCACCATGTATACTTTTCTGTCTTCAACAAACCCAGAGGAAGGATACTTGTGGTCTTCAGTGAGCACTTGGTAAATGAATGTGGCTAAATACAGTCAGGAAGCGAGAAGGAGTTATAAGAGGACAGAGGACAGAGATATGGGTGCAAGTCATTGCAACACCATTTACTGGTTTTGTCAGCACACGTGGCTGACTTCACCTGCAAGTGTCTCAATGAACCCAGTGCTCTCTCTACGGCCCAGTTACTTGCAAGATTTTTGAACGCATAGTGTAGGAAGTGACATAGGCGATGTTGTTAACTATTCTGTACATAAGGATAGATGGGAAGAGAAAAAGATGATTGATTCATAGATAGATGGATGGATGGTAGATGATAGATGGATACACAGATAGATGACAGACGTGAAAGATAGGTGATAAGAAGATAGATAGGTAGGTAGATAGATAGATAGATAGATAGACAGATAGATAGATAGATAGATAGATAGGTAAAAAGATAGATAGAAAGATAGAAAGAAAGATAGAAGGATAGATAGATAAAAGACAGATAGTTAGATAGATAGATAGATGATAGATAGATAGATAGATATACAGATAGATAGATAGATAGTAAGAAAGATAGAAGGATGGATAGACAGACAGACAGATGGATAGATAGATACGGATACATATCGATTAACACAAAGCTATTGCTTATAACCAGGAGATCAATGGTAAAAGCACATAGCGAAACTACAAACAAAAAGGAAGAATGAAATCAAGTTTAAAAAGTGCAGAAAGAAGGCATAAGAAGAAAACAAATCGTACCATTTGCAATGACGTGGAAGAAGCTAGAAGGTAGTATGCTCAGTGAAATAGACCTGGAGGAGAAAGACAAGTACCAAATAATTTCACTCACGTGGAGTATAACAACAAAGAAACACTGAAGTAAAAAAACAGCAGCAGACTCACAAAACCCGAAAGTGGACTAACAGTTACCAAAGGGAAAAGGACTGGGCAGGGTGGTTGGGAAGGGAGGGTAAGGGCGGAGAGAAAGAAATGGGAGATTAGGATTAGCATGTATAATGCATGTGTTTGGAGGGCCATGGGTGGGGCTGTACAACACAGAGAAGACAAGTAGAGATTCTACAGCATCTTACTAAACGATGATGGACAGCGACTGTAACGGGGTGTGTGTGGGGGGACATGGTGAAGTAGTCTACAGCATCCATCTCCGCTGATTGACAGTAACTGCTAGAGGTTTTTGGGGGGGACTTGGTGAAGGGGGGAGCCTAGTAAACATAATGTTCCTCACGTGATTGTTGATTAATGATAACAAAAAAAATTTTTTAAGTGCAAAAAGGGCACAGCTCTGAATCATCAGAATAAAAGGACAGGCTTTGAGGACTCCAATTCAAAAGACACAGGGTTAAAAGAATGGATGAAAACTCAAGATCACCGATGTGATCCCTTACAGGAGACTCACTTGAGATCCAAGGACACAGACAAACTACAAGCCATAGGGGTGGGGAGAGGTACCCAACACAAGTTAATCCGAAAAACAATCAATCAAATGGACTCTGTTTGTGTCCCCAGAGACAGTCAGTAGAAAATAGCCCTATCTGGCCACCGTGAATGCTTTTTGTTTGGTATCAGCAGTGCCCAGACATAGATTTAGTGGTGCAGCAACATCCTTCTCATTTTCTCTCAACTCAACAACTGAATTGCTGTAATAATATGGGTCTGGGCCTTTGAAATCTGTGTTTTTTATGAAGTCCACGAATGTAAAGAAGTGATAACCAGATAAAGAGGGAAGTTTGCACACTCAAATAAACACTTCACTCCACAACACACTCTTTTATCCCAACTGCTCCTGTCTAGAAAGTGGTTTTCCTTTTAATTTCTCCCTCCCTCCTATCAGGGTTTATCACGCCGATGTTCCTCAAATATGGTGGTGAGCAAGCAGCAAGTTTACTTTTCTGTCGACATCAGGCCCAGAGGAAGGATTCTTGTGCTCTTCAGGGAGCGCTTAGTCAATGAATGTGGCTAAATACTGTCAGCAAATGAGAAGGAGATAAAAGAGGAGAGAGGACAGAGACACGAGTAAAAGTACCTGCACCACCATTTTCTGGTTTTGTAGGTACACTTCTGAGTCAACCTGCAAGTGTCTCGGGGAACCGAGGACTCTCCTTATGACCTAGATACCTTGCAAGATTTATGGAAGCATAACGTAGCGAAGGGACATAGTCTATGTTGTTAACTGTTCTGCATACAAGGACAGATGTTCAGACAAAAAGATGACTGATTGATTGATAGATAGATAGACATACAGACAGATAGATAAATGTAGGTACATATCGACTAACACAAAGGTATTGCTCATAACCAGGAAAGTAATGGTGAAAGCACATAGCGAAAATACAGACCAAAGAGAAGATAGAAATCCAGTTTAAAAAGTGTAGTAAGCAGCCGTTAGAAGAAAACAAATCCTACCATTTGCAACAATGTGGATGGAGCTAGAGGGTATTATGCTCAGTGAAATAGGCCAGGCGGAGAAAGACAAGTTCCAATTGATTTCACTCATGTGTGGAGTAGAACAACAAAGAAAAACTGAAGGAAAAAAACAGCAGCGGACTCACATAACCCGAGAGTGCACTAACAGTTACCAAAGGGATAGTGACTGGGCTAGGTGGGTGGGAAGGGAAGGATAAGGGAGTTAGAAAGGAAGGTGGCATTAGGATTAGCATGTATAATATGTGGGGGCCGTTGCACATGGCGAGGGCTGTACAACACAGAAAAGTCAATTAGAGATTCTACAGCATCTTACTACACGATGATGGACAGCGACTGTAACGTGGTGTGTGTGTGTGGGGACATGTTGAAGGGTTGTACAGCATCCAACAACGCTGATGGATAGCGACTATAACAGGGTTTGGGGGAAGGACTTGGTGTTCTTGGTGATCATAATGTTCTTCGCGTGATTGTAGATTAATGATGACAAAAAAGTTATTTTATGTGCAATAAGGACACAGCTCTCAATTGTCAGAATAAACGGACAGGCTCTGAGTGCTCCAATCAAAAGACACATGGTTAAAAGAAGGGATGAAAACTCAAGACCACCTACAGGAGACTCACTTGGTATCCAAGGACGAAGAATAACTACAAGTTGAGTGGGTGGGAACAGGTACCCTAGACAAGTGAAACTGAAAAAGAAAAACAGAAAAAAGATGTGCTGATGGGATTAATGACCTGGCTCACATGAGAGTGGATGCGGAAACCTCCTCCCAAAATCAAAATCACATACATATGTACTATTTGGAAATAGAACAACTACATCAAATTGTGGAAGAACAGCAGGGAGGAAAGCTGCTATGGCAGCCTGTCACCTCAAGGAGAAGTGTGACGTACAGCCCTGGAGATGTGCTCTGTGAGCACGAACCTACTGTACATGTGGTGCGCACAGGAGGATTGGTAGGGTTGGATAGCAAAGAGAGGCAGAAGACTTCGAGAGTCTTGAGGTTCCAGCCACTTGTGGAACAACACAGGGATCCACATCCGGCCGCTGTGGGACAGAAGAAAGGTGGACAGTCTGAGAGACTTCCTAACAGCGAGAGAACTGCTAAAGTGGAGAGGCTTCCACAGGGCTCACCACTCAGTAGAAAGGACAGGTGCGCCAAATTGCATGGGTGCACTCTGCCCGGCAGGCGATGTAGCTTTCAGGAGCTCCGGTCGCTCCATCCCCCTGGCTGCCCTCGCAGCTCTGAGGCCCCTTACTGTGCTGTAACTGGTACATGGCCTGACTCCCCGCCGTCACTGGCCTGCAAAACGCCACCCCCACCTACGGCAGCTTCTCCCTGCATGCTCCACACTCTGGCCCTGGCAGTGGAGATGGGCACTGCGGCTTGGACGCAGGAAAGACCTCTTACCTCCCAGCGGTTCTGGGCACCGGTACCGCGCCCCTAGGACCCCTACCATCCAACCAAGGGCTGTGCATCTCCAGAGACTAAAGCTTCTGGTAGCTAGAGTGCACCACCTACAAAAATGAACCTTCAAGGGAACGTGGTAACTGAACTCAAATCAATCTTCGTGAGAAAGAGATCTCAAAATTAACATCAGGAGCATGCTCAGGGAGCTAGAGAAAATAAAACAGTCAATGTCACTCGAACGAAATTCTCTCTCTAACTTTCTCTCAGGAGCGCTGCTGAGGGCCTGTTCTGAGAGGGGTGCTGCGACTGCAGAACAGGAATTGCACAGATCTCGGGTCCACCCCAGCCAGTGCCAGGACACTCCCACATGGGCTCTGACTGAACTGCAAAGGGGGGACGCCGCACGTCTAACTCCGCAGAAAAGACAATAGTGCCGCATGCTAGCTTTCCCATCAATGACTAGAGGCTACATGGCTCCACCGATACCAGGTGAAATCAACACCCCGGGATTCATCTCCTTGGCAATTTTTTTTACCTATGACCCTAGAAAGCAGCACATGGAAAGATACAACCTACCAGTCTCCACAAAACCTCACCTCTCAGTTTTACGCTAGATATTCCTGCATCACAGCTTCTCTTCATTCCAGTTTTCTCGGCTCGTTGGTGTTAAAAAAAAATTAGTTAGATTTGGAATGAAGTGGTAGGGGGTTTAGTAAGATTCTCTTTGACCACCATCAGTAGAACCAAAATACATCCTTGAGTATGGGAGAATATATTCACTGAAGACAGATTTGATAAGGCATTGCCATCCAAAACATGTATGAAGAGTTCATGGACCTGAACACACAAAATGCAAATGAATCCAATTACAAAATGGGCAGAGGATCTGAACAGACACGTCTCCACAGAATTAATTTCAAGTGGCCGACAGGCACATGAAAAGACGCTCCACATTGCTAACCATCAGAAAAATGCCCATTAAAACCACGATGGGGTATCACCTCACAAAAGTTAGGATGGCCACCACCCAGAAGACAGACAACAACAGATGTCGGTAAGGGTGTGGAGAAAGGGGAACCCTCCTACATTGCTGGTGGGAATGTCAGTTAGCTCAACCATTGTGGAAAGCAGTATGGAGGACTCCCCCCCAAAAAAAGAACAAATACCATCTGACCCAGAAATTCCTCTCCTAGGAATTTACCCTAAGAGTGCAGGAGCCCAGTTTGAAAGAGACAGATGCACCCCTATGTTGATCGCAGCACTCTTTACAATACCCAAGAAATGGAAGAAACCTAAGTGTCCATCAGGAGATGAATGGATAAATGTCCCGGCCAGTGGGGAGTTCAACAAGGGCTCGAGGGGAAGTTAAACTGGATGAGAGACAAACCAGACACAAAGAAGGAGACCAAGTCGAAAGTCTTATCAAGGTCTCAAAGTTTATTGTTACAAGGTAGATGATATAAGAGCTGGGAGGAGGAAACTGCCCCCGCTGAAGTGGCAAGGATTATCTAGGTTGCTAGGATACCTAAATGAAGAATGTTCTCTGGAAAAGATCATGTGTGGGGGATTACTGAGAAAAGACAGAATGTTTTACTAAGGAGGAGATGTTATCACAGCAGCTGCTTAATCTCTATCCCAGTGTCTAATCTCAAGCTGGTCAATTGATCTTTCCTAAACGGGGCAGGCTTGAGAAACTAGAGGCCTAGGTGAAAAGGGCGAGACCATTGTTTCTATCGCCTACAGTTCCGACATCTCCTCCCTTCTTTTATACAAAAGAGGGGGAGGCCCGCTATTTAGTGGTGGGCATTAACCAATTGGGGGAGTAGTTACCTGGCTCCTCCGAGACTCCCCATTGACGGGGGTCAACGTTGACCCTTGGTATCTTTTGTTTAGGGTACGAACGGCGTATTTATTTTAGATACCAACCTCCATGCAAATTAGGTTTTTCTCTCAGGGAATTCAGAGGCGGTTCACGGAACTTCCCTTGCGATGCTTACCTTCGCACCCACATTGGTGCCCATATCGCACACACTTTATTGTGAGCCGATATGCATAGGTCTGAATCCTATGCAGCTTCTAAAGGAGGGGCGTCATCTGGCACATCTTAGCCTTAGTACGCCAGGTCAAGCCAGTGATAGTGGACTTGTATCTGTCTTCAGAGGGCAGTATTGATCTGTTCTCTAATGAAGGTGGTAATTCTCAGGAAGGCCCAAGTTCCAAGGGAGAGCACAAGCATGAGACTAAGGAAGGGTCCTAGTATAGGGAGAAGATAAGGACGAAACCCGCTCATCCCAGTCCATAGGGGATTTTCAAACAATTTTTTCTTTCTTTGCACGAGATCTTCTCGAAGCCTTTTTATTTTGTCACGAACTACTCTGGACTTGACTGCATAGAAGCAGCATTTCTCTTCTAAGGCTATGCAGATTCCGCCTTGTTCCGTGGTGAGAAGGTCTAGGCCACGCCTGTTCTGTAAGACTACTTCTGCAAGGGAATCTATTTGGTCTTGAAGATCTTGTAAGGTTCTGCGAAGAAGGTGAAAACGCGAGAGTTGATGGGCTTCATCTTTTTATAAGGTGCTGTTAAGAAGTGTGAATATGCCAAAAAGGATCCAGTAAGTGGTAACAAGAATAGTCTGCTGTACAAGGGTCCACTGGGGAGTGGTGGAGGCAGCAAGTCCTATGCCTAAGATAAAGGAAAGGACTAAACCGGCGGCCAGAATCTATGGAGAGAAGTAAAAGGATATCTCGGGGGGTGTCACCACCCTGAACATTTGGATAAGATTTTTAAAAATCTTCTGGTAAATCTATTGGTTTATTCAACCACTCTGGCAGCCAGTGAGCAGCTCCTTCTCTTGTGACGAAAACACAGGCAGATCGCCAGCCCCATATTAGTATGGGATCGGGGCCATTCCAATGGGAAGTGAGGGGATCTCTCCACATGACAGTGACATAGTTTTAACAGTTCGTGGGTGCCAAAGGCGATCAGCTGCAGATTTGCCATGAGCGTCCAGAGTTAGAAAATTAAGAATAAACAAGGCATGATGAAGAATATTTCCTGGAGAGCCTTTCATGGGATATAAATCTCCCATTTTTAATTTGTGGAAGGTATCTTTAATAGTTAAACGGGCTCGTTCGACAATCCCTTGACATTGGGGATTGTATGGTATGCCTGTAAAATGCTTAATTTGTAATTGGCGACAAAATTCTTGGAATTTTTTTCCAGTCTATCCAGGACCATTATCAATCTCGATAATCTCGATTTTACCCATGACACTAAGACAATTGAGTACATGAGCAATAACATTTTTTGAAGCTTCTCCAACATGGAGGCTGGCAAAAATAAATCCACCAAAGGTATCTACAGTAACATGAAGATATTTAAGATTTCCGATGAGGGGACGTGTGTTAAATCCATTTGCCAGATCTCATTGGGAACTAGGCCCCTAGGGTTCACACCCAAGTGAGGAACAGGCAGGAGAGTGACACAATTTGCACATTGTTTAACAATCTGACTGGCTTGTTCTGTAGTAATTATTAAAAGAACACGTAAGGTTTGAGCATTAAGGTGGTGTAAAGAGTGAGCTTTTTTGGTTTGAGCCGCACGGACAAGCTCAGCGAGAAGGGCAAGTTGGGTAGCTTTATCAGTCACAGCATTGCCTGTGCCTAGAGGTCCAGGAAGACCAGAATGGGCACGAATATGGCTTATATAAAATTGATGTTGCCTGGAATGTATGCACTGCTGGATGGAAAAAAACAGAGGGGTGGCGTTTGTAGTGGGTTTTATATAAGGCACGGTCTCTAAAAGGGGAATGGATTGAGCAATATAAGCACTGTCAGTGTATAGGTTAAAAGGAGTATTTGGGAGTTGTTGAAAAACTTGTAAACTTGCAAAGAGTTCAACCAATTGAGCGGAGTGGAATGGGGATTGTAGGGAAGTGGTTCGATTATCTATGGGTAGGCTGCCACTCCGTTGGAGGAGCCATCAGTGAAAACTAGGGGGCCATGAGGAAGGGGTTGGGAGGAGGTCAATGTAGGGACAACAAATGGTTGGGTCCTTAAAAAATGGAGAATCTTCTTAGCAGGGTAATGATTGTCAAGGGCTCCCTGAAAAGAGGTGCAGGATGTTTCCCATTCATTGTCATTCTCTATCAACCACTGGATTTGGGTAGGGTAGGATAATTTTGTCGGCGTCTTTACCGAATAATTTCCTGCTGTGGTGGCGTCTGATATTTATCAGTTCAGCCACCCAGGAGGTATAGGGGATAAGACTTTGGGTGGGGAGGCAGGTAAATGGACCCAGAAAAGGGGCCCCTCTTGCCAGAACACTCCGGTGGGTGTAAAATCAGTAGCACAAATGACTAGGAGAGGAGGCTTCTCGTAAGAGATAAAGGTGACCGTTTGGTTTAGAATTGCGGCTTCCACTGCCTTTAGGGCTTCTAGGGCGGGGGCTGTTAATGAGCGACTGGAAGTAGGATCTGGGTCCCTTTTAAGTATATCAAACAAGGGGTTAAGCTCTCCAGTAGTTAGCTTGAGATAAGGCCTGAGCCCATTATTTTCTCCTAGAAATTTTTGAAAATTATTTAAAGTTTTTAAGCAATCGGTTTTAAGTTGAACCTTTTGTGAAAGAATCTTTTTATGAAAGATTTCAAAGCCTTAAAACAAGTAAGGGTTTTTTAATTGAATTTGATCTGTGGCTATCTGAAGACAGCTCTGGTAAGGGCCCTAGAAAGCTATTGGGAATAAGCAAGGAGTTCAGTGGGGTTAGGACCAGCCATGAGGATGTCGTCCATGTAGTGAATTAAATATGTAGAAGGCCATCTTTGTCTAAATGGGTCTATAATTTGAGCTACAAATTTTTGGCACAGCGTAGGGCTGTTTGCCATTTCTTGGGGCAGAAATTTCCATTGGAATCTTGGCATCAGGCCTTAAAAATTAATCACCGGCAAACTAAATGTAAATTGCTTGCGATCTTTAGGATGTAGAGGGTTTGTGAAAAAGCGATCTTTTAGGTCAATAATGATTTTACAGTATCCCCCAGAAATCGCCACAGGAGTGGGGAGGCCTGTTTGAAGGGCCCCCATAGGTACCATAGCTTTATTAATTTCTCTAAGACCTTGAAGTAACCTCCAATTTCCTGATTTTTTCTTTATGACAAAAATAGGAGTATTCCAGGGTGAGGTCGTGGGCTCGATATGGCCTGCAGCAAGTTGTTCCTTTACTAACATTGTGGCTGCAGCCAGTTTTTCAGAAGTTAAGGGCCATTGATCAATCCATACAGGCTCTGTTGTTTACAGGATATTTTATCTGCATGGGGTACAGGTATGTCAATGGCCGTTAGGGTAAATTTTCATAGCCAATTCCAGCATGAACAGTTTTTATGGTGACCGGGACTGGCTCTTTTGGGCCGTGAGAGTGTTTGCCCAACCTTTGTCCAGGGCGATAGCCTTGATTGAGCATCTGGTGAGTGACCAGTTCATTAGGGCTGCACATAATAAGCTTCACTTGAGAGAGAATATCTCTGCCCCAGAGGTTGATAGGTAGGCCTGGAACCACGTAGGGCTGGACAGTACCGTTATTGTCTTCTTCATCTTTCCATTGAATAACTTTGGAGCTTTGTAGGGGGTTGGAGGTCTGTCCAATACCTCTAAGGTGAGTCATGTAAGCGGTGAGAGGCCAAGAGGTAGGCAATCCTTACTGGAAATAATTGTGGCATCTGCGCCAGTATCTATAAGGCCTTCAAAGTTTTTTCCTTTTAATTTTAACTAAAAGGGGTCTTTTTTGAGTGATCTCTTGTGCCCGATAAACATCTGATGATCCAAAAGCATGGGGGCCTCTCTTTTGCTTATAGCAAGGATTTTTTTCATCGAGGGGGAGTAATATTAAGTGAGCAATCCATTGGCCAGAGGAAATGGTAATTGGTCCCTGATAGGCTGTAGCCATAAGTTCAATTTCTCCAGTATAATTGTTGTCAATGACTCCTGGAGAAATAGTGAGGCTCTGAATAGTGGAGCTGGTGAGACACAGAATAAGACCAAAGGTGCCTTGTGGCAAAGGGCCAAAAATCCCCGTTGAAAGAATTTGACTCCCCATTTCTGGGGTCAATATTGACTGGGAGTTGGAACAGAGGTCCAGTCCTGCGCTACCGGCGGTTGCTCGAGAGAGGATAGTGACGCTGGATTTTTGACTGACTGGGAGAAGAACCTGACGACCCCAGGGTTCTGTCCCGGGTAGGTATTTTGGGCCCTGGGGTGGATCCTGTAACAAGTTTCACTGCTTCGGAGGCAGAGGATTACCCTGTATATCAGCGTTGGAGTGGTATTCGGAGGCCCAATGTTTACCCCGTTTGAATCGCAGGCACAGGAATGATGGGAGCAAACGTTCGGTCCTAGGGGCTGTGCACTCCCTTGAAAAATGACCTGGTTGCTTGAAATTAAAGCAAGTCTTGGGCCTGACTCCCTGAGTAAACTCTTTAAGAGCTGTTCCTATGGCTATTCCGGTATTGCGAGAGGTTTGGTCATCGGCACAAAGTTTTATAAAAACAGAGACATTTCTGCTGCGGCGATCATGACGCATAACCGCCGCGTGGCAAGCTGGGTTAGCATTTTCAAAAGCAAGATGCTTAATGAATTCATTATCTGTTTCCTCCCTTCCCATGAGGCGTTTGGCGGCCTCTGTAAGGCGGCCTATGAATTCACTGTAACGTTCCTGCGGCCCCTGTCTAACCTCGGCAAGAGAGGTGACAGCCGACCCGTTAGAAGGGAGGCTCTTCCAGGCCTTAAGGGCTGCATGTTGGATTTGTGTGAGTAAGCCTGGAGAAAACTTAGCCTGTTTTTCATTTGTGTCATAGGGGCGATTGCCCAGAAGTTTGTCTAATGTCCAGGATTTGGAAGGACCGCCAGCAGCCATATTGTGGTGGACAGTATCCTGGCATCTTTCAGTGTAACCAGCTTTACATAAGAGAAAGTCACCTCTTCTTAAGATGGCTTTAGTTAACATGCTCCAATCATTAACTGTAAGCCAGTCTTCGCTTAGAGACTCTAACAATGAAATAGTAAAGGGGGCAACAGGGTCATATGAGGAAACAGCATTCTTTAAATCTTTTATACTTTTAAATTTAAGGCGGCAGTTCAGCTGAGTCCTAATGGTTGAAGTTGCATTCTCGTCCTCTCCCTAAGTGTTTTCTGACTCAGGCTGAGCTATAGGCTCTTCTGCATCCGTATCTGTCCCTTCTGATTCTCGTGGTTCAGCCTCATTTGACTCTCCCTCAGTCGGTTCTCCCTCGGTCAGTCTAGTTTGGGATTGGGTCACCGGGAAGACATGAAGGGTTATAGTTTCGGTTTTAACTTTCTGAACGGGGGGAGCAGAGGGGAACTTACTTTTATTTTCTGAACAGGGGGGATGGGGGGTAGCTTATTTCTAAGTCAAGGACACGTAATTGCCTAAGCATTTGTGATATCTCACTTTTGATGAGAAGCAGTGCCTCAAGGGACTGCACCTCCCGAGAGAGTTTAACAGTGGCTTGTTAAAGGGTGTGGTATGTTATAGGGCGTGGTATGTTATAGGGAGGTGGACCTGCACCTAAAGGTGATTGAGGGGGCCAATCCACATTATGCAGCTTAGTGGCGGCATCTTTTAGTTCGGCCTCCTCTTCAGGACAGAGGGGATCATCATCAGGGATGTTGGACTTGAGACCGGACAGCACTGGGTAAATAGATTTTTGGGGGTCCGCTAGACGTCAGATCATTCTTAACCTCGGGCATGGGAATGGAAACAGAGGGACAATAAGAGGCTGGGGAGGAGGGATGAAGTTCCTCGGGGACCTCCTTTTTGTGGAGAGAAGTCTGACTGGTTTTAAACTTTCCCTTCAGATAATTTTCACTATCATCAACAATCTTTGAAACATCTGGGTGACAGTGGCAGACCTGCAACACATCGTTCATGAGATTCCAATAAGAAAATGCCTGTACTGGGACCTTCTCAGGGCCAAAGGAATGATAATAATCATTTGTGGCAGTTGCCAACTCGGAGCCACTGTTTTTCATCTATAGTTCCTTCCTGGGGTAACAATGGGCAGACATCCTCTAGCAAGATAAGGAAAATAAACTAAATCTTTTTTCTTAACCCGTATTCCTCGTGTCTTGAGAGAAGCCTTAAGTCCCTTAACAAATAACTCATGCTTATTTAGTGTTTGCCCCATGATTGCCTCGCTTTCCTTACCTTTATCAATCTGTGTCACAGGCGTGTAATCCTGTGGTGATCTTCATGCGGATCTTCACTCACCGCTGGTGTGCCGATCCAAAGAAAGAAGGACGGCCGTCCATATGAGCGACGTCCAGATCAGGCTTCGTACCTCGAGCCCCACGTTGGGCGCCACATGCCCCGGCCGGTGGGGAGGTCAACAAGGGCTCGAGGGGAAGTTATCCTGGATGAGAGACAAACCAGACACAAAGAAGGAGAACAAGTCGAAAGTCTGATCAAGGTCTCAAAGTTTATTCTTACAAGGAAGATTATATAGGATCTAGGAGGGGGAAAAAGCCCCAGCTGAAGTGGCAAGGATTATCTAGGTTGCTAGGATACCTATCAGAAGAATGTTCTCTGGAAAAGATCATGGGTGGGGGATTACTGAGAAAAGACAGAAGGTTTAACTAAGGAGGAGATGTTATCACAGCACCTGCTTAATCTGTATCCCAGCAGTCTAATCGCAAGCTGGGTCAATTGATCTTTCCTAAACGTTGCAGGGTTAAGAAACTAGAGACCTAGGCAAAAAGTGCGAGACCATTGTTTCTATGGCCTACATCTCTCGACAGCTAAAGAAGAGATTGTATATACACACAATGAAATATCATTCAGCCATAAGAAGAAAACTAATCTTACCACCATTTGCAACAACACGGACGGAGCTAGAGGGTGTTAAGCTCAGTGAAATAAGCCAGGTGGAGAAAGACAATTATCCAATTGTGTCACTCCTCTGTGAGGTATAAGAACAAAGCAAAAATGGGAAGGTAAAAAACAGCAGTAGAGTCACAGAACCCAAGAATGGACAAACAGCTACCAAAGGGAAAGGGACCTGGGATTATGGGTGGGAAGGGTTGATACAGGGGTAAAGGGGGCATTACGATCCACACACATAATGTAGGGTGTGGGGTCCACGGGGATTGCAGTATAACACACTGAAGACAGGAAGTGTTTCCATAGCATCTTACTACATTGATGGACAACGACTGTAATGGGGTGTGCGGAGTGGACTTGCTAATGTTGGTAGGGGGGATTAGGGGGAGTCTAGTAAACAAAATGTTGCTCATGTAATTGTACATTACTGACACCAAAAAAAAAAGTGATACTTCTTGAGTGCTCAGAGAGACAGTCAGTAGAAAATAGCCCTTCCTGCCACCGTGGATGCTTTCTCTTCGGATTTGGCAGTGCTCAGTCATAGATTCAGTGGTATAGCGAGGCCCTTCTCATTTTTCCTCAGCTCAACAACTGAATTGCTGTAATAATATGTGTCTGGGCTTTTGAAATAAGCGGATTTTATGATGTTTACGAATGTAAAGAAGCAATAACCAGATACCGAGGGAAATTTGCCGAAGGGGCGGGGACAGGTACCCTACACAAGTGAAACTGAGAAACAAACAAACACACAAATGGATTCTGATTGAATCCCAAGAGACAGTCAGTACAAAATAGCCCTATGTAGTCACAATTAATTCTTCTTGTTTGGTTTCAGCGTTGCCCAACCATAGATTTAGTGGTACAGCAATATCCTTCTCATTTTTTCTAACCTCTATAACTGAATTGCTGTAATAATATGCGTCTGGGCTTTTGAAATCAGTGCATTTTATGATGTTCATTTATGTAAAAAAGTAATAACCACCTAAAGACGGAAGTTTGGACACTCAAATATACATGTCACTCCACAACACACACTTTGTTCCCAACTGCTCTTGTCCAGAAATAGGTGTTCCTTTTTATTTGTCTCTCCTACTATCAGCGGTGATCACACAAATGTCCCTCAAACTTGGTGGTGCTAAAAGCACTAAGTATTCTTTTCTGTCTACAACAGGCCCAGAGGAAGGATACTTGTGGCCTTCAGGGAGGAATTAGTTAATGAATGTGGCTAATTACACTCAGCAAGCGAGAAGGAGGTAAAAGAGGACAGAGGACAGAGATACAGGTTCAAGTCCATGCACCACCATTTACTGGTTTTGTAAGCACACGTAGCTGATTCGACCTGCAAGTGTCTGAGAACCCAGTAATCTAACTATGGCCTAGTCACTTCACAAGATTTTTGTAACCATAATTTAGGGAAGTGATGTAGGCCATGTTGTTATATGTTCTGTACATAAGACAAGATAGGCAGACAGAAAGATGATTGATTCATAGATAGATAGATAGATAGATGACATATAGATTGATAGATACATAGAGAGATAGGTGATAGACATGATAGACAGATGATAGGAAGATGGATAGATAGACAGATAGATAGGTAGATAGATAGATACTTAGATAGATAGAAAGATAGAAGGATAGATAGATAGAAAGATAGAAGGATAGATAGATAGACAGACAGACAGACAGATAGTTAAATAGATACAGATACATATTGATTAACAAGAAGCTACTACTCATAACCAGGTGTTCAATTGTGAAAGCACATAGTTATACTACAAACAAAAAGGAAGAATGAAATCCAGTTTAAGAAGTGCAGTAAGCAGCCATAAGAAGAAAACAAATTCTACCATTTGCAATGACGTGCATGGAGCTAGATGGTAGTATGCTCAGTGATATAGGCCAGGCAGAGAAAGACAAGTACCAAATGATTTCACTCATCTGTGGAGTATAACAACAAAGAAAAACTGAAGGAAAAAAAACAGCAGCAGACTTACCGAACCCGATAGTGGACGAACAGTTACCAAAGGGAAAGGGACTGGGCAGGGTGGGTGGGTAGGGAGGGATAAGGTCGGGGAGAATGAAAGGGGATACTAGGATTAGCACGTATAATGCGTGGGGTCGGGGGGCAAAGGGAGAGCTGTACAACACAAAGACAAGTAGACATTGTACAGCATCTTACTACACGCTGATGGACAGCGACTGTAATGGGGTGTGTGGGGAGGGACATGGTGAAGGGGTCTACAGCAAAGAACTATGCTGATGGACAGAGACTGTAAGAGGTTTTTTGTCGGGCTTGGTGAAGGGGGGAGCCTAGTAAACATAATGTTCTTCACATGATTGTAGATTAATGATAAGAAAAGAAATTTATTAAGTGCAATAAGGGCACAGCGCTGAATCATCAGAATAAAAGGACAGGCTTTGCGTATTCCAAACAAAACATACAGGGTTAAAAGAAGGGATGAAAACTCAAGACCACCTATGTGCTCCATTACAGGAGAATCACTTGAGATCCAAAGACACAGACAAACTACAATCCGAAGGGGTGGGGACAGGTAACCTACACAAGTGAAACAGAAAAACAAATAAACAAATCGATTCTGTTTGAGTCCCCAGAGACAGTCAGTAGAAAATATCCCTATCTGGCCACAATGCACTCTGCACGGAAGGCAGGGGAGCTTTCAGGAGCTATGGGCGCTCCATCCCCCTGACTGTCCTAGCAGCTCTGAGGCCCCTTACTGTGCTGTGACTGGTACACGGCCTGCCTCCCCACTGGGACCGGCCTGCAAAACGGCTGACCACAGCTATGGCAACTTCTCCCTGCATGCTCAGCAAACTGGCACTGGCAGTGGAGACCGGCACTGCGGCAGGGAAGCAGGAAAGACCTCTTTCCTCCTGATGGGTGTGGGCACCGGCACCGCTCCCCTGTGACCTGGACCACACCCCAAGGGCTGAGCATCTCCAGAGATTAAAGCTTCTGGGAGCTAGAGGACACCACCTACAAATATGAACCTTCAAATGAACCTGGTAACTGGACTCAAATCAATCTTCCTGAAAAAGAGATCTCAAAATAAACATCAGGAGCATGCTTAGGGACCTACAGTAAATAAAACTGTCCCTGTTTCTTGAGCGCAATTCTCTCTCACTCTCTCTCTCCTGTGAGCGCTGCTGAGGCCCTGTTCCAAGAGAGGTGCTGTGACAGACCAGCAGGAATGGCACAGCTCTCGGGTCCACCACTTCCGGTGCCAGGACAATCCCACACACGCACTGACTGAACTGCAAACGGGGGATGTCGCCCATATAACTCTGCAGGAAAGGCTACAATGCCGCATGGTAGCTTTCAAATCAATGGCTAGAGGCTACGTGGCTCCACCGATAACAGGTGATGTCAACACCCTGGGCTTCATCTCCTTGGCAATCTTTTTTCCCTATGACATTTGAAAGCAGCACATGGAAAGATACAACCTACGATTCTCCACAACACCTCACCTCTCAGTTTTACGCTACATGTTCCTGCATCAGAGCTTCTCCACTTTGTTCCAGTTTTCTCGGTTGGTTGGTGATCTGGAAAGAAAATAAAATTACTCAGAGCTGGAATGAAGTGGTGTTGGGTTCAGTAAGATTCTGTAGACCACCATTAGTAGAATCAAAAGACATCCTTCAGTATGGGAGAATATACACACTGATGTCATATTTGATAAGGTGTTGCCATCCAAAATATGTATCAAGAGCTCAAGAACCCCAACACACAAAAAGCAAATGAATCCAATTACAAAATGGGCAGAGGATCTGAACAGACACTTCTCCACAGAAGCAATTTCAGGTGGCCGACAGGCACATGAAAAGACGTTCCACATCGCTAACCATCAGAGAAATGCACATTAAAACCACAATGGGGTATCACCTAACACCAGTTAGGATGGCCACCAAACAAAGTACAGAAAACAGCAGATGTCGGCAAAGTGTGGAGAAAGGGGAACCCTCCTACACTGCTGGTGGGAATGTCCGTCAGCTCAACCATTGTGGAAAGCAGTATGGAGATTCAACAAAAAACCAAAGAACAGAAATACCATTTGACAAAGGAAATCCTTTCCTAGGAATTTATCCTAAGATTGCAGGAGCCCAGTTTGAAAGAGACAGATGCACCCCTATGTTGATCACAGCACTCTTACAATAGCCAAGAAATGGATGCAACCTAAGTGTCCATCCGGAAATGAATGGATAAAGAAGAGGTGGTACATACACACTATGAAATATTATTCAGCCATAAGAAGAAAACAAATCCTACCACCATTTGCAACAACATAGACAGAGCTAGAGGGTGTTATGCTCAGTGAAATAAGCCAGGTGGAGAAGAAAAGTATCCAAGGATTTCACTCCTCTGTGAGGTATGTGAACAAAGGAAAACGGGAAGGAACAAAATAGCAGCAGACTCACAGAACCCAAGAATGGACTAACAGGTACCAAAGGGAAAGGGACATGGGAGGATGGTTGGGATGGGAGGGATAAGGGGGTAAAGGGGGCATTACGATCTGCACACGTAATGTAGGGGGTGTAGGGCCACGGGGATTGCAGTATAACACACAGAAAACAGGTAGTGATTCCATAGCATCTTACCTCATTGATGGACAGCGACTGTAATGGGGTGCGGAGAGTGGACTTGATAATGGGGGGTAGGGGGAGGCAGAGGGAGACTAGTAACCATAATGTTGCTCATGTAATTGTACATTACTGACAACAACAACAAAAAAAGTGATTCTGTTTGACTGCCCAGAGAAAGAGTCAGGAGAAAATATCCCTTCCTGCCACCGTGGATGCTTTCTGTTTGGTTTTGGCCGTGCCCAGGCATAGATTCAGTGGTATAGCAATGCCCTTCTCATTTTTTCTCACCTCAACAACTGAATTGCTGTAATAATATGCATCTGGGCTTTTGAAATCAGTGGATTTTATGATGTTTACGAATGTAAAGAAGCAATAACCAGATACCGAGGGAAGTTTGGATGCTCAACCGAACACATCACTCCACAACACACTCTTTGCTCCCAACTGCTCCCATCTAGAACTCGGTGTTCCTTTTTACCTGTCCCTCCTCCTATCAGCAGTGACGCCGATGTCCCTCAAACATGGTGGTGAGGAAAGCACCAAGTTTACTCTTCTGTCTAATACAGGCCTATGGTACAGGTCCTCCCAGAGGAAAAGCAGTAGCAGTGGGAGAAAACCCAAAGACGTAGAAATACAAGATGGTACTGTACAATGAAAACTGACACAAGGGACTTCCGAGACCTTTACTTAATTCCATCAGAGACGCGAAAGGAGCCGCCCCCATACAACAAAACTACACCACTACGGAGAAAGCACAGGCAAAGAACAAGAAGAGATCTGGAATCTTACCCCACTGGGCCAGAGAGAGGAGTTTTCACAGCAGCAGCAGCAGTAGCAGTAGCTGGGGCCTGCCCCACACGCTCTGCGCTCATCGCCGTTAAAGATAAGTTCGTGGGCTTGGCTCGCCGAGCCTCTCCCTAAGCACCCAGAGGCATACACAGTGGGGACTGAGGGGTCATCGGTGGCATCTCACCCACATTTATGTTCCGCATGGTTTGGAACATAACGAACGGTTGGTGGGCGTGCGATCAGCACCAGGTACAACTGAACGGGCAGCTGAGCTTTGAAGCTGAGTACAGTCATTCACTGTCACCACTGTTCAACAGATCCCGTGACCCGAGAAGTGATGTGCACGAGCTGACACACTCACATTTGATAAGGGAGGTTCTCACCAAGGACGGATAATGGAGAGGAGGGCACACAACTGAGAGTGCACGGGAAGCCTCCAAGAGGATTTGAATAGAGAGGTGGGTCTTCAACGATCCATGTTCTTCTGCTGGGGTGAAATGTCTTAAAAACCAGAGGCAAGAGGTGGAAACCCCCAGAGGAAATAATTCAGAGGCAAAAAGACACGAGACAGGATCTTTTCAAGGAGCAGGGAGGTTGGCTCATAGGGATGGAAATGTAGACAATGTGAAGACCTGACCCTGAGTTGGGGCTGGAGAATTTCACATTTTATTCTGTAACAACGTCAGTGCTTCCACAGTGAAGCAGTGAGCAAGCAGGGCTTAGGTCCAAAAGGAAAGACCTGAGAACTAGAAGCAGGGTTACTGACACGGGACACGAGCTTCGTAGGTTATAACATAAAGGATGAACAGTCAGGATCGGAAATGGACAGGCTGACTACTGAGAGGAGGCAAGGTTGCCCCACAAACTTCCAGCTTGGCTGACGGGCAAGAAGAACGATGCCATCAAGACCAAGAGTCAAAAGGAGAAGTATTTTAAAAATAAAAGTGTTTCCCAGTTTTCTGTGTTGTGTTATTTACGTACGAGACACAGGCCCCCAAAACTAGATCAGAGAGAAAATCTGGGCGGCCGGGCCCATTCAGAATGCGGGATGTGTCTATGCTGAGACCCGTTGGTCCCCGACCTGCGCTTTCTGTGAGAAGCAAAGAAAGAACCTGCCCGCTAGCTAGAAAGGCAAGTTATGGGGTCTGCTCCTTCCTCAGAAGTCAGCCACATGGCTGGCCATGGCCGAGAAGGCTTGCCTGGCTCCAGGTGTCCCAGAGAAGCAGGGAAGGCCTGGGAAAGTGTGGGCCGCGCCCCGGGCAGCCTCTTGGTGGCTCCATGCCGGGCTGTGTTCAGGACATGGTCACCGCGAGCAAGGGGGAGTGGTGGAGGCAAGGAGCTTGCCGCCCGCAACACCCCGGGTGCTGAGCCCATGCAGAGCTGGCAACCGGGCAGGCTGAGTTCTGACAGACACGGGCACTGCAGCCCTCGACTGTCCACATGGTGGCCTCGTTGGTCCGAACACCTGCACTTCCCTCAGCGGGCAATTCCGGGGGCTAGGGATTCTTCTGGGGTTCGCCTTGGTGACGCACCGTGGCTTCGGCCCAGTGTCTCCTCTGGGTGTGGCCAGTGTGCTTAAGGCAATGGGGGCGTTGTGCAGCAGCCCCTGGGTGACATCACAGCGGCCCAGGGCTCTTGGTAATGCATCCCCTGGCTGACATACATATCAGGCTCGCCCTACCTGGGCAGCTCAGTGCGTGCTTGGCCTGAGAAAGAGTTAGTGGCAAAGGAGACCCTCTCCCTAGATTCAGACCCTTTCTTCAGATCGTTTGGCACACACCACAAACCGTTTTTCCGTGTGGACAGTTTCCTCCTTCCTTAGGATCGTACCCCACCCCGCCGGCCACCTCTCCAGCCCCACCTTCTTTGCCCGCCGATACTTCCGGTCCTCGGGGAGCTGCTCCCTATCCCTCCTGCCAGGGAGAACCATGCACATGCCCGTTGCCCGTGTCACACTCTGTTCCACCGGGATCCTGTGCCTTTAGCAGCTGGCTTTTCCCACTTTAACCAGCAGAGATCCCACTACCACTTGGAGCAGTCCTGAGCCTCTTGACCATCCTAGGCTCCCAGCAGACGGCTGGAGAGAGACCAACCAGACGAGCTCCTCCTCTCCAGGGCCCATGGGAACCACTACCAGCCCGCCTCGAGGTGTCCTATCTCTGCAAAACCGCCATACAGAGTCAGTCAAAAGACCAGGCCTTTTGCAGCACAAGCACCGGCCCGATGGCTGGCTCTGATGCTCTGGACAAGCCGATAGACACGACTACACCACCACTAGCCATCGTCTTCCGGTTCCCCTAGGCACCGCACGAGACCATGGGCAGCACCACCGCCGGCCTCCTGTGGGCCTCAGACGACCACCACTTGGGCGGTCTTCATCTGGTCTTCCCTGGCCCCATACGATGCTGTGGGAGGCACAGATGATGGCCTCGGCTCTCCCCGCAAGGCGGACGATGACCCGATCTGCAAGCCACCGCCTTCGGGAGAGGCACCTACAACTGCCCCCTGGCCCTGGACAAGTCCGTGGGCTACACAGGCGCCATTCTGAAGGCTGATGCTTAAAACAAGCCGATGGACATGATACCATCCTCGATGGCCGTCATCTTCCATTAGCCCCTGACCACACATGAGGCCGTGGGCAGCTCCACCTTCGGCCCAAGGGCCGGCAATGACGCTCAAGGTAAGCACATTCACACGACAACACCCTTGATAGCCGTCATCCTCCGTTGGCAACGGCTCTGCAAGGGACCGTAGGCAGAAAAACCTCCGGCCACCTGTGCACCTTAGACAACTACCGCATGAGCGGTCATCGTCTGGTCTCCCCTGGCCCCATATGATGCCATGGGAAGCACAGAAAACTACCTCGGCCCTACCTGTAAGTCAGCCTCGGACCGGATGGGCACTCCACTGCCCTCAGGAAAGGCACATACAACTGCCCTCCGGTCCCAGACAAAGCACAAGGCAGCACAAGCGCCTGCCCGAACGCTGACACTGATGCTCAGGATGAGCCGATGTGACACAACACCTCCCTCAATGGCTGTCATCTTCCGGTCACCCCCCAGCCCCACACGATTCCGTGGGTAGCTGCACCGCCATCGTCCTGCGCACCTCAGACACCCACAGGATGGGGAGTCATCCTCCCGGCTCCCCTGGACCCACAGGGTGCTGTGGGAGGCACAGACGACGGCCTCGGTCCTACCCGCAAGTCGGACTAGTACCCAATGGCATTCCACCACCATGGGGAAAGGCACCTACTCTATCCCCCGTGCCCCAGATGATGCAGTGGGCAGCACAAATGCCGTCACGAAAGCTCACTCAATCTCTCTATACAAGCCAATGGACACGACGCCACCATCACTAGCCGTCATCTTCTGGTAACCACCGGGACCCACACTAGGCCATGGGCATCACTACCGCTGTCCTCCTTTGCACCTGAGAAAAACACGACGTGGGCGGTCATCATACGGTCAGACCTGGACCCATACGATGCCATGGGAGGCACAGCCGAATAACACGGCCCTACCCCTAAATCGGCCTCTGACCCGGTGGACACGCCACAGACCTTGCCAATGGCACCTACAGATCTCCCCTGGCTCCAGACAAGGCCTATGTCCTCCTATTTATTTAACAAAATCTTTCCCACAATATGTGTGTATATTATATACTCACACTAAACCCTGCTCTTGCTAGTATGCCTCTGCTCTGTTTACTCTTTGACCCCGGGACAGTGGAAGAACATACATACATGAGTGATAATGTTCTGAGCCACACTTAAATATGCAACATGTTCCATGCCCCAGTAACTGGGATGTGGAAGTAGCCGCGTTTTATGACTGTGCGTGCTCACCGTGAGGTCTGCGTGCTGAGCGTTTAATGGATGACAACCCAGGGGGAGGCAAGCCCAGAGGAAGGAGACCCGGTTGGCTTATGTGGCCCCTTCCCTCTCCTCTCCCACTGCTCTGAGATCACTGGAGGCTAGGGAATCCTGGCTGTGACACAGGAAACCACTCTTATCATTTTGGTTTTTAAACATGCTTAATTCTGTATGTGTGTGCCTTGTGTAACTTAAGACTTTGGCCGATCTTCCTCACACATTCCCACTTCCCATTGAGAGATTGGATTTGGCATCCAGGTCCTCGAGGCTGGAGGAATGACAGAAGGAATTGTTTCTCACTGCTGTGTGATAATTGAAATTTTAAGCTTAGAATTTATCAAGTAGCTTAGTAATATCAGAAAAGGCCCTCCTTAATAACTGCCTGGCCTGACTCTAACCTATACTGCTAACATGTCAAACCACTTTGAGTTACAACTGTGCCCACTTCTCCCTGATCCTAGAGTCTGCAGGGTCTCCACCAGACTTAATACACGCAGAATTATTAACCTGTGAAGACCACGTTCTAGTTGGAGGGGAGGAAAGAGACTATAAACATCTGTAAGTTCTCTGGTAGCTAAGCCAGTAACAAACACTATGAAGAATAAAAAGCAGGATATGGAGGACTGAGATTATAGGCAGAGAGAAGCAGGGCTTTCAAAATAAACAGTGGACAGGGTAAGCCTCACCAGGGAGGTGGGACTTGAACAGTCTAGAAGGAGGTGACAGAAGCAGGTATCTGAGCGTAAAGCATTCCATACAATGGGATAAATTACTGAAAAAGTAAAGAGGAGGGATGCTTGTGGTCTTCAGGGAGGAGTCAGTCAACAAATGCGGCTAGAATACTGTCAAAAAGGTGGGAAAAGAAGACCGGGGACAGAGATATGGGTTGAAGTCCCTGCACCACCATTTACTAGTTTTGTAGTCACATGCTGTTGATACGATGTGCAAATGTCTCAGTGAACCCAGTGCTGTCTGTCTCTAAGTCCTAGTTACCTTGCAGGCTTTTGGAAACATAAGTAGGGAAATGACATATAAACCATCTTGTGAACTGTTCTGTGCATATGGATAGATGGGTAGAAAAAAAGATATTGATAGATAGGACAGATAGACAGATAGATGACAGATTAGATAGGATAGATGATAGGTATAGATAGATCGAATAGATAGATAATAGATAGATGGATAGATAGGTAGATAGATAGATAGATAGATAGATAGATAGATAGATAGATAGATAGCCATAATAGATAGCCATAATAGATAGCCATGTTGTTAACTGTGTGTAAGGCTGGGGTTACTGATGGGAGGAGCAAGCACATCAGACACTGATGATGTGCCAATGTCTCCGGCTGCTGCCTCCTCCCACATGGGACACTGATTATGTGCCCAAGTTCTTGGCAGTTGCACCCTCCCAACCTGAAAAATATGCTTTGGGCTAGCAAATCCTCATGCTGCTGTAAATCTTTAGCTCTGCCTCCCCCTACCTTCTTTAAAATCTCTCTGCCTGTCTACTTATGTGTGAACTCCCCAGCCTTAATTGCTATAGACTGGGGAAATCTTGCCCAGGTATTTGCGTTCAAATAAACTACCGGGCCCTTTGTTGCCTCTCTTCACCTTCTTATTTCAGCTAGAATTTATCTTACACTGTTCTGTACATAAGGATAGATGGGTAGACAAAATGATGACGAAAGGTAGATGACAGACAGATGACATGTGATAGATTGATTGGAAATAGATACATTAGATAGATGTTAGATATTCATAGATTAGAAGAATAGATTGACAGAGATGACAGATAGATGATATATAAAGATGACAGATGATAGACTAGATAGGATAGATGATATAGGTAGGTTAGATTAGACAAATAGATGATATATTGATACAGAGTTATGAACTGAATTTATGGGCCCTCACCTCACCATATTTCGCTCCTCCTAACACCCCACCGCCACCACACACACACAAACACACACACACACACAAGTTCATATTTGAACTCAGTCAGGGTTGAAGCCCTAACCCCCACTGTCATGGTATTGGGAGGTGAGGCCTTTGGAGGTAATTAGGTTTGGAAGATATCATGAGGGTGTGGGTGGAGCTTCCATTATGCAATCAGTGCTATTTAGAGGAACAGAGGACAGAGCTTTCTCCCTCGACCCTGTGAGGACACAGCAGGGATGCAGCCATATGCAAGCCAGAAGAAGGGACCTCACCAGGAACTGAACCTGACTTGATCTAGGACTTCTGCTTACAGAATTGCGAGAAATCAGTGTCTATCGATTAAGCCCCCTCTCAATGACACTCTGGTTATCAGCTTGAGTAGACTAACATAGATATGTAGGTAAACAGAGATGCACTGAGATGATGGATGGAGAGAGCCTATGCATAGATATCTGTGCTTAGGTGCCTGCATAGGTATCTGTGTTTAACCACGTCAGCACTTTGAAGTCTGCTCCCTTTGGGGGGAACACCAGGTGCACAATTTATGCACGATTCTTTTTTAAAGTGTGGGCTGCAGTTTCCAATAACTTGGGTCTCCGTTAACTCTCAGCCGTGTATATGTGTCTGAGAGTGCTTGTGTGTGTGTACACCACTGCCCCTATATGTGTACTATCACAGGAGTTTCAAAAGTAACAAAAGAACGCAGAATAGGGCAAACATCTTGCAAACTATGACCAGAAAGAGTAAAATTTTTCCACTAGACTCTGGGGATAACTTTGCCAAGTGTTTCTATGCGATTTTAGAAAGATCTTGCTAATGTTGGATCTTGGAAATGTTGCTGGGACCACTCTGAACCGTCAAGTTAGTTAAGGTAAATAGTGAGAAGAGGAGAGCAGCAAAGACCACCCTCGGTGTGTCTCCTATGCATCAGGCCAAGGTGTACAGGATTTAATTCTACTACACCACTTCATCTCACCATGGCTGACGTGGGATGACCTTATACATCACCTTCATCCGTTAGTAAAAAGATACTTCAGAATCACCTCCCTTAACAGAAGTTAAATAAGTGCGGGGACATAAACATTCCTAGAATTCCTGCCACCATCACCCAACTCTTTATACTCAGTACCCTTTTCATATGAACAGAAACATAGCTCTCAAAGCTACTATTTCATTTCAGATAGACCTCACTCACATCTAAATGCCTAAATGCACTGAAACTCTACCTCCACCTTGACAGCAGAGGGGAGCAGTTTCCCCACAAGCTAGCTGGCCTGCCACCTCAGCAAGCCCATGGGCCACAAGCCCACAGGAGCCCTGCATGTCACCAATAGGCAGTTCACTTAAACGGTGACTACACGCATGCTCTCTGGAGATGGGTCACCAAGCAGGGCCTCCGAGGTGACATCGGTGCACAGGAATGAAGACCTACTACTGGGCATGCACATGCCCTGGAACACGCAGGCCAGCCATTGTGAACCCTGCGTGGGGCATCGGATATGCTCGGCAGCTCACGCAGTCGCCACAGCAGGAATGGCACAGGCAGAGCAGCCGGAGTGCCCTGTCTTGCACAGGTTGAAGAGCGCAGCCCGCCAACCACACCATCCACACCCAGGAGTCTCGTGCCACCTACGCAGGAGAAGTTCCCACCCAAGGCCAATCCTCTCAAGTCCCAAACACACAGCTAACTCACATAAACAAACACAAGGAATTGAGACTGAGAAGGACATAGAGGAATCAAAGTGCACCTAGTGAAAGAACGTTGACAAAAGTGAGAAAACAGATAAACAGACAGATGATTGATATATGGATTGGATTGATATACATACATATAGATGATAGAATAATCAGATAGATACACAGATGATAGTAGGTAGATGATAGATCATAGATAGATAGATGACAGATAGATAGATAGGTAGATAGATTATATAGATAGTTAAAGAGATAGGTAGGAAGATAGATAGGAAAGCATCATACTAAACAAAGCTATCTTTCACTCAAGACCATCTATGTGCTCCCTTACAGGAGACTCACTTAAGATCCAAGGACACAGACAAACTAAAAGCTGAAGAAGCGGGGACAGGTACCCTTCACAAGTGAAACTGAGAAACAAACAAACAAAAGAATGGATTCTGTTTGAGTCACCAGAAACAGTAAGTAGAAAATAGCCCTATCTGGCCAACGTGAATTCTTTTTGCTTCGTTTCAGCAGTGCCCAGCCATAAATTTAGTGGTGAAGCAACATCCTTCCCATTTTCTCTCACCTCAAAAACTGAATTGCTGTAATAATATGCGTCTGGGCCTTTGAAATCAGAGGGTTTTATGATGTTCACGAATGTAAAGATGTAATAACCACATACAGAGGGAAGTTTAGACACTCAAATAAACACGTCACTCCTCAGAACACTCTTTGCTCCCAACTGCTTCTGTCTAGAAGTTGGTGTTCATTTTTATTTTTCCCTCCTCCTATCAGCAGTGATCACACCAATGTCCCTCAAACACGTTGGTAAGCAAAGTACCACGTTTACTTTTCTGTCTACAACAGGCCCAGAAGAAGGATACTTGTGGTCTTCAAGGAGCACTTAGTCAATGAATGTGGCTAAATACAGTCAGCAAGCGAGAAGGAGGTAAAAGAGGACAGAGTACAGAGATACGGGTTCAAGTCCCTGCACCACAATTTACTGGTTTTGTAAGCACACTCGGCTGACTCGACCTGCAAGTATCTCAGTGAACCTAGTGCTCTCCCTACAGCCTAGTTACTTTGCAAGATTTTTGGAAACATAATATAGGGAAGTGACATAGGCGATGTTGTTGACTGTTCTGTACATAAGTATAAATGGGAGGACAAAAAGATGAGTGATTCATAGATAGATAGATAGATAGATGACAGATGATAGATAGATGATAGACGTGATAGATAGATGAAAGGAAGATAAATAGATAGATAGATAGGAAGATAGAAGGATAGATAGATAGATTGATAAATAGAGTAAGAGACAGACAGACAGATAGATTCAGATACATATCGATTAACACAAAGTTATTGCTCATAACCGGGATATCAATGGTGAAAGCACATAGCGAAACTACAGACAAAAACGAAAATGAAATCCAGTTTAAAAAGACAGTAAGCAGCCATAAGAAGAAAATAAATCCTACCATTTGTATTGATGTGGATGGAGCAAGATGGTAGTATGCTCAGTGAAATAGGCCAGGTGGAGTAAGACAAGTACCAAATGATTTCACTCATGTGTGGAGTATAACAACAAAGAAAAACTGAAGGAAAAAACAGCAGCAGACTCACAGAACCCGAGAGTGGACTAACAGTTACCAAAGAGAAAGGGACTGGACATGGTGGGTGGAAAGGGAGGGATAAGGGTGGGGAGAAAGAAAGGGGATATTACGTTTAGCATGTATAATGCGTGTGCTCAGGGGGTATGGGGAGGGCTGTACAATACAGAGAAGACAAGTAGAGATTCTACAGCATCTTACTAAACGCTGATGGAAAGCGACTCTAACAGGGTGTGTGTGGGGGACATGTTGAAAGGGTCTACAGCATACAACTATGCTGAAGGAGAGAATCTGTAAGAGGATTTTGGTGGGGAATTGGTGAAGTTGGGAGGAGCGTAAATATACTGTTCTTCACGTGATTGCACATTAATGATAACAAAAAAACTTTTTTTAATTGCAATAAGGGCACTGCTCTAAATCATCAGAATGAAAGGACAGGCTTTGAGTGCTCCAAAGAAAACACCAGCTATGTGCTCCGTTACAGGAGACTCACTTGAGATCCAAGGACACCGACAAAATACAAGCCAAAGGGGTGGGGACTGGTACCCTACACAGTGAAAGTGAAAAACAAACAGTAAAACAAATGGATTCTGTTTGAGTTCCCAGAGTCAGTCAGTAGGAAATAGCCCTATCTGGCCACCGTGAATTCTTTTTGTTTGGTTTCAGCAGTGCCCAGCCATAGATTTAGTGGTGCAGGAACATCCTATTCATTTTCTCTCACCTCAACAACTGATTTGCTGTAATAATATGCGTCTGGGCCTTTGAAATCAGTGGGTTTTATGACGTTCACGAATGTAAAGAAGTAATAACCAGATAAAGAGGGAAGTTTGGACACTCAAATAAACAAGTCACTCCACAACCCATTCTTTGATCCCAACTGCACCTGTTTAGAAATTGGTGTTCCTTTTTATTTGTCCCTCCCTCCTATCAGCGGTAATCACGCTGATGTCCCTCAAAGATGGTGGTGAGCAAAGCACCAAGTTTACATTCTGTGTACAAGAGGCCCAGAGGAAAATTACTTGGGGTCTTCAGGGAGCACTTAGTCAATGAATGTGTCTAAATACAGTCAGCATGTGAGAAGAAGATAAAAGAGTACAGAGACACAGGCTCAAGTCCCTGTACCACCATTTACTGGTTTTGTATGTACACGCGCCTGACTTGACCTGCAAGTGTCTTGGTGAAACCCGTGCTCTCCCTATGGCCTAGTTACCTTGCAAGATTTTTGGAAGCATAATGTAGGGAAGTGACATAATCTATGTTGTTAACTCTTCTGTACACACGGTAAGATGGGCATACAAAAAAGATGATTGAATGATTGATAGACAGTTATATACGTAGATAGATAGACAGAAAGATGGATAGATAGATATAGGTACATGTCGATTAACACAAAGCTATTGTTCATAACAAGGAGAGCAATGGTGAAAGCACAGAGCGAAACTACAGACAAAAGAGAAGACAGAAATCCAGTTTAAAAAGTGCAGTAAGCAGCAGTAAGAAGAAAACAAATCCTACCATTTGCAACAACGTGGATGGAGCTAGAGGGTATTATGCTCAGTGAAATAGGCCAGGCAGAGAAAGACAAGTACCAAATGATTTCACTCATGTGTGGAGTATAACAACAAAGAAACACTGAAGGAAAAAAACAGCAGCAGAGTCACAGAACCCGAGAGTTTACTAACAGTTACCAAAGGGGAAGGGACTGGGCAGGGTGGGTGGGAAGTGAGGGATAAGGGCGGGGAGAAATGAATGGGGCATTAGGATAAGCATGCAAAATGTATGGCGTGATGGGAGCATGGGGAGGGCTGTACAACACAGAGAAGAAAAGTAGAGATTACACAACATCTTACTACACGCTGATGGACAGCAACTCTAACGGGGTGTGTGGTGGGGGACATGGTGAAGGGGTCAACAGCATTCAGCTACGCTGATGGACAGCGACTCTAACGGGGTTTTTGAGGGGGACTTGGTGTACTTGGTGATCATAATGTTCTTTGTGTGATTGTAGATTAATGATAACAAAAAATTATTTAAGTGTAATAAGTACACAGCACTCAATTGTCAGAATAAAAGGACAGGCTCTGAGTGCTCCAATCAAAAGACCCAGGGATAAAAGAAGGGATGGAAACACAAGACCACCTACGTGCTCCATTACAGGAGACTCACTTGAGATCAAAGGGCGAAGACCAACTACAAATTGAGGGGGTGGTGACAGGTACCCTAGACAAGTGAAACTGCAAAAAAAAAAAATAGATGTGCTGATGGGTTTAAAGATGGCGGCTCACGTGAGAGGGGAGGCAGAATCCACCTACCAAAACGAAAACCACATACATACATACCATATGGAAAGAGAACAACTACACCAAATCCTGGAAGAGCAGCAGGGAAGAAAGCTGCTGCGCCAGGCTGTCACCTCAAGGAGAAGTGTGACATACAGTCCTGGATATGTGCTCTGGAAGCACGAACCTACCATAAACGTGCTGCTCTCTGGAGGACCAGTGCGGTTGGAATGCAAAGACAGGCAGGAGACTTCGAGAGACGAGTTTCCAGCCACTTGTGGGACAACACAGGGATCCACATCCAGCCGATGTGGGACAAAAGAAAGGCGGACAGTCTGTGAGACTTACTAACAGCAAGAGAACTTCTAAAGGGGCAAAGCTTCCACAGGGCTTGCCACTCAGGATAAAGGACAGTTGCACCAAACTGCCTGGGTGCACTCAGCCAGGCAGGCGGGTGAGCTTTCAGGAGCTCCAGGCACTCCATCCCCCTGGCTGGCCTTCCAGTTCTGAGGCCCCTTACCGTCATGTGACTGGTACATGGCCTGCGTCCCTGCCGGGACCAGCCTGCAAAACGGTCGCCCCCACCTATGGCAGCTTCTCCCTGCGTGCTCCACAAACTGGCCCTGGGAGTGGAGACAGGCACTGTGGCCGGGAAGCAGGAAAGTCCTCTTTCATTCCGGCGGGTTGGGCACTGGCACCACACCCCTGGGACGCCTGCCATCCCCCCAAGGGCTGAGCATCTCCAGAGAGTAAAGCTTCTGGGAGCTAGAGGGCACCACCTACAAAGATGAACCTTCAAAGGAACCTGGTAACTACACTCAAATCAATCTTCCTGAGAAAGAGATCTCAAAATAAAATCAGGAGCATGCTCAGGGAGCTACAGAAAATAAAACTGCAGCGTGGAGGCAACATGGCAGCATGAGTAGGACATTGGGAATCTCCTCCCAATAACATATATATTTTTGAAAATACAACAAATACAGCTAATCCTAAAAGACAGACCAGAAGACACAGGACAACAGCCAGACTACAACTACACCAGCGAGAACCCAGTGCCTGGTGAAAGGGGTAAGATAGAAGCCCCAGCCCAGCGGGACCCGAGTGCACCTCCCCCCAGCTCCCGGCGGGAGAAGAATAGGAAGAGCGGGAGGGAGACGGAGCCCAAGACTGCTGAACACACAGCTCCAGCCACCCACACCAGAGCACAGAGACAGTGCATGCACGGGATCTCTGGAAACTAGGGAAACAGGGCAGAAAGACCTCTGAGGACATGCTGAAGCTGATGCACCTGTGAGAAAAAAAGCGGGGGCTATATGAAAGTCTTAAAGGGACAGGTACTTAACAGCTGGACGGAAACAACACAGGCCACCGCCCAGCAGATGGAATGTACAGGGAAATCCAGGCGCACTAACCCCCTGGGCAGCAGCTCAGAGACACCTCACAGAGGTAAACCACCAAACAAGCCCCCCGTCCATTACCCCTCTGGGCGCTGTGAAAGCATAGAAGCAGCCTAAGGCAAAAGGCCCACAGAAAGGGAAGTTCCTCCATTCTGGCCAGGCAAGACACAAAGAACCAGTCTACACGCAATTACCCAGAACAAGCCACTAGGGGTCGCAGTTGTCCAAGTAAAGAAAGGCCAGTAGCATGTGAAAAGTTTGGCCCTCCCAGCTGACAGTCAATAGCACCTGTCAACATGAAAAGGCAAGAAAACATGATTCAGACAAGACTAACCCAGAGAGCTTTGGCAACTGCTACATCTTCCCCTGAGAAGGAACCTGGGGAGATAGATTTAGCCAGTCTTCCTGAAAAGAATTCAAAACAAAAGTCATAACCATGCTGATGGACTTGCAGAGAAATATGCAAGAACTAAGGAAGGAGAATACAGAAATAAAAAAAGGTCTGGAAGGACTTCAAAACAGAATGGACGAGATGCAAGAGACCATTAATGGATTAGAAAACAGAGAACAGGAACACAGAGAAGCTGATGCAGAGAGAGATAAAAGGATCTCCAGGAATGAAAGAATTTTAAGAGAGCTGAGTGACCAATCAAAAGGAATAATATAGGCATTATAGGAATACCAGAAGGAGAAGAGACAGAAAAAGGGAGAGAAAGTGTCTTTGAAGAAATAATTGAAGAAACCTTCCCCAAAGTAGGGGAAGAAATGGCTTCTCAGACCACAGAGGTACACAGAACTCCCATGACAATGGATCCAAAGAGGGCAACACCAAGACACATAATAATTAAAATGGCAAAGATCAAAGACAAGGACAAAGTATTAATGGCAGCCAGAGAGAAAAAAAAGTTTAAGTACAAAGGAAAACCCATCACGCTATCATCAGACTTCTCAACAGAAACCCTACAGGCCAGAAGAGAATGGCATGATATACTTAATGCAATGAAACAGAAGGGCCTCGAAGCAAGACTACTGAATCCAGCACAAATATCATTTAAATATGAAGGAAGGATTAAACAATTCCAAGACAAGCAAAAGTTGAGGGAATTTGCCTCCCACAAACCACCTCTTCAGGGCATCCTACAGGGACTGCTCTAGATGGGAGCACTCCTAAAAGGAGCACAGAACAAAACACCCAACATATGAAGAAGGGAGGAGGAGGAATAAGAAGGGAGAGAAATAAAGAATCATCAGACCGCTTTTATAATAGCTCAACAAGCTAGTTAAGGTAGACAGTAAGATAGTAAAGAAGCTAACCCTAAACCTTTGGTAACCACAGCCTTAAAGCCTGCAATGCAATAAATTCATACCTTTCAATAATCACCCTAAATGTAAATGGACTGAATGCACCAATCAAAAGACACAGAGTAATAGAATGGATAAAAAAGCAAGATCCATCCATATGCTGCTTACAAGAGACTCACCTCAAACCCAAAGACATGCACAGACTTAAAGTCAAGTGATGGAAAAAGATATTTCATGCAAACAAAACAGAGAAGAAAGCAGGTGTTGCAATGCTGGTATAAGACAAAACAGATTTCTAAATAAAAAAAGTAACAAAAGACAAAGAAGGACATTACATAATGATAAAGGGCTCAGTCCATTAAGAGAACAAAACCATTTTAAATTTATATGGACCCAATACAGGAGCCCCAACATACCTGAAACAAAAATTACCAGAACTAGAGGAGGAAATAGAATGCCATGCATTCATTCTAGGAGACTTCAACACAACACTCACTTCAATGGGAGAGGGAATGGGGAGGATGTGTGGGTAGAGAGGGATAAGGGGGGAGTAAAAGGGGGGTATTAAGATTAGCATCCATTGGGGGGTGGGAGAAAGGGGAGGGCTGGACAACACAGAGAAGACAAATAGTGATTCTATAACATTTTGCTACGCTGATGGACAGTGAATGTAAAGGGGGGACCTGGTATAGGGGTGAGCCTAGTAAACAAAGTGTTCATCATGTAAGTGTAGATTAATGATTAAAAAAAAAGCAGGTGTAGATGCACTCATTGCACCAATTCCTGGAATTGTCATGGGAATGAAGAAGGAGATATCTAAGCTGGCCTGTGCATACAGGAAAACAACAAATTTGAGTGGATCTATTCTGTTGGAACTCAACCAAGAATTAGGAGAAGTGCAAGTTGTAGCACTCCAAAATCTTACAACTACAGACTATTTACTGTTAAATGAACATATGGGATGTGAACAGTCCCCAGGAATGGGTTGTTTTAATTTGTCTGATTTCTCCCAGACTGTTCAAGTTCAGTTAGACAATATCCACCATATCATAGATAAGTTTTCACAAATGCCTAAGGTGCCTAACTGGTTTTCTTGGTTACACTGGAGATGGCTGATAAATATAGGTCTGCTTTGGGTATGTAACTGTACCCATATTATGTTAATGTGTCTGCGCAATTTCATTAGTAGATTAAAACCTATACATGCTGAAGTTACACTACAAGAAGATATGTCAAAGAAATAATCAATCTTCCCATGTTTTCTTCTGCCTGCTACTTCTATAGCATTTCTTCTTCCTTCCTAATTACAAACCTTAAATAGAATTCCTGTCTCATATCAAATTTACCGAGTATCATAATTCCTGCAAGTGCTAAAGATACCTCAAGACAAATGCTGGGCATAGAAGCCACAGGGCATAAAACTGCATAGAAGTAAAAAGCTAACCTTTTCAAACGATAAGGCTTCTCTCTCTCTTACCAAATTTACATCTCCCTGTATGGTCCCGGAAGATGACTGGTTAGCCAGAGACGGGTAAGATTTCTCACGGGAGGAACAACCTAAGACAGGCACAGTCGCAGGGGGGCCATCAGGTGAGAAATTGGGGATCAACAGAGGTGAGGCTGAGAACCTCAACCCCCCTGTTCTGAGAGAAATCTTCTGCATCCGTGGATATTTTATTGCCCTTGTCTAGCTTTTATTAACACATAGTCCACAGGCACACACCCGATCATCTTCATTCGCTCTCTTACAACAGTAAACTGTTCTCTACCTTTATCTTGCATCAACCTACCACTTCAGCTTTTTATTTAAAATAATAATAATAAGGAGAGAAATGTGGTATCCAGCTATAAATCAAGTATAAAAATCAAACGAATATTCATATTTGAACTGATTGTTTTTAGTTCATAATGCATGAGCAAAACCGAAAGTTTCCGTGATGACTGCCCTTGTACTGTTCACCATGTAACTTATTCACTATGTAAGAATTTGTTCTGCATGTAAGAACTTGTTTGTTATGCTTCAGAAGATTGGACACTGACGAAAATTAGGCTTGGTGTGGATTCATGATTGGGCATTGAGCACTGACCCCCCTATACAGAATATTATTTTTAATGTTAACAACCATTTGATCAATAAGTGTGAGAGATGCCCTCTCAAAAAAAAATAAAAAATACAGACTTCCAATTGTAAAATAAATAAGTAACTATGATGTAATGTGTAGCATAAGGAATATAGTCAAAATATTATAACAACTTTTTATGGTGATAGCTGGTATCTAGAATTATCATGTATATAAATGTTGAATCACTGTGTTGTACACCTGATACTAATGTAATACTGTGTGTCAACTACCCTTCAATAAAAAATAGTTATCTACAAAAAGTAAAATAAATAAAATACAAATATAAATAAAAATAAAAAACCCAACACAGTCCTGATTTGGTTGAAAGCAATCATGCAGTCCTACTATTCCCATGTCTACCAAAAACACCTTCTAACAGCAAGCAAAGTTACCGGTGGTGCACGTGGTTTCTGTCCCAGTGACACACCAGGTACGCAGGTGTGTGCTGAGTACCACAGAAGCTCCAACATGCACCTACATCATCTTCCACTTGTTTTCCCTAAGGTTCCACTTATTTATTTTTAAAAAGTCAGTTACTGGATTGTGTTGACGAGAAAATTCACATTAGCAGTACCATTGTAAATGTAATGAACAGAGATATCGGGAATCAAAATAAAATGATAAACTTAACCCAGAGGCCAGATTTAAATCTCACCTTCCTGACCTGCCAGATGTAAAAGTGGAAAGGAAACCTCATTTCCAACCCCTGCTGACTCCTCAGAGGTGCTTCTCCGTGGGCTCAGGGGCGGGGCAGGTGTTTGTGGGCCGCCCTACTCAGGGCCAGCCGAGGCCGGACACAGACGAGGAGCACACCGGCCATCCCTAGGGTGGCCCATGGTCAGCTGCTAGCTACTGGGACCAGGACAGGATTTACCAGTTGTCTTGTCTCTTGATTCTCCCCCTGAAAGGCAGGGAAGTAGAAACTTTTATTTCTGGCAATACCTGAATCTACCAAAGTAACATACTTGATGATTTTCTTCCTGAAAATTATGAGTGAAAAGGCTTCCTTTTCTCTTGGGTAGGAACATGGTGGGCCCACTACTGGCCAACCAGCCAGAAGAGGAAGTGGGTCCTGCCAGGGTTTCCTTGCCTTCCAATTTCTCAAAAAAAGGGAGAAATCTGTATTTTAAATAAAAGCAACCCACTTAAATTACTTTAGAATTCTGTGCCAGACAAACACCCAGAGCCAATATGGCCTGTGTTCTGTGACCACCTACCTCCTGCCCTGTCCACTTCTGAGAACTGCCCCACGCCCACACAGGGCCTGCAGGCCATGAGATGCTCTGTCCTGCCTGTGTAGGGGCAATTATTCACACTCATGCTATCTGTATCTGTCTCTGGGTGGGCTTTCTGGCCCTCTCACGTGTATGTACTGCAGGGACGGTAGGAAAGGGGCTCCACCTTTCAGAGCCTGTAGCTGCGAGTGCTGCCTGGGCCTCACAGGGCAGGCTCAGAGTGAGCGATTTCCAGGACAAAAAATGAACAACAAGATGGGATAAAGCAGAATGGTTCTGAACGGGAGGCTCAAACGCTGCCAAATGGACTTCCAACCTGGCTCAAGATGAACATCTCAGACACTGGAAAATGGTAGGCTGAATCAGTGGGTACCCCCATGGAGCTTCTGTTTCTGAATGGTCAAGTGAAATCAAGAAAACTTAGTTAAATACTAGGATCCACTTTTTATAGATCAACAGTTTCCAGAGAAATTGCTGATGTAATAAATATATATATTTGAGAGGGCATATATTTTATTTATTGATCAAATGGTAGTTACCAACTATAAAACTCTGTATAGGGGACTCAATGCACAATCCTCAATCAACCTGAAGCCTAATTCTCAACAGTCTCCAATCTTCTAAAGTATAATGAACAAGTTCTTACATGGTGAACAAATTCTTACATAGTGAATAAGTTCTTACATGGTGAACAGTGCAAGGGCAGTCATCACAGAAACTTTGTTTTGATCACACATTATGAGCCATAAACAATCATGTGAAATATGAATATTCGTTTGATTTTTATACTTGATTTATATGTGGATCCCACATTTCTCACTTTATTATTATTATTATCATTTTAAATAAAATGCTGAAGTGGTAGGTAGATGTAAGATAAAGGTAGAAAACTTAGATAAGTGTTGTAAGAGAGCAAATGTAGATGATCGGGTGTGTGACTGTAGACTATGTGATAATCCAAGCTAGACAAGGGCAATAAAATATCCATGCATGCAGAATATTTCTCTCAAAACAGGGCGGGAGAGGTTTTAAGCCTCACCTCTGTTGATCCCCAGTTTCTCACCTGATGGGGCCCCTGTGACTGGGCCTGTCTTAGGTTGTTCCTCCCTTGAGGAATCTTACCCGTCTCTGGCTAACCAGTCTTCTTCCGGGGCCATACAGGGAGATGTAAAGTTGGGAATTGAGAGAGAAGTATAATTGTTTGAAAAGGTTAGCATTTTACTTCTATGCAGATTTATGCCCTGTGGCTTCTATGCCCACCATTTGTCTTGAGGTAGCTTTAGCACTTGGAGGAATTATGATACTCGGCAAATTTGATATGAGACATGAATTCTATTTAAGGTTTGTAATTAGGAAGGAAGAAGAAAAGCTCTAGAGGTAACAGATGGAAGAAAACATGGGGAGATTATTTCTTTGACATATCTTCTTGTGGAGTAATTTAAGCATTATAGGTTTTAAACTACTAATTAAATTGCACACACACATTAACATAATAGGAGTACAGTTACATAACCAAAGCAGATGTACAATTACCAGCCATCTCCAGTGAGCCAAGAAATCCAGTTAGGCACCCTAGGCATTTGTGAAAATTTGTTTATGATATGATGGATATTTTCCAACTGTACTTGAACAGTCTGAGATAAATCAGACAAATTAAAACAGCCCATTCCTGGGAACTTTTCACATCCCATATGTTCTTCTAACAGTAGATAGTCTGTAGTTTTAAGATTTTGGAGCGCTACAACTTGCACTTCTCCTAAATCTTGGTTTAGTTCCAACAGTGTAGATCCAGTCAAATTTGTTGTTTTACTGTATGCACAGGCCAGCTTAGATATCTCCTTTTTCATTACAATGGAAAGTCTGGGAACCAGTGGGATGAATGCAGCTACAACTGCAGCATCGCCTGGGTCCTTGTTGAGGTTTTTTGATCATCATCTTCTTGTATGACTCTTCCAGAGAGTGATGTTGGAAGTTCGTCTTCACATCGTATCTTAGTTCATTTACAGGGTAGACACATTTTGCTTTGATCCTCTGCATAAATACAAACAGACCCTATTCCCACACTTTGATCTGCCCTTTATACCATTGTGTGGAACACATTGGAGGTCACCAAACAGGAACTGCTATTTTTTTTAAGAGAAAAGTATATTATCGCAAAAGTGTACCTCCATAGCCAATCACCTGACACACTTTAAGTGATCAAAGTTAAGGATATTTAAACCATGCATTGTTGATTTACAGTTAGTTTTATCCTGTCATGGAATAATCCCCCTTTTCTTTTTTTTGTTATCTTTAATCTACACTTACATAAAGAATATTATGTTTACTACGCTCTCCCCTATACCAGATCCCCGCTATGAACCCCTTTCCAGTCACTGTCCATCAGCATAGCTAAATGTTGTAGAATCACTACTTGTCTTCTCTGTGTTGTACAGCCCTCCCCTTTCTCCCACCCCCCTATGCATGCTGATCTTAATACCCCCCTTCTTCCTCCCAACCCTTATCCCTCCCTACCCACACATTGTCCTCAGTCCCTTTCCCTTTGATACCTGTTAGTCCATTCTTGGGTTCTGTGATTCTGCTGTTGTTTTGTTCCTTCAGTTTTTCCTTTGTTCTTATACTCCACAGATGAGTGAAACCATTTGGTATTTCTCTTTCTCCGCTTGGCTTATTTAACTGAGCATAATACCCTCCAGCTCCATCATGTTGCTGCAAATGGTAGGATTTGCCCTCTTATGGCTGAGTAGTATTCCATTGTGTATATGTACATCTTCTTTATCCATTCATCTACCGATGGACATTAAGTTGTTTTCAATTCTTGGCTTTTGTAAATAGTGCTGTGATACACATAGGGGTGCATCTGTCTTTCTCAAACTTGATTGCTGCGTTCTTAGGGTAAATTCCTAGGAATGGAAATCCTGGGTCAAATGGTAAGTCTGTTTTGAGCATTTTGATGAACCTCCATACTGCTTTCCACAATGGTTGTACTAGTTTACTTTCCCACCAGCAGTGTAGGAGGGTTCCCTTTCTCCACAGCCTCGCCAACATTTGTTGTTGTTTGTCTTTTGGATGGCAACCATCCTTACTGGTGTGTGGTGATGCCTCATTGTAGTTTTAATTTGCTTTGCTCTGATAATTAGTGATGTGGAGCATCTTTTCATGTTTCTGTTGGCCATCTGTATTTCTTTTATAGAGAACTGTCTGTTCAGTTCCTCTGCCCATTTTTTAATTGGATTATTTGATTTTTTGCTTGTTGAGGCGTGTAAACTCTATATATTTTCGACATCAAGCCTTTATCTGATCTGTCATTCACAAATATATTCTCCCATACTGTAGGGTTCCTTTCTGTTCTATTGATGGTGTCTTTTTCTGTGCAGAAGATTTTCAGCTTAATATAGTCCCACTTGTTCATTTTTGCTGTTGTTTTCCTTGCGCGGGGAGATATGTTCAAGAAGAAGTCACTCAAGTTTATGTCTAAGAGGTTTTTGCCTATGTTTTTTTCCACGAGTTTAATGGTTTCATGGCTTACATTCAGATTTTTGATCCATTTTGAATTTACTTTTGTATATGGGGTTAGACAAAGGTCCAGTTTCATTCTCCTACATGTAGCTGTCCAGTTTTGCCAGCATTATCTGTTGAAGAGACTGTCATTTTGCCATTGTGTGTCCATGACTCCTTTATCAAATATTAATAGACCATATATGTTTGGGTTAATGTCTGGAATCTCTAGTCTGTTCCTCTGGTCGGTGGCTCTGTTCTTGTGCCAGTACCAAATTGTGTTGATTACTATTGCTTTATAGTAGAGCTTGACATTGGTGAGTGAGATCCCCTATACTTTATTCTTCTTTCTCAGGATTGCTTTGGCTATTTGGGGTCTTTGGTGGTTCCATATGAATTTTTGAATTATTTGTTCATGTTCATTGAAGAATGTTGCTGTGAATTTGATAGGGATTGCATCAAATCTGTATATTGCTTTGGGCAGGATGTCCATTTTGACGATATTAATTCTTCCTATCCACGATCATGGGATGAGTTTCCATTTGTAAGTGTCCCTTATAATTTCTCTTAAGAGTGACTTGTAGTGTTCAGAATATAGGTGATTCACGTCTTTGGATAGATTTATTCCTAGGTAGTTTATTCTTTTTTATGCAATTGTGAATGGAATTGCTTTCCTGATATCCCTTTCTATTGGTTCATTGTTTGTGTATGGGAAAGCTACAGATTTCTGTGTGTTAATTTTTATCCTGCAACTTTGCTGTATTCCGATATCAGTTCTAGTAATTTTGGGGTGGAGTCTTTAGGGTTTTCTATGTACAATATCACGTCATCTGCAAATGGTGACAGTTTAACTTCTTCTTTACCAATCTGGATTTCTTGTATTTCTTTGTTTTGTCTGAATGCCATGGCTAGGACCTCCAGTACTATGTTAAATAGCAGTGGGGAGAGTGGGCATCCCTGTCTAGTTCCCGATCTCAGAGGAAAAGCTTTCAGCTTCTCGCTGTTCAGTATAATGTTGTCTGTGTGTTTATGATATATGGCCTTTATTATGTTGAGGAACTTGTCCTCTATTCCCATTTTGCTGGGCGTTTTTATCTTGAATGGATGCTGAATTTTGTCGAATGTTTTTTCAGCTATGGAGATGATCATGTGGTTTTTGTCTTTCTTTTTGTTGATGCGGTGGATGATGTTGATGGATTTTTGAATGTTGTACCATCCTATCATCCCTGGGATGAATCCCACTTGGTCATGGAGTTTGATCCTTTTGATATACTTTTGTATTCGGTTTGCTAATATTTTATTAAGTATTTTTGCATATACATTCATCAGGGATATTGGTTTGTAATTTTCTTTTTTGGTGTGGTCTTTGCCTGGTTTTGGTATTACGGTGATGTTGGCTTCATAGAATGGGTTTGGGAGTATTCCCTCCTCTTCTATTTTTTGGAAAACTTTAAGGAGAATGGGTATTATGTCTTCTCTGTGTGTCTGATAAAATTCTGAAGTAAATCCATCCTGCCCGGGTATTTTGTTCTTTGGTAGTTTTTTGATTACCGTTTCAATTTCTTTGCTCGTAATTGGTTTGTTTAACTTTTCTGTTTCTTGCTTGGACAGTCTTGGAAGGTTGTATATTTCTAGGAAGTTGTCCATTTCTTCTAGGTTTTCAGCTTTTTGGCATATAGATTTACATAGTAGTATTTAATAATTCTTTGTATATCTGTGGAGTCTGTCATGATTTTTCCGTTCTCATTTGTGATTTTGTTGGATTGTGTTGATTCTCTTTTTCCCTTAACAACTTTGGCTAGTGGCTTATCTATTTTGTTTTTGTCAAATAACCACCTCTTGGTTTCATTGATGTTTGCTATTGTTTTACTCTTCTCAATTTTGCTTATTTCTTCGCTTATCTTTATTATGTCCCCCTTCTGCTGATTTAGGCCTCATTTGTTCTTCTTTTTCCAATTTTGATAATTGTGATGTTAGACTATTCATTTGAGATTGTTCTTGCAACTTCTAGTGTGCCTGGATCGCTATATACGTTCCTCTTAAGAGTGCTTTTGCTGCGTCACACAGAAGTTGGGGCTTAGTGTTGTTGTTTTCATTTGTTTCCATATATTGCTGGATCTCCATTTTGAATTCGTCATTGATCCATTGATTATTTAGGAGCGTGTTGTTTAGCCTCCATGTGTTTGTGAGCCTCTTTACTTTCTTTGTACAGTTTATTTCTAGTTTTATGCCTTTGTTGTCTGTAAAGTTGGTTGGTAGGATTTCAATCTTTGGAATTTTCTGAGGCTTTTTTTGTGTCCTAGTATGTGGTCTATTCTGGAGAATGTTCCATGTGCACTTGAGAAGAATGTGTATCCTGTTGCTTTAGGATGTAGAGTTCTATAGATGTCTATTAGGTCCATCTGCTCTACTGTGTTGTTCAGTGCTTCCCTGTCCTTACTTATTTTCTGCCCAGTGGATCTATCCTTTGGGGTGAGTGGTGTGTTGAAGTCTCCTAGAATGAATGCATTGCAGTCTATTTCCCCCTTTAGTTCTGTTAGTATTTGTTTCACATATGCTGGTGCTCCTGTGTTGGGTGCATATATATTTAGAATGGTTATATCCTCTTGTTTGACTGAGCCCTTTATCATTATGTAGTGTCCTTCTTTGTCTGTTACTTTCTTTGTTTTGAAGTCTATTTTGTCTGATATTAGTACTGCAATCCCTGCTTTCTTCTCGCTGTTGTTTGCTTGAAATATGTTTTCCCATCCCTTGACTTTTAGCCTGTGCATGTCTTTGGGTTTGAGGTGAGTTTCTTGTAAGCAGCATATACATGGGTCTTGCTTTTTTTATCCATTCTGTTACTTTGTGTCTTTTGATTGGTGTATTAAGTTCATTTACATTTAGGGTGACTATTGAAAAATATGTACTTATTGCCATTGCAGGCTTTTAATTTGTGGTTACCAAAGGTTTAAGGTTAGATTCTTTATTATCTTACTGCCTATATAAGCTCACTTATTGAGCTGTTATATACACTATCTGAAGATTATTTTCTTCTCTCCCTTCTTATTCCTCCTCCTCGATTCTTCATATGTTGGGTGTTTTGTGCTGTGCTCTTTCTAGGAGTGCTCCCATCTAGAGCAGTCCCTGTAAGATGTTCTGTAGAGTTGGTTTGTGGGAAGAAAATTCCCTCAGCTTTTGTTTGTCTGGGAATTGTTTAATCCCACTATCATATTTGTATGATAGTTCTGCTGGATACAGTATAGTTGGTGCAAGGCCTTCTGTTTCATTGTATTAAATATATCATGCCATTCTCTTCTGGCCTATATGGTTTCTGTCAAGAAGTCTGATGTTAGCCTGATGGGTTTTCTTTTATAGGTGACCTTTTTTATCTAGCTGCCTTAAAACTCTTTCTTTGTCCTTGATCTTCGCCATTTCAATTATTATGTGTCTTGGTTTTGTCCTCCTTGGATCCTTTCTGTTGGGGGTTCTGTGTATTTCCGTGGTGTGTTCGATTATTTCCTCCCCCAGTTTGGGGAAGTTTACAGCAATTATTTCTTCTAAGATACTTTCCATCTCTTTTCCTCTCTCTTCTTCTTCTGGAACCCCTATAATACGGATATTGTTCCTTTTAGATTGGTCACACAATTTTCTTAACATTGTTTCATTCCTGGAGATCCTTTTATCTCTCTCTCTGTCAGCTTCTATGCGTTCCTGTTCTCTGGATTCAATTCCATCAATGGCCTCTTGCATCTTATCCATTCTGCTTATAAACCCTTCCAGAGTTTGTTTCATTTCTGCAATCTCCTTTCTGGCATGTGTGATCTCCCTCCGGACTTCATTCCATTTCTCTTGCGTATTTCTCTGCATCTCTGTCAGCGTGTTTATGATTCTCATCTTGAATTCTTTGTCAGGAAGTCTGGTTAGGTCTGTCTCCTTCTCTGGTGTTGTCTCTGTGATCTTTGCCTGTAGCTCTGCCTTTTCATGGTGATAGGAATAGTTTGCAGAGCTGGAACAAGTGACGGCTGGAAGAACTTCCCTTCTTGTTCGTTTGTGGCCTTTCTCTCCTGGGAGAAAAGCAACCTCTAGTGGCTTGTGCTGGGCAGCTGCGTGCAGACAGGGTTTCTGCTTCCTGCCTGGCTGCTATGGAGTTTATCTCCACTGTGACTGTGGGCGTGGCCTGGTTCAGGCCCCTGCTACAAAGTGGTGAAGTGGCGTTGGAGAGGGAGCGGCATGGAGACTATTTATCTCTGTAAGGTGCCTCCCTATTCCCTGGAGCCCAGGGGTTAGACTGCCCTGCGATCCCCAGATTCCTTACCTCTGGATATAGTGTCCCACCCTGCCCTTTTAAGACTTCCAAAAAGCACCCGCTGAAACAAAACAACGACCACAAAAAAAAAATTTAATTAAAAATAAAAGTGGCCACTCGTTTTTCTTTATTCTCCGGTGCCAGCCTCAGGCATCTGCTCACCGGTCTTGCAGCCCTCTTTCCCTAGCATTGGGGTCCCTATCTCTTTAAGACTTCCAAAAAGCACTAGCCAAAACAAAACAGAAAAAAACAAAATTTGGCTCACTTTTCTTATGTCCTCGGGGCCCGGCCTCCGGTGCCTGCTCACTATTGCTGCCTTGTTTTCCTAGTATCCAGGGCCCTGCACACTGGCCCGGATGGCTGGGGCTGTGTGTTCTGCAGTCCTGTGCTCCATCTCCCTCCCGCTCTGCCTATTCTCCTCCTGCCGGGATTTGGGGGGATGGGCGCTTGGCTCCCACCGCGCTGTGGCTTGTATCATACCCCATTCATGAGGCGCTGCTTTCTCTCTGCTGCGGATGTGTTCTTGATATTGTCCTGTGTCCTCTTGTCTTCATTCTAGGAGGGGTTGTCTTTGTTATATTTTCATAGATATTTGTGGTTTTGGGAGGAGATTTCCACTGTTCTACTCACGACGCCATCTTCCAACACTCTCCAATGTGCCATGATTTAGATTAACCTCATGCTAGTAACACAATTTGAGTAAATCCGATTTCTACTCTATTAACTACAGGTTTTAAAGAATTGTGTAAAAAAAAAAACTTTCTGACATTCAAAAGTTTTTGAGTGTACTGATGAATCTGAAATAAGAGGTTAAATTTTTTTTTGTCACATTTAAGCAGAGTAGGGGAGTGATAATCTAAAATCTATGATTTATTAATAGTTAATACCTCTTTTCAGAGATAATAACATACAGTATGATGTGAAATAGTTTAAAATAGAAATTTAAAAATCACAACCTATTAAGATATACATTCTTATATTTTGTCCTGAGGCATTGCCCAATAAAAGAGGAAGATCTGTTTTCTTATATTCACTTCACTTATCAGGCATCTATTTTTAAATATATATATTAGAGTTCATACTATGAAAGTTAAAAATACAATACTTTAAAAACTCACTATTAAGTCTCTAGATAGCCTTGCTGAATTTCTTATTTTCAAAGATACTGTCTCTGAACTGCTTGTAAATGCACACCTGCAAATTGCACATTCAGGACAATCAACCTTCTGTAACTATAACAACAATGATCAGATAATATGTCTTTTGAGAAGGCACAGACACACAAAGTGTATTCAAGATAAATTTGCCCCATTTCAGAAGACAATACATTTTTATTTCATTTAGGAAAAGGGATGATAAATTCACTTTGCTTGTAGTGCCAACTCCCTATGAAAAGAAAATTTCTGAATTATATAGATATCAGCATAACTGACACTTTTCCTAATGGCACATTTACTGAAACACTACAATTTTAAGAATAAAGCAAGCTAAACAGCTGTTGAAAAGGAAAAGAAAAAAAGCTTACTTCACCTGTACTTGCTTGTGTTCCAGTGAGAACCAGTGTGAGAGACATTCATAAGCTCCTGATAAAATCTACAACTGGCAGAGCCCACAAGAGCCTTTCTTCAGAGCTCACTAGGGAACTCCCGGTTCTACAATGGGATGGTCATGGGCTCAAAAACCATCTCAGACAGAGACAGGGATGTGCTCCATCCACCCAGTGCCCCAGGAGCAGTGAGGAGGGCCCACAGCAGACACACTGGAAGGCTGTCCCACAACCCATGCTCTCTCGTGACACTTCACTGACAGAACAGTACAAGGAGCAAGAAAAGCATGAGGCCCGAAAGAACAGTCTCAGCCACAGGTTCTCAGTGAGCCACAGCAAATCTTGTTTCCCACAGAATTTTTAAAAGACATTCTTTCTAAGACTATGAGTTGCTGCAGCTGTGGAAAATTACAACAGGCTCCTTCTAAAAATGTTTTTTAAGCCTGAGGGTAGCCCCTGGGGAGTTTCCTCATTTAGTGGATAAGGATCATTAATGCTATATTCCATTTTAGGGAATCTGAGTATAGAAGGAAAACATAGTTGGCAGTCCTAATCCTGGTAGGATATGTGCAATGCAGTTGTCTGAAACAGCTTCATTCAGCAATTTTTATGCGAAATACAAAAAAAAAGAATATGCTGCTGAGGATTTTAAATTCCCAATTCAAACCCTACTGGTAGAAGAAGGAAGAGCAAGCAGGTGTGTCTACAAGCACCAACCGAAATTGCATGGGAAAAGCTTTCTTCTGCTCAACAGGAAAAGAAACCAGTAATAAAATTTTAAGAAATATCAGAGGAGTAAGTGGAAAGAACAAAATTAATTAAGAAAGATAATCTCTTGGCTATTGACATTTACGTCCTTCTTAAACCACAGTAATTTAGTAAAATAGGATTATTTGCCCTCCTCTCACTGCTCACACAACTGAACAGCTCTGTAGAGAACAGTATTTACATGTCTAAAACAATACAAATATAACATGTATTGTATTTTTACTTTAAAATAGTTATTAGTTACAGAAGAGAATGAGAATTAAAAACTAACAATTTTTCGTGTATAAATCAAATGGGTGAGATGAGAGAAGTTCTAAGAATGCAAATTTGTTATTTATTTAAGAAAGCAGTAAATACTGTCCTAATTTAAAATCAAGGATTATAGACACTAGTATGAGGGACAGGGTGATCATAAAACTGCAAGCAGAAACTCATAAAAAGATACATCTTGGGGAGTTGGGAGAGGTCACATGAAAATAGGGGCATAGGAAAACTTACTCATAACCTTTGACACTCCTGTAAACAGGCTTTACTGTCTGAACATTGGCATTAACATTGCCCTAGAATCTTAAGCGTTCTGTTTCCTTTTCATTAACTTTGCTGCATAAAGCTAAGAATGAGAGAAAACTTTTAATGGAAAGAAAATCACCAGTTTGGATTACATAAGATAAATGTCTGGAAGCACAACAGGGGTGGCCTTTCAATACTCACAGCACAAGGCATTGTTTTTAAGAAAGACATGCCCCAGGGCCTCATCACTGTAGAACACTGTGGCAGACAACAAAGTAAAGTGAAAATGGAAGACTAAACATTCGGACAGAAGGTAAGAGAAGTGAAGACCTCCTTGATTAGGTAAGTGATGTTTTAGACAGAATAATACTGATTTTTAAATTCAGATCAAATTTCCTAAGAAAATATTAACTGCAGGATATGCGAGCTTCTAATTGAGGCAAATTCACATACAGGTTTCATCATAAAAACCAGAAGGTTCAGTAAGATTGCTTTGGAGACACTTGGCTCTGACTGCTATTAGAACAAGTGTGCAAATGCTGGATGAGGTGAGACCCAAAAGAACTGGTTACACACACTCAGCTGAAAACACCTGTAGCTATTGCCCTTTCACATAACAATTTTTGTTGAGTACATTCTGTGTTCCTAGCATCACAACAGGTGACAGACACTACAGTAAAGGCACCACAGAGCCAGCTGAGGACAAGCACAAGGCACTCAGAGCCTAGCTGAAGGCAAATACACGAAAAAAAAAACACACCAAGATAATAAATGTCCTAAGAGTAATAAGGTTTTCTGGGCACGGGGGAGAGAGAAATAATGAGAGTCCTGGTCAATTAGAGGAAGATCAACAACAAGGCCTGCTCAAATTGGGTTTTGAGACAGAAACAGTACCGACTTATTCAGGAGGCGAAAAGACAGGATTTGTCAACCAACTGGGTAATGAGGTGAGGCAAATGGGGTGGGGCTACTTGCAGGGCTTCACTCTGTAGATGTAGCCATTAACCCTATATTAATAATGTCTACATTTTAAAGACAGAGCAAAATCTCCTGTGAACAACAATGAAATTTGGAACTTTAGCTTCCCTTTTTGTCTCTGAAGAGTTTTATTAGCACATAACTGCTGCACCCAGTTGGGCTTCAACATAGGTCAAAATTTCTGTCCATCACTACATTCTTTTCAATTCTGCCTAAATATATGCTTAATTTTCATGAAGGATAGTTTGGGAACAGCCAAGACTGTGTTTCTCAAGTGTGATCACTGAGGAGCCCCAGGAGGTAGCAGGAAATGTGAATGGACTGTCTACAGCAGGGGTCAGCAATGGAGGAGCCTGTGAGCAAGTGTGCTGTTGTCATTTCTAAAGGGTTAGAAACCAAAACAAAACAACCAAACAGAATATGCAGGAGAGAACTATGTGGCACACAATGTCTAAAGTATTCACCAAATATCCCAACTCATGATATAGGGGATTTGAGGATATACTTTGAAGTATTCCTTGCTAATGTAAAATTTCTTAAATCTTAAATTTCTTAAATTGAATATGGCATTTTAATCTTAAAAATTCAGGGAAATCAGTCAAGGCATCCTGTCTCACAATATATCAGTGTTTGTCTTGCTACTAAAACTTGTTATGTTTCACAATGTATTGAAAATCCTCAAGTCAAATGGATGCTCTGGGCAGAGAGCTATCTTTATTCTGTGACTTTGGGAAGTCCTAGGCCCTGAGAAAAACAATTAAGGTTTTGCCGGCAACACAGATAATAATCATCTTAAATTCTCCTAGTTTCCATTTCACCAAGTGACTATTTCTTGACCTTGAAATCATCCGGGGCCAACAACATAACCCATCATAGCCTGACAAGAGTATGCCCCAAAGTATTTTTTTTGACAGATTACTAAAACAAACAGTGAAATAGCCTAATATGAAAATGTATTTTTTCTAAAATAATATTCAATTTAACAAATTCTTTGGAATAGCTTGCCAGTTGCAAACTAATATGGCTAGTAATAAACAAAATAGCCTATAGCAGATAAATGATTACATTAACAATAATAATCCTTTAAAGGAATGACATGTATCTAAAATTAAGTTACCTGTATTTGGAAACTAATTTTGTTAGACAACAAAGGAGGGCACAAAATGGTAAATACAGAATGATCCAAAAAAAAGATGTTTGGGGGGACTCAATAATATGGGTGGTTGTAGTAAACACACTGTTTTTCAGATGAAACCTTCATAAGAGAGTATATCAGTAATATCTTAATATTTAAAAAAACACAAAGACCAAATGTTTGCTGACTTCCTTGAAAGATAAAACTGATTACACCCACTCTTCTTTATCATTCTCATTTTTCTAATATTCACTGCTTTCATATTCATTTTAGGGCTGGGAAAAAGAAATAATGACAAAAAGACCGCTGAGTAACCAGTTCAGTTTGAAAACTTTAAATAACCCTTTCTAACAACTTCCTGTGAGACCGTTATCTAAACAGCATTTCATATATTTATGTGTGGGTATGTGTGTGTGTGCCACACATACATATGAATAACTCTATTGAATAATATATGTGTGAAGCAGGGATTTGAAAATCTGCTAATTAAGAGAGTTGGTCCCTCATGCTTCAAAAGACAAACCCAAATACACTAAATACATCCCTCACAATGATAATACCAAAAGTCTTACATAAACACTTCACTTGGGAATAACACAGCTTCATAAAACGTAGGAGATTTTGTGGTGCAATTCTGAGCCTCCACCAGTGGTAACAAGATGCTAATACATCTTGTCTCCATTCATGGAAAAGAAAAGGAGAAGAGATGCCACAATGAACCACTGCTGGGTAATGAGCCTTTCTGCTCCTCCTCAAGACCAGCTGCAACCATCTCCAGTCTACTTCAGGCTCCAATTAACAAAGTAAAATGGGGAAATGTTGTCACACTTGGCCCCAAATCATTACTTACACAAGGAAACTTTTATATAAACTTATTGGGCTACCAATATAACTAATGCTTGGGTACACACTTAATACTCCACAAGTATCATCTAAAATTACAAAAATTCAAAAGTTTTAAAAGATAAATAATCTTTTAAGTTGCTTCATGGAAAATGGCCAAAAGATTATTCTTCTATAAAAACAGTCTTCTTTCTCTCAACTGAGCCTTCCTTTCTTTATAATCAAACAAGATTTACGTGAAAAAATTCTGGAACTGTGTTTTACAATGTGAATAAACTTAACATTACTAAAATGTACAATTAAAAGCAGTTAAGATAGTAAATTCTGTAATATTTTTTTACCACAAGAAAAATTTTTAATGAAAAACAAAATTAAAAAAACATTTAATGAAATCCACATCATTTCTTCCCTGAAAAGGTATGACAAGGAAAGAAAGGGGAGCAAATATTCTCCTTTTGTGTAGTAGATGTGTGTGTTTTCATTTCTGGTGCATTCCACACATACGAGTTCCACAGAGATACAACAAAGTTTAAAAATCTTGAACATGAGGACTTGAGCTTCCTAAAGTCCGAATCAGACACTAAAGCTCCTCAGAAAAGACTAGGTGTTGGGACACCATTTCAAGAGAGAAATCTAGCTCACGGTGGGTCACCAGAGGGAAATAGCAAGATCAACCAGTCTGTGCCAATCCGGTTCTTAACTACAAACAACAGAAATGAACACTGGCAACTTAAAAGGGAAAGGAAACCGTGGCGGTCCAGTAGGAGGTCACAGAATTCACACTAAAGGCAGAGGACCAGTTTACTTAGAAGGAATTTCCATGACTGTACCCAAGAACACACCTTGCCTTACCCCAGGATCAGCCCATCACCCCTGTGCACTTACTACCACCTCCAACTGGTCCTGTGTTTCTGTGCTGTTCCCTCAGTGTTCAGATTCTGGGGTGGGAAGAACCGAATGGGCATAAAAGGGAGCTTCTTTTCAGTGGAGAATTCCTCCCAATAGACAGCATATTCAAATGCTGAGGACAGAGAGAAGGCAATTTTCCACAGTGGATACCAAGGAGCTTAGTAGCCATTTATGACTGCAGGTCTAGCTCATTCCGTTTAAAATAAGTAAGTTTCCAGCGAGTTCCAGGAAACAGAATCTTCATGCTGACTGGATCCTGCCACTTGCGATGCGGTAGGTTTCCACACATTATCACCAGATAAGACTAGTCATAGACCATCATGGTTTAAGCAAGCTGCACAAAAGCAGGTGGAATGAATGAGGCCATGGTTAGTTGCCCTCTAAGCCTTTTGCTTTTATCTGTCAAACCTGCTTGACCTTGATCAGAGCAGACACTGTCTTCCAAACTCATGCCAGAACAGAGTAAGGACAGAGTGTACACCCCAGCATTATGGGGCTAACAATACCCAAGCAGAAAATATGCCATTTATCTGGCACAGTTTGGTCAATATGAAAGCCTCTAACCAGCTTCCAGTCTATCTGAACAAACTCCCACAGATACTGTGGGGCAAAGCTGCACAGAGATTTAGAAAGTCACAAAGAGGAGAAAGTAAGGACAGAGAACTTTCATAACATTACATTCTCTTTTCATTCAATACATTTCTCTACTCAAAATCCTTTGAAATTCCTCTGTTCAAAGGGCTTCTACTTTTATGATGATAGAGCAGAGATGTCTCTACCACATTTATTTTCTTGAAAAGTCAACAGAACAAGCCTTTAGAAAAAACTGAAATCCATTTTTTAAAGCAAATGTAGGAGACATCTAGATACACAACAACATATGCAAAATGTATGTTGAAATGGTGATGAATGTGAGACACAGAGGATGGCCAAACCTCAGTGTCTGAGGAGGCAGCATCAACATAAACAGGCTGCAGGACCACCTGTGAAGGTGGCTTGTGGGCAAAGGCAGAAACAGGAGACCATTTGAAAGCCTGCGCAAGGAGCAGTAAGACTCCAAGTCTACTCCACTTTCCCCTTTTTTGTAGAGCAACAATGTCGTAACACCGGCAGTGAAGAAAATAGGGGTGAAAACCAGGTTAGAAAGTACACATGTGCATGTCAGAGCACGAGATCCTCCAGGCCTACAGGAACTCTATCCACACAGGTCAAGAACTCCAGTATCTGGACTGATATTCCCAAAACAAGAGATCAAGGGGACATCCTATGGGAAAATTAACCAATCTACTGAAAAGACTTACAGATAAACTATTAGTATCTGCAATGAGAATGCCACCTGGGGACCCAGTCACCCTACAAAGTCTGGCAGAAAACAAGCTCACAGACATATAGGCGCACGTGCCACAAATGGGCACACTCCATTTCTTGATAGATCTCCAGTGCCTCACCTCTTAAATAAGCGAAAGAGAAGGATCACCAGACATAAGCCCACAATAATTAGGAGAAAAGACCAAAATAACGTGAAAAAAAGTATAATAGTGGAAACAGACAATACTGGTAAAAGAAGAAAACTTCAAAGAAATCATATTTAATATCTCCATTGAGCTAAGATGCTGCATTCATCACATAAGAGCTTATTATTAAAAAGAAAAAAATCAGGAAGAATGGAAAAGAAACAAAAAAATCAAGGGAAGGATTCAGAGGTTAAAGAAATCTCACGGAAAGGAGAATAAAAATTTAGAGAAGGGGACAATACCAAAAAAAAGTTAAGAACACTGGAAAGACAATGATGAAAAGTTTTATACCAAAATTAATATGCAGTCAAAAAAAAGGGAAAAATGAGAAAATCTTTAAAGGAAATACTATAAGAACATATTAAATAACTCAAAATCATAATTCTTAGGTTATAAGGATCCACTGAGCACTCAACTCAATGAAGGAAAAATAGTTTACATTGTGGTTAATTCACCAACAATTTCTCGGAAAAACATGAGTAAGATACCTAAAAAACTAGCACAGAAGAAAATGACAAAAACATGCAAAATATCAAGGAAAACGACCTCAGACTTGTCCACTGCAGCACTGGAGAGCAGATGATAATAAATCTGGGTGGCCAGAAAGATTTCCCACCTAGGGTTCTGAACCCAGCAGAACTACCTGGCAGCCTGAGACCACTTTCATGCCTGCAAAATCTGAGGAAGTTTTCGAAAAGGGCTGGATTTTGTTTGAAGCCTCCTAGCTGTATTTGATAGCCTCACTCCATCACATTACCCTAACCTTAACACTAACCCATTCCCATACCCTAACCCGTTCATGTACTCTATCCATAGTTCTAACCACTTCTCTTCCTATTGTCTTATTTCAAACAAAACCCCTATGACAAACCCTACTCTTCACTCTGTTCCAATCCTCCATTTATTAAATATTAGGCAGTATTATTTTAATCCTAAATATCTAAATTCTTAAATCCCCACGCTCTGAACCCTTAAATTCCAAATGTAAGGTTCTAAATTAACTAAGGGAAGTTACAAGAAAGAAGAACATTACACAAACATGTTTTCCTTGTATACATTAGCAATGAATAATCAAAAAAGGAATTTTTAAATTCTCTACTAAATAATGTCAACATTAATAATATACATGGGAGCAGACTTAATTTAAGTGCAAGTATTATGCATTTAAAATTATAAAACATTGATAATAGGAAAAATAAAGAAAAGCAAAATAAATGTAAGGTCTTGCTGTGGTGATGGCAGACTTAATATCTCTAAGATGACAATGGCACAAATGCACCCTACAGACTCAATGTGGTTCCTATGAAAATTCCCAAAGCTTTTTAGGAAGAATTGCTCCTGCTGATCCTGTCACATATTAAATTGCAAGGGACCACAATGAGCCCTTGAGCAGAATCTTGAAAAAGAAAATCAAAGCTGGAGGCACAGGCTTCCCAAAATCTAATCTTAGTACAAAGTGAGCAGTAAATGAAACACTGTGACACTGTCATAAAGATACACAGCTGACCCTTGGACAGTACTAATGTGAACTCCACAGGTCCACTTAAACTGATTTTTCCCCGCAAATATGTTGGGAAAATGTTAAGTCAACAATTTGAAACGTTACCTTTTCTCTAGCTTCTTTACTGTAAGAATATAGCACATAGTAGGTATAATGTACAAAATATTGTTAATCGAGTGTTTATATTATTGGTAAGGCTTCCAGTCAAAATAGGCAATCAGTTTTAGGATAACTAAGGTTTGGCAGAGTCACATGTTTTATGTAGATTGTGATTCTGTGGGGGAGTCAGCACCACTAGCCCCCATGTTGTTCAAGGGACGACTGTATATAAAGATCAACATACCTGAATGGAAATATATAGTTGATTTCTGACAAGGGTGGACAACATTAACTTATGGAGAGAAAGTGTCTTTCCAGTAAATGGTGCTTGGCAACCTCCTGTCTACATGCAGAAGAATGAAAATGAATCCTAACTTATATCACATACAAAAATTAACTCAAAATACATAACGGCTTACATGTAATAGGTAAAACATGGGTATAAGTCTTCATGACCTTTGATTTAGCTATGGTTTCTCAGATCTGAAACCAAAGTACAAGCAACAAGAGAAAGAATAAATTAATTTCCTCCAAATTAAAATCTTTTCTGCATCAAAAGATTCCAACCAAGAAGTGAAAAAAGTCACGGAATAGAAGAAAATATCTGCACACTGTACATCTGACAAGAGCCTGTTATCCAGAATACACCATGAACTTGTACAGTGCAACAAGGCAACATCCCAACTTTTTAAATGGATGAGAGACTCCAAGACATACAAATGCTCCAACAAGCACATGGAAAGGTGTCCCATAGAATTCCCTGCACACACATGGAAATGGCTATATTCAGGAAAACTGAAAATCACACATTGCAAAGGATGCAGAAGAACTGGAGCCCCTAACCTTTGCTTGTGGAAATGTAAAACGTGCAGCCTGTGTACTACAACTTGGTGTTTCCTCATAAAGATAAAATACAATTACTTAATTGTGGTTCTACATCCACTCCTAGATAATACTTCAAAGAAATGACTATGATGTTCAAACAGAAACTGGCCCACGAGTTCTTGGCAGCATTGATCAGCACAGCAAAAAGTCAGAAACAACTCAAATGCCCATCAAGGGGTGAATGGATGGATAAAAACGGGTTGATCCATAAACTGTATTTTTCTGCCATATAGAATAAGGAAAATGGTCCACAGCCTCCTGGAAAACGGTGTGGAGAGTGGGGAAGGTGTCCCCAGAAACTTTAAGATACAGTTAATATATGAGCAGCAATTCCATTCCAGGGCATCTGCCTAAACAACAGGGCATCTGCCAAAAGCAGGGACTTAGATATTTGGACACCTATGCTCACGACTGCATGACTCACAATGGTTAAAAGGTGGAGAAGACCCACGTGTCCACAGACAAATGGATGAACAAAGTGTCCTCTCCACACAGTGGAGTGAACAAGGGCATCCTGGCACCTGCTGCATGGATGAATCCTAAAGCCAATTTTCTCAGTGAAATGCGCCAGTCACAGAAGGATGAATACTATGTGATCCCACTTGCGTGAGATCTGGTGGAGCCCATCTGAGCTAAAGTCCCTGGAGGAGTTCCAGAAAAAGGAAATGTGATCAGAATAGAAAGACATTTGCACACAGCTGGGGTAGATGGAAACAGCTGTGCTGGGTCTGTGCACTGGATTATCATGTGGAGACCCTAATACATCCCTCATTTAGGGTCAGGTGGTGGCTCCCTATAAACTTGTCCCTATTTAGGGTAGAGGCCAAGAGAATTTTGTGTGAAGTGGCAGGTGTGGTAAAGTGGGACCATGGGACATTTAGTGTAAAGAGTGTTTGTACTGACACTGCAAGTTTTCTGTGTGCTTGAAATTGCTGGAAAGTAAATTACTTTGCAGAACAACCACGTCGGTCCTGCACCAGAAAAGCAGAGCAGACATCACACCCTGTCACAGAGGCCAAGCTCTCCCCATTCAGTTCACACGAAGTGGACCACTACTTATCCTGCGGGAGACACTACAAGGCACGTGGTAAAATTCCTTTGCAGACACGGGGCTTGGGTGTTGGGACGACCTGGAGTGGAACACTGGGATTTTTAAATTCCAGTTTCCACACTGCTCCACCAAAAACCTGTTACAGCTAAAAATAAAATCAATAATCTAGCAGGATACAAAATCAACATACAGAAGTTGTTTACTTCTGTTCACCAATAACCAACCGTCAGGAAGAGATATTAAGAAAACAATGCCCTTTACAAATGCATCGTAAATAATGAAGTACCTAAGGAGAAGCCTAACCAATGAGGCGGGAGGCTTGAAGCTTGAGGCCTAAACACTGTGGACACTGCAGACCAGGATGGGGCGGGGGTGGGTTAGGTTATTACAAGTCCTGTCGACCAACAGGAACCTTCAGACTCCGTGGGACCCCCCCCATCGAAATTCCACCACACTTCACAAAGAAGCAAACACCCAACAGGCTGGATAGAACCACACAGGACCCCATCCCCACAGCCGACATGAGAAAGCAGAGCCCGGGCATCGTGCCGTGACCTCCCACTACACTGTGGACCTGTAGCAACGGAGACCCCATGTTTCGCCCAAGCAGAAGCGGGAGTCTAAACAGAACACCAAGTGCCCTTCATCCCCCAACCTGCTCGGCATGAGGAACCGGCTCACTTGGCCCCGGTCGCAGGCAGTGGGTGTTGGCCACCCTCAGGGAGCCAGGCTGGTTCAGCACCATGCTGTGCCCAGGGGGGCCTCCCAGGTGGACCCCACCTCGGGGACCCTTCGCAAGAAACCACCCTGTGTGCTGGGCGCTCAGCAAAGGCTGAAGCACAGGTAAGCGAGCCGCTTAAGTAGCCAACTCCCCTCCGCCCCCATTCTCATTTCAGAGCCTTGTTAGGAAGGATGCCTGCAGCCTGGAAGGTGTCCCGCAGGTGTGGACAATCCACCCACTGCAAGGGGCCCGAGGCACGCAGCGTGGAGACACAGGCTACCGGGGAAGCGCTGGACACCACATACCCGCCCCTGCCCTGTCTCAGCACGGGCCCGAACTCTCCCTGAGTGCCGTCCGCCACACCCTGAACTCAGCTGCACCCGTCGTGGCCCAGACTCCACAAATACTCAGTTAACCATCGCAGGCCTTCCTCTCCCGGCCCCTGAAGAGGAGCGCTCAGTAGGATATGCACGGAAAGCTTCTCCTTACCTTTCCGTACTGCAGCTCCTCAGGAAACCGAGGTGCCCCTGTGGACGCGGCCCGCGGTGTCACGGAGCTGCAGGGGATCCGGAGCAATACCGGCACCGGTCAGAGCCGGGAGAAAAGGCCTGCGTCCTGACAGCGCATGAGCCCTGCTGATCCACAAAGAGGGCAGAGGCGCCACTTGCGGGTCACGGTGAGCATTGCAGGATGCGTGCTTACAGCTCAGTGAAGGTGGTGCCCCCTTGTGGCTAAACTGATGAACCACAAATCTTTGGAAATTCATGCCACAATGGGCACAAATTTCTTGTGTCTTCTCCACTTTAAGAGTGAAATGAATGAAATGAAGTAGGCAAAGGCTTTACAAGTTACACCAAAATTAACTCGAAATTCCCCATAGGCATGTTCCTTAGAAAACTAAAAATAGAAATACCATTTGACCCGGTAAATCCACTCTTAGGAATTTACCCAAAGAATATAGTTTCTCCGATTCCAAAAGACATATGCACCACTATATTTGTTGCAGCACTTTTTACAAGAGCCAAGATATTGAAGCAACCTAAGTGTCCATCAGGAGATCAATGAATAAAGAAGGTGTGGTACATAAACACAATGGAATACTTCTTAGTCATTGGAAAAAACATATCCTACCATAGGCAACAACATAGTTGGAGCTGGAAGATATTATGCTCAGTGAAATAAGCAAGGTGGAGAAAGACAAATGCCAAATGATTTCCCTCATTTGTGGAGTATAACAGCAAAGTAAAAATGAAGGACCAAAACAGCAGCAGACTCACAGACTCCAAGAAGGGACTAGCAGTTACCAAAGGGGAGGGGTGTGGGAGGGCAGGTGAAAATGGAGGGAGAAGGGTATTGAGGGGTATTATGATTGGCACACATGGTGTGGGGGACCACAGAGAAGACAGTGTAGAGCAGAGAAGACAAGAAGTGACTCTGCGGCATCTTACTGCACTGATGGACAGTGACTGCAATGAGGCATGGACGGGACTTGATAATATGGGCAGATGTAGTGACCGCAGTGTTCTTTCATGTGAAAGCTTCATAAGAGTGTATGTCAATAATACTTTAATTAAAAAGAATTTTTAGTGGTACACTCATAAAAAAATTTTTCATAGTCAAATTTTAGATGCAAAATTATAAAATTTGTAGGTAAAGCAAGAAAATCTACACAACCTTGATGAACCCAACACCAAAGGCCTATCCACAAAAGAAAAATAATCACATGTGCTTTATAGAGTTATAATTTCTACTCTAAAAGACCTTGCTCAGAGAACCCAAACAAAAGACACAAACTAAAAGATAATATTTGCAAAATACATTTTTGATAAAGGATTTGTACTCAAGATATACAAAGATACAAAAAACAAAAATGAGCCATTAAAAATATTTTACAATTAAAAATGGTCTCACCATGACATTCAAGAATTGCATCACCAGTATTTATACAACTGCTTTGAAAAACTATGTCCCAACAAAAGCCACCATGCAGTTTTACATAATAGCTCTTTTCATAAAGGCTAAAAACTTAAAGAAATCAGGATGTGTTTCAGCAGATGAATGCTTTGGCAAATTGGGTTACATCCATTACATTTCACTATAATTTGTACAGTGAAATGTACAGTGATTTGCCCAGTGAAGCTGGTGCCTTGATCACTGGTGCTCACAGGTGTACCCCAAATGAGAAATGGTTTCTAACAGCTTCTTTGTAATTATGAAGGCTTCGGCCTTGGGCCAGGAGAAGGCTTAATTCTTCCCTGTGGGGTTGGAACACATCGCCCTCCAAGTACACGACATGTATGTGTTTGCCAACCTGGAAGCACTCCAAAATCCATATTTTGAGACACTTGTATGATGTATTATTAACTCCATTTTTTTCTCCTCCCCTTTCTCTGGAGAATGGAGGGTTGAGGCTGAAAATTCCAACTTTCTAATCATGGCATGGGCTTTCTGCCTGTCAGACACCTGAGCAGAACCCACCCAGAACCACCTACTTAGTATAAAAGAATCTCTTACCCAGGAGATTCCCAAGGATTTAGGAGCCCAGGATCAGGAATGAGGCAAAGACCAGAATACGTTTTCTGTTGTATTTCTGTGTTCACAGTGGCACATCCCAGGAAGAGAGTCAGGAAGTTCTACTTCTGCTATCCTTGGATAAGGAGGATTTACAACAAAAACTGTTTACTTCTTTAAAATGTTATAATGTTTTACCCCAAAGTGTATGGATTAGATTCCAGCTAAAAGGCTATATGGGTGTAGTGACAAGTATTAGCTTCCACAGCTATTTGAGGGTCTGACCGAGGCAGTTTCTATGACTGTCCATTCGCAGGTCTGGGTGGGGAGTGTAGGCCCCTCCCTTGTAGTGGTAGAAAGAGCCCTGGGCTCAGAGAAAAAGCCTATCTTACAAAAGAAGTGGGACTTTTGTCTAAAGTTGCCATAGGAACACAAGTTAAATTTGAATTTCACAGAACAAATAATTTTTTGGACATACTTATATTAACATAATTCTTGCTATCATCTGAACTATATCCTGTGTTTTTACCCCAAGACTGGCAGCCCTATCTTAGGCCAGTCATCTAAATGCTTGAAGCTTCAATTTACTCATCTGAGAGATAGAATAATGCACACTGTAGAGTGCTGTGCTTAGTATCAACTGGGAACACGGCAAGGGCTGGGGGAGTTGTTCTTGACCCTCTTAGGGTTGCTGGGTCTGAAAATGAAACTGACAAAGATTAACCAGAGAAAAGCACACCCATTTATTAATAGGTTTTATGTGATATGGGAGACTTCACAAGGAAGTGAAGACCCAGAGAAGCAGTTGGCCCTGAGCGATTTGTGCTGGGTTTGATAAGGAGTGGACATTTGTGGAGAAATATGACAGGTTCAGGAGTATGAGATAGTGTCGTAAATAGGGGAACTTATCAAGGCCTGCTCATTAAGATTCCTCTTTCTGTCCCTTTGTCTTCAAAGAAAAGGATTTTCCTTTCCTCTTGGTATAGGGAGGGTACCTCTCACATAAGATTAAGACAATTAAAAACACTTGATTTTTCTAGCTTACCTCACAGTTATAATACAGCACAAAACATGTGTAATGTACAAAGTATGTGTTAACTGTTTATATTATTGGTAAGTCTTCCAGTAAAAATAAGCAATGAGATTAGGATAATACTTAAGTTTGGGGGGAGAGAGATGTTTTATGTGTATTCTGACTCTGTGGGATGTCAGCTATACAACGACCCATTTTGTTCAAGGGTCAACTGTATGCACAGATCAACAGAAGTGAGTGGAAAGCCCAGAAGTGACCCAAACCATATACAGTCACTTGCTTTCTGACAAGGGTGAACAAAATTAAATTAGGGAAAGAATTGTCTTCCTTGCTAACGGTGCTGGGCAAATAGCTGTCCATATGCAGATGAATGAAACTGAACCCTTAACACATATCACATACAAAAATTAACTCAGAAAAGACAAAGGGCTTACATAATATTTAAAAAACAACAGAGTCTAGAAGAAAACATGAGGATAAACGTTCATGAACTTGGATTTAGCCATGATTTCTCAGATCTGACACCAAAGGACAAGCAACAGAAGAGAGCATAAAATTAAAAACTTTTCTGCGTTAAAAGTCACCAACCAGAAAGTGAAAAAACAGTCACATAATGAAAGGAAATATCTCCACGTTGTACATCTAAAAAGAGCCTGTAACCCAGGAAACACCACAAACTAGTACAAGGCAACAAGAGAAGACAAATGTTTAAAGTGGATTAAGATTGCAAGTAAGACATACAAATGTTCAACAAGCACATGAAGAGGTCTCACACAGCATCAGTTGCTATGGAAATGCAAATTAGACCACAGAGACCCCCACCCAATGCAAGCACATGGCATTGGCCATACTCAGGGAAATTCAAAATCACATGTTACCAAGGATGCATAGGAATTAGAGCCCCTAAACTTGGCTTGTGGAAATATAAAACATGCATCTTGTATACAACAGCTTGGCATTTCCTCATAATATATAATACAGTTACCTAATTGTGGGTAAAGAACCGATCCTAGATAAATACCACAGAGAAATGAAAATGCTGTTCAAACAGAAACTGGCCCAAGAGTTCTTAGCATCACTGCTCACCACAGTAAAAAGGTAGAAACAACTCAAATGCCCATCAAGGGATGAACAGATGAACAAAACAGGGTTGATCCATAAACTACATTATTCTGCCAAATATAGAAATAAAGAAGAATGGTCCAAAGCTGATTTGAAAACACTGTGTGTGAAGAGTGTCCCCCAAAACTCGAGCATAGTTAACATATAATTAGCAATTCCATTTCAGGGCATTTGCGCAAATGACAGGAAAGCAGGGACGTAGATATTGCACACCTCTGTTTACAGCTGCATGAGTCACAACAGCCAAAAGGTGGAGACGACCCGGGTGTCCACAGACAGATGAAAACAATGCGGTCTCTACACAGTGGAGTAGACAAGGAGTCTCAGAACCTGCTGCACAGATGGACCCACAAAGCCATTATGCTCATGGAAATGCGCCCCTCCAAGATGGACAAATATTATGTGATCCTGCTTATTCAAGGTCCCAGAGAAACCAACTGAGGTAAAGTCTCGGGAACAGTTCAAGAAAAAGGAAACTGCATCAGGATAGTAAGACATGTGCACTAAGCTGGAGCGGATGGTGACAGCTGTGGTGGTTCTGTGCATTGGATTATCATGTGGAGACCCTAATACTTCCCTCATTTGCAGTCAGATGTTGTTTCCCTGGAAGCGTGTCCCTTTTTGGGGTAGACACCACAGAAATTTTGTGTGAAGTGGAAACTGTGGCAAAGTGAGATGCTAGGAAATTCAGTATAAAGTGAATCTGTACTGACACTACAAGTTTTCTGTAGGTTTTAAATTGCTGGAAAGTAAATTAGTTTGCAAAATAACCATAAGAAAAGCACAGCAGACATAACATCCTGTCAAGAGAGGCCAATCCGTTCCACCCAGTTCAAACAAATGGCACCTTGCAGGGGTCCAGGGCTCATTAGAAAGCCTGTGGGAGGTTCCCCTGCAGCCACTTGGCCTTGGATGTTGGGAAGACCTGGGGTACAAACAGTGGAATTTTAGAATTCCAATTTCCCACCCTACTTCACCAATGTCCTGTTAGAACTAAAAATGAATTCAGTAAACTTGTAAGATACCAAACCAACTTATAAAAGTCGTTTGCTTGTATTCACTAATAACGAACCATCAGAGATTAAGAAAATAATGCCCTTTACAAGTGCATCATAAAGAAGAAAGTGTTGTGTAAGAATAAAACAACTCCTACCATTTGCAACAACTTGGATGGAGCTAGAGGGTATTATGCTCAGTGAAGTAAGCCAGACGGAAAAAGTCAAGTACCAAATGATTTCACTCATACGTGGAGTGTAAGAATAAAGAAAAAAACGGAAGAAACAAACCAGCAGCAGATTCACAAAACACAAGAATGGACTAACAGTTACCAAAGAGAAAGGCCCTGGGGAGGGAGGGTGGGAAGGGAGGGTAAGCGGGGAAAGGCATTATGATTAGCCCACATAATGTGCCAGGAGAGGTATGGGGAGGGCTGTCCAACACAGAGAAGACTAGTGATTCTACAGCATCTTACTACACTGATGGTCAGTGACTGTAATGGGGTGTGTGCTGAGGACTTGATGATGGGGGAAAACTAGTAACCATAATGTTGCTCATGTCATTGTAGATTAATGATACTAAGGTCATAAATAAATAAGTCTAAAGTGCTGTGGAAAAAACTGTAGTATTTCCAAAGTATCTCACCTAGCCTTCGTGCATCTCCACATCAGTAGGTGCTTCCAAGAAGTGGAGAGAAATAGTCCATCTCTCTATCAACAGGTAATTACGAGGGCGAGCGAGGGCATATTTGGACTGGAGAAGTTCGGTGGGGCCCCTTCTTCTGAAGCCTGGTTGTGACAGACACGGGCAAGCTGAAGTGGATGACTGCTAGTAAGTAACAAACGGGATTCTCCCACTTTATTTCTCCCTTTGACTGATTTCGGCTCAAAGGTATTTAGTTCAGGTATTTTCTCCAGAAGTTACAGGTACCTAAGAACAAACTTCACCGAGGAGGTGGGAGACCTGAAAATTGTGGACCCTGCAGATGTGGACGGGAAGAGTTAGGTTGTTACAAGTCCCTCCACACACAGCAATGTGCACAACCCCTGCGACCCTCACCAAAATTCCATCGCACTTCTCACAGAAACTAAGCAAACACCCTGCAGGCTTGGTTGAACTGGACGGGACCCCATCCCCACAGCCGTCCTGGGAAAGCAGAGCAGGAGCATGGCGCCCTTTCATCCCATTACAATGCAGTGCTGCAGCAACCGAGACCCCGTGTGGCGCCCAAGCCGTAGCGGGTGTGGTAACAGAACACGGGGCGCCCTCTGCTTCACCAATCCAGCTCTTCCCTTGGAGGCAGCACACGAGGCCCGGGCACAGGCCACGGATGGGGGGCAGCCCTCGGGAAGCTGGGCTGTGTCAGTGCCGTGCTTAGCCTGGGGAGAGTCTCCCAGGCGGACCCCACACTGGGGACTCTTCTCAGGAAAACAACCTGTGTGCTCAGCACACCGCAAGACCTGAACCCCAGGTAAGCAGGCCATTCAGCAACCAAGTCCCCTCTGCCCCATTACCATCTCAGAGCCTTGTCAGGAAGGACGTCTGGAGCCTGGAGGGCCTCCCGCCAGTGCGGCCAATCCACCCACCGCACGGGCTCCCGGGGACGCGCTGGGCGAGGCTCACTCGCCCCGGCACGGACTCAGCTGTGTCCCGGACTCACCCGCCCTCTCAACTCCACCCGTCGCATCAGCCGCTCCCCCAAATTCAACTGAGACCCCTTTCCCTGCCGCAGGCCTTCCTCCACAGGCCCGTGAAGGGGAGGGCTCTGCAGGCGACGCACGGGGAGCCTCTCCTCACCTTTCCGTCCCATGGCTCCTAAGAAAACCGAGCTTTCACGGCGGCCGCGGACGGCAGTGTCCTGGACGGTGCCGCAGGGGAGCCTGAGGAATCCCGGCTGCCACCAGAACCAGAAGGATGTCATGGGCCTGATCGCGCATGCGCCACGCAGGTCCACAGACAGGGCAATGGCGTCGACTGAGGGCCACGGTGGGCAAACTACACCCACTTATTTCTAAGTTTTATGTGATATGGGACGAGGGCTCACAGCTCGAGGAAGGTGGCGCCCCCTCGTGGCTCGATTGATGAATAACAAAATTTCGAGAAAATCAAACCCCAATTTGCAGGAATTTCCCATGTCTTGTATAATTTGTTGGAGAACATACAGAATGCAATGAAGGTACGCACAAGCTTTACAGCTTACACAAAAATTCACTCAACATTCTCCATAGACAATTTTTAGGTGCAAAATTATAAAAATTCTATGTAAAAGCAAGAAAATCTATACACTCTTGCTGATGACTTTTAACCCCCAACACCAAAATCCTATACAAAAAAGAAAAAGGATACATCATGTGGGATTTATAGAATTAAGATTTCTACTCTATAAAATCTTGTTCAAAGAACCCAAATACAAATTACACACTGGGAGAAAATGTTGGCAAATACATATTTTATAAAGTATTTGTACTCAAGATACACAAAAATCCATAAAACAAAAAAGAACCATTAAAAACTATCTTACCATTGAAAAGATAAGTCTCACTTTAGGATGCAAGAATTGCGTCGCTGTTATTTAGACAACTGCTTTGAAAAACTGTGTCTCAACAAAATTCACCATGCAATTTTACACAGTACCTCTATTCATAATGGCTAAAAACCTAAGGAAATCAGGATGTGCTTCAGTAGATGAATGCATTAGCGAACTGGGGTACATCCATTACCTTTCATTAAGACTTGTACGATTTGCCCAGTGAAGCTGGTGCCATGATCAACGGAGGTTACAGAAGGTCTACCCCATGTGAGAAATGGTTTCTAACGCTTTTTTGTTACTGTGAGGGATCTCCCTTGGGCCAGCAGAATGCTTCATTCATCCCTGTGGGGTTGGGACTCATCACCCTCCCAGTACACCACATGGATGTGTTTACCAACCTTGAATCTCTCCAAACTCCAATTGTTGAGACACAGGTATGACCTATTATTAACTCTGTTTTTATCCGCTCCCCTTTCTCTGGAGAATGGAGGGGTGAGGCTGAAAATTCCAAGCTTCTAGTCATGGCTTGGGCTTTCTGCCTTTCAGGCACCCAAGCAGAGCCCACCCAGAACCACCTACTTACATTAAAAGATGATGCTATTACCCAGGAAATTCCCAGGGCTTTAGGAACCCAGTGTCAGGAATGAGGCCCAGACCAATATACACTTTCTATTGTATTTCTGTGTTCATGTTGGCACATCCAGGGAGAGGGTCAGAAAGCTGTATTTCCACTATCCTAGGAGAAGACGGACTTACAAAAAAAGCTAAGTTGACTTATTAAAAAAAGTTGTAATGTTTGACCCCAAGGTGTATGCATTAGATTCCAACTACAAAGCTGATGTGGCTCTAGTGCCAAATGTTAGCTTCCACGGCTATGTGATGGTCTGACTGAGGCAGTTTCTATACCTGTCCATTTGCAACTCTGGGTTGGGAGTGTAGACCCCTCCCATGGAGTAGTGGAAAGAGCCCTGGGCTCTGAGGAGAAGCCCGTGTTACACCAGAACTGGTACTTCATCCTAAAGTTGCCATACAAACACAAGTTAAATTTGAATTTCAGAGAAGTAATTATTTTTTGGACATACCTATATTAAAATATTTTTTGCTATCATCTGAACTATATCCTGTGTTTTCACCCCATTTAACAGCCCTAACTTAGGCCAGTCATGTAAATGCTTGGAGCTTCAGTTTCCTTATATAAATGATAGTATGATGTCCACTGTAGAGTGCTGTGCTTAGCATCAACTGGGACCACTGCAGGAGCTGGGGAATTATTCTTGACCATCTTAGGGTTGCTGGGTCTGAAAACTAAACTGACAGACAGACTAACCAGAGAAAAGTACACCCACTTATTTATAAGTTTTGTGTGATATGGCAGACTTCACAAGGAATTGATGACCCACAGAAACAGTTGGCCATGAGCATTTTTGTGCTTGGTTTGATAATGAGTGGACAGTTAGGGGAAAATAGTACAGGTTAAGGAGTATGAGGTACTGTAATAAATACGGGGAACTTATCAAGGCCTGCTTATTAGGATTCTTCTTTGTGTCCCTATGTCTTCAAAGAAAAGGATTCTTCTTTCCTCTGGGTATTGGGAGAATACATCTCATAAGGGATATATGATCTGTTTCAGGGGGTAAGGACAGGGAGAAGGTCAGAGTGAACTTCCTGCCTCTTTGATTTTACCAAACACCTTCAGTTTAAAATATTCAACATGCCAAGTTACCATAGTTTGGGGTAGCATATCCTGGACCCCATCATTACAGTGGTTGACATGACCTAGAATCTGTAGTCTTAGCCTCTCCTAGAACCATTCTACAATAGTTATATGTCTGCCTGGAGTAAGACAAATTTGTGTTTTAATTCTTCTACTAAATATTGTTCTTGAATATCCATAAAGTGAGATAATAATAGTATTTACCTCAAATTGTATTTATGAGGCTTAAATGAGTCAATGAATGTAGAATGTTTAGTCCTGGGCATGGTACATAATAAATGCTTAACAAATAATACCTAGTTAACCCTGCAGTTGTGCACATATGATGTAATATCACTCAAATGAATTGAGGAGACTTGGAAATGAATCATTCAACTGAGGATAATTTCCTGAGTCATATTTCAGCACTAAGTGCTGATGGGCAATACTGTTCCTTCCCACTGGTTATCATAAAGAGACATAATTGGACAAGATTAGATGGGGAAGACATTTACAAGTCTTCCTGAGTATGTAAGAGACAAAGATAACACCTTTGTGATCATTTCTGAATTGTATAAAACAATTTCCTGAATCTTAGCTCATTTTGTAAACACTAAATGAACTGACAGCTGATGCCTGCATTTTCCCAGACGCAAAAATATGCCTCATCTGAAAATGGTGGTTTCACTGCAGCCTTAGGTGTACTACCAGCGGAGGCTAAGACTCTTCCTATTCATCAAATGACGCTGCACCTTGCTGTGTCACAGCATTGTTGAATGGCAAGATGACCTTTCAGGAATTCTCTAGATCACTGATGGCCAAGGAGGATGAATTAACCAAACAGAGCCCATCAGGGGATTTCAGGAAAGGCTATTAATACAGGAAAGCATTAAGATGTAACCACACAGATTGGTGGAAACACAGCTAGATATTAGTGGCAGCAGTTTCAGTTTAAAACATTTCTTTTACCTTGTTTAAAAAATGGATATTTGTTCAGCTGCATCTCCTGTACCGTCAGTGCTGACCTGTCAGGGACCTGAGATCTAATGGAAAAGTGAGCTGATATGCAAATGACAGCATCAGAACCAGGAGCTATCAGAAAAATGCAAAACCTAGCTTTTCTCCCCAACCCTGAGCCTATCACGATTTGGGTTGAAGATTTTTTAATGCTCCTTCTCTCTTTCTCTCTGCTGTTTTCTTTACCAACTTTTTCCATCCTAAAACTTTCAGAACTCAATCTCCATGTTGCTTCCTCCTAACACATTTCTAACATTTGGTAGATTTACTTGCAGAAATAATTGTACCTTTCCACAAACTAATGTGCTGGATGTGGAGTGGATAAATATCTCTTTATAGCACTTGAAGGGCAATAGGCAGAGTCACATCAATCAAGTGACTCAGTATGAACTGCCATTTAAGATACCCCGTGGGAGTGATTTTTTGTTCAGTTGAACTGATTGTCATTTCTTTAAATTTCACATTTCTTCAGATGCAACCAAGGCATGTTAGCTAATGTAAAATGCAGAAGTAAAACATTTATTTATAAAGCAACAGCTTTGAAACAATATAGCATTCACAAGTCAAATACAGTTTCTTATTCTGTGATAAGCATTTGCTAACGTGAGGCTTTATTGTGTAAACCCACCTGCATATGCAATGGTAAACAATTTCCTGACAACTTTGGTTGAGTCATGAAATAGTCTTAAAGCTGAAACATAAGTTACAATTTCTGGTAAAACCTGGGGTCTTCTGTGAAGCCTCAGGAGTTTGATTTCCCATGAACATCTTTAGATTACCTTGTGGTTCCCAAGCCTCTGCTCTGTTTCATTTTTTCTCACTTTCTCTTTCTTTCTCCAAGAAAAATTTAGAAAGTCATAATTACTGAACATGTGTTGACTGTTTCCCACCATACTCTCCATGTGTCTTTGCATCCCAGAAGGGGGCAGCTAGGCAGTGGGAATGGCAGTCTGGGAGTCTGATCAGCTGATCAGGCTGATATAACCAGTCTATCACCCTCATCTCCCCTTCACCTCACTTCCACCCTCTGCCTTCCCACCTTCTTCCACTCTCACCAGGACTTTAGACAAAGGCAATAGAACATGAGCTTTGGGGTCAGGCACACCTGTCTTTGAATCCTCCCACCTCCCAAGCTGTGTGACCTGATAAGCTGCCTGCTCCACCCTGTCACTGTTCCTTCATTTGACATGTGGCCAGGGTCACCATTTGACCTGCAATTTCTGGGCAAGTCTAGGAGTATGCTGTGTATCCTGACATACTCATCAATATTGCCTCTGTTCAATGTCTCAAGTACCTTGAACAGACCATATAAATGAGGCATTATAGGTGTCTACTATAGTGCCCAGTAAATAGTTCCTTGAGATGATAACTTCTACTGTTATTAATAATTATTTGAAGTGATCTTCCCACCAGACCTCAGTGGATTACTTGATGTGATGAGCTGGATGTGAGCTTAGAACTGAAAAATCCACTTTGTTTTTGCACTTTGTTTTAGAAACAAATAACACCCACCTAGTTTTGTTTTACAATCTCAACTGAATGTAGGGCTCACCAGAATTAAGCCACCAAAGCAAGAAGCAGTAATGACCAGTTTAAGGTGGAAAGGAGAATGGAAATTAGGCACAATTTCATTGTGAGCAGGGAAAAATTGACACTTAAAGCAAAAAAAATAAAAATAAACTATTTCAGAGCAGGGTAGAATAAAGGTCAGGCATAGATGGCTTTTCCAAAATTAGTTCTCCTCCGTGAGCTCCGTGGGTAGAGCCTGAGATGTACAGCCTGCCAGCACAGGGCCTTGGGAAACAGGTGAATTGTCTCAGCAGAGAGGAGGGGGCCCCAGTGATGCTCAAGGTAAAACATCATCTATAGTGGAAATAGCAGACGAATTCACAGGAAAATCTTTGTTAGGGAGAAAAACAATAACTGGCCTTGTCTTACTTTTTCTGAGTCATCAACCCACTGCTAGAGAGATTAACTGCTCAAAGTTATATGCCAGACCCTGGACTACACCCTGGTCATGTGGGATGTGACACACATTCCCTGCCCCAAGTAGCTCAGACTACAGACAAGGAGAGACACATGGCAGTGACAGAACTCTGTGCTGTGGAAAGGCATGATGTGTAAGTTGGGAAGGGTAACCTCAGTAACAAAGGGCCCCAAGCCCTGTTGCTAGCCACAATAGATGGCATTTCCTGCCGTCATTGCAGAATAGTGCAGGAGTTTGCAAGGTAGTTTTCATGTGCTCTAACTATTCCCATGGCCTTAGAGTTTTCTTTTGGATACTTCACATCCAGTCAACAGGTAGAAGAAAGAGGAAACTAGAGGGTGTCACAGGAATATTTTTTGGGCTAGATTTGGAAGTGGTGCCCACAAGCCATTCGTCAGAGCTGGTCACATTGGCCCCACATAATGCAGTACCTGGGCAGCCATTTTCTGGTAACAAATCTACAGGATGAATGGGGAGAATTAATCTTTTCTGATCAGCCAGCTGTTCATGGGACTTATACATGGAGGTGGTATGTGAGGGCAGTTCAGAGGAGAGAGATAACCCAACTGTGCATGTGTGTGTGTGTGTGTGTATTTCTTGGGTGAGGGGCAGATATTAGAAATATCTCCATGGAATAATTGATATTTTAACCAAGTTTTACAGGAGAAATAGTATTTAACTCATGAAGGGCATTGGGAGAAGGAAGACAGTTTAAATATAAGGAACAGCATGTGCAAAGGTACTGGAGAGTTCATCCCTTCATCTATACAACAAATACTATAAACGTGTCTTTGAAGTGCCAGAAATCATTCAAAATTCTGGGAATGCTGCTGTATATAGAACAGACAAGGCCTCCCCTTGCCTCAACCCATATTCTAGTGGAAGGAGACAAACCACACAGAAGCAACTATGTACACAACCCCAAACATCAAATAGCATGTTGTGTGGGAGAAGCGCATGCCTGTAAGTAGGGCTAGAGCAAAGGGTGAATGTTGAAAGTGTGGAAAAAGGAAGTGATAAATGATGAGACTGGAGAATATGGAAAAGGCCAGCCAGGAAGTGGCCTTCATGCATTAATGGGCACCAGCAAGAGGTGACGGGCAGAGCTGTGAATTGTGGAAGCTCCCTGGCTTATGGCAGAGAGACGCCAGGTGTGGGTGCAGAGAGCCTGGTTAAAAGGCGTCTGAATAGACTTGGGATGAAATAGGAGCCATGGTCGGAGGGGTTGAAATGTGAGTGGGTGCAGTGCACACAGGGGAATTGCCCCTCCTTCCAGGTTTCAGGCAGAAAATGGGAAGAATGTGTTTGCATAACCCAGTCCATTCCTTTTGGTTTGTGTACGTTTTTACTTTTAAAACTTTGTATATATACCCTCACAGAAAAATCTAAAACTTAAAATGTTATTACCGAGTTATCAGACAGTGCTGGGTACAGAGGAATACATGTACATGTCTGTGTGTACACAGACACATATATATTTATTTCTATGTGCATAGATATATTTTGTAGACTGTGCTTCACCTGTGTGTACACAAGCTCCCCAGCTGTCTCTGCCCATTTCCCCACCACAGACACTCTCCTCCCTCCACCTGTACTCTGATACCTGCATCAGTTGGAATCACTGTGTGGAAGCTCACACCTTGCTGGGGCTCCAAGGTAGCCCCCCTCGAAATTCCCTCCAAACCCTGATCATGCTCCAACAACTGATCCCAGGCCAGGCCACCACCTACTGAGGATGCCCCCTTCATCCTGCCTGTACTCTGGGCCCTGCTTCAGTCATCACAGCATCCCTACACAACCTCCACAGCCACCTACCTCACTCAGACCTCCTTAGGAGCTCTACAACAACACATTTCCAGAAGAGAAGGGAGGAAAGAACAAGGGCAAGACAAAAAGTTCAAACGCACACATTTTTTTTTAAATCAGAAGATGGAGTTGACAGAGATGGAAGCAAGACTCATGTGTTTTAATTTAATGTTGATTTTTTGACCAAGTAAATCCTTAAATATTTAAACATGAGTTCCTAAAATTGAAAGTAAGTACACTTACATCCCTAATTGGTAACAGATCAAGAAAATAACTGTTGCAATGCTTTAAGGCAAATGTTTTAGCCTGCTTAGGGGGATGTGTAATCAGGATAAAAGAAATGTAAAGTTTAACTCAGGAGTTAAAAGCAATAATACTGACATTGTTATTTTAGAACTAATATATGTATTAAAAGATACAGAAATAAATGATAATATTAGCAAACGTTTTCTGTGTAAGAGAAAAGCAATGTTAGTATAAAAATTTAAGTTAGAGTAGAACTTCAGTATTGTTACATTTGTATAGAAAATTTCAATATGAACAAAGAATTTAAAATATATACCTGTGTATTTTCCCTATTTTTGACCATTGAAGAGCCTAGAAGCTTTGATGACCCAGTGGCAATGAGCATTCTCAGCAGCCAGAGTTTTGTCTTTACCTAGTTTCCCCATGAAAGGAATCAGGGCTCTTTAGAGAAGTGGCTGATTCTGGGTCTGGGAGAGGGAGTGCACTTGGTGAGCTGGGGACACCTTCCTGTGCCTGGAAAATAGGCAGTTTGAAGGTGCTCTTACTGGCCAAAGATGGGAAATCGCAACTTCAAAATGAATGAAATCCACTGACTATATGCAAACTTGTAAGTCTATAAAATGATACTCAGAAAAGAGAAAAACAAAGATAAAACAGGCAAAAAACATTTGAGGTCTACTCCTTACTATTAAAGGGAAAATCCAAATACATAACTATATACTTTGCCTATACAGAAGAAGCCGTTGATGAGATGAATCTCTCCCTTGCTCTTTCTCTCTGACAAAGATGGCCAACTAATAAACATAAAAGGAATGATAAAAATAGAGAAATCAACATTTTGCAACCACTGGTGAAGTCACTGATGGAGGCAAGAATCATCAATGGATGATTAAGCCATTAATTAGGTGTTACACTGATGGAGAGATGGATCCCCTAGTACTGCTCAAGTCTGACTCCACAGATTATCTGATGTTTTAAAAAAAGAAATAGAACTTTATGAGGGAGAGATGAGGCTGTCTTTGCTACTGTTAAAGAGTCAGTTAGATGTACCTCATGAGGTAAAGTAATATCATACAGCATCAATGATGATGTCTTGCCTGAAATGTTTAACCTGAATGTAATTCAGCCTCTATATCCACACTCCAGTTACAGAGAATTCATGGGTAAGTGAAATAAGGTAAATGAAACCAAAAATTCAGAAGCTGGACAAATTCAGAAACTAGGCCATTCTGAGGGACATCTGGCCTTGTCTCTTCAACAAGTTAATGTCATGCTAGAGAAAGGGGCAGGGGAGCAAAATTCTAGATTATAAGTGACTTAAGAAATGTGACGAACAAATACTGTGGGGAGTGGATCCTGCTAGGACAAAAATGGGGGTAACATACAATTTTTGGAGCGATTGGAAAATTTTGAATATGGATCAGATATTAGATGATGATAATAGAAAACTACCATTACTTATGTTAGCTATATAATGGTATTGATTTTAAGAAGGAAAATGTTCTGATTTTCATGATGTCCATTTAACTTATTTAAAATATTTTGGCTAAAAAAATTGATGATGTAAACATGTCAAAACTGTTAATATCTATTAATCTAGGTAATGGATATGTAGGCAGTCATTATACTCTATTTTTTGTGTGTTTGGAAATATTTATGATAAAATATTAATAGCAATTCTGATTCCTAGGCTCCAACCCAGACCCACCAAATGAACCTAAATCCTTGCTGACATCTGTATTTTACCGCATATCCCATCTCAATGAAGGAATGAGTGAATTAATGACTTTTTCATCTGTTGTAATCTTTCTAAAAAAATGTTTATAATGCCCCTACTAGAAGCCAGGAACTTTTCTAGGTGCTGAAGATTCCACTCTGAATGAAACATACACAATGGATCATAAACCTGTGGAGCGAAGTACGCTGCCTTCTATACAGTAAGCCTCTTTAAAGCCAACCTATTTTTTAAAACTGTTAAATATAACACAAACCCAGAACACTGCCTAAAACAGGTGGACAGATTAATGAATTGTTAGGCAGTAATACCGCCACCACCGACAGGACCCAGAGTCCTGCCCGTCAGCCAGGAGTATCCCAGGACCCCGCTCACATCCACACCCTCCCCAAGAGCAGGACTCAGAATGCCACTGTGAGGAGCAGAAGCAGAGTTTAGAGCCCAGCCCCCAACATTCCTCTGAGTATTACCTTGCCCCACAAAAGGAAGATCCTACATTTTCCCTTTTGTTCAAAAGGACCTATTTGCAAAATTTCACAGAACATCACAACTCAGACATGTGTATTACACATGTGACTCTCACTTTATAATATCAAGTAAATGCAGCAGCTCCAGGAAAGCTTTTTCCTGATTCACAGCGAATTTCAAGAACATAAAGTCATAAAAGGTGCAAACGCAAAATTCTATGATGGTGGGATGAAGAAATTTAAGTGTTATTTAGAGTAACCTCAGTGTCGGCCTCAAATGAGTAATGATAATGTCGATGAGGCTGTTTGCTGTCATGTGGAGTGATGTTAAGAGGTGACCTGAGGTGTTGCTTGTTACTTAGGCTAGTTGAATCAACAGAGAAATAAGCTTTTCTCCATTTTTAATTTTTTTTAATAAAAAAGAACTTTAATCTTCTCCGCATATTTTATGACTTTTTCCCTTCTCATCTCTAGGTCTCTCAGACCCAGAGATGAAATATAGAGAAAATGGACAATGTGTCCCCTGCCTGACTGTTCTCAGAATGCACAAACCTTGGAAACAATCCAAGGATTGAAAACTAAAGACACTGCATTTCATGCGGCATTCTCAAAGCTCTAACACTAGGTAATTGTAAATTCACAGTGAAACACCACGTAGGCAGACTGCCGTGGGCATTAAGTAAATAATAGGCACACAGTGCAGCTTGGGGCATATCCCAGGACAGGGAGAGTTCAGGGGCAGCTGATGAGAGTGGGCAGGTCTCCCCTTTCAGCAACTCCATTTCCTGCCTATGTGGCCTGGGGCCCATGTGGAGCAGTAGCCTCAGCCCCTTGTGAGCAAATGGGGAAGATGCTGATGCCTCCCAGGAATGCGTGAGGACTGATGGCAACTCCCATACACCTGGCGTCCCCAGGGCCACTCTGCCTCCATCCACTACCTCACACATCCTCGAGGTTTCTACCCCCTTGCTACTCAGGAGCAACTAGAAAATGTAGGAAACACACGTCTTTTTAAAGGGGGTGCTTTTGCCATTTCTACCCTCACCCCAGACAGGAGGCACCATGATTGCATCCTGAGACATCTTTTAATAGTTGTAATCACTTCCAACCTCTGTAATCTCTCTAAACCTCAATTTCCTCAAGTACAAAATGAGGATCGAGACGCCCTTACAATGGGACGGAGTGAAGAGTAAATGAGATAGGGCATTTTTGTTTCTCTTAGTGGTGAGTCTGCGATGTTTCCCCAGGACTGCTGCACAGACAGGACCCATGTCATCCCTCCTGGCATGAACACAGCCGAGACTGTGGGCCTTGGGATGCAGCAGTGGGGCTGAAGGGTGACAGACGTGGCCTCGGGCACATGAAGCAAACTCCTGCCGCAGCCCGGGATCCCCACAGTGAGACCTGTAAAATGTCAGAGACGATCAGGGGCGATCGCTCTATGCTTCTCTCCACCTCTCCCTGCCTTTCCCGGGTGGTGAAGTCTCCCGCTACGGCCTCAGCATCTTCCTTGGGGTTTGGAGCTTGACACTCTATAAGTTTTAATGAGGACTAATAGCCAAATTTGGCTCTTTTTGTTTTCTCTTGTTCAAATACTTCTATTTGTTTGCTCTCTGGATGAAAAATACAAGTGTATCATGTCAGTATTGGGCTGGACATTAAATAACAGTTAGACAGCATGGAGTGTCGGCAGTGGAGCAATGGGATTTACCCTTGGCTCTGGGCTTCAGGGTATAGTCTTCCTGGCCACTGAGTCACTGGGGGGTGGCATCCTCACCAGGAGCTAGAGGCACAGGCCATTTCTTTCTGGAATCTTCTTAAAGGGCCTGTGGTATCACAAGTGTGTTCTTTACTTTCATGTTTTTAATTTTTTTCATTTAAAAGAATTCCATGTATTCATAATGTTTTTTAAAAAATTGGAAAGCCATATAAGATGAATATGTCATTTTCGGAGTAGCTATTTATTGTGGATCTGACTTTTGGCAGACTTTTTTACTTCAATAGTTGATAAATTTTTAGGACTATAAAACAATGGTTTCTTCTATAGGAAGCTATTAAAATGTCAAGTCATTAAAATTTCTATCACTCTTTTTCTCTCCTCTTTTATAGCTATAGATGTAATTTAATGGAGTGAATTATTCCATCTAAAGGCAGACCTAGAAGTAGTAATTCTATGCAGGCTGCCCAGTAAAGGTGGCAATATTGATTGATTGTTTCTTTTGGTAATTGTTGATAGGAATATCTCATAATCATTAATATTTTTAAAGCCTGGTTTACATGATATAGAGTCATGTTACTAGCCCTATATCAATCGTCTGCTCAGAAGAGAATTTTGAAATGTAAGAGCAACTGGGTACATATAAATGTGATATCAAGAAGTATATACCAGGAGGAGGGATCGGAAGATGGCGTCGTGAGTAGAGCAGCGGAAATCTCCTCCCCAAACCACATATATCTATGAAAATATAACAAAGACAACTCTTCCTAGAATAAAGACCAGAGGACACAGAACAATATCCAGACAACATCCACAACTGAGAGAACCCAGCGCCATGCAAAGGCGGTAAGATACAAGCACCAGTCCGGCGGGAGCCGAGCGCCCATACCCCCAACTCCCGGTGGGAGAAGTATAGGCAGAGCGGAAGGGAGAAGGAGCCCAGGACTGCCGAACACCCAGCCCCAGCCATCCTGGGTAGAGTGTAGACACAGTGCGTTTGCAGGGGACCCTGGATACTAGGAAAACAGGACAGCAAGAACAGTGAGCGGGCACCAGAGGCCTGGCACCGGAGGACACCAGAAAAGCGAGTGACAATTTTTTTTTCTGTTTTGCTTTGGCGAACGCTTTTTGGAAGTCTTAAAGGGATACGGACCCCAATACTAGGGATACAGGGTAGAAAGTCTGGTGAGAAGATGCCTGAGGCTGTCGCCGGAGAATAAAGTAAAACGAGAGAACAACATCTTTTTTGTTTTCTTAATTGAAAAATTTTTCTTGTTGTTCTCGTTGTTTTGTTTTGGCGGGTATTTTTTGGAAGTCTTAAAGGGGCTGGGTGGGACACTTAATCCAGTTGTAGGGAATCTGGGTATCTCTGGGCAAAATAACCGCTGGGCTGCAGGGAGCAGGGAGGCACCTTACAGAGATAAATAGCCTCCCAGCCGCTCCCACTCCAACGCAACACAACCACATTGGTGCAGCTGCCCAAGCCAGGCCACGCCCAGAGCAACAGCGGAGATAAACTCCATAGCAGTCGGGGAGGAAGCAGAAACCATGTCTGCACGAAGCTGCCCAGCCCAAGCCACTAGATGTTGCTGTTATTCCAGGAGAGGAGGGCCACAAACCAAAAAGAAGTGATGTCCTTCCAGCCGTCACTCATCCCAGCTCTGCAAACTATTCCTATCACCATGAAAAGGCAAAGCAACAGGCAGTCAAAGATCACAGAGACAGCACCAGAGAAGGAGACAGACCTAACCAGTCTTCCTGACAAAGAATTCAAAATAAAATCATAAACATGCTGACAGAGATGCAGAGAAATACGCAAGAGATATGGGATGAAGTCTGGAGGGAGTTCAAAGATGCCAGAAAGGAGATCACAGGAATGAAACAAACTCTGGAAGGGTTTATAAGAAGAATGTATAGGATGCAAGAGACCATTGATTGAACTGAAACCAGAGAATAGGATCGCATAGAAGCTGACATACAGGGAGATAAAAGGATCTCCAGGAATGAAACAATATTAAGAGAACTGTGTGACTAATACAAAAGGAACAATATCCGTATTATAGGGGTTTCTGAAGAAGAAGAGAGTGGAAAAGAGATGGAAAGTATCTTAGAAGAAATAATTGCTGAAAACTTCCCCAAACTGGGGGAGGAAATAATCGAACAGACCATGGAAATACACAGAACCCCCAACAGAAAGGATCCAAGGAGGAAAACATAAAGAGACATAATAATTAAAATGGCAAAGATCAAGGAGAAGGAAGTAAATTTAAAGGCAGCTAGAGAGAAAAAGGTCACCTATAAAACAAAACCCATCAGGCTAACATCAGACTTCTTGACAGAAACCATACAGGCCAAGAATGGCATGATATATTTAATACAATGAAACAGAAGGGCCTTGAACCAAGGATACTGTATCCAGTACGACTATCATTCAAATATGACGGGATTAAACAATCCCCAGACAAACAAAAGCTGAGGTAATTTGCTTCCCACAAACCACCTCTACAGGACATCTTACAGGGACTGCTCTAGATGGGAGCACTCCTAGAAAGAGCACAGCACAAAACACCCAACGTATGAAGAATCGAGGAGGAGGAATAAGAAGGGAGAGAAGAAAAGAATCTCCAGAAAATGTATATAACAACTCAATAAGCAAGCTAAGTTAGGCAGTAAGATACTAAAGAGGCTAACCTTGAACCTTTGGTAACGACGAATTTGAAGCCTGCAATGGCAATAAGTACATATCTTTCAATAGTCACCCTAAATGTTAATGGGCTGAATGCACCAACCAAAAGACACAGACTAATAGAATGGATAAACAAGCAAGACCCATCTATATGCTGCTTACAAGAAACTCACCTCAAACCCAAAGACATATACAGACTAAAAGTCAAGGGATGGAAAAACATATTTCAAGCAAACAACAGCGAGAAGAAAGCAGCGGTTGCAGTACTAATATCAGACAAAATAGACTTCAAAACAAAGAAAGTAAGAAGAGATAAAGAAGGACACTTCATAATGATAAAGCTCTCAGACCAACAAGAAGATATAACCACTCGAAATATATATGCACTCAAAACAGGAGCACCAGCATATATGAAACAAATACTAACAGAACTAAAGGGGGAAATATTCTGCAATGCATTCATTTTAGGAGACTTCAACACACCACTCACCGCAAAGGATAGATTCACTGGGCAGAAAATAAGTAAGGACACGGAAACACTGAACAACACAGTAGAGCAGATGGACCTAATAGACATCTATCGAATGCTACATCCCAAAGCAACAGGATCTACATTCTTATCAAGTGCACATGGAACATTGTCCAGAATAGACCACATAATAGGCCACAAAAAGAGCCTGAGAAAATTCCAAAAGATTGAAATCCTACCAACCAACTTTTCAGATCATAAATTCATAAAATTAGAAATAAACCATACAAAGAAAGCAGAGGCTGACAAATATATGGAGACTTAACAACACCCTCCTAAATAATCAAAGGATCAATGACCAAATCAAAATGGAGATCCAGCAATATATGGAAACACATGACAACAACAACCCTAAGCCCCAACTTCTGTGCGACACAGCAAAAGCAGTCCTAAGAGGAAAATATATAGTAATACAAATCCAAGCATATTTAAAAAAGGAAGAACAATCCCAAATGAATGGTGTAATGTCACAATTATCGAAATAGGAAAAAGAAGTACAAATAAGTCCTAAGGTCACCAGAAGGAGGGACATAATAAAGATCAGAGAAGAAGTAAAAAAAACTGAGAAGATTAAAACAATAGCAAAAATCAATTACACCAAAAGCAGGTTCTTCGAGAATATAAACAAAATAGATAAGCCTCTAGTTAAACTTATTAAGAAGAAAAGAGAGTCAACACAAATCAACAGTATCAGAAAGGGGAAAGGAAAAATCACGAGAGACCATACAGAAATACAAAGAATTATTAGAGAATACTATGAAAACCTATATGCTAACAAGCTGGGAAACCTAGGAGAAATGAAAAATTTCCTACAAAAATACAAGCTTCCAAGACTGAACCAGAAAGAAACAGAAAATCTAAACAGAACAAATTACCGGCAACGAAATTGAAGCGGTAATTTAAAAACTACCAAAGAACAAAACCCCGGGCCAGGTGGATATACCTCGGAATTTTATTAGACATGCAGGGAAGACATAATACCCTTTCTCCTTAGAGTTTTCCAAAAAAATCGATGAGGTGGGGTTACACCCAAACTCATTCTATGAAACGAATATCACCCTAATACAAAACCAGGCAAATACCCCACCAAAAAAGAAAAATACAGACCAATATCCCTGATGATCGTAGATGCAAAAATACAAAACAAAATATTAGCAAACCAAATTCAAAAATACATCAAAACGATCATACAACATGACCAAGTGGGATTCATCCCAGGGATGCAAGGATGGTACAACATTCGAAAGTCCATCAACATCATCCACCACATCAACAAAAAGAAAGACAAAAACCACATGATCATCTCCATAGATGATGAAAAAGCATTTGACAAAGTTCAACATCCATTTTTGATAAAAACTCTCAGCAAAATGGGAATAGAGGGAAAGTACCTCAATATAATAAAGGCCATGTATGATAAACACACAGCCAACATTATATTGAACAGCGAGAAGCTGACAGCATTTCCTCTGAGGTCGGGAACTAGACAGGGATGCCCACTCTCTCCACTGTTATTTATCATAGTACTGTAGGCCGTAGCCAGGGCAATCAGACAAAACAAATAAATACAAGGAATCCGATCGGTAAAGAAGAAGTTAATCTGTCACTATTTGCAGAAGACATAATACTGTACATAAAAAACCTTAAAGACTCCACCCCAAAACTACTAGAACTGATATCGGATTACACCAAAGTTGCAGGATACAAATTCAACACACAGAAATCTGTGGCTTTCCTATACACTAACAATGAACCAACAGAAAAAGAAATCAGGAAAACAACTACATTCACAAATGCATCAAAAAAAATAAAATACTTAGGAATAAACCTAACCAAAGAAGTGAAAGACTTATACTCTGAAAACTACAAATCACTCTTAAGAGAAATTAAAGGGGACACTAACAGATAGAAACTCATCCCATGCTCATGTCTAGGAAGATTTAACATCATCAAAATGGCAATGCTGCCCAATGCAATATACAGATTTGATGCAATCTCTATGAAACTACCAGCAACATTCTTCAATAAACTGGAACAAATAATTCAAAAATTCATATAGAAACACCAAAGACCCCGAATAGCCAAAGCAATCTTGAGAAAGGAGAATAAAGTAGGGGGGATCTCACTCCTCAACTTCAAGCTCTATTATAAAGCCATAGTAATCAAGACAATTTGGTACTGGCACAAGAGCAGAGCCACAGACCAATGGAACAGACTAGAGAATCCAGATATTAACCCAGACATATATGGTCAATTAATATTTGATAAAGGAGCCATGGACATACAATGGCGAAATGACAGTCTCTTCAACAGATGGTGCTGGCAAAACAGGACAGCTACATGTAGGAGAATGAAACTGGACCATTGTCTAACCCCATATACAAAAGTAAATACAAAATGGATCAAAGACCAGAATGTAAGTCATGAAACCATTAAACTCTTGGAAGAAAACATAGGCAAAAACCTCTTAGACATAAACATGAGTGACCTCTTCCTTAACATATCTCCCCAGGCAAGGTAAACAACAGCAAAAATGAATAAGTTGGACTATATTAAGCTGAATAGCTTCTGTATGGCAAAAGACATCATCAATAGAACAAAAAGGAACCCTATAGTATGGGAGAATATATTTGAAAATGACAGATCCGATAAAGGCATGATGTCCAGAATATATAAAGAGCTCACTCGCCTCAACAAACATAAAACAAATAACCCAATTAAAAAATGGGCCGAGGAACTGAACAGACAGTTCTCCGAAAAAGAAACACAGATGTCCAACAGACGCATTAAAAAATACTCCACATCAATTATTATCAAAGAAATGCAAATTAAAACTACAATGAGGTATCACCTCACATTAGTAAGGATGGCTGCCATCCAAAAGACAAACAACAACAAATGTTGGCAAGGCTCTGGAGAAAGGGGAACACTCCTACACTGCTGGTGGGAATGTAATTTAGTTCAACCATTGTGGAAAGCATTATGGAGGTACATCAAAATGCTTAAAACAGATTTACCATTAGACCCAGGAATTGCCCTCCTAGGAATTTACCCTAAGAATGCAGCAATCAAGTATGAGAAAGATCAGTGCACCCCTATGTTTATCGCAGCACTATTTACAATAGCCAAGAATTGGAAGCAACCTAAATGTCCATCGATAGATGAATGGATAAAGAAGATGTGGTACATATACACAATGGAATACTACTCAGCCATAAGAAAAGGGCAAATCCTACCATTTGCAGCAACATGGATGGAGCTGGAGGGTATTATGCTCAGTGAAACAAGACAAGCGGAGAAAGAGAAATACCAAATGATTTCACGTATCTGTGGAATATAAGAACAAAGGAACACTGAAGGAACAAAACAGCAGAAGAATCACAGAACTCAAGAATGGACTAACAGGTACCAAAGGGGAAGGGACTGGGGAAGATGGGAGGGTACATCTTGATAAGGGGGAGAGAAGTAGGGGGGTATTAAGATTAGCATGCATGGGTGGGTAGGAGAAAAGGGAGCGATGTACAACACAGAGAATGCAAGTAGTGATTCTACAACATTTTGCTATGCTGATGGAACGTGACTGTAAAGGGGTTTATGGGGGTACATTGTATAGGAGAGAGCCTAGTAAACATAATATTCATCATCTAAGTATAGATTTGTGATACCAAAAAAAAAAAAGGCAGTTCCTGTGTGTTAACATCCAACTAGTCCTACACAAGAGTATAAAGGGCATATAAAAGTGTAGGCAAAGGGACTGTTTGTGTTTATACAGAGGATCAAAGCCTAATTGATCTACCCCGAAAATGAACTAAAATATGATATGAAAAAAACTTCCAACATCAGCACTCTCTGGAAGACTCATACCAGAAGATGATCATCAAAACCCCCAAAAAAGATCCACGCTGTGCTACAGCTGTAGATGCACTCATCCCACCAGTTCTTTGATTTACCATGGGAATGAAGAAGGAAATATCTAAGCTGGCCTGTGCATACAGTAAAACAACAAATTTGACTGGATCTATACTGTTGGAACTCAACCAAGAATTAGAAGTGCAAATTGTAGCGCTCCAAAATCTTACAACTACAGACTATTTACTGTTAAAAGAATATAAGGGATGTGAACATTCCCCAGGAATGGGTTATTTAAATTCTTTGATTTCTCTCTGACTGTTCAAGTTCAGTTGGACAAAATCGACCATATCATAGATAAGTTTTCACAAATGCCTAAGGTGCCGAACTGGATTTCTTGGTTTCACTGGAGATGGCTGGTAATTACAGGTATGCTTTGGTTATGTAACTATACTCCTATTATGTAAATGTGTGTGCGCAATTTAAGTAGTAGCTTAAAACCTATACATGCTGAAGTTACTCTACAAGAAGATATGTCAAAGAAGTAATCAATCTTCCCATGTTTTCTTCTGCCTGCTACTTCTATTGCTTTTCTTCTTAATTCCTAATTACAACCCTTAAATAAAATTCGTGCCTCATATCAAAGTTACCGAGTATCATAATTCCTCCAAGTGTTAAAGATACCTCAAGACAAATGCTGGGAATAGAAGCCACAGGGCATAAATATGCAAATAAATTAAAAGCTAACCATTTCAAACAATAAGGCTTCTCTCTCACTTACCAAATTTACATTTCCCTGTATGGCTCTAGAAGATGACTGGTTAGCCAGAGATGGGTAAGATTCCTCAAGGGAGGAACAACCTAAGACAGGCACAATTGCATTGTGTCATCAGATGAGAAATTGGGGATCAACAGAGGTGAGGCTTAGAACCACACACCCCCTGTTCTGAGAGAAATCTTCTGCATACGTGGATGTTTTATTGCCCTTGTCTAGCTTGGATTAACACATAGTCTACAGGCACACACCTGATCATCTACATTTGCTCTCTTACAACACTAAACTATGTTTTCTACCTTTATCTTGTATCTACCTACCACTTCAGCTTTTTATTAAAAATAATAATAGTAAAGGGAGAACTGTGGTACTCACATATAAATCAAGTATCAAAATCAAATGAGTATTCATATTTGAACTGACTGTTTATAGTTCATAATGCATGAGCAAAACCGAAAGTTTCTGTGATGACTGCACTTTTACTGATCACCATGTAACTTATTCACTATGTAAGAATTTGTTCTCCATGGAGGAACTTGTTTGTTATGCCTCAGAAGAATGGAGACTGACGAAAACTAGTCTTAGGGTCGATTAATGATTGTCCATTGATCATTGACTTCCCTATACAGAAATTTATTGTTGTTAAAAACCATTTGATCTATAAATATGAGAGATGCCCTAACAAACAAACAAACAAACAAAAAATGTACAAACTTCCAATTGTAAAATAAATAAGTAACCATGATGTAATGTATAGCATAAGGAATATAGTCAAAATATTGTAACAACTTGGTATGGTGATAGCTGGTACCTAGAATTATCATGGATATAAATATTAAATCAATTTATTGTTCGCCTGAAACTAATGTAATGTAATACTGTGTGTCAAATACCCTTCAATAAAAAATAAATATATTAAAAAAAAAGAAATAGATTTATTAGATAGATGGTAGATATTCATAGATTAAATGAAAAGATTGACAGAGATGACAGAATGATTATATATATATATAGATGACAGATGATAGACTAAATAGAATAGAAGATGTAGGGAGGTTATATTAGAAAGATAGCTGATAGATAGGTACAGAGTTATGAACTGAATTTTTGGGACCTCACCTCACCATCTTCTGCTCCTCTAACCATCCGCCCCCACAACACACACACACACACACATACATACACTCACACAAGTTCATATTTGAACTGAGACAGGGTTGAAGACCTAACCCCCACTGTCATGGTATTGGGAGGTGGGGCCTTTGGAGGTAATTGGGTTTGGAAGATATCATGGGGGTGTGGGTGGAGCTGCCATTATGCAGTCAGTGCTATTAAGAGGAATTGAAAACAGAGCTTTCTCCCTTGACCCTGTGAGGACACAGCATAGATGTGGCCATATGCAAACCAGAAGAAGGGACCACAACAGGAACTGAACCTGCCTTGGTCTTGGACTTCTGCTTACAGAATAGGGAGAAATCAGTGTCTATGGATGAAAATCCCACTCAATGACACTCTGGTTATCAGTTTGAGCAGGCTAACATAGACATGTAGGAATACAGAGATGCACTTAGACGACGGATGGAGAGAACCTACGCATAGATATACGTGCTAAGCTGTCTGCATAGGTATTTGTATCCAACCACCTCTGCACTTTGAAGTTTGCACCGTATGGGGGAAACACTAGGAGCACAACCTATGCACGTTTCTTTTTTAATGTGTGGGCTGCAGTTTCCGCAAAATGGGGTCTCCGTTAACTCTCAGCCGTGTGTGCGTGCCTTTACGTGTGCATGTGTGTGTGTACACCACTGCCTCTATCGGTCTACAATCACAGGAGATGCAAAAGTAACAAAGGAACGCAGGTAAGGCAAACATCTTGCAAACTATGACCAGAAAGAGTACAATTATCCACTAGCCTCTGGGGCTATCTTTGCCAAGTGTTTCTATGCAGTTTTAGAAAGATATTGCTGGAAATGTTGCTGGGATCATTCTGAACCATCAAGTTAGTTAAGGTAATAAGCCAGGACAGGAGAGCAGCATAGAGCAGAAACGGTGTGTCTCCTATGTATCAGGCCAAGGTGTACAGGCTTTAATTCTACTACACCACTTCATCTCACCATGGCTGACGTTTGATGACCTTATTCAACACCTTCATCTGTGAGTAAAAAGTTACTTCAGAATCACCTCCCTTAACAGAAAATAAATAAGTGCAGAGACATAAACATTCCTAGAATTCCTGCCACAATCACACAACTCCTTATGCTCAGCACCCTTTTAATATGAATGGAAATATAGCTCTAAACGCTACTAATCCATTTTAGATAGAACTCACTCACATCTAAATGCCTAAATGCACTGAAAACTCAACCTCCACCTTGACAGCAGAGGGGAGAAGTTTTCCCACATGCTAGCTGGCCTGCCACCTTAGCAAGCCCATCGGCCGCCGGCACACAAGAGCACCGCATGTCGCCGAAAGGCAGTTCCCTTAACCAGTGACTACATGCATGGTCTCTGGAGATGGGCCACCAAGGAGGGCCGCTGAGGTGACATCGGTGCACAGGCATAAAGACCTACTACAGGGCATGCCCCTGAATCGGACCCCGCAGGCTCGCCAGAGTGTTCGCTGCATGGGTCCTCGGATAGGCCCCACAGCTCACACAGCTGCCACAGCAGGAATGGCCCAGGGGCAGAGCAGCCTGAGGGGCCTGGCCTGCACAGGTTCAAGAGCCCAGCAGCCAACCACTCTATCCAAACCCAGCAGACTCTTACCACCTACGCAGGAGAAGTTCCCACACAAGGCCACTCCTCTCGAGACCCAAACACACAGCTAATTCATATAAACAAACACAAGGAATTGAGACTGAGAACGACAAAGAGGAATCAAAGTGCACCTAGTGACAGAACGTTGACAAAAGTGAGAAAACAGATACATAGACAAATGATTGATACATAGATTGGACTGATATACATACATATGGATGATAGATTAATTAGATAGATACACAGATGATAGAAGATAGATGATAGAACATAGATGATAGACAGATACATAGGTATATAGATTACATAGATAGATAAAGAGATACGTAGGTAGGTAGATAGGAAAGCATCATACTAAACATGCTATCTTTCCCTCAAGACTATCTACATGCTCCCTTACAGGAGACTCACTTGAAATCCAAGGACACAAACTACAATCCAAAGGGGCGGGGACAGGTAGCCTACACAAGTGAAACTGAGAAACAAACAAACAAACAAATGGATTCTGTTTGAGTCCCCAGAGACAGTCAATAGAAAATAGCCTTATCTAGCCAACGTGAATTCTTTTTGTTTGGTATCAGCAGTGTCCAGCCATAGATTTAGTGGTACAGCAATGTCCTTCTCATTTTTTCTCACCTCAATAACTGAATTGCTGAATAATATGTGTCTGGGTTTTGAAATCACTGGGTTTTATGATGTTCTTGAATGTAAAGAAGTAATAACCACCTAAATAGGGAAGTTTGGACACTCAAACAAACACTTAACTCCACAACACTCTCATTGCTCCCAAATGCTCCTGTTTAGAAAAATGTGTTCCTTTTTATTTGTCCCTCCTCCTATTAGCGGTGATCACGCCAATGTCCCTCAAACATGGTGGTGAATAAAACACCAAGTAGAGTGTTCTGTCTTCAACAGGCCCAGAGGAAGGATACTTGTTGTCTTCAGGGAGCACTTATTCAATGAATGAGGCTAAATACAGTCAGCAAGTGACAAGGAGGTAAAAGAGGACAGAGATCAGAGATATGGGAGCAAGTCCCTGCACCACCATTTACTGGTTTTGTAAGCACACGCGGCTGTATCGACCTGAAAGTGTCTCAGTGATACAAGTGCTCTACCTATGGCCTAGTTACCTTGCAAGGTTTTTGGAAGCATAATGTAGGGAAATGACCTAGGCGATGTTGTTAACTGTTCTGTACATAAGGATAGATGGGCAGACAGAAAGAAGACTGATTCATAGATAGTTAGATAGATGACAGATGAAAGATGATAGACATGACAGATAGATGATAGGAAGATAGGTAGATAGATAGATAGATAGATAGACTCATAGATAGATGATAGATAGAAGGAAAGATAGAAGGATGGATAGATAGATAGATAGATAGATAGATAGATAGATAGATAGATAGATAGATAGATAGACGGACAGATGGACAGACAGACAGACAGACAGACAGACAGTCAGACAGTCAGACAGACAGACAGACAGACAGACAGACAGACAGACAGATAGATAGATAGATAGATAGATAGATAGATACAGATACATATCGATTAACACAAAGCTATTGCTCATAACCAGGAGATCATTGGTGAAAGCAGATAGAGAAACTACGACCAAAAAGTTAGAATGAAGTCCAGTTTAAAAATTGCAGTAAGCTGCCATAAGAAGAAAACAAATCCTACCATTTGCAATGATGTTGTTGGAGCAAGATGGTACTATGCTCAGTGAAATAGGCCAGGCGGAGAAAGACAAGTAGAAAATGATTTCACTCATGTGTGGAGTATAACAACAAAGAAACACTGAAGGTAAAATACAGCAGCAGACTCACAGAACCCAAAAGTGGACTAACAGTTACCAAAGGAAAAGTGACTGGGCAGGGTGGGTGGGAAGGGAGGGAAAAGGGCGGGGAGAAAGGAAGGGTTCATTAGGATTAGCATTTATAATGTGTGGGGTGGTGGGAGCACGGGGAATGCTGTACAACTCAGAGAAGACAAGTAGTGTTTCTACAGCATGTTACTACATGCTGATGGACAGCTACTGTAACGGGGTGTGTGGGTGGACATGGTGAAGGGGTCTAATCATACAACTATGCTGATGGACAGCTTCTCTAACGGGGTTTTCTGGGGGACTTGTACTTGGTGATCATAATGTTCTAGCGTGATTGTAGATTAATGTAAACAAAAAATATTTTTTAAGGGCAATAAGTACACAGCTCTCAATTGTCAGAATAAAAGGACAGGCTCTGTGTGCTCTAATCAAAAGACACATGGTTAAAAGACGGGATGGAAACTCAAGACCAACTATGTGCTCCTTTACAGGAGAATCACTTGAGATCCAATGACGAAGACAAACTACAAATTGAGTTGGTTTGGATAGGTAACCTACACAAGAGAAACTGAAAAAAAAGTAAAGATGTGCTGATGGGTTTAAAGATGGTTGCTCATGTGAGAAGGGAGGCGGAATCCTCCTCCCAAAACCAAAACTACATACTTACATACTATATGGAAATAGAAAAACTATACCAAATCCTGGAAGAGCAGCAGGGAACTACGCTGCTGTGGCAGGCTGTCAACTCTAGGAGAAGTGTGATGTACAGTCCTGGAGATGTGCTCTGGGAGCACGAACCTACCATACACGTGCTATGCTCTGGAGAATCGGTGGAGTTGGAAATCAAAGAGAGGTAGAAGACTTCGAGAAACTTGAGATTCCAGCCACTTGTGGGACAACACAGGGATCCACATCCAGCCAATGTGGGACAAAAGAAAGGCGGACATTCTGAGAGACTTCCTAACAGCGAGAGAACTGCTAAAGGGGCAAAGCTCTCACAGGGCTTGCCACTCAGGAGAAAGGACAGGTGCGCCAAAGTGCCCAGGTGCATTCTGGACGGCAGTCAGGGGAGCTTTCAGGAGCTCCGGGCACTCCATCCCCCTGGCTGACCTCGCAGCTCCAAGGCAACTTACCGTGATGTGACTGGTAGATGGCCTGCCTTCCCACTGGCACCGATCTGAAAAATGGCTGCCCCCACCTACGGCAGCTTCTCCCTGCATGCTCTGCAAACTGGCCCTGGCACTGGAGACGGGCACTGTGGCTGGGAAGCACGAAAGACCTCTTTCCCCCCAGCGGGGATGGGCACCGGCACTGCTCCCCGGGACACCTGCCATCCGCCCAAGGTCTGAGCATCTCCAGAGAGTAACGCTTCTGGGAGCTATAGGGCGCCACCTACAAATATGAAACTTCAAAGGAACCTGGTAAATGGACTCATATCAATCTTCCTGAAGTAAGTGATCTCAAAATAAACATCAGGAGCATCCTCAGGGAGCTACAGAAAATAAAACCGCAGGGCAGAGAAAACATGGCAGCATGAGTAGGACAGTGGGAATCTCCTCCCATAATCACATATATTTTTGAAAATACAACAAATTCAAATAATTCTAAAAGAGAGACCAGAAGACACAGGACAACAGCCAGACTACAACTACACCAACGAGAACCCAGCGCCTGGTGAAAGGGGTAAGATAGAATCCCCAGCCAGGCATGACCTGAGTGACCCTTCCCCAGCTCCCGGCAGGAGAAGAATAGGCAGAGCGGGAGGGAGACGGAGCCCAAGACTGCTGAACAACCAGCCCCAGCCACCTGCACCAGAGCACAGACACAGTGCATGCGCGGGGGGCCCTGGATACTAAGGAAACAGGGCAGCAAGTCCTCTGAGCAGGTGCCGAAGATGATGCCCCTGTGACAAAGAAAAGCGCGGGCTTTTTGAAAGTCTGAAAGGGACAGGGACTTAACAGCTAGAAGGAAACCACACAGGTCACAGACCAGCAGCTGGAAAGTACTGGGAAAACCGGGCACACTAACATCCTGGGCAACAGCTCTGAGACCCCTCATGGAGGTAAACCACCAAGCAGCTACCCCGTCCACTACCAATCCAGGCACTGTGAAAGCAGAGAAGCAGCCTAAGGCAAAACGCCCACAGAAAGGGAAGTTCCTCCACTCCGGCCAGGCAAGACACAAAGACCCAGTCTACACGCAATTACCCAACACAAGCCATGAAGGGTCGCAGTTGTCCCAGTAAAGAAAGGCCAGTAGCATTTGAAAAGTTTGGCCCACCCAGCTGACAGCCAGTAGCACCTGTCCACATGAAAAGGCAAAAAAATATGAACCAGACAAGAGTAACCCAGACAGCTTCGGCATCTGCTACATCTTCCCCTGAGAAGGAACCTGGGGAGACAGATTTAGCCAGTCTTCCTAAAAAATAATTAAAACAAAAGTCATAACCATGCTAATGGACTTGCAGAGAAATATGCAAAAACTAAGGAAGGAGAATACAGAAATAAAAAAATCTCTGGAAGGACTTCAAAACAGAATGGACGAGATTCAAGAGACCATTGATGGACTAGAAAACAGAGAACAGGAACGCAGAGAAGCTGGTGCAGAGAGAGATAAAAGGATCTCCAGGAATGAAAGAATTTTAAGAGAGCAGAGTGACCAATCAAAAAGGAATAATATAGGCATTATAGGAATACCAGAAGGAGAGGACAGATAAAGGGATAGAAAGTGTCTTTGAAGAAATAATTGCCGAAAACGTCCCTAAACTAGGGGAAGAAATGGCTTCTCAGACCACAGAGGTACACAGAACTTCCATGACAAGGGATCCAAGGCGGGCAACACCAAGACACATAATAATTAAAATGGCGAAGATCAAAGACAAAGACAAAGAATTAAAAGCATCCAGAGAGGAAAAAAAGGTTACCTACAAAGGAAAACCCATCAGGCTATCATCAGACTTCTCAACAGAAACCCTACAGGATAGAAGAGAATGGCATGATATACTTAATGAAATGAAACAGAAGGGCCTTGAACCAAGACTACTGTATCCAGCACGAATATCATTTAAATATGAAGGAGGGATTAAACAATTCCCAGACAAGCAAAAGTTGAGGGAATTTGCCTCCCACAAACCACCTCATCAGGGCATCCTACAGGGTCTGTTCTACGTGGGAGCACTCTTAAAAAGAGCACAGAAAAAAACACCCAACATATGAAAAAGGGAGGAGGATGAATAAGAAGGGAGAGAAATAAAGAATCATCAGACTGCTTTTATAATAGCTCCACAAGTCAGTTAAGTCAGACAGTAAGATAGTAAAGAAGCTAACCCTAAACCTTTGGTAACCACAAACTTAAAGCCTGCAATGCAATAAATTCATACCTTTCAATAATCACCCTAAATGTAAATGGACTGAATGCACCAATCAAGAGACACAGAGTAATAGAATGGATAAAAAAGCAAGATCCATCCATATGCTGCTTACAAGAGACTCACCTCAAACCCAAAGACCTGCACAGACTTAAAGTCAAGGGATGGAAAAAGATATGTCACGCAAACAACAGAGAGAAGAAAGGTGTTGCAATTCTGGTATCAGACAAAACAGACTTCTAAATAAAGAAAGTAACAAAAGACAAAGAAGGACATTACATAATGATAAAGGACTCAGCCCATCAAGAGGACATAACCATTATAAATATATATGGACCCAATACAGGGGCACCAACATACCTGAAACAAATATTAACAGAACTAAAGGAGGAAATAGAATGCAATGCATTCATTCCAGGAGAGTTCAACGCACCACTCACTACAAAGGACAGATCCACCAGACAGAAAATAAGTAAGGACACAGAGGCACTGAACAACACATTAGAACAGACGGACCTAATAGACTTCTACAGAAGACTACATATGAAAACAACAGGATGCACATTCTTCTCAAGTGCACATGGAACATTCTCCAGAATAGACCACATACTACGCCACAAAAAGAGCCACAGTATATTCCAAAAGATTGAAATCTTACCAACCAACTTTTCAGACCACAAAGGCATAGAACGAGAAATAAAGCAAAAAGGCTCACAAACACATGGATGCTAAACAACACGCTCCTAAATAATCAATGGATGAGTGACCAAATGAAAATGGAGATCCAGCAATATAAGGAAACTAATGAGAACAACAACACTAAGCCACAACTTCTGTGGGACACAGCAAAAGCAGTCTTAAGAGGAAAGTATATAGCAATCCAGGCATATTTAGAAAAGGAAGAACAACCCCAAATGAATGGTCTAATGTCTCAATTATTGAAATAGGAAAAGAAAAACAAATGAGGCGTAAGGTCAGCAGAAGGAGGGACATAATAAAGATCAGAGAAGAAATAAATAAAACTGAGAAGAATAAAACAATAGCAAAAATCAATGAAACCAAGAGATGATTCTTTGAGAAAATAAACAAAATAGATAAGCCTCTAGCCAGACTTATTAAGATGAAAAGAGAGTCAACCAAATCAACAGTATCAGAAACGAGAAAGGAAAAATAATGAGGGAACCCACTGAAATGCAAAGAATTATTAGAGAGTACTATGAAAACCTATATGCTAACAAGCTGGGAAACCAAGGAGAAATGGATAACCTCCAAGAAAAATACAAACTTCCAAGACTGACCCTGAAAGAAACAGAAAATCTAAACAGACCAATTACCAGCAATGAAATTGAAGCAGTAATCAAAATCTACCAAAGAACAAAACCCCGGGCCAGATGGATTTACCTCTGAATTTTACTAGACATACAGGGAAGACATAATACCCATTCTCCTTAAAATTTTCCAAAAAATAGAAGAGGAGGGGATACTCCCAAACTCATTCAATGAAGCTAACATCAACCTCATAGCAAACCGAGGTAAAGAAACCAGCAAAAAAGAAAACTACAGACCAATATTCCTGATGAAAGTAGATGCAAAAATACTCAAAAAAATATTAACAAACGGAATTCAAAAATACATCAAAAGGATCATACACCATGACCAAGTGGAATTCATCCCAGTGATGCAAGGATGGTACAATATTCGAAAGTCCATCAACATCATCCAACACATCAATAAAAAGAAAGACAGAAACCACATGATCATCTCCGTAGATGCTGAAAAAGCATTTGACAAAGTTCAACATCCATTCATGATAAAAACTCAGCAAAATATGAATAGACGGCAAGTACCTCAACACAATAAAGGCCATCTATGATAAACCCACAGCCAACATTATATTGAACAGCGAGAAGATGAAAGCATTTCCTCTGAGATCGGGAACTAGACAGGGATGCCCACACTCCCCACTGTTTTTTAACATAGTACTGGAGGTCCTAGTCATGGCATTCAGACAAAACAAAAAAATACAAGGAATCCAGATTGGTAAAGAAGAAGTTAAACTGTTACTATTTGCCAATGACATGACACTGTACATAAAAAACCCTAAAGACTTCAACCAAAAACTACTAGAAATGATATCAGAATACAGCAAATTTGCAGGATACAAAATCAACACACAGAAATCTGTGGCTTTCCTATACACTAACAATGAACCAACAGAAAGAGAAATCAGGAAAACAACTACATTCACAAATGCATCAAAAAAAATAAAATACTTAGGAATAAACCTAACCAAAGAAGTGAAAGACTTATACTCTGAAAACTACAAGTCACTCTTAAGAGAAATTAAAGGGGACACTAACAGATAGAAACTAATCCCATGCTCGTGTCTAGGAAGATTTAACATCATCAAAATGGCCATGCTGCCCAATGCAATATACAGATTTGATGCAATCTCTATGAAACTACCAGCAACATTCTTCAATAAACTGGAACAAATAATTCAAAAATTCACATAGAAACACCAAAGACCCCGAATAGCCAAAGCAATCTTGAGAAAGGAGAATAAAGTAGGGGGGATCTCACTCCCCAACTTCAAGCTCTATTATAAAGCCATAGTAATCAAAACAATTTGGTACTGGCACAAGAGCAGAGCCACAGACCAATGGAACAGACTAGAGAATCCAGATATTAACCCAGACATATATGGTCAATTAATATTTGATAAAGGAGCCATGGACATACAATGGCGAAATGACAGTCTCTTCAACAGATGGTGCTGGCAAAACAGGACAGCTACATGTAGGAGAATGAAACTGGACCATTGTCTAACCCCATATACAAAAGTAAATTCAAAATGGATCAAAGACCAGAATGTAAGTCATGAAACCATTAAACTCTTGGAAGAAAACATAGGCAAAAACCTCTTAGACATAAACATGAGTGACCTCTTCCTTAACATATCTCCCCAGGCAAGGTAAACAACAGCAAAAATGAATAAGTTGGACTATATTAAGCTGAATAGTTTCTGTATGGCAAAAGACATCATCAATAGAACAAAAAGGAACCCTATAGTATGGGAGAATATATTTGAAAATGACACATCCGATAAAGGCATGATGTCCAGAATATATAAAGAGCTCACTCGCCTCAACAAACATAAAACAAATAACCCAAATAAAAAATGGGCAGAGGAACTGAACAGACAGTTCTCCGAAAAAGAAACACAGATGTCCAACAGACGCATTAAAAAATGCTCCACATCAATTATTATCAAAGAAATGCAAATTAAAACTACAATGAGGTATCACCTCACATTAGTAAGGATGGCTGCCATCCAAAAGACAAACAACAACAAATGTTGGCAAGGCTCTGGAGAAAGGGGAACCCTCCTACACTGCTGGTGGGAATGTAATTTAGTTCAACCATTGTGGAAAGCATTATGGAGGTACATCAAAATGCTTAAAACAGATTTACCATTTGACCCAGGAATTGCCCTCCTAGGAATTTACCCTAAGAATGCAGCAATCAAGTATGAGAAAGATCAGTGCACCCCTATGTTTATCGCAGCACTATTTACAATAGCCAAGAATTGGAAGCAACCTAAATGTCCATCGATAGATGAATGGATAAAGAAGATGTGGTACATATACACAATGGAATACTACTCAGCCATAAGAAAAGGGCAAATCCTACCATTTGCAGCAACATGGATGGAGCTGGAGGGTATTATGCTCAGTGAAACAAGCCAAGCGGAGAAAGAGAAATACCAAATGATTTCACGTATCTGTGGAATATAAGAACAAAGGAACACTGAAGGAACAAAACAGCAGCAGAATCACAGAACTCAAGAATGGACTAACAGGTACCAAAGGGGAAGGGACTGGGGAAGATGGGTGGGTACATCTTGATAAGGGGGAGAGAAGTAGGGGGGTATTAAGATTAGCATGCATGGGTGGGGAGGAGAAAAGGGAGGGATGTACAACACAGAGAATGCAAGTAGTGATTCTACAACATTTTGCTATGCTGATGGACCGTGACTGTAAAGGGGTTTATGGGGGTACATGGTATAGGAGAGAGCCTAGTAAACATAATATTCATCATCTAAGTATAGATTTGTGATACCAAAAAAAAAAAAAAAGGCAGTTCCTGTGTGTTAACATCCAACTAGTCCTACACAAGAGTATAAAGGGCATATAAAAGTGTAGGCAAAGGGACTGTTTGTGTTTATACAGAGGATCAAAGCCTAATTGATCTACCCCGAAAATGAACTAAAATATGATATGAAAAAACTTCCAACATCAGCACTCTCTGGAAGACTCATACCAGAAGATGATCATCAAAACCCCCAAAAAAGATCCACGCTGTGCTACAGCTGTAGATGCACTCATCCCACCAGTTCTTTGATTTGCCATGGGAATGAAGAAGGAAATATCTAAGCTGGCCTGTGCATACAGTAAAACAACAAATTTGACTGGATCTATACTGTTGGAACTCAACCAAGAATTAGAAGTGCAAATTGTAGCGCTCCAAAATCTTACAACTACAGACTATTTACTGTTAAAAGAACATAAGGGATGTGAACATTCCCCAGGAATGGGTTATTTAAATTCTTTGATTTCTCTCTGACTGTTCAAGTTCAGTTGGACAAAATCGACCATATCATAGATAAGTTTTCACAAATGCCTAAGGTGCCGAACTGGATTTCTTGGTTTCACTGGAGATGGCTGGTAATTACAGGTATGCTTTGGTTATGTAACTATACTCCTACTATGTAAATGTGTGTGCGCAATTTAAGTAGTAGCTTAAAACCTATACATGCTGAAGTTACTCTACAAGAAGATATGTCAAAGAAGTAATCAATCTTCCCATGTTTTCTTCTGCCTGCTACTTCTATTGCTTTTCTTCTTAATTCCTAATTACAACCCTTAAATAAAATTCGTGCCTCATATCAAAGTTACCGAGTATCATAATTCCTCCAAGTGTTAAAGATACCTCAAGACAAATGCTGGGAATAGAAGCCACAGGGCATAAATATGCAAATAAATTAAAAGCTAACCATTTCAAACAATAAGGCTTCTCTCTCACTTACCAAATTTACATTTCCCTGTATGGCTCTAGAAGACGACTGGTTAGCCAGAGATGGGTAAGATTCCTCAAGGGAGGAACAACCTAAGACAGGCACAATTGCATTGTGTCATCAGATGAGAAATTGGGGATCAACAGAGGTGAGGCTTAGAACCACACACCCCCTGTTCTGAGAGAAATCTTCTGCATACGTGGATGTTTTATTGCCCTTGTCTAGCTTGGATTAACACATAGTCTACAGGCACACACCTGATCATCTACATTTGCTCTCTTACAACACTAAACTATGTTTTCTACCTTTATCTTGTATCTACCTACCACTTCAGCTTTTTATTAAAAATAATAATAGTAAAGGGAGAAATGTGGTACTCACATATAAATCAAGTATCAAAATCAAATGAGTATTCATATTTGAACTGACTGTTTATAGTTCATAATGCATGAGCAAAACCGAAAGTTTCTGTGATGACTGCACTTTTACTGATCACCATGTAACTTATTCACTATGTAAGAATTTGTTCTCCATGGAGGAACTTGTTTGTTATGCCTCAGAAGAATGGAGACTGACGAAAACTAGTCTTAGGGTCGATTAATGATTGTCCATTGATCATTGACTTCCCTATACAGAAATTTATTGTTGTTAAAAACCATTTGATCTATAAATATGAGAGATGCCCTAACAAACAAACAAACAAAAAATGTACAAACTTCCAATTGTAAAATAAATAAGTAACCATGATGTAATGTATAGCATAAGGAATATAGTCAAAATATTGTAACAACTTGGTATGGTGATAGCTGGTACCTAGAATTATCATGGATATAAATGTTAAATCAATATATTGTTCGCCTGAAACTAATGTAATGTAATACTGTGTGTCAAATACCCTTCAATAAAAAATAAATATATTAAAAAAAAAGAAATAGATTTATTAGATAGATGGTAGATATTCATAGATTAAATGAAAAGATTGACAGAGATGACAGAATGATTAGATATATATAGATGACAGATGATAGACTAAATAGAATAGAAGATGTAGGGAGGTTATATTAGAAAGATAGATGATAGATAGGTACAGAGTTATGAACTGAATTTTTGGGACCTCACCTCACCATCTTCTGCTCCTCTAACCATCCGCCCCCACAACACACACACACACACACACTCACACACACACACACACAGACACATACATACACTCACACAAGTTCATATTTGAACTGAGACAGGGTTGAAGACCTAACCCCCACTGTCATGGTATTGGGAGGTGGGGCCTTTGGAGGTAATTGGGTTTGGAAGATATCATGGGGGTGTGGGTGGAGCTGCCATTATGCAGTCAGTGCTATTAAGAGGAATTGAAAACAGAGCTTTCTCCCTTGACCCTGTGAGGACACAGCATGGATGTGGCCATATGCAAACCAGAAGAAGGGACCACACCAGGAACTGAACCTGCCTTGGTCTTGGACTTCTGCTTTCAGAATATGGAGAAATCAGTGTCTATGGATGAAAATCCCACTCAATGACACTCTGGTTATCAGTTTGAGCAGGCTAACATAGACATGTAGGAATACAGAGATGCACTTAGACGACGGATGGAGAGAACCTACGCATAGATATACGTGCTAAGCTGTCTGCATAGGTATTTGTATCCAACCACCTCTGCACTTTGAAGTTTGCACCGTATGGGGGAAACACTAGGAGCACAACCTATTCACGTTTCTTTTTTAATGTGTGGGCTGCAGTTTCCCCTAACTGGGGTTTCCGTTAACTCTCAGCCGTGTGTGCGTGCCTTTACGTGTGCATGTGTGTGTGTACACCACTGCCTCTATCGGTCTACAATCACAGGAGATGCAAAAGTAACAAAGGAACGCAGGTAAGGCAAACATCTTGCAAACTATGACCAGAAAGAGTACAATTATCCACTAGCCTCTGGGGCTATCTTTGCCAAGTGTTTCTATGCAGTTTTAGAAAGATATTGCTGGAAATGTTGCTGGGATCATTCTGAACCATCAAGTTAGTTAAGGTAATAAGCCAGGACAGGAGAGCAGCAAAGAGCAGAAACGGTGTGTCTCCTACGTATCAGGCCAAGGTGTACAGGCTTTAATTCTACTACACCACTTCATCTCACCATGGCTGACGTTTGATGACCTTATTCAACACCTTCATCTGTGAGTAAAAAGTTACTTCAGAATCACCTCCCTTAACAGAAAATAAATAAGTGCAGAGACATAAACATTCCTAGAATTCCTGCCACCATCACACAACTCTTTATGCTCAGCACCCTTTTAATATGAACGGAAATATAGCTCTAAACGCTACTAATCCATTTTAGATAGAACTCACTCACATTTAAATGCCTAAATGCACTGAAAACTCAACCTCCACCTTGACAGCAGAGGGGAGCAGTTTTCCCACATGTTAGCTGGCCTGCCACCTTAGCAAGCCCATCGGCCGCCGGCACACAAGAGCACCGCATGTCGCCGAAAGGCAGTTCCCTTAACCAGTGACTACATGCATGGTCTCTGGAGATGGGCCACCAAGGAGGGCCGCTGAGGTGACATCGGTGCACAGGCATAAAGACCTACTACAGGGCATGCCCCTGAATCGGACCCCGCAGGCCCGCCAGAGTGTTCGCTGCATGGGTCCTCGGATAGGCCCCACAGCTCACACAGCTGCCACAGCAGGAATGGCCCAGGGGCAGAGCAGCCTGAGGGGCCTGGCCTGCACAGGTTCAAGAGCCCAGCAGCCAACCACTCTATCCAAACCCAGAAGACTCTTACCACCTACGCAGGAGAAGTTCCCACACAAGGCCACTCCTCTCGAGACCCAAACACACAGGTAATTCATATAAACAAACACAAGGAATTGAGACTGAGAACGACAAAGAGGAATCAAAGTGCACCTAGTGACAGAACGTTGACAAAAGTGAGAAAACAGATACATAGACAAATGATTGATACATAGATTGGACTGATATACATACATATGGATGATAGATTAATTAGATAGATACACAGATGATAGAAGATAGATGATAGAATATAGGTAGATGATAGACAGATACATAGGTATATAGATTACATAGATAGATAAAGAGATACGTAGGTAGGTAGATAGGAAAGCATCATACTAAACATGCTATCTTTCCCTCAAGACTATCTACATGCTCCCTTACAGGAGACTCACTTGAAATCCAAGGACACAAACTACAATCCAAAGGGGCGGGGACAGGTAGCCTACACAAGTGAAACTGAGAAACAAACAAACAAACAAATGGATTCTGTTTGAGTCCCCAGAGACAGTCAATAGAAAATAGCCTTATCTAGCCAACGTGAATTCTTTTTGTTTGGTATCAGCAGTGTCCAGCCATAGATTTAGTGGTACAGCAATGTCCTTCTCATTTTTTCTCACCTCAATAACTGAATTGCTGAATTATATGTGTCTGGGTTTTGAAATCACTGGGTTTTATGATGTTCTTGAATGTAAAGAAGTAATAACCACCTAAAGAGGGAAGTTTGGACACTCAAACAAACACGTAACTCCACAACACTCTCATTGCTCCCAAATGCTCCTGTTTAGAAAAATGTGTTCCTTTTTATTTGTCCCTCCTCCTATTAGCGGTGATCACGCCAATGTCCCTCAAACATGGTGGTGAATAAAACACCAAGTAGAGTGTTCTGTCTTCAACAGGCCCAGAGGAAGGATACTTGTTGTCTTCAGGGAGCACTTATTCAATGAATGTGGCTAGATACAGTCAGCAAGTGACAAGGAGGTAAAAGAAGACAGAGGTCAGAGATATGGGAGCAAGTCCCTGCACCACCATTTACTGGTTTTGTAAGCACACGCGGCTGTATCGACCTGAAAGTGTCTCAGTGAACCCAGTGCTCTACCTATGGCCTAGTTACCTTGCAAGGTTTTTGGAAGCATAATGTAGGGAAATAACCTAGGCGATGTTGTTAACTGTTCTGTACATAAGGATAGATGGGCAGACAGAAAGATGATTGATTCATAGATAGTTAGATAGATGACAGATGAAAGATGATAGACATGACAGATAGATGATAGGAAGATAGGTAGATAGATAGATAGATAGATAGATAGATAGATAGATAGATAGATAGATAGACAGACTCATAGATAGATGATAGATAGAAGGAAAGATAGAAGGATGGATAGATAGATAGATAGATAGATAGATAGATAGATAGATAGATAGATAGATAGATAGACGGACAGATGGACAGACAGACAGACAGACAGTCAGACAGACAGACAGACAGACAGACAGACAGACAGACAGATTGATAGATAGATAGATAGACTCATAGATAGATACATAGATAGATACATAGATTGATGATAGATAGAATGAAAGATAGAAGGATGGATAGATAAATAGATAGATAGATAGATAGATAGATAGATAGATAGATAGAGGACAGACGGACAGACAGACAGACAGACAGATAGATATATAGACGGACGGACGGACGGAAAGGCAGACAGAGAGATAGATAGAGAGATAGAGAGATAGAGAGATAGAGAGAGAGAGATAGATAGATAAATAGATAGATAGATAGATAGATAGATAGATACAGATACATATCGATTAACACCAAGCTATTGCTCATAACCAGGAGATCAATGGTGAAAGCAGATAGAGAAACTACGACCAAAAATTTAGAATGAAGTCCAGTTTAAAAATTGCAGTAAGCAGCCATAAGAAGAAAACAAATCCTACCATTTGCAATGATGTGGATGGAGCAAGATGGTACTATGCTCAGTGAAATAGGCCAGGCGGAGAAAGACAAGTAGAAAATGATTTCACTCATGTCTGGAGTATAACAACAAAGAAACACTGAAGGTAAAATACAGCAGCAGACTCACAGAACCCAAAAGTGGACTAACAGTTCCCAAAGGAAAAGTGACTGGACAGGGTGGGTGGGAAGGTTGGGAAAAGGGCGGGGAGAAAGGAAGATTTCATTAGGATTAGCATTTATAATGTGTGGGGTGGTGTGAGCACGGGGAATGCTGTACAACTCAGAGAAGACAAGTAGTGTTTCTACAGCATGTTACTACATGCTGATGGACAGCTACTGTAACGGGGTGTGTGGGTGGACATGGTGAAGGGGTCTAATCATACAACTACGCTGATGGACAGCTTCTCTAACGGGGTTTTCTGGGGGACTTGTACTTGGTGATCATAATGTTCTAGCGTGATTGTAGATTAATGTAAACAAAAATATTTTTTAAGGGCAATAAGTACACAGCTCTCAATTGTCAGAATAAAAGGACAGGCTCTGTGTGCTCTAATCAAAAGACACATGGTTAAAAGACGGGATGGAAACTCAAGACCAACTATGTGCTCCTTTACAGGAGAATCACTTGAGATCCAATGACGAAGACAAACTACAAATTGAGTTGGTTTGGATAGGTAACCTACACAAGAGAAACTGAAAAAAAAGTAAAGATGTGCTGATGGGTTTAAAGATGGTTGCTCATGTGAGAGGGGAGGCGGAATCCTCCTCCCAAAACCAAAACTACATACTTACATACTATATGGAAATAGAAAAACTATACCAGATCCTGGAAGAGCAGCAGGGAACTACGCTGCTGTGGCAGGCTGTCAACTCTAGGAGAAGTGTGATGTACAGTCCTGGAGATGTGCTCTGGGAGCACGAACCTACCATACACGTGCTATGCTCTGGAGAATCGGTGGAGTTGGAAATCAAAGAGAGGTAGAAGACTTCGAGAAACTTGAGATTCCAGCCACTTGTGGGACAACACAGGGATCCACATCCAGCCAATGTGGGACAAAAGAAAGGCGGACATTCTGAGAGACTTCCTAACAGCGAGAGAACTGCTAAAGGGGCAAAGCTCTCACAGGGCTTGCCACTCAGGAGAAAGGACAGGTGCGCCAAAGTGCCCGGGTGCATTCTGGACGGCAGTCAGGGGAGCTTTCAGGAGCTCCGGGCACTCCATCCCCCTGGCTGACCTCGCAGCTCCAAGGCAACTTACCGTGATGTGACTGGTAGATGGCCTGCCTTCCCACTGGCACCGATCTGAAAAATGGCTGCCCCCACCTACGGCAGCTTCTCCCTGCATGCTCTGCAAACTGGCCCTGGCACTGGAGACGGGCACTGTGGCTGGGAAGCACGAAAGACCTCTTTCCCCCCAGCGGGGATGGGCACCGGCACTGCTCCCCGGGACACCTGCCATCCGCCCAAGGTCTGAGCATCTCCAGAGAGTAACGCTTCTGGGAGCTATAGGGCGCCACCTACAAATATGAAACTTCAAAGGAACCTGGTAAATGGACTCATATCAATCTTCCTGAAGTAAGTGATCTCAAAATAAACATCAGGAGCATCCTCAGGGAGCTACAGAAAATAAAACCGCAGGACAGAGAAAACATGGCAGCATGAGTAGGACAGTGGGAATCTCCTCCCATAATCACATATATTTTTGAAAATACAACAAATTCAAATAATTCTAAAAGAGAGACCAGAAGACACAGGACAACAGCCAGACTACAACTACACCAACGAGAACCCAGCGCCTGGTGAAAGGGGTAAGATAGAATCCCCAGCCAGGCATGACCTGAGTGACCCTTCCCCAGCTCCCGGCAGGAGAAGAATAGGCAGAGCGGGAGGGAGACGGAGCCCAAGACTGCTGAACAACCAGCCCCAGCCACCTGCACCAGAGCACAGACACAGTGCATGCACGGGGGGCCCTGGATACTAAGGAAACAGGGCAGCAAGTCCTCTGAGCAGGTGCCGAAGATGATGCCCCTGTGACAAAGAAAAGCGCGGGCTTTTTGAAAGTCTGAAAGGGACAGCGACTTAACAGCTAGAAGGAAACCACACAGGTCACAGACCAGCAGCTGGAAAGTACTGGGAAAACCGGGCACACTAACACCCTGGGCAACAGCTCTGAGACCCCTCATGGAGGTAAACCACCAAGCAGCTACCCCGTCCACTACCAATCCAGGCACTGTGAAAGCAGAGAAGCAGCCTAAGGCAAAACGCCCACAGAAAGGGAAGTTCCTCCACTCCGGCCAGGCAAGACACAAAGACCCAGTCTACACGCAATTACCCAACACAAGCCATGAAGGGTCGCAGTTGTCCCAGTAAAGAAAGGCCAGTAGCATTTGAAAAGTTTGGCCCACCCAGCTGACAGCCAGTAGCACCTGTCCACATGAAAAGGCAAAAAAATATGAACCAGACAAGAGTAACCCAGACAGCTTCGGCATCTGCTACATCTTCCCCTGAGAAGGAACCTGGGGAGACAGATTTAGCCAGTCTTCCTAAAAAATAATTAAAACAAAAGTCATAACCATGCTAATGGACTTGCAGAGAAATATGCAAAAACTAAGGAAGGAGAATACAGAAATAAAAAAATCTCTGGAAGGACTTCAAAACAGAATGGACGAGATTCAAGAGACCATTGATGGACTAGAAAACAGAGAACAGGAACGCAGAGAAGCTGGTGCAGAGAGAGATAAAAGGATCTCCAGGAATGAAAGAATTTTAAGAGAGCAGAGTGACCAATCAAAAAGGAATAATATAGGCATTATAGGAATACCAGAAGGAGAGGACAGATAAAGGGATAGAAAGTGTCTTTGAAGAAATAATTGCCGAAAACGTCCCTAAACTAGGGGAAGAAATGGCTTCTCAGACCACAGAGGTACACAGAACTTCCATGACAAGGGATCCAAGGCGGGCAACACCAAGACACATAATAATTAAAATGGCGAAGATCAAAGACAAAGACAAAGAATTAAAAGCATCCAGAGAGGAAAAAAAGGTTACCTACAAAGGAAAACCCATCAGGCTATCATCAGACTTCTCAACAGAAACCCTACAGGATAGAAGAGAATGGCATGATATACTTAATGAAATGAAACAGAAGGGCCTTGAACCAAGACTACTGTATCCAGCACGAATATCATTTAAATATGAAGGAGGGATTAAACAATTCCCAGACAAGCAAAAGTTGAGGGAATTTGCCTCCCACAAACCACCTCATCAGGGCATCCTACAGGGTCTGTTCTACGTGGGAGCACTCTTAAAAAGAGCACAGAAAAAAACACCCAACATATGAAAAAGGGAGGAGGATGAATAAGAAGGGAGAGAAATAAAGAATCATCAGACTGCTTTTATAATAGCTCCACAAGTCAGTTAAGTCAGACAGTAAGATAGTAAAGAAGCTAACCCTAAACCTTTGGTAACCACAAACTTAAAGCCTGCAATGCAATAAATTCATACCTTTCAATAATCACCCTAAATGTAAATGGACTGAATGCACCAATCAAGAGACACAGAGTAATAGAATGGATAAAAAAGCAAGATCCATCCATATGCTGCTTACAAGAGACTCACCTCAAACCCAAAGACCTGCACAGACTTAAAGTCAAGGGATGGAAAAAGATATGTCATGCAAACAACAGAGAGAAGAAAGGTGTTGCAATTCTGGTATCAGACAAAACAGACTTCTAAATAAAGAAAGTAACAAAAGACAAAGAAGGACATTACATAATGATAAAGGACTCAGCCCATCAAGAGGACATAACCATTATAAATATATATGGACCCAATACAGGGGCACCAACATACCTGAAACAAATATTAACAGAACTAAAGGAGGAAATAGAATGCAATGCATTCATTCCAGGAGAGTTCAACGCACCACTCACTACAAAGGACAGATCCACCAGACAGAAAATAAGTAAGGACACAGAGGCACTGAACAACACATTAGAACAGACGGACCTAATAGACTTCTACAGAAGACTACATATGAAAACAACAGGATGCACATTCTTCTCAAGTGCACATGGAACATTCTCCAGAATAGACCACATACTACGCCACAAAAAGAGCCACAGTATATTCCAAAAGATTGAAATCTTACCAACCAACTTTTCAGACCACAAAGGCATAGAACGAGAAATAAAGCAAAAAGGCTCACAAACACATGGATGCTAAACAACACGCTCCTAAATAATCAATGGATGAGTGACCAAATGAAAATGGAGATCCAGCAATATAAGGAAACTAATGAGAACAACAACACTAAGCCACAACTTCTGTGGGACACAGAAAAAGCAGTCTTAAGAGGAAAGTATATAGCAATCCAGGCATATTTAGAAAAGGAAGAACAACCCCAAATGAATGGTCTAATGTCTCAATTATTGAAATAGGAAAAGAAAAACAAATGAGGCGTAAGGTCAGCAGAAGGAGGGACATAATAAAGATCAGAGAAGAAATAAATAAAACTGAGAAGAATAAAACAATAGCAAAAATCAATGAAACCAAGAGATGATTCTTTGAGAAAATAAACAAAATAGATAAGCCTCTAGCCAGACTTATTAAGATGAAAAGAGAGTCAACCAAATCAACAGTATCAGAAACGAGAAAGGAAAAATAATGAGGGAACCCACTGAAATGCAAAGAATTATTAGAGAGTACTATGAAAACCTATATGCTAACAAGCTGGGAAACCAAGGAGAAATGGATAACCTCCAAGAAAAATACAAACTTCCAAGACTGACCCTGAAAGAAACAGAAAATCTAAACAGACCAATTACCAGCAATGAAATTGAAGCAGTAATCAAAATCTACCAAAGAACAAAACCCCGGGCCAGATGGATTTACCTCTGAATTTTACTAGACATACAGGGAAGACATAATACCCATTCTCCTTAAAATTTTCCAAAAAATAGAAGAGGAGGGGATACTCCCAAACTCATTCAATGAAGCTAACATCAACCTCATAGCAAACCGAGGTAAAGAAACCAGCAAAAAAGAAAACTACAGACCAATATTCCTGATGAAAGTAGATGCAAAAATACTCAAAAAAATATTAACAAACGGAATTCAAAAATACATCAAAAGGATCATACACCATGACCAAGTGGAATTCATCCCAGTGATGCAAGGATGGTACAATATTCGAAAGTCCATCAACATCATCCAACACATCAATAAAAAGAAAGACAGAAACCACATGATCATCTCCGTAGATGCTGAAAAAGCATTTGACAAAGTTCAACATCCATTCATGATAAAAACTCAGCAAAATATGAATAGACGGCAAGTACCTCAACACAATAAAGGCCATCTATGATAAACCCACAGCCAACATTATATTGAACAGCGAGAAGATGAAAGCATTTCCTCTGAGATCGGGAACTAGACAGGGATGCCCACACTCCCCACTGTTTTTTAACATAGTACTGGAGGTCCTAGTCATGGCAATCAGACAAAACAAAAAAATACAAGGAATCCAGATTGGTAAAGAAGAAGTTAAACTGTTACTATTTGCCAATGACATGACACTGTACATAAAAAACCCTAAAGACTTCAACCAAAAACTACTAGAAATGATATCAGAATACAGCAAATTTGCAGGATACAAAATCAACACACAGAAATCTGTGGCTTTCCTATACACTAACAATGAACCAACAGAAAGAGAAATCAGGAAAACAACTACATTCACAAATGCATCAAAAAAAATAAAATACTTAGGAATAAACCTAACCAAAGAAGTGAAAGACTTATACTCTGAAAACTACAAGTCACTCTTAAGAGAAATTAAAGGGGACACTAACAGATAGAAACTAATCCCATGCTCGTGTCTAGGAAGATTTAACATCATCAAAATGGCCATGCTGCCCAATGCAATATACAGATTTGATGCAATCTCTATGAAACTACCAGCAACATTCTTCAATAAACTGGAACAAATAATTCAAAAATTCACATAGAAACACCAAAGACCCCGAATAGCCAAAGCAATCTTGAGAAAGGAGAATAAAGTAGGGGGGATCTCACTCCCCAACTTCAAGCTCTATTATAAAGCCATAGTAATCAAAACAATTTGGTACTGGCACAAGAGCAGAGCCACAGACCAATGGAACAGACTAGAGAATCCAGATATTAACCCAGACATATATGGTCAATTAATATTTGATAAAGGAGCCATGGACATACAATGGCGAAATGACAGTCTCTTCAACAGATGGTGCTGGCAAAACAGGACAGCTACATGTAGGAGAATGAAACTGGACCATTGTCTAACCCCATATACAAAAGTAAATTCAAAATGGATCAAAGACCAGAATGTAAGTCATGAAACCATTAAACTCTTGGAAGAAAACATAGGCAAAAACCTCTTAGACATAAACATGAGTGACCTCTTCCTTAACATATCTCCCCAGGCAAGGTAAACAACAGCAAAAATGAATAAGTTGGACTATATTAAGCTGAATAGTTTCTGTATGGCAAAAGACATCATCAATAGAACAAAAAGGAACCCTATAGTATGGGAGAATATATTTGAAAATGACACATCCGATAAAGGCATGATGTCCAGAATATATAAAGAGCTCACTCGCCTCAACAAACATAAAACAAATAACCCAAATAAAAAATGGGCAGAGGAACTGAACAGACAGTTCTCCGAAAAAGAAACACAGATGTCCAACAGACGCATTAAAAAATGCTCCACATCAATTATTATCAAAGAAATGCAAATTAAAACTACAATGAGGTATCACCTCACATTAGTAAGGATGGCTGCCATCCAAAAGACAAACAACAACAAATGTTGGCAAGGCTCTGGAGAAAGGGGAACCCTCCTACACTGCTGGTGGGAATGTAATTTAGTTCAACCATTGTGGAAAGCATTATGGAGGTACATCAAAATGCTTAAAACAGATTTACCATTTGACCCAGGAATTGCCCTCCAAGGAATTTACCCTAAGAATGCAGCAATCAAGTATGAGAAAGATCAGTGCACCCCTATGTTTATCGCAGCACTATTTACAATAGCCAAGAATTGGAAGCAACCTAAATGTCCATCGATAGATGAATGGATAAAGAAGATGTGGTACATATACACAATGGAATACTACTCAGCCATAAGAAAAGGGCAAATCCTACCCTTTGCAGCAACATGGATGGAGCTGGAGGGTATTATGCTCAGTGAAACAAGCCAAGCGGAGAAAGAGAAATACCAAATGATTTCACGTATCTGTGGAATATAAGAACAAAGGAACACTGAAGGAACAAAACAGCAGCAGAATCACAGAACTCAAGAATGGACTAACAGGTACCAAAGGGGAAGGGACTGGGGAAGATGGGTGGGTACATCTTGATAAGGGGGAGAGAAGTAGGGGGGTATTAAGATTAGCATGCATGGGTGGGGAGGAGAAAAGGGAGGGATGTACAACACAGAGAATGCAAGTAGTGATTCTACAACATTTTGCTATGCTGATGGACCGTGACTGTAAAGGGGTTTATGGGGGTACATGGTATAGGAGAGAGCCTAGTAAACATAATATTCATCATCTAAGTATAGATTTGTGATACCAAAAAAAAAAAAAAGGCAGTTCCTGTGTGTTAACATCCAACTAGTCCTACACAAGAGTATAAAGGGCATATAAAAGTGTAGGCAAAGGGACTGTTTGTGTTTATACAGAGGATCAAAGCCTAATTGATCTACCCCGAAAATGAACTAAAATATGATATGAAAAAACTTCCAACATCAGCACTCTCTGGAAGACTCATACCAGAAGATGATCATCAAAACCCCCAAAAAAGATCCACGCTGTGCTACAGCTGTAGATGCACTCATCCCACCAGTTCTTTGATTTGCCATGGGAATGAAGAAGGAAATATCTAAGCTGGCCTGTGCATACAGTAAAACAACAAATTTGACTGGATCTATACTGTTGGAACTCAACCAAGAATTAGAAGTGCAAATTGTAGCGCTCCAAAATCTTACAACTACAGACTATTTACTGTTAAAAGAACATAAGGGATGTGAACATTCCCCAGGAATGGGTTATTTAAATTCTTTGATTTCTCTCTGACTGTTCAAGTTCAGTTGGACAAAATCGACCATATCATAGATAAGTTTTCACAAATGCCTAAGGTGCCGAACTGGATTTCTTGGTTTCACTGGAGATGGCTGGTAATTACAGGTATGCTTTGGTTATGTAACTATACTCCTACTATGTAAATGTGTGTGCGCAATTTAAGTAGTAGCTTAAAACCTATACATGCTGAAGTTACTCTACAAGAAGATATGTCAAAGAAGTAATCAATCTTCCCATGTTTTCTTCTGCCTGCTACTTCTATTGCTTTTCTTCTTAATTCCTAATTACAACCCTTAAATAAAATTCGTGCCTCATATCAAAGTTACCGAGTATCATAATTCCTCCAAGTGTTAAAGATACCTCAAGACAAATGCTGGGAATAGAAGCCACAGGGCATAAATATGCAAATAAATTAAAAGCTAACCATTTCAAACAATAAGGCTTCTCTCTCACTTACCAAATTTACATTTCCCTGTATGGCTCTAGAAGACGACTGGTTAGCCAGAGATGGGTAAGATTCCTCAAGGGAGGAACAACCTAAGACAGGCACAATTGCATTGTGTCATCAGATGAGAAATTGGGGATCAACAGAGGTGAGGCTTAGAACCACACACCCCCTGTTCTGAGAGAAATCTTCTGCATACGTGGATGTTTTATTGCCCTTGTCTAGCTTGGATTAACACATAGTCTACAGGCACACACCTGATCATCTACATTTGCTCTCTTACAACACTAAACTATGTTTTCTACCTTTATCTTGTATCTACCTACCACTTCAGCTTTTTATTAAAAATAATAATAGTAAAGGGAGAAATGTGGTACTCACATATAAATCAAGTATCAAAATCAAATGAGTATTCATATTTGAACTGACTGTTTATAGTTCATAATGCATGAGCAAAACCGAAAGTTTCTGTGATGACTGCACTTTTACTGATCACCATGTAACTTATTCACTATGTAAGAATTTGTTCTCCATGGAGGAACTTGTTTGTTATGCCTCAGAAGAATGGAGACTGACGAAAACTAGTCTTAGGGTCGATTAATGATTGTCCATTGATCATTGACTTCCCTATACAGAAATTTATTGTTGTTAAAAACCATTTGATCTATAAATATGAGAGATGCCCTAACAAACAAACAAACAAAAAATGTACAAACTTCCAATTGTAAAATAAATAAGTAACCATGATGTAATGTATAGCATAAGGAATATAGTCAAAATATTGTAACAACTTGGTATGGTGATAGCTGGTACCTAGAATTATCATGGATATAAATGTTAAATCAATATATTGTTCGCCTGAAACTAATGTAATGTAATACTGTGTGTCAAATACCCTTCAATAAAAAATAAATATATTAAAAAAAAAGAAATAGATTTATTAGATAGATGGTAGATATTCATAGATTAAATGAAAAGATTGACAGAGATGACAGAATGATTAGATATATATAGATGACAGATGATAGACTAAATAGAATAGAAGATGTAGGGAGGTTATATTAGAAAGATAGATGATAGATAGGTACAGAGTTATGAACTGAATTTTTGGGACCTCACCTCACCATCTTCTGCTCCTCTAACCATCCGCCCCCACAACACACACACACACACACACTCACACACACACACACACAGACACATACATACACTCACACAAGTTCATATTTGAACTGAGACAGGGTTGAAGACCTAACCCCCACTGTCATGGTATTGGGAGGTGGGGCCTTTGGAGGTAATTGGGTTTGGAAGATATCATGGGGGTGTGGGTGGAGCTGCCATTATGCAGTCAGTGCTATTAAGAGGAATTGAAAACAGAGCTTTCTCCCTTGACCCTGTGAGGACACAGCATGGATGTGGCCATATGCAAACCAGAAGAAGGGACCACACCAGGAACTGAACCTGCCTTGGTCTTGGACTTCTGCTTTCAGAATATGGAGAAATCAGTGTCTATGGATGAAAATCCCACTCAATGACACTCTGGTTATCAGTTTGAGCAGGCTAACATAGACATGTAGGAATACAGAGATGCACTTAGACGACGGATGGAGAGAACCTACGCATAGATATACGTGCTAAGCTGTCTGCATAGGTATTTGTATCCAACCACCTCTGCACTTTGAAGTTTGCACCGTATGGGGGAAACACTAGGAGCACAACCTATTCACGTTTCTTTTTTAATGTGTGGGCTGCAGTTTCCCCTAACTGGGGTTTCCGTTAACTCTCAGCCGTGTGTGCGTGCCTTTACGTGTGCATGTGTGTGTGTACACCACTGCCTCTATCGGTCTACAATCACAGGAGATGCAAAAGTAACAAAGGAACGCAGGTAAGGCAAACATCTTGCAAACTATGACCAGAAAGAGTACAATTATCCACTAGCCTCTGGGGCTATCTTTGCCAAGTGTTTCTATGCAGTTTTAGAAAGATATTGCTGGAAATGTTGCTGGGATCATTCTGAACCATCAAGTTAGTTAAGGTAATAAGCCAGGACAGGAGAGCAGCAAAGAGCAGAAACGGTGTGTCTCCTACGTATCAGGCCAAGGTGTACAGGCTTTAATTCTACTACACCACTTCATCTCACCATGGCTGACGTTTGATGACCTTATTCAACACCTTCATCTGTGAGTAAAAAGTTACTTCAGAATCACCTCCCTTAACAGAAAATAAATAAGTGCAGAGACATAAACATTCCTAGAATTCCTGCCACCATCACACAACTCTTTATGCTCAGCACCCTTTTAATATGAACGGAAATATAGCTCTAAACGCTACTAATCCATTTTAGATAGAACTCACTCACATTTAAATGCCTAAATGCACTGAAAACTCAACCTCCACCTTGACAGCAGAGGGGAGCAGTTTTCCCACAAGTTAGCTGGCCTGCCACCTTAGCAAGCCCATCGGCCGCCGGCACACAAGAGCACCGCATGTCGCCGAAAGGCAGTTCCCTTAACCAGTGACTACATGCATGGTCTCTGGAGATGGGCCACCAAGGAGGGCCGCTGAGGTGACATCGGTGCACAGGCATAAAGACCTACTACAGGGCATGCCCCTGAATCGGACCCCGCAGGCCCGCCAGAGTGTTCGCTGCATGGGTCCTCGGATAGGCCCCACAGCTCACACAGCTGCCACAGCAGGAATGGCCCAGGGGCAGAGCAGCCTGAGGGGCCTGGCCTGCACAGGTTCAAGAGCCCAGCAGCCAACCACTCTATCCAAACCCAGAAGACTCTTACCACCTACGCAGGAGAAGTTCCCACACAAGGCCACTCCTCTCGAGACCCAAACACACAGGTAATTCATATAAACAAACACAAGGAATTGAGACTGAGAACGACAAAGAGGAATCAAAGTGCACCTAGTGACAGAACGTTGACAAAAGTGAGAAAACAGATACATAGACAAATGATTGATACATAGATTGGACTGATATACATACATATGGATGATAGATTAATTAGATAGATACACAGATGATAGAAGATAGATGATAGAATATAGGTAGATGATAGACAGATACATAGGTATATAGATTACATAGATAGATAAAGAGATACGTAGGTAGGTAGATAGGAAAGCATCATACTAAACATGCTATCTTTCCCTCAAGACTATCTACATGCTCCCTTACAGGAGACTCACTTGAAATCCAAGGACACAAACTACAATCCAAAGGGGCGGGGACAGGTAGCCTACACAAGTGAAACTGAGAAACAAACAAACAAACAAATGGATTCTGTTTGAGTCCCCAGAGACAGTCAATAGAAAATAGCCTTATCTAGCCAACGTGAATTCTTTTTGTTTGGTATCAGCAGTGTCCAGCCATAGATTTAGTGGTACAGCAATGTCCTTCTCATTTTTTCTCACCTCAATAACTGAATTGCTGAATTATATGTGTCTGGGTTTTGAAATCACTGGGTTTTATGATGTTCTTGAATGTAAAGAAGTAATAACCACCTAAAGAGGGAAGTTTGGACACTGAAACAAACACGTAACTCCACAACACTCTCATTGCTCCCAAATGCTCCTGTTTAGAAAAATGTGTTCCTTTTTATTTGTCCCTCCTCCTATTAGCGGTGATCACGCCAATGTCCCTCAAACATGGTGGTGAATAAAACACCAAGTAGAGTGTTCTGTCTTCAACAGGCCCAGAGGAAGGATACTTGTTGTCTTCAGGGAGCACTTATTCAATGAATGTGGCTAGATACAGTCAGCAAGTGACAAGGAGGTAAAAGAAGACAGAGGTCAGAGATATGGGAGCAAGTCCCTGCACCACCATTTACTGGTTTTGTAAGCACACGCGGCTGTATCGACCTGAAAGTGTCTCAGTGAACCCAGTGCTCTACCTATGGCCTAGTTACCTTGCAAGGTTTTTGGAAGCATAATGTAGGGAAATAACCTAGGCGATGTTGTTAACTGTTCTGTACATAAGGATAGATGGGCAGACAGAAAGATGATTGATTCATAGATAGTTAGATAGATGACAGATGAAAGATGATAGACATGACAGATAGATGATAGGAAGATAGGTAGATAGATAGATAGATAGATAGATAGATAGATAGATAGATAGATAGATAGATAGACGGACAGATGGACAGACAGACAGACAGACAGACAGATAGATAGACGGACGGACGGACGGACGGATGGACGGACGGACGGACAGGCAGACAGGCAGACAGACAGACAGACAGACAGACAGACAGACAGACAGACAGATAGATAGATAGATAGATAGATAGATAGATACAGATACATATCGATTAACACAAAGCTATTGCTCATAACCAGGAGATCAATGGTGAAAGCAGATAGAGAAACTACGAACAAAAAGTTAGAATGAAGTCGAGTTTAAAAATTGCAGTAAGCAGCCATAAGAAGAAAACAAATCCTACCATTTGCAATGATGTGATGGAGCAGGATGGTAATATGCTCAGTGAAATAGGCCAGGCGGAGAAAGACAAGTAGAAAATGATTTCACTCATGTGTGGATTATAACAACAAAGAAACACTGAAGGTAAAATACAGCAGCAGACTCACAGAACCCAAAAGTGGACTAACAGTTACCAAAGGAAAAATGACTGGGCAGGGTGGGTGGGAAGGGAGGGAAAAGGGCGGGGAGAAAGGAAGGGTTCATTAGGATTAGCATTTATAATGTGTGGGGTGGTGGGAGCACGGGGAATGCTGTACAACTCAGAGAAGACAAGTAGTGTTTCTACAGCATGTTACTACATGCTGATGGACAGCTACTGTAACGGGGTGTGTGGGTGGACATGGTGAAGGGGTCTAATCATACAACTATGCTGATGGACAGCTTCTCTAACGGGGTTTTTTGGGGGACTTGTACTTGGTGATCATAATGTTCTAGCGTGATTGTAGATTAATGTAAACAAAAAATATTTTTTAAGGGCAATAAGTACACAGCTCTCAATTGTCAGAATAAAAGGACAGGCTCTGTGTGCTCTAATCAAAAGACACATGGTTAAAAGACGGGATGGAAACTCAAGACCACCTATGTGCTCCTTTACAGGAGAATCACTTGAGATCCAAGGACGAAGACAAACTACAAATTGAGTTGGTTTGGATAGGTAACCTACACAAGAGAAACTGAAAAAAAAAGTAAAGATGTGCTGATGGGTTTAAAGATGGTGGCTCACGTGAGAGGGGAGGCGGAATCCTCCTCCCAAAACCAAAACTACATACTTACATACTATATGGAAATAGAACAACTATACCAAATCCTGGAAGAGCAGCAGGGAACAACGCTGCTGTGGCAGGCTGTCAACTCTAGGAGAAGTGTGATGTACAGTCCTGGAGATGTGCTCTGGGAGCACGAACCTACCGTACACGTGCTATGCTCTGGAGAATCGGTGGAGTTGGAAATCAAAGACAGGTAGAAGACTTCGAGGGACTTGAGATTCCAGCCACTTGTGGGACAACACAGGGATCCACATCCAGCCAATGTGGGACAAAAGAAAGGCGGACAGTCTGAGAGACTTCCTAACAGCGAGAGAACTGCTAAAGGGGCAAAGCTCTCACAGGGCTTGCCACTCAGGAGAAAGGACAGGTGCACCAAAGTGCCCGGGTGCATTCTGGACGGCAGTCAGGGGAGCTTTCAGGAGCTCCGGGCACTCCATCCCCCTGGCTGACCTCGCAGCTCCAAGGCAACTTACCGTGCTGTGACTGGTAGACGGCCTGCCTTCCCACTGGCACCGATCTGAAAAATGGCTGCCGCCACCTACGGCAGCTTCTCCCTGCATGCTCTGCAAACTGGCCCTGGCACTGGAGACGGGCACTGTGGCTGGGAAGCACGAAAGACCTCTTTCCCCCCAGCGGGGATGGGCACCGGCACTGCTCCCCGGGACACCTGCCATCCGCCCAAGGTCTGAGCATCTCCAGAGAGTAACGCTTCTGGGAGCTATAGGGCGCCACCTACAAATATGAAACTTCAAAGGAACCTGGTAAATGGACTCAAATCAATCTTCCTGAAGTAAGTGATCTCAAAATAAACATCAGGAGCATCCTCAGGGAGCTACAGAAAATAAAACCGCAGGGCAGAGAAAACATGGCAGCATGAGTAGGACAGTGGGAATCTCCTCCCATAATCACATATATTTTTGAAAATACAACAAATTCAAATAATCCTAAAAGAGAGACCAGAAGACACAGGACAACAGCCAGACTACAACTACACCAACGAGAACCCAGCGCCTGGTGAAAGGGGTAAGATAGAATCCCCAGCCAGGCATGACCTGAGTGACCCTTCCCCAGCTCCCGGCAGGAGAAGAATAGGCAGAGCGGGAGGGAGACGGAGCCCAAGACTGCTGAACAACCAGACCCAGCCACCTGCACCAGAGCACAGACACAGTGCATGCGCGGGTGGCCCTGGATACTAAGGAAACAGGGCAGCAAGTCCTCTGAGCAGGTGCCGAAGATGATGCCCCTGTGACAAAGAAAAGCGCGGGCTATTTGAAAGTCTGAAAGGGACAGGGACTTAACAGCTAGAAGGAAACCACACAGGTCACAGACAAGCAGCTGGAAAGTACTGGGAAAACCGGGCACACTAACACCCTGGGCAACAGCTCTGAGAACCCTCATGGAGGTAAACCACCAAGCAGCTACCCCGTCCACTACCAATCCAGGCACTGTGAAAGCAGAGAAGCAGCCTAAGGCAAAACGCCCACAGAAAGGGAAGTTCCTCCCCTCCGGCCAGGCAAGACACAAAGACCCAGTCTACACGCAATTACCCAACACAAGCCATGAAGGGTCGCAGTTGTCCCAGTAAAGAAAGGCCAGTAGCATTTGAAAAGTTTGGCCCACCCAGCTGACAGCCAGTAGCACCTGTCCACATGAAAAGGCAAAAAAATATGAACCAGACAAGAGTAACCCAGACAGCTTCGGCATCTGCTACATCTTCCCCTGAGAAGGAACCTGGGGAGACAGATTTAGCCAGTCTTCCTAAAAAATAATTAAAACAAAAGTCATAACCATGCTAATGGACTTGCAGAGAAATATGAAAAACTAAGGAAGGAGAATACAGAAATAAAAAAATCTCTGGAAGGACTTCAAAACAGAATGGACGAGATTCAAGAGACCATTGATGGACTAGAAAACAGAGAACAGGAACGCAGAGAAGCTGGTGCAGAGAGAGATAAAAGGATCTCCAGGAATGAAAGAATTTTAAGAGAGCAGAGTGACCAATCAAAAAGGAATAATATAGGCATTATAGGAATACCAGAAGGAGAGGACAGATAAAGGGATAGAAAGTGTCTTTGAAGAAATAATTGCCGAAAACGTCCCTAAACTAGGGGAAGAAATGGCTTCTCAGACCACAGAGGTACACAGAACTTCCATGACAAGGGATCCAAGGCGGGCAACACCAAGACACATAATAATTAAAATGGCAAAGATCAAAGACAAAGACAAAGAATTAAAGGCATCCAGAGAGGAAAAAAAGGTTACCTACAAAGGAAAACCCATCAGGCTATCATCAGACTTCTCAACAGAAACCCTACAGGATAGAAGAGAATGGCCTGATATACTTAATGAAATGTAACAGAAGGGCCTTGAACCAAGACTACTGTATCCAGCACGAATATCATTTAAATATGAAGGAGGGATTAAACAATTCCCAGACAAGCAAAAGTTGAGGGAATTTGCCTCCCACAAACCACCTCATCAGGGCATCCTACAGGGTCTGCTCTACATGGGAGCACTCTAAAAAGAGCACAGAAAAAAACACCCAACATATGAAAAAGGGAGGAGGATGAATAAGAAGGGAGAGAAATAAAGAATCATCAGACCGCTTTTATAATAGCTCCACAAGTCAGTTAAGTCAGACAGTAAGATAGTAAAGAAGCTAACCCTAAACCTTTGGTAACCACAAACTTAAAGCCTGCAATGCAATAAATTCATACTTTTCAATAATCACCCTAAATGTAAATGGACTGAATGCACCAATCAAGAGACACAGAGTAATAGAATGGATAAAAAAGCAAGATCCATCCATATGCTGCTTACAAGAGACTCACCTCAAACCCAAAGACCTGCACAGACTTAAAGTCAAGGGATGGAAAAAGATATGTCATGCAAACAACAGAGAGAAGAAAGGTGTTGCAATTCTGGTATCAGACAAAACAGACTTCTAAATAAAGAAAGTAACAAAAGACAAAGAAGGACATTACATAATGATAAAGGACTCAGCCCATCAAGAGGACATAACCATTATAAATATATATGGACCCAATACAGGGGCACCAACATACCTGAAACAAATATTAACAGAACTAAAGGAGGAAATAGAATGCAATGCATTCATTCTAGGAGAGTTCAACGCACCACTCACTACAAAGGACAGATCCACCAGACAGAAAATAAGTAAGGACACAGAGGCACTGAACAACACATTAGAACAGATGGACCTAATAGACTTCTACAGAAGACTACATATGAAAACAACAGGATGCACATTCTTCTCAAGTGCACATGGAACATTCTCCAGAATAGACCACATACTACGCCACAAAAAGAGCCACAGTATATTCCAAAAGATTGAAATCTTACCAACCAACTTTTCAGACCACAAAGGCATAGAACGATAAATAAACCAAAAAGGCTCACAAACACATGGATGCTAAACAACACGCTCCTAAATAATCAATGGATGAGTGACCAAATGAAAATGGAGATCCAGCAATATAAGGAAACAAATGAGAACAACAACACTAAGCCACAACTTCTGTGGGACACAGCAAAAGCAGTCTTAAGAGGAAAGTATATAGCAATCCAGGCATATTTAGAAAAGGAAGAACAACCCCAAATGAAAGGTCTAATGTCTCAATTATTGAAATAGGAAAAGAAAAACAAATGAGGCGTAAGGTCAGCAGAAGGAGGGACATAATAAAGATCAGAGAAGAAATAAATAAAACTGAGAAGAATAAAACAATAGCAAAAATCAATGAAACCAAGAGATGATTCTTTGAGAAAATAAACAAAATAGATAAGCCTCTAGCCAGACTTATTAAGATGAAAAGAGAGTCAACCAAATCAACAGTATCAGAAACGAGAAAGGAAAAATAATGAGGGAACCCACTGAAATGCAAAGAATTATTAGAGAGTACTATGAAAACCTATATGCTAACAAGCTGGGAAACCAAGGAGAAACGGATAACCTCCAAGAAAAATACAAACTTCCAAGACTGACCCAGAAAGAAACAGAAAATCTAAACAGACCAATTACCAGCAATGAAATTGAAGCAGTAATCAAAATCTACCAAAGAACAAAACCCCGGGCCAGATGGATTTACCTCTGAATTTTACTAGACATACAGGGAAGACATAATACCCATTCTCCTTAAAATTTTCCAAAAAATAGAAGAGGAGGGGATACTCCCAAACTCATTCTATGAAGCTAACATCACCCTTATAGCAAACCAAGGTAAAGAAACCAGCAAAAAAGAAAACTACAGACCAATATTCCTGATGAAAGTAGATGCAAAAATACTCAAAAAAATATTAACAAACGGAATTCAAAAATACATCAAAAGGATCATACACCATGACCAAGTGGAATTCATCCCAGTGATGCAAGGATGGTACAACATTCGAAAGTCCATCAACATCATCCAACACATCAATAAAAAGAAAGACAGAAACCACATGATCATCTCCGTAGATGCTGAAAAAGCATTTGACAAAGTTCAACATCCATTCATGATAAAAACTCTCAGCAAAATGGGAATAGACGGCAAGTACCTCAACACAATAAAGGCCATCTATGATAAACCCACAGCCAACATTATATTGAACAGTGAGAAGATGAAAGCATTTCTTCTGAGATCGGGAACTAGACAGGGATGCCCACACTCCCCACTGTTTTTTAACATAGTACTGGAGGTCCTAGTCATGGCAATCAGACAAAACAAAAAAATACAAGGAATCCAGATTGGTAAAGAAGAAGTTAAACTGTTACTATTTGCCAATGACATGACACTGTACATAAAAAACCCTAAAGACTTCAACCAAAAACTACCAGAAATGATATCAGAATACAGCAAATTTGCAGGATACAAAATCAACACACAGAAATCTGTGGCTTTCCTATACACTAAAAATGAACCAACAGAAAGAGAAATCATTAAGACAACTCCTTTCACAATTGCATCAAAAAAAATAAAACACCTCGGACTAAACCTAACCAAAGAAGTGGAAGACATATACTCTGAAGAATACAAGTCAGTCTTAAGAGAAATTAAAGGGGACACTAACAAATGGAAACTCACCCCATGCTCGAGGCTAGGAAGAATTAATATCATCAAAATGGCCATCCTTCCCAAAGCAATATACAGATTTAATGCAATCCCTTTGAAACTACCAGCAACATTCTTCAATGAACTGGAACAAATAATTCAAAAATTCATATGGAAACACCAAAGACCCCGAATAGTCAAAGCAATCCTGAGAAAGAAGAATAAAGTAGGGGGGTTCTCACTCCCCAACTACAAGCTCAATTATAAAGCCATAGTATTCAAGAAAATTTGGTACTGTCACAAGAACAGAGCCACAGACCAGTGGAACAGACTAAAGACTCCAGACATTAACCCAAATATATATGGTCAATTAATATTTGATAAAGAAGCCATGGACTTACAATAGTGAAATGACAGTCTCTTCAACAGATGGTGCTGGCAAAACAGGACAGCTACATGTAGGAGAATGAAACTGGACCATTGTCTAACCCCATATACAAAAGTAAACTCAAAATGGATCAAAGACCTGAATGTAAGTCATGAAACCATTAAACTCTTGGAAGAAAACATAGGCAAAAACCTCTTAGACATAAACATGAGTGACCTCTTCTTCAACATATATCCCCGCGTAAGGAAAGAACAGCAAAAATGAACAAGTGGTACTATATTAAGCTGAAAACTTCTGAACGGCAAAAGACATCATCAGTAGAACATAAAGGAACCCTACAGTATTGGAGAATATATTTGAAAATGACACATGCAGTAAAGGCTTGATGTAAAGAATATATAAAGCGCTCACATGCCTCAACAAACAAACAAAAAAATAACCCAATTAAAAAATGGGCAGAGGAACCGAACAGACGGTTCTCAAAAAGAAATACAAATGGCCAACAGACACATGGAAAGATGCTCCACATCACTAATTATTAGAGAAATGCAAATTAAAACTACAGTGAGGTATCACCTCACACCAGTAAGGATGGCTGCCATCCAAAATACAAACAACAACAAACGTTGGCAAGGCTGTGGAGAAAGGGGAACCCTTCTACACTGCTGGAGGGAATGTAAATTAGTTCAACCATTGTGGAAAGCATTATGGAGGTACATCAAAATGCTCAAAACAGGCATACCATTTGACACAGGGATTGCACTCCAAGGAATTTAAACTAAGAATGCAGCAATAAAGTATGAGAAAGACCAATGCACCCCTATGTTTATCGCAGCACTGTTTACAATAGCCAATAATTGGAAGCAACCTAAATGTCCATCGATAGATGAATGGATAAAGAAGATGTGGTACATATATACAATGGAATACTACTCAGCCATAAGAAAATGGCAAATCCTACCATTGAGAGCAACATGGATGGAGCTGCACGGTATTACGCTCAGTGAAACAAGCCAAGCAGAGAAAGAGAAATACCAACTGATTTCACTCATCTGTGGAGTATAATAACAAAGGAAAAACTGAAGGAACAAAACAGCAGCATAATCACAGAACTCAAGAATGGTCTAACAAGTACCAATGGGAAAGGGACTGGGGAGGATGGGTTTGTAGGGAGGATAAGGGGGGGAGAAAAAGGGGGTATTAAGATTAGCATCCATAGGGTGGTGGGAGAAAGGGGAGGACTGTACAACACAGAGAAGGCAAGTTGTGATTCTATAACATTTTGCTATGCTGATGGACAGTGACTATAAAGGGGAATATAGGGGGGACCTGGTATAGGGGTAAGCGATAGTAAACAAAGTGTTCGTCATGTAAGTGTAGATTAGTGATACCAAAAAAAAAAGAAAAAAAGGCAGTTCCTGTGTGGTAACATCCAATGAGTTCTACAAAAGTGTATAAAGGGAATATAAAAGTGTAGTCAAGAGGTCTGTTTGTGTTTATAAAGAGGATCAAGGCCTAATTGGTCTAACCTGAAAATGAACTAAGATACGATATGAAAAAGAACTTCCAACATCAGCACTCTCTTGAAGACTCATACCAGAAGATGATCATCAAAAAACCCAAATAAAGATCAACGCGATGCTACAGCTGTAGATGCCCTCATCCCACCAGTTCCTGGATTTGCCATGGGAATGAAGAAGGAGATATCTAAGCTGGCCTGTGCATACAGTAAAACAACAAATTTGACTGGATCTATACTGTTGGAACTCAACCAAGAATTAGAAGTGCAAATTGTAGTACTCCAAAATCTTACGACGATAGACTATTTACTGTTAAAAGAACATAAGGGATGTGAACATTCCCCAGGAATGGGTTGTTTTAATTTGTCTGATTTCTCTCAGACTGTTCAAGTTCAGTTGGACAATATCCGCCATATCACAGATAAGTTTTCCCAAATGCCTAAGGTGACTAACTGGTTTTCTTAGTTTCACTGGAGGTGGCTTGTAATTACAGGTATGCTTTGGTTATGTAACTATCCTCCTATTATGTTAATGTGTTTGCACAATTTAAGAAACAGCTTAAAACCTATACATGCTGAAGTTACTCTACAAGAAGATATGTCAAGGAAATAATCAATCTTCCCAGGTTTTCTTCCGCCTGCTACTTCTATAGCTTTTCTTCTTCCTTCCTAATTACAACCCTTAAATAGAATTCATGCCTCATATCAAAGTTACCTAGTATCATAATTCTTCCAAGTCTTAAAGATACCTCAAGACAAATGCTGGGCTTAGAAGCTACAGGGCATAAATATGCAAAGAAATAAGAAGCTAACCATTTCAAACAATAAGGCTTCTCTCTCATTTACCAACTTTACATTTCCCTGTACGGCTCCAGAAGGTGACTGGTTAGCCAGAGACGGGTAAGATTCCTCAAGGGAGGAACAACCTTAGACAGGCACAGTCGCAGGGGGTCATCAGGTGACAAATTGGAGATCAACAGAGGTGAGGCTTAGAACCTCACCCCCCTGTTCTGAGAGAAATCTTCTCCATACGTGGATGTTTTATTGCCCTTGTCTAGCTTTGATTAACACATAGTCTTCAGGCACACACCTGTTCATCTACATTTGCTCTCTTACAACACTAAACTATGTTTTCTACCTTAATCTTGTATGTACCTACCACTTCAGCATTTTATTACAAATAATAATAATAAAGAGAGAAATGTGGTATTCACATATAAATCAAGTGTAAATATCAAATGAGTATTCATATATGAACTGACTGTTTATAGATCATAATGCATGATCACAACCGAAAGTTTCTGTGATGACTGCCCTTGTACTGTTCACCATGTAACTTATTCACTATGTAAGAATTTGTTCTCCATGTAAGAACTTGTTTGTTATGCCTCAGAAGATTGGAGACTGAAGAAAATTAGGCTTGGGGTGGATTAATGATTGTGCATTGAGCATTGATTACCCTACACAGAATTTTACTGTTGTTAACAACCATTTGATCTATAAATAAGAGAGATGCCCTCACAAACAAACCAAAGAAAATGTACACACTTGCAATTTTAAAATAAATAAGTAACCGGGATGTAATATATAGCATAAGGAATAGAGTCAAAATTTTGTAATAACTTGGTATGGTGATAGCCGGTACCTAGAATTATCATGGATATATATGTTAAATCACTATGTTGTACACCCGAAACTAATGTAATGTAATACTGTGTTTCAACTACCCTTCAATAAAAAGTAAATATCTACAAAAAAAAATAGATGTATTAGATAGATGATAGATATTCATAGATAAGACGAATAGATTGACAGAGATGACAGATAAATAAGATATATATAGATAGATGATAGCCTAGATAGAATAGATGATATAGGGAGGTTAGATTAGACAGACAGATGATAGATAGATACAGTTATGAACTGAATTTTTTTAGCCCTCACCTCACCATCTTCCACTCCTCTAAACCCCCGCCGCCACCACACACACACACACACACACACACACACACACACACACACAGACACATACACACACACAAGTTCATATTTGAATTGAGACAGGGTTGAAGCCCTAACCCCCACTGTCATAGTATTGGGAGGTGGGGCCTTTGGAGGTAAATGGGTTTTGAAGATATCATGAAGGTGTGGGTGGAGCTGCCATTATGCAATCAGTGCTATTAAGAGGAACAGAGGGCAGAGCTTTCTGCCTCGACCCTGTGAGAACACAGCAGGGATGCGGACATATGCAAGTAGGAAGAAGGGACATCACCAGGAACTGAACTGCCTTGGTCTAGGACTTCTGCTTCCAGAATAGCAAGAAATCAGTATCTATGTATGAAACACCCACTCAATGACACTCTGGTTATCAGCTTGAGTAGACAAACATAGATATGTAGGTAAACAGAGATGCACTTAGACGATGGATGGAGAGAGAATATGCATAGATTTATGTGCTTAGCTGTCTGCACAGGTATCTGTGTCCAACCACCTCCGCACTTTGAAGTCTGCTCCGTATGGGGGGAACACCAGGAGCACAACTTATGCACGTTTCTTTTTTGAAGTGTCGGCTGCAGTTTCCACTAACTGGGGTCTCCGTTAACTCTCAGCCGTGTGTGTGTGTCTGTGCGTGTGCGTGTGTGTGTGTGTACACCACTGCACCTATTGGACTACAATCACAGGAGATGCAAAAGAAACAAAGGAATGCAGGATAGGGCAAACATCTTGCAAACACTGACCAGAAAGAATAAAATTTTCCACTAGCCTCTGGGGATATCTTTGCCAAGTGTTTCTATGCAATTTTAGAAAGATATTTCTGGAAATATTGCTGGGACCACTCTGAACCATCAAGTTAGTTATGGTAATAAGCCAGGATAGGAGAGCAGCAAAGAGCGCCTTTGGTGTGTCCCCTATGTATCAGGACAACGTGTACAGGCTTTAATTCTACTACACCACTTCATCACACCATGGATGACATGGGATGAACTTATGCAACACCTTCATCTGTGAGTAAACAGTTACTTCAGAATCACCTCCCTTAACAGAAAATAAATACGTGCGGGGACATAAACATTCCTAGAATTCCTGCCACCATCACCCAACTCTTTATGCTCAGTGCCCTTTAAATATGAACGGAAACATAGCTCTCAACGCTACTATTCCATTACAAATAGACCTCACTCACATCTAAATGCCTAAATGCATGGAAACTCAACCTCCACCTTGACAGCAGTGGGGAGCAGTTTCCCCACAAGCTAGCTGGCCTGCCACCTCAGCAAGCCCATGGGCCACTTTCCCACAATAGCCAAGCGTGTCACCAAAAGGCAGTTCCCTTAACCAATGACTACACGCATGCTCTTTGGAGATGGGCCAACAAGGAGGGCCGCCGAGGTGACATCGGTGCACAGGCAAAAAGACATACTACTGGGCATGCACCTAACTCGGACCCCGAAGGCCAGCCATGGTGCTCCCTGCATGGTGCCTTGCATATGCCCGCAGCTCACGCCGCCACCACAACAGGAATGGCCCAGGGGCAGAGAATCCGGAGGGCCCTGGCCCGCACAAGTTCAAGAGCCCAGCCGTCCAACCACACCATCCACACCCAGCAGACTAGTGCCACCTACACAGAAGTTCCCACCCAAGGCCACTCCTCTCAAGACCCAAACACACAGCTAACTCACATAAACAAACACATGGAATTGAGACTGAGAAGGACACAGAGGAAGCAAAGTGCACCTAGTGACAGAACGTTGACAAAAGTGAGAAAACAGATACATAGACAGATGATTGATACATAGATTGAACAGATATACATACATATGGATGATAGATAAATTAGATAGATACACAGATGATAGTAGATAGATGATAGATCATAGATAGATAAACGACAGTCAGATAGACAGGTAGATAGATTACACAGATAGATAAAGAGATAAGTAGGTAGGAAGATAGGAAAGCATCATGCTAAACAAAGCTATCTTTCACTCAAGACAATCTATGTGCTCCCTTAAAAGGAGACTCACTTGAGATCCAAGGACACAGAAAACTACAAGCTGAAGAGGCAGGTTCAGGTATCCTACACAAGTGAAACAGAGAAACAAACAAACAAATGGATTCTGTTTGAGTCCCCTGAGACAGTCAGTAAAAAATAGCTCTACCTAGCCACGGTGAATTCTTTTCGTTTGGTTTCAGCAGTGCCCAGCCATAGATTTAGTGGTACAGCAACGTCCTTCTCATTTTTTCTCACCTCAGCAACTGAAATGCTATAATAATATGCGTCTGGGCTTTTGAAATCAGTGCATTTTATGATGTTCACGAATGTAAAGAAGTAATAACCACCTAAAGAGGGAAGTTTGGACACCCAAATAAACACGTCATTCCACAACACACTCTTTGTTCCCAACTACTCCTGTGGAGAAATAGGTGTTCCTTTTTATTTGTTCCTCCTCCTATCAGCATTGATCACGCCGATGTCCCTCAAACATGGTGGTGAGCAAAGCTCCAAATATACTTTTCGGTCTACAACAGGCCCAGAGGAAGGATACTTGTGGTCTTCAGGGAGGCCTTAGGCAATGAAGGAGGCTAAATACATTCAGCAAGTGAGAAGGAGGTAAAAGAGGACAGAGGACAGAGATACGGGTTCATGTCCCTGCACCACCATTTACTTTTTTTATAAGCACACGCCGCTGACTCGACCTGTAAGTGTCTCAGAGATATCAGTGCTCTAACTACGCCTAGTAACTTTGCAATATTTTTGGAACTATAATGTTGGGAAGAGACGTTGGCCATGTTGTCAACTGTTCTGTACATAAGGATAGATAGGTAGACAAAAAGATGATTGACTCATAGATAGATAGAGAGATGATAGATGATAGATGATAGATAGACAGATACATACATAGATAGATAGATAGATGATAGGAAAATAGATAGTTATATAGATAGATAGAAAGATAGAAGGATATAAAGATAGATATATAGATACATAGATGGACAGATAGACAGATAGACAGATAAAAATACCTATCGATTAACAAAAAACTATTGCTCATAACCAGGAGATCAATGGTGAAAGCACATAGCGAAACTACAAACAAAAGGAAGAATGAAATCCAGTTTAAAAAGTGCAGTAAGCAGCCATAAGAAGAAAACAAATCCTTCCATTTGCTATGAATTGGATGGAGCTAGACCGTAGTATGCTCAGTGAAATAGGCCAGGCAGAGAAACACAAGTACCAAATAATTTCACTCTTGTGTGGAGTATAACAACAAAGAAAAACTGAAGGAAAAAATCATCAGTAGACTCACTGAACCGGAGAGTGGACTAACAGTTACTAAAGGGAGAGGGACTTTGTAGGGTGGGTGGGAAGGGAGGGATAAGGGCGGAGAGAAAGTTAGGGGACATAAGGTTTAGCATGCATAATGTGTGGGTTCTGTGGGTCATGGGCATGGCTGTACAACACAGAGAAGACAAGTAGAGATTTTACAGCATCTTACTACACGCTGATGGAGAGCAACTGTAATGGGTTGTGTGGGGGGGGACATGGAGAAGGAGTCTACAGCATCCAACTTCGCTGATAGACAGCGACTGTAAGAGGTTTTAGGGGTGTACTTGGTGAAGAGGGGAGCCTAGTAAACATAATGTTCTTCACGTTATTGTAGATTAATGATAACAAAAAAAAGTTTTTAAGTGCAGTAACGGCACAGATCTGAATCATCAGAATAAAAGGACAGGCTATGAATGCTCCAATCAAAAGACACAGGGTTAGAAGAAGGGATGAAAACTCAAGACCACCTATGTGCTCCCTTACAGCAGACTCACTTGAGATCCAAGGACACAGACAAACTTCATGCCGAATGGGTGGGTATAGGTACCCTACACAAGTGAAAGTGAAAAAGAAACAATCAAACAAATGGATTCTGTTTGAGTCCCCAGAGACAGTCAGTAGGAAATAGCCCTATCTGGCCACCATGAATTATATTTATTTGGTTTCAGCAGTGCGCAGCCATGATTTAGTGGTGCAGCAACGTCCTTCTCATTTCTTCTCACTTCAACAACTGAATTACTGTAATAGTGTGCGTCTGGGTCTTTGAAATCAGTGGTTTTTATGATGTTCACGAATGTAAAAAAGTAATAACCAGTTAAAGAGGGAAGTTTGGACACTCAAATAAACACGTCACTCCACAACACACTCTATGCTCCCCACTGCACCTGTCTAGAAATTGGTGTTCCTTTTTATTTGTCCCTCCCTCCTATCAGTGGTGATCATGCCGATGTCCCTCAAACATCTTTGTGAGCAAAGCACCAAGTTTACTTTATGTAGACAACAGCCCAGAGGAACAATACTTGTGGTCTTCAGGGAGCACTTAGTCAATGAATGTGGCTAAATACAGTCAGCATGTGAGAAGAAGATAAAAGAGGATAGAGACACAAGTTCAAGTCCCTGCACCACTATTTCCTAGTTTTGTAGGTACAAGTGGTTGACTTGACCTGCAAGATTCTCCGTGAACCCAGTGCTCTCCAAACGGCCTAGTTACCATGTAAGATTTGGGAAGCACAATGTAGGGAAGTGACATAGGCTGTGTTGTTAACTGCCCTGTACACAAGGTCAGACGGGCATATAAATAGATGATTGATTGATTGATAGACAGATAGATAGATATATAGATGATAGATAGATAGATAAATAGATAGATAGATAGATAAACAGACAGATAGATAGATATAGGTACATATCAATTGACACAAAGCTGTTGCTCATAACCAACAGAGCAATGGTGAAAGCACATAGCGAAACTACAGACAAAAGAGAAGACAGATATCTAGTTTAAAAAGTGCAGTAAGCAGCCTTAAGAATAAAACAAATCCTACCATTTGCAACAAAGTGGATGGAGCTAGACGGTATTATGCTCAGTGAAATAGGCAAGGCAGAGAAAGACAAGTAGTAAATGATGTCACTCATGTGTGGAGTATAACAACAAAGAAAAGCTCAAGGAAAAAAACAGCAGCAGACACACAGAACCCGAGAGTGGACTAACTGTTACCAAAGGGAAAGGGACTGGGCAGGGTGCGTGGGAAGGGAGGGATAAGGGTGGGGAGAAAGGGAATGGGCATTAGGATAAGCATATATAATGTGTGGCGTGGGGGGAGCATGGGGAGGGCTGTACAACACTGAGAAGACAAGTAGTGATTGTATAGCATCTTACTACACGTTGACAGACAGCAACCCTAATGGTGTGTGTGGGGGGACAAGGTGAAGGGGTCTACAGCATCCAACTATGCTGATGGACAGCGATTGTAACGGGGTTTTCGGGGGAATTTGGTGTACTTGGTGATCATAATGTTCTTCACGTGATTGTAGATTAATGATAACAAAAAAAATTTTTTAAGTGCAATAAGTACACAGCTCTCAATTGTTAGTATAAAGGGACACGATCTGAGTGCTCCAATCAAAAGACACATGGTTAAAAGAATGGATGAAAACTCAAGACCACCTACGTGCTCCCTTACAGGAGACTCACTTGGGATCCAAGGAAGAAGACAAACTACAAATTGAGGTGGTGGGGACAGGTGCCCTAGACAAGTGAAACTGACAAAAAAAAAAAAGATATGCTGAAGGTTTTGAAGATGGCGGAACACGTGAGAGGGGAGGCGGAATCCTCCTCCCAAAACCAAAACCATATACATACATACTATATGGAAATAGAACAACTACACCAAATCCTGGAAGAGCAGCAGGGAAGAACGCTGCTTTGGCAGGCTGTCACCTCAAGGAGAAGTGTGACGTACAGTCCTGGAGAAGTGCTCTGGGTGCATGAACCAACCGTAAATGTACTGTGCTCTGGAGGATCGGTGGGGATGGAAAGAAAAGACAGGCGGAAGACTTCGAGAGACTTGAGATTCCAGCCACATGTGGGAAAACACAGGGATCCACAACTGGCGGCTGTGGGACAAAAAAATGGCAGAAAGTCTGAGAGACTTCCTAACAGCGAGAGAACTGCTAAAGGGGCATGGCTTCCACAGGGCTTGCCGCTCAGGAGAAAGGACAGGTGCGTCAAACTGAACAGGTGCACTCTGCCTGGCAGGTGGGGAGTTTTTCAGGAATTCCGGGCGCTCCATCCCCCCGGCTGGCCTCGCAACTTCGAGGCCCCTTACCGTGATGTGACTGGTACACGGACTACATCACAACCAGCACAAGCCTGCAAAACGGCCGCCCCCACCTACGGTAGCTTCTCCCTGTGTGCTCCGCAAACTGGCCCTGGCAGTGGAGACAGGCACTGCGACCGGGAAGCAGGAAAGACCTCTTTACTCCTGGCAGGGGTGCGCACTGGCACCGCTCCCCTGGGACCCCTGCCATCCCCCCAAGGGCTGAGCATCCCCAGAGAGTAACGCTTCTGGGAGCTAAATGGCGCCACCTACAAATATGAACCTTCAAAGGAACCTCGTAACTGGACTCGAATCAATCGTCCTGAGAATGAGGTCTCAAAATAAACATCAGGAGCATGCTCAGGGAGCTACAGAAAATAAAACCTTCACTGTCTCTGGAGTGCTATTCTCTCTCTCTGTCTCTCTGTCTCTGTCTCTCTTTCTCTATCTCTATCCCTCCCGGGAGCGCTGCTGAAGCCATGTTCTGAGAGGGGTGCTGCGACAACTGAGCAGGAACAGCACAGCTCTCGGGTCCACCCAGCCTATGTCAGGACAGTCCCACATGGGCTCTGACTGAACTGCATATGGGGGACGCCGCTCGTCTAACACCGCAGGAAAGACAACAGTGCCGCATGCAAGCCTACCCATCAATGGCTAGAGGCTACGTGGCTCCACCGATACCAGGTGATGTCAAAACCCCTGTCTTCATCTCCTTGGCAATCTTTTTTACCTAAGACCCTTGAAAGCAGTACATGGTAAGATACAACCTACCAGTCTAAACACCACCTCACCTCTCAGTTTTACGCTAGATGTTCCTGCATCACAGCTTCTCCTCATCGTTCCAGTTTTCTCGGCTCTTTGGTGATCTGGAAAAAAGGAATAATTAGTCAGATTTGGAGTGAAGTGGTATGGGGTTTAGTAAGATTCTGTTTAACCACAATCAGTAGAACCAAAAGACACCCTTTAGTATGGGAGAATATATTCACTGATGCAGTATTTGATAAGGCATTTAAATTGAAAACATATATCAAGAGCTCACGAACTTCAACACACAAAAAGCAAATGAATTCAATTACAAAATGGGCATAGGATCTGAACAGACACTTCTCCACAGAAGCAATTTCAGGTTTCCGACAGGCACATGAAAAGACGCTCCACATAGCTAACCATCAGAGAAATGCACATTAAAACCACAATGGGGTATCACCTCACACCAGTTAGGATGGCCACCACCCAAAAGACAGACAACAACAGATGTCGGCAAGGGTGTGGAGAAAGGGGAACCTTCCTACAGTGCTGGTGGGAATGTCAGTCAGCTCAACCATTGTGGAAAGCAGTATGGAGGTACCCCACGTAAACATAGAACAGAAATACCATTTGACCCAGGAATACTTCTCCTAGGAATTTACCCTGAGAGTGCAAGAGCCCAGTTTGAAAGGGACAGATGCACCCCTATATTGATCACAGCACTCTTTACAATACCCAAGAAATGGAAACAACCTTAGTGTCCATCAGGAGGTGAATGGATAAAGAAGATTTCGTACATACACACTATATAATATCATTCAGCCATATGATGAAAACAAATCCTCCCACCATTTCCAACAACACGGACAGAGCTAGAGGGTGTTATGCTCAGTGAAATAAGCCAGCTGGTGAAAGACAAGTATCCAAGGATTTCACTCCTATGTGAGGTATGAGAACAAAGCAAATTAGAAATTAAAAACAGCAGCAGACTCACCGAACCCAAGAATGGTCTAACAGTTACCAAAGGGAAAGGGACTGGGAGGACGGGTGTGAACGGAGGGATAAGGGGGTAAAGGGGGCATTACGATCCGCACACATAATGTAGGGCATGGGGGGCCACGGGGATTGCAGTATAACACACAGAAACAGGTAGTGAATCTATAGCATCTTACTATATTGATGGACAGCGACTGTAATGGGGTGTGGATAGCAGACTTGATAATGGGTTGGAGGGGGGAGGAGGGGGAGTCTAGCAACCATAATGTTGTCATGTAATTGTACATTACTGACACCAAAAAGTAAATAAATAAAAGTGATTCTGTTTGAGTGCCCAGAGAGACAGTAGAAATTAGCCATTCCCGCCACCTTGGATTCTTTCTGTTCGGTTTTGGCAGGGCCCAGTCATAGATTCTTTGGTATCGTGAAACCTTCTCATTTTTTCTCGCCTCAACAACTGAATTGATGTAATAATATGCATCTGGGCTTTTGAAATCAGTGGATTTTATGATGTTTACGAATGTAAAGAAGCAAAAACCAGATACTGAGGGAAGTTTGGATGCTCAAACGAACACGTCACTCCACAACACACTATTTGCTACCAACTGCTCCCGTCTAGAACTCGGTGTTCCTTTTTACCTGTCCCTCCTCCTATCAGTGGTGACACCGATGTCCCTCAAACATGGTGGTGAGCAAAGCACCAAATTTACTCTTCTGTCTACAACAGGACTGTGGTACAGGTCCTCTCAGAGGAAAAGCAGTAGCAGCGGGAGAAAACCCAAAGACATAGACATAGAAGACCGTACAGTACAATGAAAACTGACACAAGGGACTTCTGAGACCTGTACTTATTTCCTTCAAAGACACGAAAGAAGCCGCCCCCATACAACAAAACTGCACCACTACAGAGAAAGCACAGGCAGAGAACAAGAAGAGATCTGGAATCTTACCCCCACTGGGCCAGGGAGAGGAGTCATCACAGCAACAGCAGCATTAGCTGGGGCTTGCCCCACACTCTCTGTGCTCATCGCCATTAAAAATAAGTTCGTGGTCTTGGCTCGCTGTGGCTCTCCCTAAGCACCCGGAGGCATACACAGCGGGGACTGAGGGGTCGTCAGTGGCATCTCACCCACATTTATGTTCGCACGGTTTGGAACATAATGAACGGTTGGTGGACGAGCGAGCAGCACAATGTATCACTGAACGGGAAGCTGAGCTCTGAAGCCGAGTCCAGTCATTCACTGTCACCACTGTTCAACAGATCCCGTGACATGAAGATTGATGTGCACGAGCTGACACACTCACATTTCATAAGAGAGGTCCTCACCAAGTACAGAGAAGGGAGAGGAGGGCACGCCTAAGTGAGAATGCACGGTAGCCTAGAAGAGGAGGTGACTAGAGAGGTGGGTCTTCAACGATCCTTGTTCTTCTGCTGGGGTGAAATGTCTTAAAAACCAGAAGCAAGAGGTGGGAACCCCCAGAGGAAATAATTCAGAGACAAAAAGGCACAAGACAGGATCTTTTCAAGGAGCAGGGAGCTTGGCTCATAGGGATGGAGATGTAGACAAAGTGAAGGTCAGACCGTGAGTTGGGGCTGGAGAATTTCACATTTTATTCTGTAACAATGTCAGTGCTTCCACAGTGAAGCAGTGAACAAGAAGGGCCTAGGTGCACCAGGAAAGACCTGAGAAACCAGAAGCAGGGTTACTGACACGGGACATGAGCTCCACAGGTTATAACATAAAGGATGAAGATTCAGGATCGGGAATGGACATACTGACTGCTGAGAGGAGGCGAGGTTGCCCCGCAAGCATCCAGCTTGGCTGATGGGCAAGAATGGTGACACCATTAAGAGCAAGAGTCTAAAGGAGAAGCATTTTAAAAATAAAAAGTTTTTCCCAGTTTACTGTGTTGTATTATTCACGTACAAGACACAGGCCCCCAAACCTAGATCAGAGAGAAAATCTGGGCGGCCGGTCCCAGTCAGAATGCGGGATGTGGCTATGCTAAGACCCGGTCGCCTGGCTGGCCATGGCCGAGAAGGCATGCCTGGCTCCAGGAGTCCCAGAGAAGCTGGGAAGGCCCGGGAAAGGGCGGGCCGTTCCCCGGACAGCATGTGGGTGCCTCTGTGCCTGGCTGTGTGCATGCCCTGGCCTCCGGGATCATGGGGGGTGCAGGGGTGGCAAGGCAGTTGATGCACACCGCGCCCCGGATGCTAAGCCCATGCATAGCCGGCACCCAGACGGGATAAGCTGTGACAGACGAGGGCACTGCAGCCTTCGACGGACCCATGGTGGTCTCGTTGGTCTGAACATCTGCACGACCCTCAGTGGGCAGTCCCGTGGGCTAGGGATACTACGGTGGTTGGCCTTGGGGTCTCACCGTGGCCTTGGACTAGGGTCTCCTCTGGGCGGGGCTGGTGTGCTTAAGCCAATGGGGACGTGGTGATCCGGCCCCTGAGTGATGTCACAGTGGCCCAGGCCACTTTGTGATGCGTCCCCTGGCTGATATACATCAAGGCTCACCATAGCTGTTCAGCTCAGTGTGTGCTAGGCCTGAGAGAGTTAGTGGCAAAGGAGACCCTCTCCATAGCTTCACACAATTTCCTCGGATCGTTTGGCACACGCCATAACCAATTTTTCCGTGTGCACAGTTTCATCCTTACTAAGTTTCGTACCGCACAATGCCCACCGACTCCCCAGCACCACCTTCTTCACCCGCTGGTCCTTCCCCTCCCCGGGTCGCTGCCCCCTACCCCTCCTGCCAGGGAGCACCCTGCACCTGCCCGCTGCCCTGGTCACAGGCTGTTCCACCGGGATCCTGTGCCTTTAGCAGCTGGCATTTCCCAATTTTCACAGCAGAGTTCCCACTTCCACGGGGAGTAGTCCTGGGCCTCTGGACCATCCTAGTCTCTCAGCAGATGCTGGAGAGAGACCACCTAGACGAGCACCTCCTCTTCAGGGCACACGGGCACCACTACCAGCCCGCCTCGTGGTGTCCTGCCTCTGCAAAACCGCCATAAAGAGTCAGCCAACAGACAAGGCCTTGGGCAGCACAAGCACCGGCCCAATGGCTGGCTCTGACGCTCAGGACGAAATGATGGACACGACGCCACCATCGCTGGCTATCATCTTTCTGCCCTCCCCGGCCACGCACGAGGTCATGGGCAGCACCACCGCTGGTCTACTGTGCACCCCAGACAAGCAACGCAAGGGCAGTCATCATCTGGTCTCATCTGGACCCATACGATGCTGTGGGAGGCACATACGACGGCCTCGCCCCTGTCCATAAGTGAGCCTCGGACCCGATGGGCACTCCAACGCCCTCGGGAAAGGCTCATACAAAGGCCCCCAGCCCCAGACTAGGCCCCCGCACCACCATTTAATAGTTTTGTAGTCACATGCTGTTGACTCGACATTCAAATGTCTCAATGAACCCAGTGCTGTCTGTCTCTAGGGCCGAGTTACCTTTCAGGCTTTTGGGAACATAAGTAGGGAAGTGACATATAAGCCATCTTGTGAACTGTTCTGTACGTAAGGATAGTTGGGTAGACAAAAATGATGATAGATAGCACAGATAGACAGATAGATAGATTAGATAGGATAGGTGGAAGGAAGGAAGGAAGGAAGGAAGGAAGGAAGGAAGGAAGGAAGGAAGGAAGGAAGGAAGGAAGGAAGGAAGGAAGGAAGGAAGGAAGGAAGGAAGGAAGGAAGGAAGGAAGGAAGGAAGGAAGGAAGGAAGGAAGGAAGGAAGGAAGGAAGGAAGGAAGGAAGGAAGGAAGGAAGGAAGGAAGGAAGGAAGGAAGGAAGGAAGGAAGGAAGGAAGGAAGGAAGGAAGGAAGGAAGGAAGGAAGGAAGGAAGGAAGGAAGGAAGGAAGGAAGGAAGGAAGGAAGGAAGGAAGGAAGGAAGGAAGGAAGGAAGGAAGGAAGGAAGGAAGGAAGGAAGGAAGGAAGGAAGGAAGGAAGGAAGGAAGGAAGGAAGGAAGGAAGGAAGGAAGGAAGGAAGGAAGGAAGGAAGGAAGGAAGGAAGGAAGGAAGGAAGGAAGGAAGGAAGGAAGGAAGGAAGGAAGGAAGGAAGGAAGGAAGGAAGGAAGGAAGGAAGGAAGGAAGGAAGGAAGGAAGGAAGGAAGGAAGGAAGGAAGGAAGGAAGGAAGGAAGGAAGGAAGGAAGGAAGGAAGGAAGGAAGGAAGGAAGGAAGGAAGGAAGGAAGGAAGGAAGGAAGGAAGGAAGGAAGGAAGGAAGGAAGGAAGGAAGGAAGGAAGGAAGGAAGGAAGGAAGGAAGGAAGGAAGGAAGGAAGGAAGGAAGGAAGGAAGGAAGGAAGGAAGGATGGCCATGGTAGATAGCCGTGTTGTTAACTGTAAGGCTGGGGTCACTGATGGGAGGAGCAAGCACGTCGGACACTGACAAAGTGCCAATGTCTCCAGCTGCTGCCCCCTCCCACATGGGACACTGATAATGTGCTGAAGTTCCTGGCTGTTGCCCCGTCCCAAACTGAAAAATATGCCTTGGGCTAGCCAAACCACGCATTGCTATAAATCTAAGCTATGCCTCCCCCTACCTCTTTAAAATCTCGCTCCCTGTCTACTTACGTGTGAATTCCCCAGCCTCCATTTCTATAGACTAGGGAAATCTCGCCCGGGTGTTTGCATTCATATAAACTACCGGGAACTTAGTTGCCTCTCTTCACCTGCTTATTTCAGCTAGAATTATCTTACACTGTTCTGTACATAAGGATAGATGGGTAGACAAAAAGGTGACGACAGGTACATGACAGATAGATGACAGGTGACAGATGATAGATTAGAAATAGATACATTAGATAGATGATAGATATTCATAGATTAGATGAATATATTGAGTGATGACAGACAGATAAGATATATATAGATGACAGATGATAGACTAGATAGGATAGATGATATAGGTAGGTAAGATTAGACAGATAGATGATAGATATCGATAGATTAGTTAGACAAGAGATAGACGATAGATACAGAGTTATGGACTGAATTTTTGGTCCCTCAATTCACCATCTTCCGCTCCTCCTAAAGCCCTGCCCCACCACACAAACACACACACACACAAACCCACAAAGTTCATATTTGAATTGAGTCAGGGTTGAAACCCTAACCCACACTCTCATGGTATGTGGAGGTGGGGCCTTTGGAGGTAATTAAGTTCGGAAGATATCATGAGGTTGTGGGTGGAGCTGCCATTACGCAATCAGTCCTATTAAGAGGGTCATAGGATGGAGCATTCTCCCTCGACCCTGTGAGGACACAGCAGGGATGTGGCTGTATGCAAGCCAGAGGAAGGGACCTCATCAGGAATTGAAACTGCCTTGGTCTTGGAATTCTGCTTCCAGAATGGCGAGAAATCAGTGTCTATGGATGAAGCCCCCTCTAAATGACACTCTGGTAATCAGCTTGAGTAGACTAAACAGATATGTAGGTAAAGAGAGATATACTTAGAGGATGGATGGAGAGAGAATATGCATAGATATCTGTGCTTAGGTGTCTGCATAGGTATCTGTGTCCAACAACCTCTGCACTTTGAAGTCTATTCTCTATGGGGGGAACACCAGGAGCACAACTTATGCACGTTACTTTTTTAAAGTGTGGGCTGCAGTTTCCAATAACTGGGGTCTCCGATAACTCTCAGTCATGTGTGTGTGTGTGTGTGTGTGTGTGTGTGTCTGTGCGTGTGCGTGTGTGTGTGTACACCACTGCCCCTATCGGTCTAAAAATCACAGGAGATGCAAATGTAACAAAGGAACGCAGGATAGGGCAAACGTCTTGCAAACTATGACAAGAAAGAGTAAAATTATCCACTACCCTCTGGGGATATCTTTGCCAAGTGTTTCTAGGGAATTTTAGAAAGATCTCGATGGAAATGGTGCTGGGACCACTCTGAACAATCAAGTTAGCTAAGGTAATAAGCCAGGACAGGAGAGCAGCAAAGAGCTCCCACGGTGACTCCTATGTATCAGGCCAAGGTGTACAGGCTTTAAATCCACTACAGCACTTCATCTCACCATGGCTGGCATGGGATGACCTTATGCACCACCTTCATCCGTGAGTAAAAAGTTATTTCAGAATCACCTCCCTTAACAAAAAATAAATAAGTGCGGGGACATAAACATTCCTAGAATTCCTGCCACCATCACCGAACACTTTATGCTCAGCGCCCTTTACATACGAATGGAAACATAGCTCTCAACGCTAGTATTCCATTTCAGATAGACCTCTCTCACATCTAAATGCCTAAATGCACTGAAACTCCTACCCCACCTTGACAGCAGAGGGGAGCAGTTTCCCCACAAGCTACCTGGCATGTCACATCAGCAAGCCCATGTGCCACTGGAGCACAAGTGTCCTGCGTGTCACCAAAGGTCAGTTCCCTTAACCAGTGATTATACACATGCTCTCTTGAGATGGACCAACAAGCAGGGCGGCCTAGGTAACATCGGTGCACAGGCAAAAAGACCTACAAATGGGAATGCACCTGCCTCGGACCCCGCAGGACAGCCAGAGTGCTCCCTGCGTGGGGCTTCAGATATGCCTCACAGATCACGCAGCCGCCAGAGCAGGAAAGGCCCAGGGACAGAAGGCCGGATGGCCTTGGCCTGCACAGGTTCGAGCCCAGCACGTCAACCAAACCTTCCACACCCAGCAGACTCGTGCCACCTAGACAGGAGAAGTTCTCACCCAAGGCCACTCCTCTCAATACACAAACACACAGCTAACTCACATAAAAAAAACACAAGGAATTGAGACTGAGAAGGACACAGAGGGATCAAAGTGCACCTAGTGACAGATCGATGACAAAAGTGAGAAAACAGATGCATAGACAGATGACAGATACATAGACAGGATTGACATACACACATATAGATGATAGAATAATTAGACTGACACACAGATGACAGTAGATAGATGTACAACATAGACAGATGACAGATAGGTAGATAGGTAGATACATTACAAAGATAGATAAAGAGATAGGTAGGTAGGTAGATAGGAAAGCATCAGACTAAACAAAGTTATCTTACAGTCAAGATCATTTAAGGGCTCCCTTAAAGGAGAGTCACTTGAGATCCAAGGACACAGACAAATTACAAGCCGAAGGGGCCGGGACAGGTACCCTATACAAGTAAAACTGAGAAACAAACAAATAAATGGATTCTGTTTGAGTCCTCAGAGAGAGTCAGTAGAAAATAGCTCAATTTGCCACCATGAATTCTTTTTGTTTGGTTTCAGCAGTGCTCAGGCATAGATTTAGTGGTGAAGCAACTTCTTTCTCATTTCCTCTCACCTCAACAAATGAATTGCTGTATTAATATGCGTCTGGGCTTCTAAAATAATTCCTTTTTATGATGTTCACGAATGTAAACAAGTAATAACCACCTAAAGAGGGAAGTTTGGACCCTCACATAAACACTTCACTCCACAACACACACTTTGTTCCCAACTGCTCCTGTCCAGAAATAGGTGTTCCTTTATATTTGTCCCTCCACCTATCAGCAGTGATCACGCCGATGTCCCTCAAACATGGTGGTGTGCAAACAACCAAGTAAACTTTTCTGTCGACAACAGGCCCAGACGAAGGATACTTGTGGTCTTCAGGGATCACTTACTCACTGAATGTGGCTAAATAAAGTCACCAAGCGAGCAGGAATTATAAGAGGACAGAGGACAGAGAAACGGGTTCAAGTCCTTTCACTTCCATTTACTGCTTTTGTAAGCACACGCGGCTGACTCTACCTGAAAGTGTATCGGTGAACACAGTGCTCTCCTTATGGCTTAGTTACCTTGCAAGATTTCTGGTACCATAATGTAGGGAAGAGACATAGGCTATGTTGTTAACTGTTCTGTACATAAGGATAGATGGGCAGACAAAAAGATGATTGATTCATAGATAGATAGGTAGACAGACGACAGATGAAAGATAGATAGATAGGTATATAGATTGATAGATGAAAGACATTGTAGATACATGATAGGAAGATAGATAGATAGATAGATAGATAGATAGATAGATAGATAGATAGATAGATAGATAGATACATAGATACATACATACATACATACATACATATATACATACAAACATACATACATAGACAGACCGTTAGATAGATAGATACAGATACATATCAATTGACACAAAGCTATTGTTCATAAACAGGAGTTGAATAGTGAACAACATAGCTAAAATGCAAACAAAAAGGAAGAATTAAATCCAGTTTAAAAAGTGAAGTAAGCAGCCTTAAGAAGAAAACAATTACTACCGTTTGAGATGACGTGCATGGAGCTAGACGGTAGTATGTTCAGAGAAATAGGCCAGGCGGAGAAAGACAAGTACCAAGTGATTTCACTCAAGTGTGCAGTATAAGAACAAAGAAAAACTGAAGGAAAAAAACAGCAGCTGTCTCACAGAACCCGAGAGTTATGTAAAAATTACCAAAGGAAAAAGGACTGGGCAGGGTGGGACTGAAGGGAGGGATAAGTGTGGGGAGGAAGAATGGGGGCATTAGGATTAGCAAGTATAATTCGTGGGGTCGGGTGAGCATGGGAGTACTGTACAACAAAGAGAAGACTTGTACAGATCATATAGCATCTTAATACTCACTGATGGATAGCGACTCTAACGGGGTCCGTGGGGGGGGAAATGGTGAAGGGGTCTACAGCATCCAACTACGCTGATCGACAGGGACTGAAGAGGTTTTTCAGGGGGACTTGGTGAAGGGGGGCGCATAGTATACATAAAGATCTTCACGTGATTGTAGATTAATAATAAAAAATTCCTCTAAGTGCAATAAGTGCAGAGTTCTGAATCATCAGAATAAAAGGTCAGGCACTGAGTGCTGCAAACAAAAGACACAGGGTTAAAAGAAGGGATGAAAACTCAAGACACCTACGTGCTTACTTACAGGAGACACAATTGAGATCCAAGGACACAGACAATCTACAAGAAGAAGGTGTGTGGACAAGTACCATACACGAGTGAAACTGAAAAACAAACAATCAAACATGGATTCTGTTTGAGTTCCCAGAGACAGTCAGCAGAAAATAGCCCTCTCTGGCCACCGTGAATTCTTTTTGTTTGGTATCAGCAGTTCCCAGCCATAGATTTAGTGGTGCAGCAACATACTTCTCATTTTATCTCACCTCAACAACTGAGTTGCTGTAATAATAAGCATCTGGGCCTTTGAAATCTGTGGGTTTTATGATGTTCACGAATGTGAAGATCTAATAACCACCTAAAGAGGGAAGTTTGGACACTCAAATAAACACGTCACTCCACAATACACTCTTAGCTCCCAATTGCTCCTGTCTATAAATTGGTGTTCCTTTTTATTTGACCCTCCATCCTATCGGCGGTGATCACGCTGATGTCCTTCAAACATGGTGGTGAGAAAAGCAGCAAGTTTACTTTACCGTCGACAACAGGCCCAGAGGAATGATACTTGTGGTCTTCAGGGAGCACTTAGTCAATGAATGTGGCTAAATACAGACAGCAAATTAGAAGGAGATGAAAGAGGACAGAGGATAGAGACACGGGTTCAAGTCCCAGCACAACCATTTCCTGGTTTTGTAGCTACACGCGACCGACTCGACCAGCAAGTGTCTCGGGGAATCCAGTGCTCTCCCTACAGCCTAGATACTTTGCAGGATTTTTGGAAGCATCGAGTAGGAAAGTGATATAGGATATATGGTAACTGTTCTGTACACAAGGACAGATGGGCAGACAAAAATATGATTGTTCGATTGATTGATAAATTGATAGACAGACAGATAGATAGATATAGGTACATATCGATTAACACAAAGCTACTGCTCATTACCAGGAGAGCAATGGTGAAAGCACATAGCGAAACTACAAACAAAAAAGAAGAATGAAATCCAATTTAAAAAGTGCTGTAAGCAGCCATAAGAAGAAAACAAATCCTAACATTAGCAATAACGTGGATGGAGGTAGAGGGTATTAGGCTCAGTCAAATAGGCCAGGCGGAGAAATACATGTACCAAATGATTTCATTCATGTGTGCAGTATGATAACAAAGAAAAACTGAATTAAAAGACAGCAGCAGACTCACAGAACCCGAGAGTGGACTAACAGTTACCAAAGAGAAAGGGACAGGGGAGGATTTGTGGGAAGGGAGTACTAAGGGCGGGGAAAAAGAATGGGGGCATTAGGATTAGCAGGTATATATGAAGGGTGGAAGGTCATGGGTAGGGCTGTACAACACAGATAAGACATGTAGTGATTCTACAGCATCTTAGTACATGCAGACGGACAGCGACTGTAACTGGGATTTGGGGGGACATGGTGAAGGGGGTAGAGTGGAAAACATAATGTTCTGTATGTGATTGTATATTAATGAGAACAAAAAAAATTTCAAAGTGCAGTAAGAGCACAGCTCTCAAATATCAGAATAAAAGTACAGGCTTTGAGTGCTCCAATCAAAAGACCCAGTGTTAGAAGAACTGATGAAAACTCAAGACCATCTACGTGCTCCCTTACTGGAGACTCACTTGAGATCCAAGGACACAGACAAACTACAAGCTGAGGGGGCGGGGACAGGTACCCTATACAAGTGAAACTGAGAAACAAACCAACAAGTGGATTCTGTTTGAGTCCCCAGAGAGAGTCAGTAGAAAATAGCCCTACCTAGCCACCGTGAATTCTTTTTGTTTGATTTCAGCAGTGCTCAGGCATAGATTTAGTGGTGCAGCAAGTTCCTTCTCATTTCCTCTCACCTCAACAAATGAATTGCTGTAACAATATGCGTCTCGGCTTTTAAAATCATTGCTTTTTATGATGTTCACGAATGTAAAGATGTAATAACCACATAAGGAGGGAAGTTTGGAACCTCAAGTAAACACTTCACTCCACAACACACTCTTTGTTCCCAACTGCTCCTGTCCAGAAATAGGTGTTCCTTTATATTTGTCCCTGCACCTATCAGCAGTGATCACGCCGATGTCCCTCAAATATGGTGGTGTGCAAAGAACCAAGTACACTTTTCTGTCGACAACCGGACAAGACGAAGGATACTTGTGGTCTTCAGGGATCACTTACTCACTGAATGTGGCTAAATAAAGTCACCAAGCGAGCAGGAAGTATAAGAGGACAGAGGACAGAGATATGAGTTTAAGTCCTTTCACCTTCATTTACTGGTTTTGTAAGCACACGCGGCTGACACTACCTGAAAGTGTATCGGTGAACTCAGTGCTCTACTTATGGCTTAGTTAACTTGAAAGATTTCTGGAAGCATTATGTAGGGAAGAGACATAGGGTATGATGTTAACTGTTCTGTACATAAGGATAGGTGGGACGCAAAAAAAAAGATTAATTCATAGATAGGTAGGTAGAGAGATGACAGATGAAAGATAGATAGATAGGTACATAGATTGAAAGATGATAGACATCATAGATAGATGATAGCAAGACAGATAGATAGATAGATCCATAGATACATAGATACAAACATACAGAGATACATAGATAGACAGACAGACCATTAGATAGATAGATACAGATACATATCAATTGACAGAAAGCTATTGTTCATAAACAGGAGTTGAATGATGAATAACATAGCTAAAATACAACAAAAAGGAAGAATGAAATCCAGTTTAAATTGCAGTAAGCAGCCTTAAGAAGAAAACAAATACTACCGTTTGCAATGACGTGCATGGAGCTAGACAGTAGTATGTTCTGAGAAATAGGCTAGGCGGAGATAGACAAGAACCAAGTGATTTCACTCATGTGTGTAGTATAAAAACAAAGAAAAACTGAAGGAAAAAAACAGCAGCAGACTCACAGAACCCGAGAGTTCAGTAAAAGTTACCAAAGGATAAAGGACTAGGCAAGGTGAGTCTGAAGGGAGGGATAAGTGTGGGAGAAAGAATAGTGGTAATTGGGATTAGCATGTATAATTCGTGGGGTCAGGTGTGCATGGGGAGTACTGTACAACACATAGAAGACTAGTACAGATCATATAGCATCTTACAACTCACTGATGGACAGCGACTGTAACGGAGTATGTGGGGGGGGACATGGTGAAGGGGTCTACAGCATCCAACTACGCTGATCGACAGGGTCTGAAGAGGTTTTTCGGGGGGACTTGGTGAAGTGGGGTGCATAGTAAACATAATGTTCTTCACGTGATTGTAGATTAATGATAAAAAAATTCTTTAAGTTCAATAAGTGCACAGTTCTGAATCATCAGAATAAAAGTTCAGGCACTGAGTGCTGCAAACAAAAGACACGGGGTTAAAAGAAGGGATGAAAACTCAAGACACCTACGTGCTTACTTACAGGAGACCCAATTGAGATCCAAGGACACAGACAATCTACAAGTAGAAAGTGTGTGGACAAGTACCATACACGAGTGAAACTGAAAAACAAACAATCAAACAAATGGATTCTGTTTGAGTCCCCAGAGGCAGTCAGCAGAAAATAGCCCTCTCTGGCCACCGTGAATTCTTTTTGTTTGGTATCAGCAGTTCCCAGCCATAGATTTAGTGGTGCAGCAACATACTTCTCATTTTCTCTCACCTCAACAACTGAGTTGCTGTAATAATAAGCATCTGGGTCTTTGAAATCAGTGGGTTTTATGATGTTCAGGAATGTGAAGATATTATAACCAGTTAAAGAGGTAAGCTTGCACACTCAAATAAACACGTCACTCCACAATACACTCTTAGCTCCCAACTGCTCCTGTCTAGAAATTGGTGTTCCTTTTAATTTGACCCTCCATCCTATTGGCAGTGATCACGCTGATGTCCTTCAAACATGGTGGTGAGTAAAGCAACAAGTTTACTTTTCTTTCAACAAGAGGCCCAGAGGAATGATACTTGTGGTCTTCAGTGAGCACTTATTCAATGAATTTGGCTAAATACAGTCAGCAAGTTAGAAGGAGATGAAAGAGGACAGAGGATGGATAGGCGGATTCAAGTCCCTGCACCACAATTTCCTGGTTTTGTGAGTTCACAAGTCTGACTTGACCTTCAAGTGCCTTGGCGAACATAGTGCTCTCAATACGGCCTAGTTACCTTTCAAGATTATTCGAATCATAATGTAGGGATGTGACTTAGGCTATGTATTTAACTGTTCTGTACACAAGGACAGATGGGGAGAGAAAAAGATGATTGATCGATAGATAAATAGATAGATAGGTATATAGATAGACAGACAGATAGATATAAGTACATGTCGATTAACACAAAGCTATTGCTCATAACCAGGAAAGAAATGGTGAAAGCACATAGCGAAACTACAAACAAAAGGGAAGAATGAAATCAAGTTTAAAAAGTGCACTAAGCAGAAATAAAAGAAAACAAATCCTATCATTTGCAATTACGTGGATGGACTAGAGGGTATTTTGCTCAGTGAAATAGGACAGGTGGAGAAAGACAAGTACCAAATGATTTTATTCATTTGTGGGGTATAACAACAAAGAAAAACTGAAGGAAAATAACAGCAGCAGACTAACAGAACCTGACAGTGGACTAACAGTTACCAAAGGGAAAGGGACTGGGCAGGGAGGGTGGGAAGGTAGGGAAAAGGGTGGGCAGAAAGAAAGGGGGCATTAGGATTAGCATTTATAATGTCTGGGGTGGGGGAGCATAGGTAGGGCTGTACAACACAAAAGAGAAGTACTATTTCTACAACATCTTACTACACGCCTATGGACAGCGACTGTAATGGTGTGTGTGGGGGGGGAAATGGTGAAGGGGTGTACAGCATCCAACTACGCTGATGGACTGTTACTGTAACAGGGCTTTTGGGGGGGACTTTGTGTACTTGGTGATCATAATGATCTTCGCGTGATTGTAGATTGATGATAACAAAAAAATTTTTGTAAGTGCAATAATGACACACCTCTCAATTGTCAGAATAAAAGGACAGGCTCTGAGTTCTCCAATCAAAAGACATAGGGATAGAGGAAGGGATGAAAACTCAAGACCATCTACGTGCTCCCATTCTCGAGATTCACTTGGGATTCAAGGACACAGACAAACTACAAGCTGAATGGGCAGGTACAGGGACCCTACCCAAGTGAAACTGAGAAACAAACAAACAAATGGATTCTGTTTGAGTCCCCAGAGACAGCCAGTAGAAATTAGCCCTATCTAGGCACCGTGAATTCTTTTTGTTTGGTTTCAGCTGTGCCCAACCATACATTTAGTGGTTCCGCAACATCCTTCTCATGTTTTCTCACCTCAACAACTGAATTGCTGTAATAATATGCGTCTTGGCTTTTGAAATCAGTGGGTTTTATGGTGTTCTTGAATGTAAAGAAGCAATAACCACCTAAAGAGGGAAGTTTGGACACTCAAACATGTAACTCCACAACACTGTCATTGCTGCCAAATGCTCCTGTCTAGAAATAGGTGTTCCTTTTTATTTGTCCCTCCTCCTATCAGCGGAGCTCACGTCGATGTCCCTCAAACTCGGTGGATAGCAAAGCACCAAGTATATTTTACTGTCTTCAACAGGCCCAGAGGAAGGATACTTGTGGTCTTCAGGGAGCACTTATTCCATGAATGTGGCTGAATACTGTCTTGAAGACAGAAGCAGGTAAAAGAGGATAGAGTACAGAGATATGGGTGCCAGTCCCTGCACCAACATTAACAGGTTTTGTAAGCACACGCGGCTGACTAGACCTGCAAGAGTCTCAATGAACCCAGTGCTCTCCCTACGGCCTAGTTACCTTGCAGGATTTTTGGAAGCATAATGTAGGGAAGTGACATAGGCGATGTTGTTAACTGTTCTGTACATAAGGATAGATGGGAAGAAAAAAAGATGATTGATTCATAAATAGATAGATAGATGACAGATGATAGATAGACAGATGATAGACATGATAGATAGATGACAGGAAGATAGATAGATAGATAGATAGATAGATAGATAGATAGATAGATAGATAGATAGATAGATAGATAGATAGATAGATAGATAGATAGATAGATAGAAGGATAGATAGAGAGATAGAGAGATAGATAGAAAGAAAGAAAGATAGAAGGATAGATAGAGATATTGGTAGATAGATAGACAGAAAGACAGATAGATTCAGATACATATCGATTAACATAAAGCTATTGCTCATAAACAGGAGTTCAATGGTGAAAGCACATAGCGAAACTACAAACAGACAGTTAGAATTAAGTCCAGTTTAAAAACTGCCGTAAGCAGTCATAAGAGGAAAACAAATCCTACCATTTGCAATGATGTGGATGGAGCAAGATGGTATTATGCTAAGTGAAATAGGCCAGGTGGAGAAAGACAAGTAGCAAATGATTTCACTCGTGTGTGGAGTATAACAACAAAGAAACTCTGAAGGAAAAAAACAGCAGCATACTCACAGAACCCAAAAGCGGACTAACAGTTACCAAAGGGAAAGGGACTGGGCAGGGTGGTTGGGAAGGGAAGGATGAGGGTGTGGAGAAAGAAATGGGAGATTAGGATTAGCATGTATAAAGCTTGGGGTCGGGTGGGCTTGGATAGGGCTGTACAACACAGAGAAGACAATTAAAGTTTCTACAGCATCTTACTAAACGCTAATGGACTGCGACTGTAATGGTGTGTGTGGGGTGGTTCATGGTGAAGGGGTCTAGAGCATCCAACTCCGCTGATTGACAGCATCTGTAAGAGGTTTCTAAGTGTGCCTTGGTGAAGGGGGGATCCAAGTAAACATAATGTTCTTCACGTGATTGTAGATTAATGATAATAAAAAAATTTTTTAAGTGCAATAAGGGCACAGCTCTGAATCATCAGAATAAAATGAAACAGGCTTTGAGTGCTCCAAACAAAAGACACAGGGTTAAAAGTAGGGATGAATATTAAAAACCACCTACGTGATCCCTCACAGGAGACTCCCTTGAGATGCAAGGACACAGACAAACTACAAGTCGAAGTGGTGGGAACAGGTACTCAACACAAGTGAAACTGAAAAACAAACAATCGAACAAATGGATTCTCTTTGTGTCTTCAGAGATAGTCAGTAGAAAATAGCCCTATCAAGCCACCGTGAATTCTTTTTGTTTGGTTTCAGCACTGCCCAGCCATAGATTTAGTGGTACAGCAACGTCCTTCTTATTTTCTCTCACCTCAACAACTGAATTGGTAAAAAAATAAGCATCTGGGCCTTTGAAATCAGTGGGTTTTATGATGTTCATTAATGTAAAGAAACAATATCCAGATAAAGAGGGAAGTTTGGACACTCAAATAAACACGTAACCCCACAACATACTCTTTGCACCCAAATGCTCCTGTCTAGAAATTGGTGTTCCTTTTCATTTGTTGTTCCATCCTATCAGTGGTGATCACGCCGATGTCCCTCAAACACGGTTATGAGCAAAGCACCAAGTTTACTTTTCTGTCGAAAACAGGCCCAGAGGAAGGATACTTGTGGTCTTCAGGGAGCCCTTAGTCAATGAATGTGACTTCATACAGTCAGCAAGTGAGAAGTAGATAAAAGAGGAGAGAGGAGGGAGACACGGGTTCAAGACCCTGCAGCAAAATTTCCTGGTTTAGTAGGAATATGCGGCTGACTCTACCTGCAAATGTCTCGGTGAACCCAGTGCTTTACCTGCAGCCTAGTTAGCTTGAAAGATTTTTGGAAGCACAATGTAAGGAAGTGACACAGGCTATCTTGTTAACTGTTTTGTACAAAAGGACAGATGGGCAAACAAAAAGATGATTGACTGATTGATAGACAGATAGATAGATGGATAGACAGACAGATAGATAGATAAAGGTACATATTGATTAAAACAAAGCTATTGCTCATAACAAGGAGAGCAATGGTGAAATCACATAGCGAAACTACAGACAAAAGAGAAGACAGAAATCCAGTTTAAAAAGTGCAGTAATCAGCCATAAGAAGAAAACAAATCCTACCATTTGCAACAATGTGGATGGAACTAGTGGGTATTATGCTCAGTGAAATAGGCCAGGTGGAGAAAGAAAAGAACCAAATGATTTCACTCATGTGTGGAGTATAACAACCAAGAAAATCTGAAGAAAAAAATAGCAGCAGACTCACAGAACCCGCGAGATTGCAAACAGTTACTAAAGGGAAAGGGACTGGGCAGGTTGGGTGGGAAGGAGGGATAAGGGTGGGGAGAAAGAAAGGGGGCATTAGTATTAGTGTGTATAATGTGTGTGGTGGGAGTAGCATGGGGAGGACTGTACAACACAGACAGGACAGTAGGGATTCTACACCATCTTACTACACGCTGATGGGCAGCGACTGTAATAGGTTTTAGATGCGGAATGTTGAATGGGAAGCCTAGTAACCGTAAATTTCTTCACGTGATTGTAGATTAATGATAACAAAAAAAAAATTTTAAGTGCAATAAGGGAACAGCGCTGAATCATCAGAATAAACGGACATTCTTTGAGTGCTCCAATCAAAACACACAGGGTTAGAATAAGGGATGAAAACACAAGACCACGTACGTACTCCCTTACTGGATACTCACTTGAGATCCAAGGACACAAACCACAAGCTGAAGGGGCGGGAGCGGGTACCCTACACAAGTGAAACTGAGAAACAAACAAACAAACAAACAAACAAATGGATTCTGTTTGAGTCCCCAGAGACAGCCAGTAGAAAATAGCCCTATCTAGCCACCATGAATTCTTTTTGTTTGGTTTCAGCAGTGCCCAGCCATTGATTTAGTGGTTTAGCAAAGTCCTTCTCATTTTTTCTCACCTCAACAACTGAATTGCTGTAATAATATGAGTCTGGGCTTTTGAAATCAGTGGGTTTTATGATGTTCACAAATGTAAAGAAGTAATAACCCCCTAAAGTGGTAAGTTTGGACACTCAAACAAACACGTAACTCCACAACACTCTCTTTGCTCCCAAATGCTCCTGTCTAGACATAGGTGTTCTTTTTATTTGACCCTCCTCCTATCAGCGGTGATCACGCCGATGTCCCTCAAACATGGTGGTAAGCAAAGCACCAAGTATACTTTACTGTCTACAAGAGGCCCAGAGGAATGAAACTTGTGATCTTAAGGTAGCACTTAGTCAATGAATGTGGCTAAATACTGTCAGCAATCGAGAAGGAGGGAAAAGAGGACAGATGACAGAGAGATGGGTTCAAGTACCTGCACCACCATTTGCTGGTTTTGAAAGGACACGATGCTGACTCGACCTGCAATTGTCTCAGTGAACCCAGTGCTCTCAATACAGCCTACTCATCTTGCACTGTTTTTGGAGGAATAATGTTGGAAAGTGACATACGCTATGTTGTTAACTGTTCTGTACATAAGAATAGATGGGCACACAAAAAGATGGTAGATTCATAGATACATAGACGACAGATGATTGATAGATAGATGATAGTCATGAAAGATAGGCAGATAGATAGATAGATAGATAGATAGATAGATAGACAGATAGATAGATAGATAGATAGATAGGTAGATAGAAGGATATTAGGAAAGATAGGTAGATAGACAGATAAATAGATAGATTGATAGACAAATAGATAGACAGATAGACAGACAGACAGACAGACAGATAGATAGATAGATAGATAGATAGATAGATAGATAGATAGATAGATAGACAGATAGATACATAGGTAGATAGGTTGTAGACAGACAGACAGATAGATAGATAGATAGATACAGATACATATCGATTAACACAAAGCTATTGCTCATAACCAGGAGATAAATGGTGAAAACACATAGTGATACTACAAACAAAAAGGAAGAATGAAATCCAGTTTAAAGTGTGCAGTAAGCAGCCATAAGAAGAAAACAAATCCTACCATTTACAATGATGTGGAATGAGTTAGACGGTAGTATGCTCAGTGAAATAGGCCAGGAGGAGAAAGACAAGTACCAAATGATTTTACTCATGTGTAGAGTACAACAACATAGAAAAACTGATGGAAAAAAACAGCAGCAGAATCACAGAACCCGAGAGTGGACTAACAGATACCAAAGGGAAATGTACTGGGCAGGGTGGGAGATAAGGGAGGGATAAGGGCAGGAAGAAAGAAAGGGGATATTATTATTAGCATGAATAATGCATGCGGTCGGTTGGGCATGGGGAGTGCTGTACAACACAGAAAAGAAAAGTAGAGATTCTACAACATCTTACTACACGCTGATGGACAGCGACTGTAACGGGGTGTGTGTGTGGGTTCATGGTGAAGTAGTCTAGAGCATCCAACTATGCTGATGGAGACATTCTGTAAGAGGTTTTGGGGCAGACTTGGTGAAGGGGGGATCGTAGTAAACATAATGTTCTTCATGTGATTGTAGAATAATGATAACAAAAAAAGAATTTTAAAGTGCAATAAGGGCACAGCTCTGAATCATCAGTGTTAAAGGACAGGCTTTGAGTGCTCCAAACAAAAGACACAGGGTTAAAAGAAGGGATGAAAACTCAAGAACACCTATGTGCTCTCTTACAGGAGACCGACTTGAGATCCAAGTACACAGACAAACTACAAGACGTATGGGTGCTGAGAGGTACCCAACACAATTGAATCCAAAAAACAATCAATCAAATGGATTCTGTGTGTGTCCCCAGAGACAGTCAGTAGAAAATAGCCCTATCTGGCCACTGTGAATGCTTTTTGTTTGGTATCAGCAGTGCCCAGACATAGATTTAGTGGTGCAGCAACATCCTTCTCATTTTCTCTCAACTCAACAACTGAATTGCTGTAATAATATGGGTCTGGGCCTTTGAAATCAGTGGGTTTATGATGTCCACGAATGTAAAGAAGTAATAACCAGATAAAGAGGGAAGTTTGCACACTCAAATAAACACTTCACTCCACAACACACTCTTTTATCCCAACTGCTCCTGTCTAGAAAGTGGTGTTCCTTTTTATTTGTCCCTCCCTCCTATCAGGGTTTATCACGCCGATGTTCCTTAAATATGGTGGTGAGCAAGCAGCAAGTTTACTTTTCTGCCGACATCAGGCCCAGCGGAAGGATTCTTGTGGTCTTCAGGGAGCCCTTAGACAATGAATGTGGCTAAATACAGTCAGCAAGTGAGAAGGATATAAAAGAGAACAGAGGACACACACACGAGTACAAGTCCCTGCACCACCATTTCCTGGTTTTGTAGGTACACTTCTGACTCAACCTGCAAGTGTCTCGGGGAACCCAGGACTCTCCTTATGACCTAGTTACCTTGCAAGATTTTTGGAAGCATAACGTAGCGAAGGGACATAGTCTATGTTGTTAACTGTTCTGCATACAAGGACAGATGTTCAGACAAAAAGATGACTAATTGATTGATAGATAGTTAGACATACAGACAGATAGATAAGTATATGCACATATCGTCAAACACAAAGGTATTGCTCATAACCAGGAAAGCAATGGTGAAAGCACATAGCGAAACTACAAACTAAAAGGAAGAATGAAGTCCAGTTTAAAAACTGCCGTTTGCAGCCATAAGAAGAAAACAAATGCTACCATTTGCAATGACATGGATGAAGCGAGACGGTAGTATGCTCAGTGAAATATTCCAGGCGGAGATAGACAAGTACAAAATGATTTCACTCATGTGTGGAGTATAACAACAAAGAAACACTGAAAAAATAAAACAGCAGTAGACTCACAGAACCCGAATGTTGGGTAACAGTTACCAAAGGGAAAAAGACTGAGAAGGGTGGTTGGGAAGGGAGGGATAAGGGTGGGAAGAAAGAAAAGGGAGATTAGGATAAGCATGTATAATGCGTGAGGGCGGGGTCGCATGGCGAGTGCTGTACAACACAGAGAAGACAAGTAGATATTCTACAGCATCTTACTACACGCTGAAGGACAGCGTCTGTAATGGGGGGTTTGTGGGGGTACACCGTGAACGGGTCTACAGCATCCATCTCTGCTAACTGACAGCAACTGTAAGAGGTTTTTGGGAGGGACTTGGTGAAGGGGGGAGTCTAGTAAACATAATGTTCTTCACGTGATTGTAGATTAATGATAACAAAAACAATTTTTAAGTGCAATAAGGGCACAGCTCTGAATCATCTGAATAAAAGGACAGGCTTTGAGTGCTCCAAACAAATGACACAGGGTTAAAAGAAGGGATGAAAACTCAAGACCACCTTCGTGCTCCCTTACAGGAGACTCTCTTGAGATCCAAGGACAAAGACAATCTAAAAGCCGAAGGGGTGTGTACAGGTACCCAACACAGTGAAACTGAAAAACAAACAATCCTAGAATGGATTCTGTTTGAGTCCACAGAGACAGTCAGTAGAAAATAGCCCTATCTGTCCAACGTGAATTCTTTTTGTTTGGTTTCAGCATTGCCCAGCCATAGATTTAGTGGTACAGCAACGTCTTTCTCATTTTCTCTCAACTCAACAATTGAATTGCTGTAAAAGTATACGTCTGGACCTTTGAGATCAGTGGGTTTTATGAAGTTCATGAATGTAAAGAAGTAATAACTATATAAAGAGGGAAGTTTGGACACTGAAATAAACACGTCACTCCACAACACACTCTTTGCTCCCAAACGCTCCTTTCTAGCAACTGGTGTTCCTTTTCATTTGTCGTTCCATCCTATCAGCGGTGATTACGCCGATGTCCCTCAAACATGGTGGTGAGCAAAGCACCAAGTTTTCTTTCTGTGGACAACAGGCCCAGAGGAACAATACTTGTGGTCTTCACGGAGCACTTATTCACTGAATGTGGCTAAATAGACTCAGCCAGTGAGAAGAAGATAATAGAGGATACAGACACAGGTTCAAGTCCCTGCACAACCATTTACTGGTTTTGTAGGTACACGTGGCTGACTCGACCTGCAAGGGTCTCGGTGAACCGAGTGCTCTTCCTACAGCCTAGTTACCTTGAAAGATTTTTGGAAGCATAATGTAGGGAAGTGACAAAGGCGATGTTGTTAACTGTTCTGTACATAAGGATAGATGGGCAGACAAAAAGATGATTGATTCATAGATAGATAGCTAGACAGACGACAGATGAAAGATAGATAGATAGGTACATAGATTGATGATAGACATCATAGATAGATGATAGGAAGATAGATAGATAGATAGACAGACAGACAGATGGATAGATAGATATAGGTACATATTGATTAACGTAAAGTTATTGCTAATAACGAGGAGAGCAATGGTGAAAGCACATAGCGAAACTACAGACAAAAGAGAAGACAGAAATCTAGTTTAAAAAGTACAGTAAGCAGCCATAAGAAGAAAAAAATCCTAATATTTGAAAAACGTTAATGGAGCTAGAGGGTATTATGCTCAGTGAAAAAGGCCATGCGGAGAAAGACAAGTACCAAATGATTTCACTCATGTGTTGAGTATAACAAAAAAGAAAAACTGAAGGAAAAAAACAGCAGCAGACTCACAGAACCCAAGAGTGGACTAACAGTTACCAAAGGGAAAGGGAATAGGCAGGGTGGGTGGGAAGTGTTTGATAAATGTGGGGTGAAAGAAAGGGGGCATTAGGATTAGCATGTATAATGTGTGGGTGGGGGGAGTATGGGGAGGGCTGTACAACACAGAGAAGACCAGTAGTGATTCTACAGCATCTTACTACACGCTGATGGAAAGCGACTGTAACGGGGTGTGGGGGGGACATGGTGCAGGGTTCTACAGCATCTAACTATGCTGATGGACAGCTACTGTAATGGGGTTTTTGGGGGGGAAGTGGTGTACTTGGTGAACATAATGTTCTTTGCGTGATTGTGGATTAATGATAACAAAAAAAATTTTTAATGTGCAATAAGGACATAGCTCTCAATTCTCAGAATAAAAGGACAGGCTCTTCAATACTCCAATGAAAAGACACAGGGTTAAAAGAAGGGATGAAAACTCAAGAGCACCTACGTGCTCCCTTACAGGAGACTAACTTGAGATCCAAGGACGTAGATGAACTACAAGTTGAGGGGTTGGAAACATAGCTCTCAACGCTACTATTACATTTCAGATAGACCTCACTCACATCTAAATGCGTAAATGCACTGAAATTCCACCTCCACCTTGACAGCAGAGGGGAGCAGTTTCCCCACAAGCTAGCTGGGCTGCCACCTCAGCAAGTCCATGGGCCACTGGCCCAGAAGAACCCCGCGTGTCACCAAAAGGCAGTTCCCTTAACCAGTGACTACACATATACTCTCTGAAGATGGGCCACCAAGCAGGGCCACCGAGGTTACATCGGTTCACAGGCAAAAAGTCATACTACAGGGCATGTACCTACCACGGAACCCTCAGGCCTGCCAGGGTGCTCCCTGCATGGGGCCTCGGATATTCCCTGCAGCTCATGCAGCCGCCAGAGCAGGAACGGCCAAGGGGCAGAGCAGCTGGAGGGCACTGGGCTGCACAGTTTCAAGAGCGCAGCCCACCAACCACACTATCCACACCCAGCAGACTCGTGCCACATATGCAGGAGATGTTCCCACACAAGGCCACTCCTCTCAAGACCCAAACACACAGCTAACTCACAAAAACAAACACAAGGAATTGAGACTGAGAAGAACACAGAGGAATCAAAGTGCACCTAGGGACAGAACGTTGACAAAAGTGAGAAAACAGATATAGAGAGAGACAAATGATTGATACATAGATTCGACTGATATACATACATATAGATGACAGATTAATTAGATAGATACACAGATGATAGTAGATAGATGACAGACCATACATAGATAGATGACAGATAGATAGATAGAAAGATTACATAGATAGGTAAAGAGATAGATAGGTAGGTAGATAGGAAAGCATCATACTAAACTAAGCTATCTTTCACTCAGGATCATGTATGTGCTCCCTTACAGGAGACTCACTTGAGATCCCAGGACACGGACAAATTAAAAGCTGAAGGGGCGGACACAGGTACCCAAAAAAAGTGAAACTGAGAAACAAACAAACAAATGGATTCTGTTTGAGTCCCCAGAGACAGTCAGTAGAAAATAGCCCTAACTGGCCACCATGAATTTTTTTTGGTTTGGTTTCAGCAGTGCCCATAAATAGATACCGTTGTACAGCAAAGTCCTTCTCAATTTTTCTCACCTCAATAACAGAATTGCTGTAATAATATGTGTCTGGGCTTTTGAAATCAGTGCGTTTTATGATGTTCATGAATGTAAAAATGTAATAACCACTTAAGAGTGAAGGTTGGACACTCAAATAAACACGTCACTCCACAACACACTCTTTGTTCAAAACTGCTCCTGTCTAGAAATAGGTGTTCATTTTTATTTCTCCCTCCTCCTATCAGAGGTGATCACGCCGATGTCCTTCATACTTGGTGATGCGCAAAGCACCAAGTATACCTTTCTGACTACATCAGGCCCAGAGGAAGGATACTTGTGGTCTTCAGGGAAGACTTAGTCAATTATTGTGGCAAATTAGAGTCAGCAGGGGAGAAGGAGGTAAAAGAGGACAGAGGACAGAGATATGGGTTCAAGTCCCTGGACAACCATTTACTGGTTTTGTAAGCACACGCGGCAGACTCGACCTGCAATTGTCTCAGTGTACCCAGTGCTCTCCATATGTCCTAGTTACTTGCCAAGATTTTTGGAAGCATAATGTAGGGAAGTGACATAGGCGATGTTGTTAACTGTTCTGTACATAAGGATAGATGGGAAGACAAAAAGATGATTGATTCATAGATACATAGATAGATGAGAGATTATAGATAGATGATAGACACGATAGATAGATGATAGGAAGATAGATAGAGAGATACATAGACAGAAAGATAGAAGGATAGATAGATAGATAGATGGATTGATAGATAGACAGACAGTTACACAGATTCAGATACATATCGATTAACACAAAGCTATTGCTCATAACCAAAAGATCAATGGTGAAAGCACATAGGGAAACTACAAACAGAAAGGAAGAATGAAGTCCAGTTTAAAAAGTGCAATAAGCAGCCATAAGAAGAAAACAAATCCTACCATTTGCAAGGATGTGGATGTAGCTAGACGGTAGCATGCTCAGTGATATATACCAGGTGGAGAAAGACAAGTAGCCAATGATTTCACTCTTGTGTGGAGTATAACAACAAAGAAAAACTGGAGGAAATAAACAGCAGCAGACTCAGAGAACCCGAGAGTTCAATAACAGTTACCAAAGGGAATGGGAATGGGCAGGGTGTGTGGGAAGGGAGGGATAAGGGCAGGGAGAAGAAAGGGGACATTAGGATTAACATGTATAATGCGTGGGCTCCAGGGGGCAAAGGGAGGGATACACAAAACAGAGAAGACAAGTAGAGATTCTACAGCATTTACTACACGCTGATGGACAGCGACTGTAATGGGGTGTTTGTGGGGGGACATGGTGAAGCAGTCTACAGCATACAACAATGCTTATGGACAACGACTGTAAGAGGTTTTGGTGGGGACTTGGTGAAGGTGGGAGCCTAGTAAATATGATGTTCTTCACGTGATTGCAGATTAATGTTAAAAAAAATGATTTTAAGTGCAATATGGGCACAGCAATAAAACAGGCTTTGCGAGCTCCAAACAAAAGACACAGGGTTAAAAGAAGGGATGAAAACTCAAGATCACCTAAGTGCTCCCCTATAGGAGACTCACTTGAGATCCAAAGACACAGACAAACTACAATCCGAAGGGGTGGGGACAGCAACCCTACACAAGTGTAACTGAAAATCAAACAAACAAACAAATGGATTTTGTTTGAGTCCCCAGAGACAGTCAGTAGAAAATAGCCCTATCTAGACACCGTGAATTCTTTTTGTTTGGTTTCAGCAGTGCCCAGCCATAGATTTAGTGGTACAGCAACGTCCTTCTCATTTTTTCTCACCTCAACAACTGAATTGCTGTAATAATATGTGTCTGGGCTTTTGAAATCAGTGGATTTTATGACGTTCTTCAAAGTAAAGTAGTAATATCCACCTAAAGAGGATAGTTTGGACACTCAAACAAACACGTAACTCCACAACACTCTCTTTGCTCCCAAATGCTGCTGCCTAGAAATAGGTGTTCTTTTTATTTGTCCCTCCTCCTATCAGCGGTGATCATGCCATTGTCCCTCAAACTTGGTGGTGAGCAAAGCACCATGTATACTTTTCTGTCTAAACAGGCCCAGAGGAAGGATAGTTGTGGTCTTCTGGAAGCACTTAGTCAACGAATGTGGCTGAATACCGTCAGCAAGCTAGAAGGAGGTAAAAGAGGACAGAGGACAGAGATATGGGTGCAAGTCCCTGCACCACCATAAATTACTGGATTTGTAAGCATAAGCGGCTGACTCGACCTGCAAGTGTCTCAGTCAACCCAGTGCTCTACCAAAGGAATAGTTACTTTGCAATATTTTTGGAAGCATAATGTAGGGAAGTGACATAGGCGATGTTGTTAACTGTCCTGTACATAAGGATAGATGGCCAGACAAAAAGATGATTGATTCATAGATAGATAGATAGATGACAGATGACAGATAGACAGACGATAGACATGATAGGTAGATAGGAAGATAGACTGATAGACAGATAGATGATAGATAGATAGATATATGGAAAGATAGATAGATAAATAGAAAGATAGAAGGATAGACAGATAGATAGATAGAAAGATATATACAGATACATATTAAATAACACAAAGCTATTGCTCATAACCAGGAGATCAATGGTGAAAGGACATAGCGAAACTACAAACTAAAAAGGAAGAATGAAGTCCAGTTTAAAAACTGCCGTTTGCAGCCATAAGAAGAAAACAAATGCTACCATTTGCAATGACGTGGATGGAGCGAGACGGTAGCATGCTCAGTGAAATATTTCAGGCGGAGAAAGACAAGTACCAAATGTTTTCACTCATGTGTGGAGTATAACAACAAAGAAACATTGAAAAAAAAAACAGCAGCAGACTCACAGAACCGAATGTGGAGTAACAGTTACCAAAGAGAAAAGGACTGAGAAGGGTTTTTGGGAAGGGAGGGATAAGGGTGGGGAGAAAGAAAAGGGAGATTAGGATAAGCATGTATAATGCGTGAGGGCGGGGTCGCATGGCGAGTGCTGTACAACACAGAGAAGACAAGTAGATATTCTACAGCATCTTACTACACGCTGAAGGACAGCGACTGTAATGGGGTGTGTGTGGGGCTACATCGTGAACGGGTCTACAGCATCCATCTCTGCTAACTGACAGCAACTGTAAAAGGTTTTTGGGAGCGACTTGGTGAAGGGGGGAGTCTAGTAAACATAATGTTCTTCACGTGATTGTAGATTAATGATAACAAAAACAATTTTATAATTGCAATAAGGGCACAGCTCTGAATCATCAGAATAAAAGGACAGGCTTTGAGTGCTCCAAACAAATGACACAGGGTTAAAAGAAGGGATGAAAATTCAAGACCACCTTCGTGCTCCCTTACAGGAGACTCTCTTGAGATAAAAGGACACAGACAATCTAAATGCCGAAGGGTTGAGTACAGGTACCCAACACAGTGAAACTGAAAAACAAACAATCCTAGAATGGATTCTGTTTGAGTCCACAGAGACAGTCAGTAGAAAATAGCCCTATCTGGCCAACGTGAATTCTTTTTATTTGGTTTTAGCATTGCCCAGCCATAGATATAGTGGTACAGCAACGTCTTTCTCATTTTCTCTCAACTCAACAATTGAATTGCTGTAAAAGAATACGTCTGGACCTTTGAGATCAGTGGGTTTTATGAAGTTCATGAATGTAAAGAAGTAATAACTATATAAAGAGGGAAGTTTGGACACTGAAATAAACACGTCACTCCACAACACACTCTTTGCTCCCAACCGCTCCTGTCTAGTAACTGGTGTTCCTTTTCATTTTTCGTTCCATCCTATCAGCGGTGATCACGCCAATGTCCCTCAAACATGGTGGTGAGCAAAGCACCAAGTTTTCTTTCTGTGGACAACAGGCCCAGAGGAACAATACTTGTGGTCTTCACGGAGCACTTAGTCAATGGATGTGGCTAAATAGAGTCAGCCAGTGAGAAGAAGATAAAAGAGGATACTGACACAGGTTCAATTCCCTGCACAACCATTTACTGGTTTTGTAGGTACACGTGGCTGACTCGACCTGCAAGTGTCTCGGTGAACCGAGTGCTCTTCCTACAGCCTAGTTTCCTTGAAAGATTTTTGGAAGCATAATGTAGGGAAGTGACAAAGGCGATGTTGTTAACTGTTCTGTACATAATTATAGATATCCAGACAGAAAGACGATTGATTCATAGATAGATAGCTAGACAGACGACAAATGAAAGATAGATAGATAGGTACATAGATTGATGAAAGACATCATAGATGGATGATAGGAAGATAGATAGATAGATAGACAGATAGATAGATAGATAGATAGATAGATAGATAGATAGATAGACAGACAGACAGACAGACAGATGGATAGATAGATATAGGTACATATAGATTAAACTAAAGTTATTGGTAATAACGAGGAGAGCAATGGTGAAAGCACATAGCGAAACTACAGACAAAAGAGAAGACAGAAATCTAGTTTAAAAAGTACAGTAAGAAGCCGTAAGAAGAAAAAATCCTACCATTTGAACAACGTGGATGGAGCTAGAGGATATTATGCTCAGTGAAAAAGGCCATGCGGAGAAAGACAAGTACCAAATGATTTCACTCATGTGTTGAGTATAACAACAAAGAAAAACTGAAGGAAAAAAACAGCAGCAGACTCACAGAACCCAAGAGTGGACTAACAGACACCAAAGGGAAAGGGACTAGGCAGGGTGGGAGGGAAGGGTTAGATAAATGTGGGGAGAAAGAAAGGGGGCATTAGGATTAGCATGTAAAATGTGTGGGAGGGGGGAGCATGGGGAGGGCTGTACAACACAGAGAAGACCAGTAGTGATTCTACAGAATCTTACTACACGCTGATGGAAAGCGACTGTAACGGGGTGTGGGGGGGACATGGTGAAGGGGTCTACAGCATCCAACTATGCTGATGGACAGCTACTCTAATGGGGTTCTTGGGGGGTCGTGCTGTACTTGGTGATCATAATGTTCTTTACGTGACTGTGGATAAATGATAACAAAAAATTTTTTTAAGTGCAATAAGGACATAGCTCTCAATTCTCAGAATAAAAGGACAGGCTCTTCAGGACTCCAACGTATTGACACAGGATTAAAAGAAGGGATGAAAACTCAAGACCACCTACGTGCTCCCTTACAGGAGACTAACTTGAGATCCAAGGACGAAGATGAACTACAAGTTGAGGGGGTGGAAACATAGCTCTCAACGCTGCTATTCCATTTCAGATAGACCTCACTCACATCTAAATGCGTAAATGCACTGAAATTCCACCTCCACCTTGACAGCAGAGGGGAGCAGTTTCCCCACAAGCTAGCTGGGCTGCCACCTCAGCAAGTCCATGGGCCACTGGCCCAGAAGGACCCCGCGTGTCACCAAAAGGCAGTTCCCTTAACCAGTGACTACACACATACTCTCTGGAGATGGCCCACCAAGCAGGGCCACTGAGGTAACATCGGTGCACAGGCAAAAAGACATACTACTGGGCATGTACCTACCACGGACCCCGCAGGCCCGCCAGGGTGCTCCCTGCATGGGGCCTCGGATATTCCCTGCAGCTCATGCAGCCGCCACAGCAGGAACGGCCCAGGGGCAGAGAAGCTGGAGGGCACTGGGCTGCACAGTTTCAAGAGCGCAGCCCACCAACCACACTATCCACACCCAGCAGACTCGTGCCACCTACGCAGGAGAAGTTCCCACCCAAGGTCACTCCTCTCAAGGCCCAAACACACAGCTAACTCACAAAAACAAACACAAGGAATTGAGACTGAGAAGGACACAGAGGAATCAAAATGCACCTAGGGACAGAAAGTTGACAAAAGTGAGAAAACGGATATAGAGAGAGACAAATGATTGATACATAGATTCGACTGATATACATACATATAGATGATGGATTAATTAGATAGATACACAGATGATAGTAGATAGATGACAGTCCATACATAGATACATGACAGATAGATAGATAGAAAGATTACATAGATAGGTAAAGAGATTGATAGGTAGGTAGATAGGAAAGCATCATACTAAACTAAGCTATCTTTCACTCAAGATCATGTATGTTCTCCCTTACAGGAGACTCACTTTAGATCCCAGGACAAGGACAAATTAAAAGCTGAAGGGGCGGTGACAGGTACCCAAAAAAAATGAAACTGAGAAACAAACAAACAAACAAATGGATTCTGTTAGAGTCCCCAGAGACAGTCAGTAGAAAATAGCCCTAGCTGGCCACCATGAATTTTTTTTTGTTTGGTTTCAGCAGTGCCCAGAAATAGATTCCGTTGTACAGCAAAGTCCTTCTCAATTTTTCTCACCTCAATAACAGAATTGCTGTAATAATATGTGTCTGGGCTTTTGAAATCAGTGCGTTTTATGATGTTCATGAATGTAAAAATGTAATAACCACTTAAGAGTGAAGGTTGGACACTCAAATAAACACGTCACTCCACAACACACTTTTGTACAAAACTGCTCCTGTCTAGAAATAGGTGTTCATTTTTATTTTTCCCTCCTCCTATCAGAGGTGATCACACCGATGTCCTTCATACTTGGTAATGAGAAAAGCACCAAGTATACTTTTCTGACTACAACAGGCCCAGAGGAAGGATACTTGTGGTCTTCAGGGAAGACTTAGTCAATTATTGTTGCAAATTAGAGTCAGCAGGGGAGAAGGAGGTAAAAGAGGACAGGGGACAGAGATATGGGTTCAAGTCCCTGGACAACCATTTACTGGTTTTGTAAGCACACACGGCAGACACGACCTGCAATTGTCTCAGTGTACCCAGTGCTCTCCATACGTCCTAGTTACTTGGCAAGATTTTTGGAAGCATAATGTAGGGAAGTGACATAGGCGATGTTGTTAACTGTTCTGTACATAAGGATAGATGGGAAGACAAAAAGATGATTGATACATAGATACATAGATAGATGAGAGATTATAGATAGATGATAGACACGATAGATAGATGATAGGAAGATAGAGAGATACATAGATAGAAAGATAGAAGGATAGATAGATAGATAGATGGATTGATAGATAGACAGTTACACAGATTCAGATACATATCGATTAACACAAAGCTATTGCTCATAACCAACAGATCAATGGTGAAAGCACATAGGGAAACTACAAACAAAAAGGAAGAATGAAGTCCAGTTTAAAAAGTGCAGTAAGCAGCCCTAAGAAGAAAACAAATCCTACCATTTGCAAGGATGTGGATGTAGCTAGACGGTAGCATGCTCAGTGATATATTCCAGGTGGAGAAAGACAAGTAGCCAATGATTTCACTCATGTGTGGAGTATAACAACAAAGAAAAACTGGAGGAAATAAACAGCAGCAGACTCAGAGAACCAGAGAGTTCAATAACAGTTGCCAAAGGGAAAGGGAACGGGCAGGGTGTGTGGGAAGGGAGGGATAAGGGCAGGGAGAAGAAAGGGGACATTAGGATTAACATGTATAATGCGTGGGCTCGGGGGAGCAAAGGGAGGGATGTACAAAACAGAGAAGACAAGTAGAGATTCTACAGCATTTACTACACGCTGATGGACAGCGACTGTAATGGGGTGTTTGTGGGGGGATATGGTGAAGCAGTCTACAGCATACAACAATGCTTATGGACAACGACTGTAAGAGGTTTTGGTGGGGACTTGGTGAAGGTGGGAGCCTAGTAAATATGATGTTCTTCACGTGATTGCAGATTAATGATAAAAAAAAAAGTTTTTAAGTGCAATATGGGCACAGCAATAAAACAGGCTTTGCGAGCTCCAAACAAAAGACACAGGGTTAAAAGAAGGGATGAAAACTCAAGATCACCTAAGTGCTCCCCTATAGGAGACTCACTTGAGATCCAAAGACACAGACAAACTACAATACGAAGGGGTGGGGACAGCAACCCTACACAAGTGTAACTGAAAAGCAAACAAACAAACAAATTAATTTTGAGTCCCCAGAGACAGTCAGTAGAAAATAGCCCTATCTAGACACCATGAATTCTTTTTGTTTGGTTTCAGCAGTGCCCAGCCATAGATTTAGTGGTACAGCAACGTCCTTCTCATTTTTTCTCACCTCAACAACTGAATTGCTGTAATAATATGTGTCTGGGCTTTTGAAATCAGTGGATTTTATGACGTTCTTCAAAGTAAAGTAGTAATAACCACCTAAAGAGGATAGTTTGGACACTCAAACAAACACGTAACTCCACAACACTCTCTTTGCTCCCAAACGCTGCTGCCTAGAAATAGGTGTTCTTTTTATTTGTCCCTCCTCCTATCAGCGGTGATCATGCCATTGTCCCTCAAACTTGGTGGTGAGCAAAGCACCAAGTATACTTTTCTGTCTAAACAGGCCCAGAGGAAGGATAGTTGTGGTCTTCTGGAAGCACTTAGTCAACGAATGTGGCTGAATACAGTCAGCAAGCGAGAAGGAGGTAAAAGAGGACAGAGGAAAGAGATATGGGTGCAAGTCCCTGCACCACCATAAATTACTGGATTTGTAAGCACAAGCGGCTGACTCGACCTGCAAGTGTCTCAGTGAACCCAGTGCTCTACCAAAGGACTAGTTACTTTGCAATATTTTTGGAAGCATAATGTAGGGAAGTGACATAGGCGATGTTGTTATCTGTCCTGTACATAAGGATAGATGGCCAGACAAAAAGATGATTGATTCATAGGTAGATAGATAGATGACAGATGACAGATAGACAGACGATAGACATGATAGGTAGATAGGAAGATAGACTGATAGACAGATAGATGATAGATAGATAAATAGATAGAAAGATAGATAAATAGAAAGATAGAAGGATAGACAGATAGATAGATAGAAAGATACATACAGATACATATTAAATAACACAAAGCTATTGCTCATAACAAGGAGATCAATGGTGAAAGCACATAGCGAAACTACAAACTAAAAGGAAGAATGAAGTTTAGTTTAAAAACTGCCATTTGCAGCCATAAGAAGAAAACAAATGCTACCATTTGCAATGACGTGGATGGAGCGAGACGGTAGCATGCTCCGTGAAGTATTCCAGGCGGAGAAAGACAAGTACCAAATGATTTCACTCATGTGTGGAGTATAACAACAAAGAAACACTGAAAAAAAAAACAGCAGCAGACTCACAGAACCCGAATGTGGAGTAACAGTTACCAAAGGGAAAAGGACTGAGAAGCGTTTTTGGGAAGGGAGGGATAAGGGTGGGGAGAAAGAAAAGGGAGATTAGGATAAGCATGTATAATGCGTGAGGGCGGGGTCGCATGGCGAGTGCTGTACAACACAGAGAAGACAAGTAGATATTCTACAGCATCTTACTACATGCTGAAGGACAGCGACTGTAATGGGGTGTGTGGGGGGGTACACCGTGAACGGGTCTATAGCATCCATCTCTGCTAACTGACAGCAACTGTAAGAGGTTTTTGGGAGGGACTGGTGAAGGGGGAGTCTAGTAAATATAATGTTCTTCATGTGATTGTAGATTAATGATAACAAAAACAATTTTTTAAGTGCAATAATGGCACAGCTCTGAATCATCAGAATAAAAGGACAGGCTTTGAGTGCTCCAAACAAATGACACAGGGTTAAAAGAAAGGATGGAAACTCAAAACCACCTTCGTGCTCCCTTACAGGAGACTCTCTTGAGATCCAAGGACACAGACAATCTAAAAGCCGAAGGGGTATGTACAGGTACCCAACACAGTGAAACTGAAAAACAAACAATCCTAGAATGGATTCTGTTTGAGTCCACAGAGACAGTCAGTAGAAAATAGCCCTATCTGGCCAACGTGAATTCTTTTTGTTTGGTTTCAGCATTGCCCAGCCATAGATTTAATGGTACAGCAACGTCTTTCTCATTTTCTCTCAATTCAACAATTGAATTGGTGTAAAAGTATACGAATGGACCTTTGAGACCAGTGGGTTTTATGTAGTTCATGAATGTAAAGAAGTAATATCTATATAAAGAGGGAAGTTTGGACACTGAAATAAACACGTCACTCCACAACACACTCTTTGCTCCCAACTGCTCCTGTCTAGCAACTGGTGTTCCTTTTCATTTTTCATTCCATCCTATCAGCGGTGATCACGCCGATGTCCCTCAAACATGGTGGTGAGCAAAGCACCAATTTTTCTTTCTGTGGACAACAGGCCCAGAGGAACAATACTTGTGGTCTTCACGGAGCACTTAGTCAATGAATGTGGCTAAATAGAGTCAGCCAGTGAGAAGAAGATAATAGAGGATACAGACACAGGTTCAAGTCCCTGCACAACCATTTACTGGTTTTGTAGGTACACGTGGCTGACTCGACCTGCAAGTGTCTCGGTGAACCGAGTGCTCTTCCTACAGCCTAGTTACCTTGAAAGATTTTTGGAAGCATAATGTAGGGAAGAGACAAAGGCGATGTTGTTAACTGTTCTGTACATAAGGATAGATGGCCAGACAGAAAGATGATTGATTCATAGATAGATAGCTAGACAGACGACAGATGAAAGATAGATAGATAGGTACATAGATTGATGATAGATATCATAGATAGATGATAGGAATTTAGATAGATAGATAGATAGATAGACAGACAGACAGATGGATAGATAGATATAGGTACATATTGATTAACCTAAAGTTATTGGTAATAACGAGGAGAGCAATGGTGAAAGCACATAGCGAAACTACAGACAAAACAGAAGACAGAAATCTAGTTTAAAATATACAGTAAGCAGCCGAATGAAGAAAAAAATCCTACCATTTGAACAACGTGGATGGAGCTAGAGGATATTATGCTCAGTGAAAAAGGCCATGCGGAGAAAGACAAGTACCAAATGATTTCACTCATGTGTTGAGTATAACAACAAAGAAAAACTGAAGGAAAAAAACAGCAGAAGTCTCACAGAACCCAAGAGTGGACTAACAGCTACCAAAGGGAAAGGGACAAGGCAGGGTGGGTGGGATGGGTTTGATAAATGTGGGGAGAAAGAAAGGGGGCATTAGGATTAGCATGTATAATGTGTGGGTGTGGGGAGCATGGGGAGGGCTGTACAACACAGAGAAGTCCAGTAGTGATTCTACAGCATCTTACTACACGCTGATGGAAAGCGACTGTAACGGGGTGTGGGGGGGACATGGTGAAGGGGTCTACAGCATCCAACTATGCTGATGGACAGCTACTGTAATGGGGATTTAGGGGGGGACGTGGTGTACTTGGTGATCATAATGTTCTTTTCGTGATTGTGGATTAATGATAACAAAAAAATTTTTTAAGTGCAATAAGGACATAGCTCTCAATTCTCAGAATAAAAGGACAGGCTCTTCAGGACTCCAATGTAAAGACACAGGGTTAAAAGAAGGGATAAAAGCTCAAGACCACCTACGTGCTCCCTTACAGGAGACTAACTTGAGATCCAAGGATGAAGATGAACTACAAGTTGAGGGGGTGGAAACATAGCTCTCAACGCTACTATTCCATTTCAGATAGACCTTCTCTCACATCTAAATGCGTAAATGCACTGAAATTCCACCTCCACCTTGACAGCAGAGTGGAGCAGTTTCCCCACAAGCTAGCTGGGCTGCCACCTCAGCAAGTCCATGGGCCACTGGCCCAGAAGGACCCCGCGTGTCACCAAAAGGCAGTTCCCTTAACCAGTGACTACACACATACTCTCTGAAGATGGGCCACCAAGCAAGGCCACCGAGGTAACATCGGTGCACAGGCAAAAAGACATACTACTGGTCATGTACCTACCACGGACCCCGCAGGCCCGCCAGGGTGCTCCCTGCATGGGGCCTCGTATATTCCCTGCAGCTCATGCATCCGCCACAGCAGGAACGGCCCAGGGGCAGAGCAGCTGGAGGGCACTGGGATGCACAGTTTCAAGAGCGCAGCCCACCAACCACACTATCCACACCCACTCGTGCCACCTACGCAGGAGAAGTTCCCACCCAAGGCCACTCCTCTCAAGACCCAAACACACAGCTAACTCACAAAAACAAACACAAGGAATTGAGACTGAGAAGGACACAGAGGAATCAAAGTGCACCTAGGGACAAAACGTTGACAAAAGTGAGAAAACAGATATAGAGAGAGACAAATGATTGATACATAGATTCGACTGATATACATACATATAGATGATAGATTAATTAGATAGATACACAGATGATAGTAGATAGATGACAGACCATACATAGATAGATGACAGATAGATAGATAGAAAGATTACATAGATAGGTAAAGATATAGATAGGTAGGTAGATAGGAAAGCATCATACTAAACTAAGCTATCTTTCACTCAAGATCATGTATGTGCTCCCTTACAGGAGACTCACTTGAGATCCCAGGACACGGACAAATTAAAATCTGCAGGGGCGGTGACAGGTACCCAAAAAAAGTGAAACTGAGAAACAAACAAACAAAGAAATGGATTCTGTTTGAGTCCCCAGAGACAGTCAGTAGAAAATAGCCCTAGCTGGCCACCATGAATTTTTTTTGTTTGGTTTCAGCAGTGCCCAGAAATAGATTCCGTTGTACAGCAAAGTCCTTCTCAATTTTTCTCACCTCAATAACAGAATTGCTGTAATAATATGTGTCTGGGCTTTTGAAATCAGTGCGTTTTATGATGTTCATGAATGTAAAAAAGTAATAACCACTTAAGAGTGAAGGTTGGACACTCAAATAAACACGTCACTCCACAACACACTTTTGTACAAAACTGCTCCTGTCTAGAAATAGGTGTTCATTTTTATTTGTCCCTCCTCCTATCAGAGGTGATCACACCGATGTCCTTCATACTTGGTGATGAGAAAAGCACCAAGTGTACTTTTCTGACTACAACAGGCCCAGAGGAAGGATACTTGTGGTCTTCAGGGAAGACTTAGTCAATTATTGTGGCAAATTAGAGTCAGCAGGCGAGAAGGAGGTAAAAGAGGACAGAGGACAGAGATATGGGTTCAAGTCCCTGGACAACCATTTACTGGTTTTGTAAGCACACGCGGCAGACTCGACCAGCAATTGTCTCAGTGTACCCAGTGCTCACCATACGTCCTAGTTACTTGGCAAGATTTTTGGAAGCATAATGTAGGGAAGTGACATAGGCGATGTTGTTAACTGTTCTGTACATAAGGATAGATGGGAAGACAAAAAGATGATTGATTCATAGATACATAGATAGATGAGAGATTATAGATAGATGTTAGACACGATAGATAGATGATAGGAAGATAGAGAGATACATAGACAGAAAGATAGAAGGATAGATAGATAGATTGATTGATAGACAGACAGTTACACAGATTCAGATAGATATCGATTAACACAAAGCTATTGCTCATAACCAACAGATCAATGGTGAAAGCACATAGGGAAACTACAAACAAAAAGGAAGAATGAAGTCCAGTTTAAAAAGTGCAGTAAGCAGCCATAAGAAGAAAACAAATCCTACCATTTGCAAGGATGTGGATGTAGCTAGACAGTAGCATGCTCAGTGATATATACCAGGTGGAGAAAGACAAGTAGCCAATGATTTCACTCATGTGTGGAGTATAACAACAAAGAAAAACTGGAGGAAATAAACAGCAGCAGACTCAGAGAACCAGAGAGTTCAATAAGAGTTGCCAAAGGGAAAGGGAATGGGCAGGGTGTGTGGGAAGGGAGGGATAAGGGCAGGGAGAAGAAAGGGGACATTAGGATTAACATGTATAATGCGTGGGCTCGGGGGGGCAAAGGGAGGGATGTACAAAACAGAGAAGACAAGTAGAGATTCTACAGCATTTACTACACGCTGATGGACAGCGACTGTAACGGGGTGTTTGTAGGGGGACATGGTGAAGCAGTCTACAGCATACAACAATGCTTATGGACAACGACTGTAAGAGGTTTTGGTGGGGACTTGGTGAAGGCGGGAGCCTAGTAAATATGATGTTCTTCACGTGATTGCAGATTAATGATAAAAAAAAATGTTTTTAAGTGCAATATGGGCACAGCAATAAAACAGGCTTTGCGAGCTCCAAACAAAAGACACAGGGTTAAAAGAAGGGATGAAAACTCAAGATCACCTAAGTGCTCCCCTATAGGAGACTCACTTGAGATCCAAAGACACAGACAAACTACAATCCGAAGGGGTGGGGACAGCAACCCTACACAAGTGTAAATGAAAAGCAAACAAACAAACAAATGGACTTTGTTTGAGTCCCCAGAGACAGTCAATAGAAAATAGCCCTATCTAGACACCGTGAATTCTTTTTGTTTGGTTTCAGCAGTGCCCAGCCATAGATTTAGTGGTACAGCAACGTCCTTCTCCTTTTTTCTCACCTCAACAACTGAATTGCTGTAATAATATGTGCCTGGGCTTTTGAAATCAGTGGATTTTATGATGTTCTTGAAAGTAAAGTAGTAATAACCACATAAAGAGGATAGTTTGGACACTCAAACAAACACGTAACTCCACAACACTCTCTTTGCTCCCTAATGCTGCTGCCTAGAAATAGGTGTTCTTTTTATTTGTCCCTCCTCCTATCAGCGTTGATCATGCCATTGTCCCTCAAACTTGGTGGTGAGCAAAGCACCAAGTATACTTTTCTGTCTAAACAGGCCCAGAGGAAGGATAGTTGTGGTCTTCTGGAAGCACTTAGTCAACGAATGAGGCTGAATACAGTCAGCAAGCGAGAAGGAGGTAAAAGAGGACAGAGGACAGATAGATGGGTGCAAGTCCCTGCACCACCATAAATTACTGGATTTTTAAGCACAAGAGGCTGACTCGACCTGCAAGTGTCTCAGTGAACCCAGTGCTATCCCTAAGGACTAGTTACTTTGCAATATTTTTGGAAGCATAATGTAGGGAAGTGACATAGGCGATGTTGTTAACTGTCCTGTACATAAGGATAGATGGCCAGACAAAAAGATGATTGATTCATACATAGATAGATAGATGACAGATGACAGATAGACCGACGATAGACATGATAGGTAGATAGGAACATAGATTGATAGACAGATAGATGATAGATAGATAGATAGATAGATAGATAGATAGATAGATAGATAGATAGATAGATAGAAAGATAGATAGATAAATAGAAAGATAGAAGGATAGACAGATAGATAGATAGAAAGATACATACAGATACATATTAAATAACACAAAGCTATTGCTCATAACCAGGAGATCAATGGTGAAAGCACATAGCGAAACTACGAACTAAATGGAAGTATGAAGTCCAGTTTAAAAACTGCCATTTGCAGCCATAAGAAGAAAACAAATGCTACCATTTGCAATGACGTGGATGGTGCGAGACGGTAGCATGCTCAGTGAAATATTCCAGGCGGAGAAAGACAAGTACCAAATGATTTCACTCATGTGTGGATTAGAACAACAAAGAAACACTGAAAAAAAAACAGCAGCAGACTCACAGAACCCGAATGTGGAGTAACAGTTACCAAAGGGAAAAGGACTGAGAAAGGTGGTTGGGAAGGGAGGGATAAGGTTGGGGAGAAAGAAAAGGGAGATTAGGATAAGCATGTATAATGCGTGAGGGCTGGGTCGCATGGCGAGTGCTGTACAACACAGAGAAGACAAGTAGATATTCTACAGCATCTTACTACATGCTGAAGGACAGCGACTGTAATGGGGTGTGTGTGGGGCTACATCGTGAACGGGTCTACAGCATCCATCTCTGCTAACTGACAGCAACTGTAAGAGGTTTTTTGTAGGGACTTGGTGAATGGGGGAGTCTAGTAAACATAATGTTCGTCACGTGATTGTAGATTATTGATAACAAAAACAATTTTTTAAGTGCAATAAGGGCACAGCTCTGAATCATCAGAATAAAAGGACAGGCTTTGAATGCTCCAAACAAATGACACAGGGTTAAAAGAAGGGATGAAAACTCAAGACCACCTTCGTGCTCCCTTACAGGAGACTCTCTTGAGATCCAAGGACACAGACAATCTAAAAGCCGAAGGGGTGTGTACAGGTACCCAACACTGTGAAACTGAAAAACAAACAATCCTAGAATGGATTCTGTTTGAGTCCACAGAAACAGTCAGTAGAAAATAGCCCTATCTGGCCAACGTGAATTCTTTTTGTTTGGTTTCAGCATTGCCCAGCCATAGATTTAGTGGTACAGCAACGTCTTTCTCATTTTCTCTCAACTCAACAATTGAATTGCTGTAAAAGAATACGTCTGGACCTTTGAGATCAGTGGGTTTTATGAAGTTCATGAATGTAAAGAAGTAATATCTATATAAAGAGGGAAGTTTGGACACTGAAATAAACACGTCACTCCACAACACACTCTTTGCTCCCAACTGCTCCTGTCTAGCAACTGGTGTTCCTTTTCATTTGTCGTTCCATCCTTTCAGCGGTGATCACGCCGATGTCCCTCAAAGATGGTGGTGAGCAAAGCACCAAGTTTTCTTTCTGTGGACAACAGGCCCAGAGGAACAATACTTGTGGTCTTCACGGAGCACTTAGTCAATGAATGTGGCTAAATAGAGTCAGCCAGTGAGAAGAAGATAATAGAGGATACAGACACAGGTTCAATTCCGTGCACAACCATTTACTGGTTTTGTAGGTACACGTGGCTGACTCGACCTGCAAGTGTCTCGGTGAACCGAGTGCTCTGCCTACAGCCTAGTTACCTTGAAAGATTTTTGGAAGCATAATGTAGGGAAGTGACAAAGGCGATGTTGTTAACTGTTCTGTACATAAGGATAGATGGCCAGACAGAAAGATGATTGATTCATAGATAGATAGCTAGACAGAAGACAGATGAAAGATAGATAGATAGGTACATAGATTGATGATAGACATCATAGATAGATGATAGGAAGATAGATAGATAGATACTTAGATAGATAGATAGATAGATAGATAGATAGATAGATAGATAGATAGATAGATAGACAGACAGATGGATAGATAGATATAGGTACATATAGATTAACCTAAAGTTATTGGTAATAACGAGGAGAGCAATGGTGAAAGCACATAGCGAAACTACAGACAAAAGAGAAGACAGAAATCTAGTTTAAAAAGTACAGTAAGCAGCCGTAAGAAGAAAAAAATCCTACCATTTGAACAACGTGGATGGAGCTAGAGGATATTATGCTCAGTGAAAAAGGCCATGCGGAGAAAGACAAGTACCAAATGATTTCACTCATGTGTTGAGTATAACAACAAAGAAAAACTGAAGGAAAAAAACAGCAGAAGTCTCACAGAACCCAAGAGTGGACTAACAGCTACCAAAGGGAAAGGGACAAGACAGGGTGGGTGGGAAGGGTTTGATAAATGTGGGGAGAAAGAAAGGGGGCATTAGGATTAGCATGTATAATGTGTGGGTGTGGGGAGCATGGGGAGGGCTGTACAACACAGAGAAGTCCAGTAGTGATTCTACATCATCTTACTACACGCTGATGGAAAACGACTGTAACGGGGTGTGGGGGGGGACATGGTGAAGGGGTCTACAGCATCCTACTATGCTGATGGACAGCTACTGTAATGGGGATTTAGGGGGGGACGTGGTGTACTTTTTGATCATAATGTTCTTTTCGTGATTGTGGATTAATGATAACAAAAAAATTTTTTAAGTGCAATAAGGACATAGCTCTCAATTCTCAGAATAAAAGGACAGGCTCTTCAGGACTCCAATGTAAAGACACAGGGTTAAAAGAAGGGATGAAAACTCAAGACCACCTACGTGCTCCCTTACAGGAGACTAACTTGAGATCCAAGGATGAAGATGAACTACAAGTTGAGGGGGTGGAAACATAGCTCTCAACGCTACTATTCCATTTCAGATAGAACTTCTCTCACATCTAAATGCGTAAATGCACTGAAATTCCACCTCCACCTTGACAGCAGAGTGGAGCAGTTTCCCCACAAGCTAGCTGGGCTGCCACCTCAGCAAGTCCATGGGCCACTGGCCCAGAAGGACCCCGCGTGTCACCAAAAGGCAGTTCCCTTAACCAGTGACTACACACATACTCTCTGAAGATGGGCCACCAAGCAAGGCCACCGAGGTAACATCGGTGCACAGGCAAAAAGACATACTACTGGTCATGTACCTACCACGGACCCCGCAGGCCCGCCAGGGTGCTCCCTGCATGGGGCCTCGTATATTCCCTGCAGCTCATGCATCCGCCACAGCAGGAACGGCCCAGGGGCAGAGCAGCTGGAGGGCACTGGGATGCACAGTTTCAAGAGCGCAGCCCACCAACCACACTATCCACACCCACTCGTGCCACCTACGCAGGAGAAGTTCCCACCCAAGGCCACTCCTCTCAAGACCCAAACACACAGCTAACTCACAAAAACAAACACAAGGAATTGAGACTGAGAAGGACACAGAGGAATCAAAGTGCACCTAGGGACAGAACGTTGACAAAAGTGAGAAAACAGATATAGAGAGAGACAAATGATTGATACATAGATTCGACTGATATACATACATATAGATGATAGATTAATTAGATAGATACACAGATGATAGTAGATAGATGACAGACCATACATAGATAGATGACAGATAGATAGATAGAAAGATTACATAGATAGGTAAAGAGATAGATAGGTAGGTAGATAGGAAAGCATCATACTAAACTAAGCTATCTTTCACTCAAGATCATGTATGTGCTCCCTTACAGGAGACTCACTTGAGATCCCAGGACACGGACAAATTAAAATCTGCAGGGGCGGTGACAGGTACCCAAAAAAAGTGAAACTGAGAAACAAACAAACAAAGAAATGGATTCTGTTTGAGTCCCCAGAGACAGTCAGTAGAAAATAGCCCTAGCTGGCCACCATGAATTTTTTTTGTTTGGTTTCAGCAGTGCCCAGAAATAGATTCCGTTGTACAGCAAAGTCCTTCTCAATTTTTCTCACCTCAATAACAGAATTGCTGTAATAATATGTGTCTGGGCTTTTGAAATCAGTGCGTTTTATGATGTTCATGAATGTAAAAATGTAATAACCACTTAAGAGTGAAGGTTGGACACTCAAATAAACACGTCACTCCACAACACACTTTTGTACAAAACTGCTCCTGTCTAGAAATAGGTGTTCATTTTTATTTGTCCCTCCTCCTATCAGAGGTGATCACACCGATGTCCTTCATACTTGGTGATGAGAAAAGCACCAAGTGTACTTTTCTGACTACAACAGGCCCAGAGGAAGGATACTTGTGGTCTTCAGGGAAGACTTAGTCAATTATTGTGGCAAATTAGAGTCAGCAGGCGAGAAGGAGGTAAAAGAGGACAGAGGACAGAGATATGGGTTCAAGTCCCTGGACAACCATTTACTGGTTTTGTAAGCACACGCGGCAGACTCGACCAGCAATTGTCTCAGTGTACCCAGTGCTCACCATACGTCCTAGTTACTTGGCAAGATTTTTGGAAGCATAATGTAGGGAAGTGACATAGGCGATGTTGTTAACTGTTCTGTACATAAGGATAGATGGGAAGACAAAAAGATGATTGATTCATAGATACATAGATAGATGAGAGATTATAGATAGATGTTAGACACGATAGATAGATGATAGGAAGATAGAGAGATACATAGACAGAAAGATAGAAGGATAGATAGATAGATTGATTGATAGACAGACAGTTACACAGATTCAGATAGATATCGATTAACACAAAGCTATTGCTCATAACCAACAGATCAATGGTGAAAGCACATAGGGAAACTACAAACAAAAAGGAAGAATGAAGTCCAGTTTAAAAAGTGCAGTAAGCAGCCATAAGAAGAAAACAAATCCTACCATTTGCAAGGATGTGGATGTAGCTAGACAGTAGCATGCTCAGTGATATATACCAGGTGGAGAAAGACAAGTAGCCAATGATTTCACACATGTGTGGAGTATAACAACAAAGAAAAACTGGAGGAAATAAACAGCAGCAGACTCAGAGAACCAGAGAGTTCAATAAGAGTTGCCAAAGGGAAAGGGAATGGGCAGGGTGTGTGGGAAGGGAGGGATAAGGGCAGGGAGAAGAAAGGGGACATTAGGATTAACATGTATAATGCGTGGGCTCGGGGGGGCAAAGGGAGGGATGTACAAAACAGAGAAGACAAGTAGAGATTCTACAGCATTTACTACACGCTGATGGACAGCGACTGTAACGGGGTGTTTGTAGGGGGACATGGTGAAGCAGTCTACAGCATACAACAATGCTTATGGACAACGACTGTAAGAGGTTTTGGTGGGGACTTGGTGAAGGCGGGAGCCTAGTAAATATGATGTTCTTCACGTGATTGCAGATTAATGATAAAAAAAATGTTTTTAAGTGCAATATGGGCACAGCAATAAAACAGGCTTTGCGAGCTCCAAACAAAAGACACAGGGTTAAAAGAAGGGATGAAAACTCAAGATCACCTAAGTGCTCCCCTATAGGAGACTCACTTGAGATCCAAAGACACAGACAAACTACAATCCGAAGGGGTGGGGACAGCAACCCTACACAAGTGTAAATGAAAAGCAAACAAACAAACAAATGGACTTTGTTTGAGTCCCCAGAGACAGTCAATAGAAAATAGCCCTATCTAGACACCGTGAATTCTTTTTGTTTGGTTTCAGCAGTGCCCAGCCATAGATTTAGTGGTACAGCAACGTCCTTCTCCTTTTTTCTCACCTCAACAACTGAATTGCTGTAATAATATGTGCCTGGGCATTTGAAATCAGTGGATTTTATGATGTTCTTGAAAGTAAAGTAGTAATAACCACCTAAAGAGGATAGTTTGGACACTCAAACAAACACGTAACTCCACAACACTCTCTTTGCTCCCTAATGCTGCTGCCTAGAAATAGGTGTTCTTTTTATTTGTCCCTCCTCCTATCAGCGTTGATCATGCCATTGTCCCTCAAACTTGGTGGTGAGCAAAGCACCAAGTATACTTTTCTGTCTAAACAGGCCCAGAGGAAGGATAGTTGTGGTCTTCTGGAAGCACTTAGTCAACGAATGAGGCTGAATACAGTCAGCAAGCGAGAAGGAGGTAAAAGAGGACAGAGGACAGAGAGATGGGTGCAAGTCCCTGCACCACCATAAATTACTGGATTTTTAAGCACAAGAGGCTGACTCGACCTGCAAGTGTCTCAGTGAACCCAGTGCTATCCCTAAGGACTAGTTACTTTGCAATATTTTTGGAAGCATAATGTAGGGAAGTGACATAGGCGATGTTGTTAACTGTCCTGTACATAAGGATAGATGGCCAGACAAAAAGATGATTGATTCATACATAGATAGATAGATGACAGATGACAGATAGACCGACGATAGACATGATAGGTAGATAGGAACATAGATTGATAGATAGATGATAGATAGATAGATAGATAGATAGATAGATAGATAGATAGAAAGATAGATAGATAAATAGAAAGATAGAAGGATAGACAGATAGATAGATAGAAAGATACATACAGATACATATTAAATAACACAAAGCTATTGCTCATAACCAGGAGATCAATGGTGAAAGCACATAGCGAAACTACGAACTAAATGGAAGTATGAAGTCCAGTTTAAAAACTGCCATTTGCAGCCATAAGAAGAAAACAAATGCTACCATTTGCAATGACGTGGATGGTGCGAGACGGTAGCATGCTCAGTGAAATATTCCAGGCGGAGAAAGACAAGTACCAAATGATTTCACTCATGTGTGGATTAGAACAACAAAGAAACACTGAAAAAAAAACAGCAGCAGACTCACAGAACCCGAATGTGGAGTAACAGTTACCAAAGGGAAAAGGACTGAGAAAGGTGGTTGGGAAGGGAGGGATAAGGTTGGGGAGAAAGAAAAGGGAGATTAGGATAAGCACGTATAATGCGTGAGGGCTGGGTCGCATGGCGAGTGCTGTACAACACAGAGAAGACAAGTAGATATTCTACAGCATCTTACTACATGCTGAAGGACAGCGACTGTAATGGGGTGTGTGTGGGGCTACATCGTGAACGGGTCTACAGCATCCATCTCTGCTAACTGACAGCAACTGTAAGAGGTTTTTTGTAGGGACTTGGTGAATGGGGGAGTCTAGTAAACATAATGTTCGTCACGTGATTGTAGATTATTGATAACAAAAACAATTTTTTAAGTGCAATAAGGGCACAGCTCTGAATCATCAGAATAAAAGGACAGGCTTTGAATGCTCCAAACAAATGACACAGGGTTAAAAGAAGGGATGAAAACTCAAGACCACCTTCGTGCTCCCTTACAGGAGACTCTCTTGAGATCCAAGGACACAGACAATCTAAAAGCCGAAGGGGTGTGTACAGGTACCCAACACTGTGAAACTGAAAAACAAACAATCCTAGAATGGATTCTGTTTGAGTCCACAGAAACAGTCAGTAGAAAATAGCCCTATCTGGCCAACGTGAATTCTTTTTGTTTGGTTTCAGCATTGCCCAGCCATAGATTTAGTGGTACAGCAACGTCTTTCTCATTTTCTCTCAACTCAACAATTGAATTGCTGTAAAAGAATACGTCTGGACCTTTGAGATCAGTGGGTTTTATGAAGTTCATGAATGTAAAGAAGTAATATCTATATAAAGAGGGAAGTTTGGACACTGAAATAAACACGTCACTCCACAACACACTCTTTGCTCCCAACTGCTCCTGTCTAGCAACTGGTGTTCCTTTTCATTTGTCGTTCCATCCTTTCAGCGGTGATCACGCCGATGTCCCTCAAAGATGGTGGTGAGCAAAGCACCAAGTTTTCTTTCTGTGGACAACAGGCCCAGAGGAACAATACTTGTGGTCTTCACGGAGCACTTAGTCAATGAATGTGGCTAAATAGAGTCAGCCAGTGAGAAGAAGATAATAGAGGATACAGACACAGGTTCAATTCCGTGCACAACCATTTACTGGTTTTGTAGGTACACGTGGCTGACTCGACCTGCAAGTGTCTCGGTGAACCGAGTGCTCTGCCTACAGCCTAGTTACCTTGAAAGATTTTTGGAAGCATAATGTAGGGAAGTGACAAAGGCGATGTTGTTAACTGTTCTGTACATAAGGATAGATGGCCAGACAGAAAGATGATTGATTCATAGATAGATAGCTAGACAGAAGACAGATGAAAGATAGATAGATAGGTACATAGATTGATGATAGACATCATAGATAGATGATAGGAAGATAGATAGATAGATACTTAGATAGATAGATAGATAGATAGATAGATAGATAGATAGATAGATAGATAGACAGACAGATGGATAGATAGATATAGGTACATATAGATTAACCTAAAGTTATTGGTAATAACGAGGAGAGCAATGGTGAAAGCACATAGCGAAACTACAGACAAAAGAGAAGACAGAAATCTAGTTTAAAAAGTACAGTAAGCAGCCGTAAGAAGAAAAAAATCCTACCATTTGAACAACGTGGATGGAGCTAGAGGATATTATGCTCAGTGAAAAAGGCCATGCGGAGAAAGACAAGTACCAAATGATTTCACTCATGTGTTGAGTATAACAACAAAGAAAAACTGAAGGAAAAAAACAGCAGAAGTCTCACAGAACCCAAGAGTGGACTAACAGCTACCAAAGGGAAAGGGACAAGACAGGGTGGGTGGGAAGGGTTTGATAAATGTGGGGAGAAAGAAAGGGGGCATTAGGATTAGCATGTATAATGTGTGGGTGTGGGGAGCATGGGGAGGGCTGTACAACACAGAGAAGTCCAGTAGTGATTCTACATCATCTTACTACACGCTGATGGAAAACGACTGTAACGGGGTGTGGGGGGGGACATGGTGAAGGGGTCTACAGCATCCTACTATGCTGATGGACAGCTACTGTAATGGGGATTTAGGGGGGGACGTGGTGTACTTTTTGATCATAATGTTCTTTTCGTGATTGTGGATTAATGATAACAAAAAAATTTTTTAAGTGCAATAAGGACATAGCTCTCAATTCTCAGAATAAAAGGACAGGCTCTTCAGGACTCCAATGTAAAGACACAGGGTTAAAAGAAGGGATGAAAACTCAAGACCACCTACGTGCTCCCTTACAGGAGACTAACTTGAGATCCAAGGATGAAGATGAACTACAAGTTGAGGGGGTGGAAACATAGCTCTCAACGCTACTATTCCATTTCAGATAGAACTTCTCTCACATCTAAATGCGTAAATGCACTGAAATTCCACCTCCACCTTGACAGCAGAGTGGAGCAGTTTCCCCACAAGCTAGCTGGGCTGCCACCTCAGCAAGTCCATGGGCCACTGGCCCAGAAGGACCCCGCGTGTCACCAAAAGGCAGTTCCCTTAACCAGTGACTACACACATACTCTCTGAAGATGGGCCACCAAGCAAGGCCACCGAGGTAACATCGGTGCACAGGCAAAAAGACATACTACTGGGCATGTACCTACCACGGACCCCGCAGGCCCGCCAGGGTGCTCCCTGCATGGGGCCTCGTATATTCCCTGCAGCTCATGCATCCGCCACAGCAGGAACGGCCCAGGTGCAGAGCAGCTGGAGGGCACTGGGATGCACAGTTTCAAGAGCGCAGCCCACCAACCACACTATCCACACCCACTCGTGCCACCTACGCAGGAGAAGTTCCCACCCAAGGCCACTCCTCTCAAGACCCAAACACACAGCTAACTCACAAAAACAAACACAAGGAATTGAGACTGAGAAGGACACAGAGGAATCAAAGTGCACCTAGGGACAGAACGTTGACAAAATTGAGAAAACAGATATAGAGAGAGACAAATGATTGATACATAGATTCGACTGATATACATACATATAGATGATAGATTAATTAGATAGATACACAGATGATAGTAGATAGATGACAGACCATACATAGATAGATGACAGATAGATAGATAGAAAGATTACATAGATAGGTAAAGAGATAGATAGGTAGGTAGATAGGAAAGCATCATACTAAACTAAGCTATCTTTCACTCAAGATCATGTATGTGCTCCCTTACAGGAGACTCACTTGAGATCCCAGGACACGGACAAATTAAAATCTGCAGGGGCGGTGACAGGTACCCAAAAAAAGTGAAACTGAGAAACAAACAAACAAAGAAATGGATTCTGTTTGAGTCCCCAGAGACAGTCAGTAGAAAATAGCCCTAGCTGGCCACCATGAATTTTTTTTGTTTGGTTTCAGCAGTGCCCAGAAATAGATTCCGTTGTACAGCAAAGTCCTTCTCAATTTTTCTCACCTCAATAACAGAATTGCTGTAATAATATGTGTCTGGGCTTTTGAAATCAGTGCGTTTTATGATGTTCATGAATGTAAAAATGTAATAACCACTTAAGAGTGAAGGTTGGACACTCAAATAAACACGTCACTCCACAACACACTTTTGTACAAAACTGCTCCTGTCTAGAAATAGGTGTTCATTTTTATTTGTCCCTCCTCCTATCAGAGGTGATCACACCGATGTCCTTCATACTTGGTGATGAGAAAAGCACCAAGTATACTTTTCTGACTACAACAGGCCCAGAGGAAGGATACTTGTGGTCTTCAGGGAAGACTTAGTCAATTATTGTTGCAAATTAGAGTCAGCAGGGGAGAAGGAGGTAAAAGAGGACAGAGGACAGAGATATGGGTTCAAGTCCCTGGACAACCATTTACTGGTTTTGTAAGCACACACGGCAGACTCGACCTGCAATTGTCTCAGTGTACCCAGTGCTCATCATACGTCCTAGTTACTTGGCAAGATTTATGGAAGCATAATGTAGGGAAGTGACATAGGCGATGTTGTTAACTGTTCTGTACATAAGGATAGATGGGAAGACAAAAAGATGATTGATTCATAGATACATAGATAGATGAGAGATTATAGATAGATGATAGACACGATAGATAGATGATAGGAAGATAGAGAGATACATAGATAGAAAGATAGAAGGATAGAGAGATAGATAGATTGATAGATAGACAGACAGTTACACAGATTCAGATACATATCGATAAACACAAAGCTATTGCTCATAACCAACAGATCAATGGTGAAAGCACATAGGGAATCTACAAACAAAAGGGAAGAATGAAGTCCAGTTTAAAAAGTGCAGTAAGCAGCCATAAGAAGAAAACAAATCCTACCATTTGCAAGGATGTGGATGTAGCTAGACGGTAGCATGCTCAGTGATATATACCAGGTGGAGAAAGACAAGTAGCCAATGATTTCACTCATGTGTGGAGTATAACAACAAAGAAAAACTGGAGGAAATAAACAGCAGCAGACTCACAGAACCCGAGAGTTCAAAAACAGTTACCAAAGGGAAAGGGAATGGGCAGGGTGTGTGGGAAGGGAGGGATAAGGGCAGGGAGAAGAAAGGGGACATTAGGATTAACATGTATAATGCGTGTGCTCGGGGGGGCAAAGGGAGGGATGTACAACACAGAGAAGACAAGTAGAGATTCTACAGCATTTACTACACGCTGATGGACAGCGACTGTAATGGGGTGTTTGTGGGGGGAAATGGTGAAGCAGTCTACAGCATACAACAATGCTTATGGACAACGACTGTAAGAGGTTTTGGTGGGGACTTGGTGAAGGTGGGAGCCTAGTAAATATGATGTTCTTCACGTGATAGCAGATTAATGATTAAAAAAATGTTTTTAAGTGCAATATGGGCACAGCAATAAAACAGGCTTTGCGAGCTCCAAACAAAAGACACAGGGTTAAAAGAAGGGATGAAAACTCAAGATCACCTAAGTGCTCCCCTATAGGAGACTCACTTGAGATCCAAAGACACAGACAAACTACAATCCGAAGGGGTGGGGACAGCAACCCTACACAAGTGTAAATGAAAAGCAAACAAACAAACAAATGGATTTTGTTTGAGTCCCCAGAGACAGTCAATAGAAAATAGCCCTATCTAGACACCGTGAATTCTTTTTGTTTGGTTTCAGCAGTGCCCAGCCATAGATTTAGTGGTACAGCAACGTCCTTCTCATTTTTTCTCACCTCAACAACTGAATTACTGTAATAATATGTTCCTGGGCTTTTGAAATCAGTGGATTTTATGATGTTCTTGAAAGTAAAGTAGTAATAACCACCTAAAGAGGATAGTTTGGACACTCAAACAAACACGTAACTCCACAACACTCTCTTTGCTCCCAAACCCTGCTGCCTAGAAATAGGTGTTCTTTTTATTTGTCCCTCCTCCTATCAGCGGTGATCATGCCATTGTCCCTCAAACTTGGTGGTGAGCAAAGCACCAAGTATACTTTTCTGTCTAAACAGGCCCAGAGGAAGGATAGTTGTGGTCTTCTGGAAGCACTTAGTCAACGAATGAGGCTGAATACAGTCAGCAAGCGAGAAGGAGGTAAAAGAGGACAGAGGACAGAGATATGGGTGCAAGTCCCTGCACCACCATAAATTACTGGATTTGTAAGCACAAGCGGCTGACTCGACCTGGTAGCGTCTCAGTGAACCCAGTGCTCTCCCTAAGGACTAGTTACTTGGCAATATTTTTGGAAGCATAATGTAGGGAAGTGACATAGGCGATGTTGTTAACTGTCCTGTACATAAGGATAGATGGCCAGACAAAAAGATGATTGATTCATAGATAGATAGATAGATGACAGATGACAGATAGACAGACGATAGACATGATAGGTAGATAGGAAGATAGACTGATAGACAGATAGATGATAGATAGATAGATATATGGAAAGATAGATAGATAAATAGAAAGATAGAAGGATAGACAGATAGATAGATAGAAAGATATATACAGATACATATTAAATAACACAAAGCTACTGCTCATAACCAGGAGATCAATGGTGAAAGCACATAGCGAAACTACAAACTAAAAAGGAAGAATGAAATCCAGTTTAAAAACTGCCGTTTGCAGCCATAAGAAGAAAACAAATGCTACCATTTGCAATGACGTGGATGGAGCGAGACGGTAGCATGCTCAGTGAAATATTTCAGGCGGAGAAAGACAAGTACCAAATGTTTTCACTCATGTGTGGAGTATAACAACAAAGAAACATTGAAAAAAAAAACAGCAGCAGACTCACAGAACCGAATGTGGAGTAACAGTTACCAAAGAGAAAAGGACTGAGAAGGGTTTTTGGGAAGGGAGGGATAAGGGTGGGGAGAAAGAAAAGGGAGATTAGGATAAGCATGTATAATGCGTGAGGGCGGGGTCGCATGGCGAGTGCTGTACAACACAGAGAAGACAAGTAGATATTCTACAGCATCTTACTACACGCTGAAGGACAGCGACTGTAATGGGGTGTGTGGGGGGGTACATCGTGAACGGGTCTACAGCATCCATCTCTGCTAACTGACAGCAACTGTAAGAGGATTTTGGGAGGGACTTGGTGAAGGGGGAATCTAGGAAACATAATGTTCTTCACGTGATTGTAGATTAATGATAACAAAAACAATTTTTTAAGTGAAATAAGGGCACAGCTCTGAATCATCAGAATAAAAGGACAGCCTTTGAGTGCTCCTATCAAATGACACAGGGTTAAAAGAAGGGTTGAAAACTCAAGACCACCTTCATGCTCCCTTACAGGAGACTCTCTTGAGATCCAAGGACACAGACAATCTAAAAGCCGAAGGGGTGTGTACAGGTACCCAACACAGTGAAACTGAAAAACAAACAATCCTAGAATGGATTCTGTTTGAGTCCACAGAGACAGTCAGTAGAAAATAGCCCTATCTGGCCAACGTGAATTCTTTTTTTTGGTTTCTGCATTGCCCAGCCATAGATTTAGTGGTACAGCAACGTCTTTCTCACTTTCTCTCAACTCAACAATTGAATTGCTGTAAAAGTATACGTCTGGACCTTTGAGATCAGTGGGTTTTATGAAGTTCATGAATGTATAGAAGTAATAACTATATAAAGAGGGAAGTTTGGACACTGAAATAAACACGTCACTCCACAACACACTCTTTGCTCCCAAGTGCTCCTGTCTAGCAACTGGTGTTCCTTTTCATTTGTCGTTCCATCCTATCAGCGGTGATCACGCCGATGTCCCTCAAACATGGTGGTGAGCAAAGCACCAAGTTTTCTTTCTGTGGACAACAGGCCCAGAGGAACAATACTTGTGGTCTTCACGGAGCACTCAGTCAATGAATGTGGCTAAATAGAGTCAGCCAGTGAGAAGAAGATAATAGAGGATACAGACACAGGTTCAAGTCCCTGCACAACCATTTACTGGTTTTGTAGGTACACGTTTCTGACACGTCCTGCAAGTGTCTCGGTGAACCGAGTGCTCTTCCTACAGCCTAGTTACCTTGAAAGATATTTGGAAGCATAATGTAGGTAAGTGACAAAGCGATGTTGTTAACTATTCTGTACATAAGGATAGATTGGCAGACAAAAAGATGATTGATTCATATATAGATAGCTAGAGAGACGACAGATGAAAGATAGATAGATAGGTACATAGATTGATGATAGACATCATAGATAGATGATACGAAGATAGATAGATAGATAGATAGAAAGATAGACAGACAGATAAATAGATAGATATAGGTATATATTGATTAACGTAAAGTTATTGATAATAACGAGGAGAGCAATGGTGAAAGCACATAGCGAAACTGCAGACAAAAGAGAAGACAGAAATCTAGTTTTAAAAGTACAGTAAGCAGCCGTAAGAAGAAAAAAATCCTACCATTTGAACAACGTGGATGGAGCTAGATGATTTTATGCTCAGTGAAAAAGGCCATGCGGAGAAGGACAAGTACCAAATGATTTCACTCATGTGTTGAGTATAACAACAAAGAAAAACTGAAGGGAAAAAACAGCAGGAGACTCACAGAACCCAAGAGTCGACTAACAGCTACCAAAGGGAAAGGGACTAGGCAGGGTGGGTGGGAAGGGTTTGATAAATGTGCGGAGAAAGAAAGGGGGCATTAGGATTAGCATGTATAATGTGTGGGTGGGAGGAGCATGGGGAGGGCTGTACAATACAGAGAAGTCCAGTAGTGATTCTACAGCATCTTACTACACGCTGATGGAAAGCGACTGTAACGGGGTGTGGGGGGGACATGGTGAAGGGTTCTACAGCATCCAACTATGCTGATGGACAGCTACTGTAAAGGGGTTTTGGGGGGGACGTGGTGTACTTGGTGATCATAATGTTCTTTGCGTGATTGTGGATTAATGATAACAAAAAAAATTTTTTAAGTTCAATAAGGACATAGCTCTCAATTCTCAGAATAAAAGGACAGGCTCTTCAGGACTCTAATGTAAAGACACAGGGTTAAAAGAAGGGATGAAAACTCAAGACCACCTATGTGCTCCCTTACAGGAGATTAACTTGAGATCCAAGGACGAAGATGAACTACAAGTTGGGGGGTGGAAACATAGCTCTCAACGCTACTATTCCATTTCAGATAGACCTCACTCACATCTAAATGCGTAAATGCACTGAAATTCCACCTCCACCTTGACAGCAGAGGGGAGCAGTTTCCAAACAAGCTAGCTGGGCTGCCACCTCAGCAAGTCCATGGGCCACTGGCCCAGAAGAACCCTGCGTGTCACCAAAAGGCAGTTCCCTTTACCAGTGACTACACACATACTCTCTGAAGATGGGCCACCAAGCAGGGCCACCGAGGTAACACCGGTGCACAGGCAAAAAGACATACTACTGGGCATGTACCTACCATGGACGCCGCAGTCCCGCCAGGGTGCTCACTGCATGGGGCCTCGGATATTCCCTGCAGTTCATGCAGCCGCCACAGCAGGAACGGTCCAGGGGCAGAGCAGCTGGAGGGCACTGGGCTGCACAGTTTCAAGAGCGCAGCCCACCAATCACACTATCCACACCCAGCAGACTCGTGCCACCTACGCAGGAGAAGTTCCCACCCAATGCCACTCCTCTCAAGACCCAAACACACAGCTAACTCACAAATACAAACACAAGGAATTGAGACTGAGAAGGAAACAGAGGAATCAAAGTGCACCTAGGGACAGAACGTTGACAAAAGTGAGAAAACAGATATAGAGAGAGACAAATGATTGATACATAGATTCGACTGATATACATACATATAGATTATAGATTATTTAGATAGATACACAGATGATAGTAGATAGATATCAGACCATACATAGATACATGACAGATAGATAGATAGAAAGATTACATAGATAGGTAAAGAGATAGATAGGTAGGTAGAAAGGAAAGCATCATACTAAACTATCTTTAACTCAAGATCATGTATGTCCTCCCTTACAGGAGACTCACTTGAGATCCCAGGACATGGACAAATTAAAAGCTGAAGGGGCGGTGACAGGTACCCAAAAAAAGTGAAACTGAGAAACAAACAAACAAACAAATAGATTCTGTTTGAGTCCCCCGAGACAGTCAGTAGAAAATAGCCCTATCTGGCCACCATGAATTTTTTTTTGTTTGTTTTCAGCAGTGCCCAGATATAGATTCCGTTGTACAGCAAAGTCCTTCTCAATTTTTCTCACCTCAATGACAGAATTACTGTAATAATATGCGTCTGGGCTTTTGAAATCAGTGCGTTTTATGATGTTCATGTATGTAAAAAGGTAATAACCACTTAAGAGTGAAGGTTGGACACTCAAGTAAACACGTCACTCCACAACACACTCTTTGTTCAAAACTGCTCCTGTCTAGAAATAGGTGTTCATTTTTATTTGTCTCTGCTCCTATCAGAGGTGATCACGCTGATGTCCTTCATACTTGATGATGAGCAAAGCACCAAGTATACCTTTCTGACTACAACAGGCCCAGAGGAAGGATTCTTGCGGTCTTCAGGGAAGACTTAGTCAATTATTGTGGCAAATTAGAGTCAGCAGGCGAGAAGGAGGTAAAAGAGGACAGAGGACAGAGATATGGGTTCAAGTCCCTGGACAACCATTTACTGGTTTTGTAAGCACACGAGGCAGACTCGACCTGCAATTGTCTCAGTGTACTCAGTGCTCTACATACGTCCTAGTTACTTGGCAAGATTTTTGGAAGCATAATGTAGGGAAGTGACATAGGCGATGTTGTTAACTGTTCTGTACATAAGGATATATGGGAAGACAAAAAGAGGATTGATTCATAGATACATAGATAGATGAGAGATTATAGAAAGATGATAGACATGATAGATAGATGATAGGAAGATAGTTAGATAGATACATAGATAGAAAGATAGAAGGATAGATAGATAGATTGATAGACAGACAGATACACAGATTCAGATACATATCGATTAACACAAAGCTATTGCTCATAACCAACAGATCAATGGTGAAAGCACATAGCGAATCTACAAACAAAAAGGAAGAATGAAGTCCAGTTTAAAAAGTACAGTAAGAAGCCATAAGAAGAAAACAAATCCTACCATTTGCAATGACGTGGATGGAGCAAGTCGGTAGCATGCTCAGTGATATATAACAGGTGGAGAAAGACAAGTAGCAAATGATTCCACTCATGTGTGGAGTATAACAACAAAGAAAAACTGGAGGAAATAAACAGCAGCAGACTCACAGAACACGAGAGTTCAATAACAGTTACAAAAAGGGAAAGGGAATGGGCAGGGTGTGTGGGAAGGGAGGGATAAGGGCAGGGAGAAGAAAGCTGACATTAGGATTAACATGTATAATGCGTGGGCTCGGGGGGGCAAAGGGAGGGATGTACAACACAGAGAAGACAAGTAGAGATTCTACAGCATTTACTACACGCTGATGGACAGCGACTGTAATGGGATGTTTGTGGGGGGACATGGTGAAGCAGTCTACAGCATACAACAATGCTGATGGACAACGAATGTAAGAGGTTTTGGTGGGGACTTGGTGAAGGTGGGAGAATAGTAAATATGATGTTCTTCACGTGATTGCAGATTAATGATTTAAAAAAATGTCTTTAAGTGCAATATGGGCACAGCAATAAAACAGGCTTTGCGAGCTCCAAACAAAAGACACAGGGTTAAAAGAAGGGATGAAAACTCAAGAACAACTAAGTGCTCCCCTATAGGAGACTCACTTGAGATCCAAAGACACAGACAAACTACAATCCGAAGGGGTGGGCAGAGCAACCCTACACAAGTGTAACTGAAAAGCAAACAAACAAACAAATGGATTTTGTTTGAGTCCCCAGAGACTGTCAGTAAAAAATAGCCCTATCTAGACACTGTGAATTCTTTTTGTTTGGTTTCAGCAGTGCCCAGCCATAGATTTAGTGGTACAGCAAAGTCCTTCTCATTTTTTCTCACCTCAACAACTGAATTGCTGTAATAATATGTGTCTGGGCTTTTGAATCAGTGGATTTTATGATGTTCTTGAAAGTAAAGTAGTAATAACCACCTAAAGAGGATAGTTTGGACACTCAAACAAACACGTAACTCCACAACACTCTCTTTGCTCCCAAATGCTGCTGCCTAGAAATAGGCGTTCTTTTTATTTGTCCCTCCTCCTATCAGCGGTGATCATGCCATTGTCCCTCAAAGTTGGTGGTGAGCAAAGCACCAAGTATACTTTTCTTTCTAAACAGTCCCAGAGGAACGATAGTTGTGGTCTTCTGGAAGCACTTAGTCAACGAATGTGGCTGAATACAGTCAGCAAGCGAGAAGGAGGAAAAAGAGGACAGAGGACAGAGATATGGGTGCAAGTCCCTGCAACACCATAAATTACTGGATTTGTAAGCACAAGAGGCTGACTCGACCTGCAAGTGTCTCAGTGACCCCAGTGCTCTCCCTAAGGACTAGTTACTTGGCAATATTTTTGAAAGCATAATGTAGGGAAGTGACATAGGCGATGTTGTTAACTGTCCTGTACATAAGGATAGAGGGCAGACAAAAAGATGACTGATTTATAGATAGATAGATAGATGACAGATAATAGATAGACAGATGATAGACAAGATAGGTAGATAGGAAGATAGATTGATAGACAGATTGATGATAGACAGAGAGATAGATAGAAAGAAAGATAGATAGATAGATTTATAGAAAGATAGATAGATAAAAAGAAAGTTAGAAGGATAGACAGATAGATAGATAGACAGATAGATAGATAGAAAGATACATACAGATACATATTAAATAACACAAAGCTACTGCTCATAACCAGGAGATCAATGGTGAAAGCACATAGCGAAACTACAAACTAAAAGGAAGAATGAAGTCCAGTTTAAAAACTGCCGTTTGCAGCCATAAGAAGAAAACAAATGCTACCATTTGCAATGACGTGGATGGAGCGAGACCGTAGCATGCACAGTGAAATATTCCAGGCGGAGAAAGACAAGTACCAAATGATTTCACTCATGTGTGGAGTATAACAACAAAGAAACACTGAGAAAAAAAAAACCGCAGCAGACTCACAGAACCCGAATGTGGAGTAACAGTAACCAAAGGGAAAAGGACTGAGAAGGGTGGTTGGGAAGGGAGGGATAAGGGTGGGGAGAAAGAAAAGGGAGATTAGGATAAGCATGTATAATGCGTGAGGGCGGGGTCGCATGGCGAGTGCTGTACAACACAGAGAAGACAAGTAGATATTCTACAGCATCTTACTACACGCTGAAGAACAGCGACTGTAATGGGGTGTGTGTGGGGGAACATCGTGAATGGGTCTACAGCATCCATCTCTGCTAACTGATAGCAAATGTAAGAGGTTTTTGGGAGGGACTTGGTGAAGGGGGGAGTCTAGGAAACATAATGTTCTTCACGTGATTGTAGATTAATGATAACAAAAACAACTTTTTAAGTGCAATAAGGGCACAGCTCTGAATCATCAGAATAAAAGGACAGGCTTTGAGTGCTCCAAACAAATGACACAGGGTTAAAAGAAGGGATGAAAACTCAAGACCACCTTCGTGCTCCCTTACAGGAGACTCTCTTGAGATCCAGGACACAGACAATATAAAAGCCGAAGGGGTGTGTACAGGTACCCAACACAGTGAAACTGAAAAACAAACAATCCTAGAATGGATTCTGTTTGAGTCCACAGAAACAGTCAGTAGAAAATAGCCCTATCTGGCCAACGTGAATTCTTTTTGTTGGGTTTCAGCATTGCCCAGCCACAGATTTAGTGGTACAGCAACGTCTTTCTCATTTTCTATCAACTCAACAATTGAATTGCTGTAAAAGTATAAGTCTGGACCTTTGAGATCAGTGGGTTTTATGGAGTTCATGAATGTAAAGAAGTAATAACTATATAAAGAGGGAAGTTTGGACACTGAAATAAACACGTCACTCCACAACACACTCTTTGCTCCCAAGTGCTCCTGTCTAGCAACTGGTGTTCCTTTTCATTTGTCGTTCCATCCTATCAGCGGTGATCACGCCGATGTCCCTCAAACATGGTGGTGAGCAAAGCACCAAGTTTTCTTTCTGTGGACAACAATCCCAGAGGAACAATACTTGTGGTCTTCACGGAGCACTTAGTCAATGAATGTGGCTAAATAGAGTCAGCCAGTGAGAAGAAGATAATAGAGGATACAGACACAGGTTCAAGTCCCTGCACAACCATTTACTGGTTTTGTAGGTACACGTGGCTGACTCGACCTGCAAGTGTCTCGGTGAACCGGGTGCTCTTCCTACAGCCTAGTTACCTTGAAAGATATTTGGAAGCATGATGTAGGGAAGTGACAAAGGCGATGTTGTTAACTGTTCTGTACGTAAGGATAGATTGGCAGACAAAAAGATGATTGATTCATAGATAAATAGCTAGACAGACGACAGATGAAAGATAGATAGATAGGTACATAGATTGATGATAGACATCTTAGATAGATGATAGGAAGATAGATAGATAGATAGACAGATAAATAGATAGATATAGGTACATATTGATTAACGTAAAGTTATTGCTAATAACGAGGATAGCAATGGTGAAAGCACATAGCGAAACTACAGACAAAAGAGAAGACAGAAACCTAGTTTAAAAAGTACAGTAAGCAGCCGTAAGAAGAAAAAAATCCTACCTTTTAAAAAACGTGAATGGAGCTAGAGGGTATTATGCTCAGTGAAAAAGGCCATGCGCAGAAAGACAAGTTCCAAATGAATTCACTCATGTGTTGAGTATAACAACAAAGAAAAACTGAAGGAAAAAAACAGCAGCAGACTCACAGAACCCAAGAGTGGACTAACAGTTACCAAATGGAAAGGGACTAGGCAGGGTGGGTGGGAAGGGATTGATAAATGTGTGGAGAAAGAAAGGGGGCATTAGGATTAGCATGTATAATGTGTGGGTGGGGGGAGCATGGGGAGGGCTGTACAACACAGAGAAGACCAGTAGTGATTCTACAGCATCTTACTACACGCTGATGGAAAGCGACTGTAACGGGGTGTGGGGGGGACATGGTTAAGGGTTCTACAGCATCCAACTATGCTAATGGACAGCTACTGTAATGGGGTTTTTGGGGGGGACGTGGTGTACTTGGTGAACATAATGTTCTTTGCGTGATTGTGGATTAATGATAAAAAAAAATTTTTAATGTGAAATAAGGACATAGCTCTCAATTCTCAAAATAAAAGTACAGGCTCTTCAGGACTCCAATGAAAAGACACAGGGTTAAAAGAAGGGATGAAAACTCAAGACCACCAACGTGCTCCCTTACTGGAGACTCACTTGAGATCCAAGGACACAGATAATCTACAAGATGAAGGGGCGGGGACAGATTACCTATACAAGTGAAAATAAGAAACTAACAAACAAATGAATTCTGTTTGAGTCCCCAGAGAGAGTCAGTTAAAATAGCCCTATCTAGCCACCGTGAATTCTTTTTGTTTGATTTCAGCAGTGCTCAGGCATAGATTTAGTGGTGCAGCAAGTTCCTTCTCATTTCCTCTCACCTCAACAAATGAATTGCTGTAACAATATGCGTCTGGACTTTTAAAATCATTGCTTTTTATAATGTTCACGAATGTAAAGAAGTAATAACCACCTAAGGAGGGAATTTTGGACCCTCAAATAAACACTTCACTCCACAACACACTCTTTGTTCCAAACTGCTCCTGTCCAGAAATAGGTGTTCCTTTATATTTGTCCCTGCACCTATCAGCAGTGATCACACCGATGTCCCTCAAACATGGTGGTGTGCAAAGAACCGAGTACACTTTTCTTTCGACAACCGGACCAGACGAAGGATACTTGTGGTCTTCAGGGATCACTTACTCACTGAATGTGGCTAAACAAAGTCACCAAGCGAGCAGGAAGTATAAGAGGACAGAGGAGAGAGATACAGGTCAAGTCCTTTCACCTCCAATTACTGGTTTTGTAAGCACACGCGGCTGACACTACATGAAAGTGTATCGGTGAACACAGTGCTCTCCTTATGGCTTAGTTACCTTGCAAGATTTCTGGAAGCATAATGTAGGGAAGAGACATAGGCTATGTTCTTAACTCTTCTGTACAGAAGGATAGATGGGCAGACAAAAAGATGATTGATTCATAGATAGATAGGTACACAGATGACAGATGAAAGATAGATAGATAGGTACATAGATTGATGATAGACATCATAGATAGATGATAGGAAGATAGATAGATAGATAGATAGATAGATAGATAGATAGATAGATAGACACACAGACAGATGGATAGATATAGGTACATATTGATTAACGTAAAGTTATTGCTAATAACGAGGAGAGCAATGGTGAAAGCACATAGCGAAACTACAGACAAAAGGGAAGACAGAAATCTAGTTTAAAAAGTACAGTTAGCAGCCGTAAGAAGAAAAAAATCCTACCATTTGAACAACGTGGATGGAGCTAGAAGATATTATGCTCAGTAAAAAAGGCCATGCGCAGAAAGACAAGTACCAAATGATTTCACTCATGTGTTGAGTATAACAACAAAGAAAAACTGAAGGAAAAAAACAGGAGCAGACTCACAGAACCCAAGAGTGGACTAACAGTTACCAAAGGGAAAGGGACTAGGCAGGATGGCTGGGAAGGGTTTGATAAATGTGGGGAGAAAGAAAGGGGGCATTAGTATTAGCATGTATAATGTGTGGGTGGGGGAAGCATGGGGAGGGCTGTACAACACAGAGAAGACCAGTAGTGATTCTACAGCATCTTACTACACGCTGATGGAAAGCGACTGTAACGGTGTGTGTGGGGGACATGGTGAAGGGGTCTACAGCATTCAACTATGCTGATGGACAGCTACTGTAAAGGGGATTTTGTGGGGGACGTGGTGTACTTGGTGATCATAATGTTCTTTGCGTGATTGTGGAATAATGATAAAAAAAAAATTTTTAAAGTGCAATAAGGCCATAGCTCTCAATTCTCAGAATAAAAGGACAGGCTCTTCAGGATTCCAATGAAAAGACACAGGGTTAAAAGAATGGGTGAAAACTCAAGACCACCTACGTGCTCCCTTACAGGAGACTAACGAGAGATCCAAGGACGAAGATGAACTAAAAGTTGAGGGGGTGGAAACATAGCTCTCAACGCTACTATTCCATTTCAGATAGACCTCACTCACATCTAAATGCGTAAATGCACTGAAATTCCACCTCCACCTTGACAGCAGATGGGAGCAGTTTCCCCACAAGATAGCTGGGCTGCCCCCTCGGCAACTCCATGGGCCACTGGCCCAGAAGAACCCCGTGTGTCACCAAAAGGCAGTTCACTAAACCAGTGACTACACACATACTCCCTGAAGATGGGCCACCAAGCAGGGCCACCGAGGTAACATCGGTGCACAGGCAAAAAGTCATACTACAGGGCATGTACCTACCACGGAACCCTCAGGCCCGCCAGCGTGCTCCCTGCATGGGGCCTCGGATATTCCCTGCATCTCATGCAACCGCCACAGCAGGAACGGCCCAGGAGCAGAGCAGCTGGAGGGCACTGGGCTGCACAGTTTCAAGAGCGCTGCCGACCAGCCACACTATCCACACCCAGCAGACTCGTGCCACCTACGCAGGACAAGTTCCCACCCAAGGCCACTCCTCTGAAGACCCAAACACACAGCTAACTCACGAAAACAAACACAAGGAATTGAGACTGAGAAAGACACAGAGGAATCAAAGTGCACCTAGGGACAGAACGTTGACAAAAGTGAGAAAACAGATATATAGACAGACAAATGATTGATACATAGATTCGACTGATATACATACATATAGATGATAGATTAATTAGATAGATACACAGATGATAGTAGATAGATGACAGACCATACATAGATAGATGACAGATAGATAGAAAGATTACATAGATAGGTAAAGAGATAGATAGGTAGGTAGAAAGGAAAGCATCATACTAAACTAAGCTATCTTTCACTCAAGATCATGTATGTGTTCCCTTACAGGAGACTCACTTGAGATCCCAGGACACGAACAAATTAAAAGCTGAAGGGGCGGTGACAGGTACCCAAAAAAAGTGAAACTGAGAAACAAACAAACAAACAAATGGATTCTGTTTGAGTACCCAGAGACAGTCAGTAGAAAATAGCCCTATCTGGCCACCATGAATTTTTTTTTGTTTGGTTTCAGCAGTGCCCAAAAATAGATTCTGTTGTACAGCAAAGTCCTTCTAAATTTTTCTCACCTCAATAACAGAATTGCTGTAATAATATGCTTCTGGGCTTTTGAAATCAGTGCGTTTTTTGATGTTCATGAATGTAAAAATGTAATAACCACTTAAGAGTGAAGGTTGGACACTCAAGTAAACACGTCACACCACAACACACTCTTTGTTCAAAACTGCTCCTGTCTAGAAATAGGTGTTCATTTTTATTTGTCCCTCCTCCTATCAGAGTTGATCACGCCGATGTCCATCATACTTGGTGATGAGCAAAGCACCAAGTATACTTTTCTGACTATAACAGGCCCAGAGGATGGATATTTGTGGTCTTCAGGGAAGACTTAGTCAATTATTGTGGCAAATTAGAGTCAGCAGGCGAGAAGGAGGTAAAAGAGGACAGAGGACAGAGATATGGGTTCAAGTCCCTGGACAACCATTTACTGGTTTTGTAAGCACATGCGGCAGACTCGACCTGCAATTGTCTCAGTGTACCCAGTGCTCTCCATACGTCCTAGTTACTTGGCAAGATTTTTGGAAGCATAATATAGGGAAGTGACATAGGCGATGTTGTTAACGGTTCTATACATAAGGATAGATGGGAAGACAAAAAGATGATTGATTCATAGATACATAGATAGATGAGAGATTATAAATAGATGACAGACATGATATATAGATGATAGGAAGATAGATAGATAGATACATAGATAGAAAGATAGAAGGATAGATAGATAGATTGATTGATAGATAGACAGACAGTTACACAGATTCAGATACATATCGATTAACACAAAGCTATTGCTCATAACCAACAGATCAATGGTGAAAACACATAGCGAATCTACAAACAAACAGGAAGAATGAAGTCCAGTTTAAAAAGTGCAGTAAGCAGCCATAAGAAGAAAACAAATCCTATCATTGGCAATAACTTGGATGGAGCTAGAGGGTATTATGCTCAGTCAAATAGGCCAGTCGGAGAAATACATGTACCAAATGATTTAACTCATGTGTGGAGTACGATAACAAAGAAAAACTGAAGGAAGAAACAGCAGCATATACACAGTACCCGAGAGTGGACTAAGAGTTAACAAAGAGAAAGGGACTGGGTAGTGTTTGTGGGAAGGGATTGATAAGGTCGTGGAAAAAGAATGGGGGCATTAGGATTGGCATGAATAATGTGTAGGGTGAAGGGTCATTGGGAGGGCTATACAACACAGAGAAACAAGTAGTGATTCTAGAGCATCTTACGACACGCTGACGGACAGCGACTGAAACTGGGATTTGGCGAGGACTTCGTGAAGGGGTTAGACTAGTAAACATATTGTTCTGCATGTGATTGTATATTAATGAGAACAAAAAAAATTTCAAAGTGCAGTATGAGCAAAGCTATCAAATATCAGAATAAAAGTACAGGCTTTCACTGCTCCAATCAAAAGACACAGGGTTAGAAGAACTGACGAAAACTCAAGATCACCTAAGTGCTCCCTTACTGGAGACTCACTTGTGATCCAAGGACACAGACAAACTACAAGCTGAAGGGGCGGGGACAGGTACCCTATACAATGAATCTTTGAAACAAAGAAACAAATGGATTCTGTTTGAGACCCCAGAGACAGTCACTAGAAAATAGTCCTACCTAGCCACCGTGAATTCCTTTTGTTTGGTATCAGCAGTGCCCAGGTATAGATTTAGTGCTACTGCAATGTCCTTCTCATTTTTCTCACATCAACAAATGAATTGCTGTAATAATATGCGTCTGGGCTTTTGAAATCACTGGGTTTTATGATATCCACGATTGTAAAGAAGTAATAACCACATAAAGAGGGAAGTTTGGACACTCAAACAAACACGTCTCTCCACAACACGCACTTTGCTCCCAAATGCTCCTGTCTAGAAATAGGTGTTCCTTTTTATTTGTCCCTCCTCTTATCAGTGGTGAACATGCCAATGTCCCTCAAACATGGTGGTGAGTAAAGCACCAAGTATACTTTTCTGTCTACAACAGGCCCAGAGGAAGTATAATTGGGGTCTTCATTGAGGACTTAGTCAATGAATGTGGCTAAGTACAGTTAGCAAGCGAGAAGGAGGTTTAAGAGGACAGAGGACAGAGATACGGGTTCAAGACCCTGCACCACCATTTACTGGTTTTGTAAGCACACGCAGCTGATTCGATCTGCAATTGTCTCAGTGAGCCCAGTGCTCTCCCTACGGCCTAGTGACCTTGCAATGTTTTTGAAAGCATAATGTAGGGAAGAGACATAGGTGATGTAGTTAACTGTTCTCTTCATAAGGATAGATGGACAGACAGAAAGAAGATTGTTTCGTAGATAGACAGATAGATAGATGACAGGTGATAGATAGATGATACACATGATAGATAGAAGACAGGAAGCTAGATAGATGGATAGATAAATAGAGAGGATAGAGAGATAGAAAGAAGGATATATAGAAAGATAGATAGATATACAGACGGACAGAGCGATAGATAGATACAGGTCCATATCGATTGACACAAAGCTGTTGCTCATAACCAGGAGATGAATGGTGAAATCACATAGCTAAACTACAAACAAAAAGGAAGAATGAAATCCAGTTTACAAAGTGCAGTAAGCAGCCATAAGAAGAAAACAAATCCTACCATTTGCAATGACGTGGATGGAGCTAGACAGTAGAATGTTCAGAAAAATAGGTCAGGCGGAGAAAGACAATATCAAATGATATCACTCATGTGTGGAGTATAACAACAAAGAGAAAATGAAGGAAAAAAACTGCAGGATACTCACAGAACCCGAGAGATGACTAAAAGTTGCCAAAGGGAAAAGGACTGGGCATGGTTGTTCTGAAGGGAGGGATAAGTGTGGGGAGAAAGAATGGCTTCATTAGGATTACCATGTATAGTGCGTGGGGTCACGCGGGACATGGGGAGTGCTGTACAACACAGAGAAGACTAGTAGAGGTTATATAGCATCTTACTACTCCATGATTGACAGGGACTGTATCGGTGTCTTTTAAGGGGTACATGCTGAAGGGGTTTAAAGCATCCAACTATGCTGATGGACAGCGACGTTAAGAGGTTTTTGCTGGTTTACTTGATTAAGGGGGAGCTTAGTAAACATAATGTTCTTCACGTGATTGTAGATTAATGATAACAAAAAAAATTTTTTAAGTGCAATAAGGGCACAGCTCTGAATCATCAGAATAAAAGGTCAGGCTCTGAGTGCTGCAAACAAAAGACACAGGGTTAAAAGAACGGATGAAAACTCAAGAAACCTACGTGCTTCCTTACAGGACACTCACTTGAGATCCTAGGACAGAGACAAACTACAAGCTGAAGGTGTGGGGACAAGTACCCTACACGAGTGAAACTGAAAAACAAACAATAAAACAAATGGAATCTGTTTGAGCCCCAGAGACAGTCAGTAGAAAATAGCCCTATCTGGCAAACGTGAATTCTTTTTGTTTGGTTTCAGCATTGCCCAGCCATAGATTTCGTGGTGGAGCAACGTCCTTCTCATTTTCTCTCACCTCAACAACTGAGTTGCTGTAATAATAAGAATCTGGGCCTTTGAAATCTGTGTGTTTTATGATCTTCACGAATGTGAAGTAATAACCACCTAAGACGGAAGTTTGGACACTCAAATAAACATGTCACTCCACAATACACGCTTAGCTCCCAACTGCTCCTGTCTAGAAATTGCTGTTCCTTTTTATTTGACCCTCCATCCTATCAGTGGTGTTCACATAGATGTCCTTCAAACATGGTGGTGAGCAAAGCAACAAGTTTACTTTTCCGTCGACCACAGGCAAAGATTAAGGTACTTGTGGTCTTCAGGGAGCACTTAGTGAATGAATGTGGCTAAATACACACAGGAAGTGAGAAGGAGATGAAAGAGGACAGAGGATAGAGACACGGGTTCAAGTCCCTGCACAACCATTTCCTGGTTTTGTAGGTACACTCGGCCGACACAACCTGCAAGTGTCTCAGTGAACCCAGTGCTCTCCCTACAGCCTAGTTACCTTGCAGGAATTTTGGAAGCATAATGTAGGAAAGTGACATAGGATATGTGGTTAACTGTTCTGTACACAAGTACAGATGGGCAGACAGAAAGATGATTACTTGATTGATTGATTGATTGATAGACAGACAGATAAATAGATATAGGTTCATATCGATTAACACAAAGCTATTGCTCATAACCATGAGAGCAATGGTTGAAGCACATAGCGAAACTACAAACAAAAAGGAAGAATTAAATCCAGTTTAAAAAGTGCAGTAAGCAGCCATAAGAAGAAAACAATCCTATCATTTGCAATAACGTGGATGAAGCTATAGTGTATTATGCTCAGTCAAATAGGCCAGGCGGAGAAATACATGTACCAAATGATTTCACTCATGTGTGGAGTACGATAACAAAGAAAAACTGAAGGAAAAAACAGTAGCAGACTCACAGAACACGAGAGTGGACTATCAGTTACCAAAGAGAAAAGGACTGGGTAGGGTTTGTGGGAAGGGAGTAATAAGGGTGGGGAAAAAGAATGGGGGCATTAGGATTAGCATGTATAATGTGTAGGGTGGTGGGTCATGGGTAGGGTTGTATAACACAGAGAAGACAAGTATTGATTCTACAGCATCTTAGTACATGCTGACAGACAGCGACTGTAACTGGGATTTGAGGTGGACTTGGTGAAGGGGTTAGACTAGTAAACATAATATTCTGCATGTGATTGAATATTAATGAGTACAAAGAAAATTTCCAAGTGCAGTAAGAGAACAGCTCTCAAATATCAGAATAAAACTACAGGCTTTCAGTGCTCCAATCAAAAGACACAGGTTTAGAAAAACTGATGAAAACTCAAGAAAACCTACTTGCTCCCTTACTGGAGACTCACTTGAGTTCCAAAGGCACAGACAAAATACAAGCTGAATGGGCGGGGACAGGTATCCTCTACAAGTGAATCTGATAAACAAAGAAACAAATGGATTCTGTTTGAGTCCCCAGAGACAGTCACTAGAAAATAGTCCTATCTAGCCACCGTGAATTCTTTTTGTTTGGTTTCAGCAGTGCCCAGGTATAGAATTAGTTGTACTGAAGAGTCCTTATCATTTTTTCTCACCTCAACAAATGAATTGCTGTAATAATATGCGTCTGGGCTTTTGAAATCAGTGGGTTTTATGATGTTCACGACTGTAAGGATATAATAACCACATAAAGAGGGAAGTTTGGACACTCAAACAAACACGTCTCTCCACAACACACACTTTGCTACCAAATGATCCTGTATAGAAATAGGTGTTCCTTTTTATTTGTCCCTCTTCCTTTCAGCGGTGATCACGCCGATGTCCCTCAAACATGGTGGTGAGTAAAAAACCAAGTATACTCTTTTGTCTACAACAGGCCCAGAGGAAGGATACTTGTGGTCTTCAGTGAGCACTTAGTCAATGAATGTGGCTAAATACAGTTAGCAAGCGAGAAGGAGGTATAAGAGGACAGAGGACAGAGATACGGTTTCAAGTCCCTGCAACACAATTTACTGGTTTTGTAAGCACATGAGGCTGAATCGACCTGCAGTTTATTCTTGAACCCAGTGCTCTCCTTACGGCCTAGTTACCTTGCAAGTTTTTGGGAGCATAATGTAGGGAAGTGACATAGGCTATGTTGTTAACTGTTCTGTACATAACGATAGATTTGCATACAAACAGATGATTGATTCATAGATAGATAGGTAGACAGATGACAGATGAAAGATAGATAGATAGGAACATAGATTGATAGATGAAAGACATCATAGATAGATGATAGGAAGGTAGATAGATAGATATATATATATAGATAGATAGATAGACAGATAGATAGATACATAGATACATAGATAGAGAGAGACAGACCGTTATATAGATAGTTACACATACATATCAACTGACACAAAGCTATTGCTCATAACCAGGAGATGAATGGTGAATTCACATAGCTAAACTACAAACAAAAAGGAAGAATCAAATCCATTTAAAAAGTGCAGCAAGCAGCCTTAAGAAGAAAACAAATACTACCATTTTCAATGACGAGGATGGAGCTAGACGGCAGTATGTTTAGAGAAATAAGCCAGGCGGAGAAAGACAAGTACCAAGTGATTTCACTCATGTGTGGAGTATAACAACAAAGAAAAACTGAAAAAAAAAATACAACAGCACACTCACAGAAACCGACAGTTGACTAAAAGTTGCCAAAGGGAAAAGAACTGGGCAGGGTGGGTCTGAAGGGAGGGCTAAGTGTGGGGAGAAAGAATTGGGGCATTAGGCTTAGCATGTATATTGCGTGGGGTCGGAGAGGCACGGGGAGTGCTGTAAAACACAGAGAAGACTGGCAGAGATTATATAGCATCTACTGCTCGCTGATGGACAGCGACTGTAACGGTGTCTGTGGGGGGGTACTTGGTGAAGGGGTCTACAGCATCCAACTACGCTGATGGACAGCGACTGTAAGAGGTTTTGTGGGGGACTTGCTGAAGGGGAGCATAGAAAACATGTTTTTCACGTAACTGTAGATTAGTAATAAGAAAAAAATTTTTTTTTGCTATAAGGGCACAGCTCTGAATCCTCAGAATAAAGGTCATACTCTGAGTGCTGGAAAAAAAAGACACAGTGTTAAATGAAGGGATGAAAAGTCAAGACACCTATGTGCTTACATACAGGAGACTCACTTGAGATCCAAGGACACAGACAAACTACAAGCCGAAGGTGTGTGGACAAGTACCCTACACGAGTGAAACTGAAAAACAAACAATTAAACAAATTAACTCTGTTTGAGTCCCCATTGACAGTCAGCAGAAAATAGCCCTATCAGGCCACCGTGAATTCTTTTTGTTTGGTTTCAGCAGTTCCCAGCTATAGATTTAGTGGTGCAGCAACATACTTCTCATTTTCTCTCACCTCAACAACTGAGTTGCTGTAATAATTAGCACCTGGGCCTTTGAAATCAGTGGGTTTTATGATGTTCACGAATGTGAATATCTTATAGCCATCTAAAGAGGGAAGTTTGGACACTCAAATAAACATGTCACTCCACAATACACTCTTAGCTCCAAACTGCTCCTGTCTAGAAATTGGTGTTCCTTTTTATTTGACCCTCCGCCCTATCAGCAGAGATCATGCCGATGTCCTTCAAACATGGTGGTGAGCAAAGCAACAAGTTTTCTTTTCTGTTGACAACAGGCCCAGAGGAAGGATACTTGTGGTCTTCAGGGATCACTTAGTCAATGAATGTGGCTAAATACAGACAGCAAGTGAGAATTAGATGAAAGAGGACAGAGGATAGAGACACGCGTTCAAGTCCCTGCACAACCATTTCCTGGTTTTGTAGGTACACGTGGCCGACTCGACCTGCAAGTGTCTCTGTGAACCCAGTGCTCTCCCTACAGCCTAGACACCTTGCAGGATTTTTGGAAGCATAATGTAGGAAAGTGACATAGACAATGTGGTTAACTGTTCTGTACACAAGGACAGATTGGCAGACAAAATGATGATTGACTGATTGATAGATAGACAGATATATAGGTACGTAGACAGACAGATAGATAGATATATGTACATATCGATTAACACAAAGCTACTGCTCATAACCAAGAGAGCAATGGTGAAAGCACACAGCGAAACTACAAAGAAAAAAGAAGAATGAAATCCAGTTTAAAAAGTGCTGTAAGCAATCATAAGAAGAAAACAAATCCTATCATTTGCTATAAAGTGGATGGAGCTAGATTGTATTATGCTCAGTCAAATAGGCCAGGCGGAGAAATGCATGTACCAAATGATTTCCCTCATGTGTGGAGTATTATAACAAAGAAAAACTGAAGGAAAAAACAGCATCAGACTCAAAGAACCCGAGAGTGGACTAACAGTTAGCAAAGGGAAAGGGACTTGACAGGGTGGGTGGGAAGGATTTAATTAGGGCGTCGAGAAATAAAGGGGACATTAGAATTAGCATGTATAATGTGTGAGGTGTGGGGAGCATGGGGATGGCTGTAGAACATAGAGAAGACAGGTAGTGATTCTAGAGCATCTCACTACTCACTGACGGACAGCAACTGTAACGGGGTGTGTGTGTGCTGAAATGGTGAAGGGGTCTACAGCATCCAACTACTCTGATGGAGAGCAACTGTAACAGGGATTTTGGGGGGGACTTGGTTTACTTGCGAATCATAATGTTCTTCGAGTGATTGTAGATTAATGATAAGAAAAAAAGTTCTTAACTGCAATAAGGGCACAGCTGTAAATTGTCAGAATAAATGGACAGGCTCTGAGTGCTCCAATCAAAAGACACAGGGATAAAAGAAGGGATGAAAACTCAAGACCACCTACGTGCTCCCTTACAGGAGACTCACTTCAGATCCAAGGACTAAGACAAACTATAAGTTGAGGGGGTGGGGACAGGTTCCCAAGACAAGTGAAACAGGAAAAAAAAAAAGAAAAAAGATATGCTGATGTAATTAAACATGGCGGATCGCGTGAGAGGGGTGTGGAAACCTCCTCCAAAACCGAAAGCACATACATACGTACTGTATTTAAGTAGAACAACTACACCAATTCCTGGAAGAGCAGCAGGGAAGAACGCTGCTGTGGCAGGCTGGCAACTCAAGGAGAAGTGTGATGCATAGCCCTAGAGATGGGCTCTAGGAGCACAAACCTACCGTGCACGTGCTGCCTTCTGGAGTATCGGTGGGGTTGGAAAGCAAAGACAGGTGGAAGACTTCGAGAGACTTGAGATTCCAGCCTCTTGTGGGACAACTCAGGTATCCACATCCGGCCGCTGTGGGAAAAAGAAAGCAGACAGCCTGAGAGACTTCCTAACAGCGAGAGAACTGCTAAAGGGGCAAGGCCCTCACGGGGCATGTCGCTCAGGAGAAAGGACTGGTGTGCCAAACTGCCCAGGTGCACTCTGCCCGGCAGGCGTTAGTGCTTTCAGGAGCTCCGGCGATTCATTACCCTGGCTTGCCTCGCAGCTCCGAGGTCCCTTACTGTACTGTAACTAGTACACGGCCTGCTTTCCTGCCGGCGCTGGCCTGTAAAACGGCCGACCGCACCTACATCAGCTTCTCCCTGCATGCTCCACAAACTAGCCCTGGCAGTGGAGACAGGCATTGCGTCCGGGAAACAGGAAAGACCTCTTTTGTCCCAGCGGGGGTGGGCACCGACACCGCTGCCCTGGGACCTCTTCCATCCCCCCAAGAGCTGAGCATCTCCAGACATTAAAGCTTCTGGGAGCTAGAGGGCGCCACCTACAAATATGAACCTTCAAAGGAACCTGGTAACAGGACTCAAATCAATCTTCCTGAGAAAGAGATCTCAAAATAAACATCAGGAGCATGCTCAGGGTGCTACAGAAAATAAAATTGTCACTGCCTCTCGAGCGCAATTCTCTCTCTCTCTCTCACTCCTTGGAGTGCTGCTGAGGCCCTGTTCTGAGAGGTGTGCTGCAACAGCCCAGCAGGAATTGCACAGCTTTCTGGTAAACCATGGCCGGTGCCAGGACAGTCGCACACAGGCTCTGACTGAACTGCAAACGGGGGACGCCGCACGTCTAACTCTGCAGGAAAGACAACAGTGCCGCATGCTAGCCTTCACATCAATGGCTAGAGGCTACGAGGCTGCACCGATACGAGGTGACGTCAACACAACGGGCTTCATCTAATTGGCAATCTTTTTTCCCTATGACCCTTGAAAGCAGCACATGGAAAGATGCATCCTACCAGTCTCCACAAAACTTCACCTCTCAGTTTTATGCAAGATGTTCCTGCATCACAGCTTCTCCTCTTTGTTCCTGTTTTCTTGGCTGGTTGGTGACCTGGAAAAAAAATAGTCAGATTTGGAATGAAGTGGTAGGGGGTTTAGAAAGATTCTGTTTGACCAACATAAGTAGAACCAAAAGACATCCTTCAGTATGGGAGAATATATTCACTGATGACATACTTGATAAGGTGTTGTCATCCAAAACATGTATCAAGAGCTCACGAACCTCAACACACAAAAAGCAAATGAATACAATTACAAAATGGGCAGTGGATCTTAACAGACACTTCTCCGCAGAAGCAATTTCAGGTGGCCGTCAGGCACATGAAGAGACCCTCCACATCGATAACCATCAGAGAAAAGCACATTAAAACCACAATGGGGTATCACCTCACACCAGTTAGGATGGCCACCACCCGAAAGACAGACAATAACAGATGTCGGTAAGGGTGTGGAGAAAGGGGAACCCTCCTACACTACTGGTGGGAATGTCAGTCAACTCAACCATTATGGAAAGCAGTATGGAAGTTCCCCAAAAATCCAAAAAACAGAAATACCATTTGTCCCAGGAATTCCTCTCCTAGGAATTTACCCTAAGAGTGCAGGAGCCCAGTTTGAAAGGGACAGGTGAACCCCTATGTTGATCGCAGCACTATTTACAATACCCAAGAAATGGAAGCAACCTAAGTGTCCATCAGGAGATGAATGGATAAAGAAGAGGTGGTACATACACGCTATGGAATATCAGTAAGCCATAAGAAGAAAGCAAATCCAACCACCATTTGCAACAACAAGGAAGGAGCTAGAGAGTGTTATGCTCAGTGAAATAAGCCATGTGGGGAAAGACAAGTATCCTAGGATTTCACTCCTCTGTGAGGTATGAGAACAAAGCAAAAACGGGAAGGAACAAAACAGGAGCAGACTCACAAAACCCAAGAATAGACTTGCAGTTTCCAAAGGGAAAGGTACCAGGGAGGATGGGTGGGAAGATAGGGATATTGGGGTAAACGGGGCATTATGATCTGCACATATAATGTATGGGTGGGTGCCCACGGGAATTGCAGTAAAACACACACAAGCCACATAGTGATTCTATAGCATCTTACAACATTGATGGACAGCTACTATAATGGTTTGCGGACTTGATAATGGAGGGGAGGGGGGTAGATGATGAGTCTAGTAACCATAATGTTGCTCATGTAATTGAACATTACTGACACCAAAAAAAAAAATGAGATTCTGTTTGAGTACCCAGATAGACAGTAGGAAATAGCCCTTCCCGCCACAATGGATGCTTTCTCTTAGGTATTGGCAGTGCCCAGTCATAGATTCAGTGGTATAGCAAGGCCCTTCTCATTTTCTCTCACCTCAACAACTGTCTTGCTGTAATAATATGCATCTGGGCTTTTGAAATCAGTGGATTTTCTGATGTTTACGAATGTAAAGTAGCAATAACCAGATTCTGAGGTAAGTTTGGATGCTCAAACGAACACGTCACTCCATAACACACTCTTTGCTCCCAACTGCTCCCGTCTAGAACTCGGTGTTCCTTTTTACCTGTCCCTCCTATCAGCGGTGACGCCAATGTCCCTCAAACATGGTGGTGAGCAAAGCACCAAGTTTACTCTTCTGTCTACAACATCTTGTGGTACAGGTCCTCTCAGAGGAAAAGCAGTAGCAGCGGGAGAAACCCCAAAGATGTAGAAATAGAAGACAGTACATTACAATGAAAACTGACATAAGGGATTTCTGAGACCCATACTTAATTCCTTCAGAGACACGAAAGCATCCACCCCCATACAACAAAACTACACCAGTATAGAGAAAGCACAGGCAGAGAACAATAAGAGATGTGGAATCTTACCCCACTGGACCAGAGAAAGGATTCATCACAGCAGCAGCAGCAGTAGCAGCAGCTGGGGCCTGCCACACATGCTCAGCGTTCATCGCCGTTAAAGATAAGGTTGTGGGTGTGGCTCGCCTTGCCTCTCCCTAAGCACCTGGAGGAGAGGCAGATGATAGATAGATAGATGATAGACATGATAGATATATGATAGTCATGATAGATAGATAGGAATATAGGTAGGTAGGTAGATAGATAGATAGATAGATAGATAGATAGATAGATAGATAGATAGATAGATAGATAGATAGATGATAGATAGATAGATAGATAGATAGATAGACAGACAGACAGAGAGAGAGACAGACAGACAGACAGAGAGATAGATAGATAGATAGATAGATAGATAGATAGATAGATAGATAGATAGATAGATAGATACAGATACATATCAATTAACAGAAAGCTATTGCTCATAACTGGGAGATAAATGATGAAAGCACACAGCGATACTACAAACAAAAAGGAAGAATGAAATACCGTTTAAAAAGTAAAGAAAGCAGCCAAAAGAAAAAAACAAATCCTACCATTTACAATGATGTGGGTACAGCTAGACGGTAGTATGCTCAGTGAAATAGGCCAGGAGGAGAAAGACAAGTACCAAATGATTTCCCTCATGTGTGGAGTATAAAAACAAAAAAACTGATGGAAAAAAATAGCAGCAGAATCCCAGAACCCGAGAGTGGACTAACAGATACCAAAGGGAAAAGGACTGGGCCGGGTGGGTGATAAGGGAGGGAAAAGGTTGGGAAGAAAGAAAGGGGACATTATTGTTAGCATGAATAATGCGTGGGGTCGACTGGGCATGGGGAGGGCTGTACAACACAAAGAAGAAAATTAGAGATTCTACAGCATCTTACTACATGCTGATGGACAGCGACTGTAACGGGGTGTGTGTGGGGGGACATGGTGATGTATTCTACAGCATCCAACTACACTGAAGGACACCGACTGTAAGACATTGTTGGGGCAAACTTGGTGAAAGGGGGATCCTACTAAACATAATGTTGTGCATGTGATTGTAGATTAATGATAACAAAAAAACCATTTTAAAGTGCAATAAGGGCACAGCTCTGAATCATCAGTGTAAAAGGACAGGTTTTGAGTGCTCCAAACAAAAGACACAGGTTTAAAAGAACGGATGAAAACTCAAGAACAACTACGTGCTCCCTTACAGAAGACTCACTTGAGATTCAAGGACACAGACAAACTGTAAGCCGAAGGGGTGGGGAGAGGTACCCAACAAAAGTGAATCTGTAAAACAAACAATAAGTCAAAAGGATTCTGTCTGTGCCCCCGAGACAGTCAGTAGTAAATAGACCTATCTGGCCACTGTGAATGCTTTTTGTTTGGTATCAGCAGTGCCCAGCCATAGATTTAGTGGTGCAGCAACATCCTTCTTATTTTCTCTCAACTCAACAACTGAATTGCTGTAGTAATATGCATCTGGTCTTTGGAAATCAGTGGGTTTTATAATGTTCTTAATGTAAAGAAGTAATAACCACCTAAAGAGGGAAGTTTGGACACTCAAACAAACACATATCTCCACAACCCTCCCATTGCTCCCAAATGCTCCTGTCTAGAAATAGTTGTTGCTTTTTATTTGTCCCTCCTCCTATCAGTGGTGCTACCGCCGATGTCCCTCAAACTTGTTGGTGAGCAAAGCACCATGTATACTTTTCTGTCTTCAACAAATCCAGAGGAGGGATACCTGTGGTCTTCAGGGAGCACTTAGTAATTAAATGTGGCTAAATACAGTCAGGAAGTGAGAAGGAGTTAAAAGACTACAGAGGACAGAGATATGGGTGCAAGTCCGTGCAACAGCATTTACTGGTTTTGTAAACACACGTGGCTGCCTCGACCTTCAAGTGTCTCAATGAACTCAGTGCTATCCCTACGGCCTTGTTACCTTGCAAGATTTTTGGAAGCATAATGTAGGAGAGTGAGATAGGAGATGTTGTTAACTGTTCTGTACATAAGGATAGATAGGCAGAAGAAAAGATGATTTATTCATAGATAGAGAGATAAATAGATAGATGGTAGATGATAGATAGATACATAGATAGAAGAGAGACATGACAGATAGATGATAAGTAGATAGATAGATAGATGGATAGATAGATAGATAGATAGATAGATAGATAGATAGATAGATAGATAGATAGATAGAAAGATAGAAAGAAAGATAGAAGGATAGGTAGATAGATAGATAGACAGACAGATAGATAGATAGATAGATAGATAGATAGATAGATAGATAGATAGATAGATAGATAGATAGACAGATAGATAATAGATAGATAGACAGATGGTAAGAAAGATAGAAGGATGGATAGATAGACAGACAGACAGCAGACAGATAGATAGATAGATACAGATACATATCGATTAACACAAAGATATTGCTCATAACCAGGAGATCAATGGTGAAAACACATAGCGAAACTACAAACAGAAAGTTAGAATGAAGTCCAGTTTAAAAACTGCAGTTAGCAGCCATAAGAAGAAAACAAATGGTACCATTAGCAATGACGTGAATGGAGCAAGACGGTAGTATGCTCAGTGAAAGAGGCCAGGTGGAGAAAGACAAGTACCAAATGATTTAACTCGTGTGGAGTATAACAACAAAGAAACACTAAAGGAAAAAAACAGCAGCAGACTCACCGAACCCGAAAGTGGACTAACAGTTACGAAAGGGAAAGAGACTTGGCAGGGTGGTTGGGAATGGAGGGATAAGAGCACGGAGAAAGAAATGGGAGATTAGGATTAGCATGCATAATGCGTGGGTTCAGGGGGGCATGGGGAGAGCTGTACAACACACAGAAGATAAGTAGAAATTCTACAACATCTTACTACTCGCTGATGGACAGCGATTGTAATGGGGTGTGTGTGGGGGGACATAGTGAATGGGTCTACAGCATCCATCTCTGCTAACTGACAGCAACTGTAAGAGGTTTTTGGGAGGGACTTGGTGAAGGGGGGAGTCTAGTAAACATAATGTTCTTCACGTGATTGTAGATTAATGATAACAAAAACAATTTTTAAGTGCAATAAGGGCACAGCTCTGAATCATCAGAATAAAAGGACAGGCTCTGAGTGCTGCAAACAAAAGACACAGGGTTAAAAGAAGGGATGAAAACTCAAGACCACCTTCGTGCTCCCTTACAGGAGACTCTCTTGAGATCCAAGGACACAGACAATCTAAAAGCCGAAGGGGTGTGTACAGGTACCCAACACAGTGAAACTGAAAAACAAACAATCCTAGAATGGATTCTGTTTGAGTCCACAGAGACAGTCAGTAGAAAATAGCCCTATCTGGACAACGTGAATTCTTTTGTTTGGTTTCAGCATTGCCCAGCCATAGATTTAGTGGTACAGCAACATCTTTCTCATTTTCTCTCAACTCAACAATTGAATTGCTGTAAAAGTATACGTCTGGACCTTTGAAATCAGTGGGTTTTATGAAGTTTATGAATTTAAAGAAGTAATAACTATATAAAGAGGGAAGTTTGGACGCTCAAATAAACACGTCACTCCACAACACACTCTTTGCTCCAAACTGCTCCTGTCTAGAAATTGGTGTTCCTTTTCATTTGTCGCTCCATTCTAACATCGGAGATCACGCCGATGTCTCTCAAACATTATGGTGAGCAAAGCACCAAGTTTACTTTTCTGTCAAAAACAGGCCCAAAGGAAGGATACTTTTGGTCTTCATGGAGACCTCAGTCAATGAATGTGACTAAATAGAGTCAGCAAGTGGGAAGGAGATAAGAGAGGAGAGAGGACAGAGACACGGGTTCAAGACCCTGCAACAAAATTTCCTGGTTTTGTAGGAATATGCGGCTGACTCTACCTGCAAGTGTCTCGGTGAACCCAGTGCTTTCCCTGCAGCCTAGATAGCTTGAAAGTTTTTGGACGCACAATGTAAGGAAGTGACACAGGCTATGTTGTTAACTTTTCTGTACACAAGGACAGATGGGCAGACAGAAAGATGATTGATTGATAGACAGATAGATAGATAGACAAACAGATAGATAGATATAGGTACATATGGATTAAAACACAGCTATTGCTTATAACAACGACACAATGGTGAATGCACACAGCGAAACTGCAGACCAAAGAGAAGACAGAAATCCAGTTTAAAAAGTGCAGTAAGAAGTCATAAGAAAAAAACAAATCCTATCATTTGCAAAAACGTGGATGGATTGAGAGGGTAGTATGCACAGTGAAATAGGCCAGGCAGAGAAAGACAAGAACCGGATGATTTCACTCATGTGTGGAGTATAACAACCAAGAAAATCTGAAGGAAAAAATAGCAGCAGACTCACAGAACCCGCAAGTGGATAAACAGTTACCAAAGGTAAAGGGACTGTTCAGGTTGGGTGGGTAGGGATGGATAAGGGCGGGGAGAAATAAAGGGGGCATTAGTATTAGCGTGTATAACATGTGTGGTGGGAGGAGCATGGGCAGGGCTGTACAACACAGAGAGGACAGTAGGGATTATACACCATCTTACTACACGCTGATGGGCAGTGACCTAAGAGGTTTTAGGGGGGGAATGGTGAAAAGGAAGCCTAGTAAACATAATGTTCTTCACGTGATTGTAGATTAATGAGAACAAAAAAAATTTTTTAAGTGCAATAAGGGAACAGCCAAGAGTCATCAGAATGAAAGAACAGGCTTTGAGTGCTACAAACAAAAGACACAGGGCTAGAAGAAGGGATGAAAACTGAAGACCACCTATGTGCTCCCTTACAGCAGACTCACTTGCGATCCAAGGACACAGACAAACTTCATGCCGAATGGGTGGAGATAGGTACCCTACACAAGTGAAACTGAGAAACAAACAAACAAACAAATAGATTCTGTTAGAGTCCCTAGAGACATTCAGTAGAAAAGAGCCCTATCTAGCCACCGTAAATTCTTTTTGTTTGATTTCAGCATTGCCCAGCCATAGATTTAGTGGTACACCAACGTCCTTCTCATTTTTTCTCACCTCAACAACAGAATTGCTATAATAATATGAGTCTGGGGTTTTGATATCAGTGGGCTTTATGATGTTCACGAATGTAAAGAAGTAATAACCCCCTACAGAGGGAAGTTTGGACCCTCAAACAAGCACGTAACTCTGAAACACTCTCTTTGCTCCCAAATGCTCCTGTCTAGACATAAGTGTTCCTTTCTATTTGACCCTCCTCTTATCAACGGTGATCACGCCGATGTCCCACAAACATGGTGGTAAGCAAAGCACCAAGTATACTATACTGTCTACAACAGTGCCAGAGGAAGGATACTTGTGTTCTTCAGGAAGCACTTAGTCAATGAATGTGACTAAATACAGTCAGCAAGTGAGAAGGAGATAAAAGAGGAGAGAGGACAGAGACACGGGTTCAAGACCCTGCAGCAAACTTTCCTGGTTTTGTAGGAATATGCGGCTGACTCTGCCTGCAAATGTCTCGGTGAACCCAGTGCTTTCCCTGCAGCCTAGTTAGCTTGAAAGATTTTTGGAAGCACAATGTAAGGAAGTGACACAGGCTATGTTGTTAACTGTTCTGTACAAAAGGACAGATGGTCAGAAAAAAGATGACTGACTGATTGATAGACTGATAGACAGATTGATAGATAGACAGACAGATAGATAGATATAGGTACATATCGATTAAAACAAAGCTATTGCTCATAACAAGGAGAACAATGGTAAAAGCACACAGCGAAACTACAGACAAAAGAGAAGACAGAAATCCAGTTTAAAAAGTGCAGTAAGAAGCCATAAGAAGAAAACAAATCCTACAATTTGCAACAACGTGAATGGACCTAGAGGGTAGTATGCTCAGTGAAATAGGCCAGGCAGAGTACGACAAGAACCGGATGATTTCACTCATGTGTGGTGTATAACAAGCAAGAAAATCTGAAGGAAAAAAATAGCAGCAGACTCACAGATCCCGCGAGTGGACCAACAGTTACGAAAGGGAAAGAGACTGGGCAGGTTGGCTGGGAATGGAGGGATAAGTGCAGGGAGAAAGAAAGGGCGCATTAGTATTAGCGTGTATAATATGTGTGGTGGGAGGAGCATGGGGAGGGCTGTACAACACAGAGAGGACAGTAGGGATTATACACCATCTTACTACACGCTGATGTTCAGTGACCTAAGAGGTTTTAGTGGGGGAATGGTGAATCGGAAGCCTAGTAAACGTAATGTTCTTAACGTGATTGTAGATTAATGATAACAAAAAAAATTTTTTTAAGTGCAATAAGGTAATAGCCCTGAGTCATCAAAATAAAAGGACAGGCTTTGAGTGCTCCAACCAAAAGACACATGGCTAGAAGAAGGGATGAAAACTGAAGACCACCTATGTGCTCCCTTACAGCAGACTCAATTGCCATCCAAGGATACAGACAAACTTCATGCCGAATGGGTGGAGATAGGTACCTACACAAGTGAAACTGAGAAGCAAACAAACAAACAAATGGATTCTATTTGAGTCCCCAGAGACAGTCAGTAGAAAATAGCCCTATCTTGCCACCGTGTATTCTTTCTGTTTGATTTCAGCCATGCTCTGCCAAAAATTACTGGTACACCAATGTACTTCTCATTTTTCCTCAACTCAACAACTGAATTGCTGTAGTAATATGAGTCTGGGTTTTTGAAATCAGTGGGTTTTATGATGTTGACGAATTTAAAGAATAACCCCCAAAAGAGGGAAGTTTGGACCCTCAAACAAACACGTAACTCTGCAACACTCTCTTTGCTCCCAAATGCTCCTGTCTAGACTTAGGGGTTTCTTCTTATTTGACACTCCTCCAATCAAAGGTGATCACGCCGATGTCCCCCAAACATGGTGGTAAGCAAAGCACCAAGTATATTTTACTGTCTACAACAGGCCCAGGGGAAGGATACTTGTGGTCTTCAGGAAGCACTATTCAATGAATGTGGCTAAATACAGTCAGCAAGGGAGAAGGAGGGAAAAGCGGACAGAGGACAGAGATATGGGTTCAAGTCCCTGCACCACCATTTACTGGTTTTGTAAGCACACGTTGCTGACTCTACGTGCAAGTGTCTTGGTGAACCCAGTGCTCTCAATACGGCCTACTCACCTTGCAAGATTTTTGGAAGCATAGCGTAGTGAAGGGACATAGTCTATGTTGTTAACTGTTCAGTATACAAGGACAGATTTACAGATAAAAAGATGACTGATTGATTGAATGATAGATAGATAGACTGGCAGATAGATAAATATAGGTAAATATCGATTAACACAAAGCTATTGCTCATAACCAGGAGAGCAATGGTGAAAGCACTTAGCGAAACTACAGACAAAAGATAAGACAGAAATCCAGTTTAAATAGTACAGTAAGCAGCCGTAAGAAGAAAACAAATCCTATCATTTGCAATAACGTGGATGGAGCTAGAGGGTATTATGCTCAGTCAAATAGGCCAGGCGGAGAAATACATGTACCAAATGATTTCACTCATGTGTGGAGTATAACAACAAAGAAAAACTGAACGAAAAAAACAGCTGCGGACTCATTGAACCCGGGAGTGGACTAACAGTTACCAAAGGAATGTGACTGGGCAGGGTAGGTATGAAGGGAGGGATAAGGGCTGGGGAACGAAAGGGGGCATTAGGATTAGCATGTATAATGCGGGGGCTCGGGGGCACATGGCGAGGGCTGTACAAAACAGAGAAGACAAGTAGAGATTCTACAGCATCTTACTACATGCTGATGGACAGCGACTGTAACGGGGTGTGTGCGGGGGGACATGGTGAAGGGGTCTACAGCATCCAACAATGCTGATGGATAGCCACTATAACGGGTTTTTGGGGAGGACTTGTTGTACTTGGTGATCATAATGTTCTTCGCGTGATTGTAGATTAATGATGACAAAAAAATTTTTTAAGTGCAATAAGGACACAGCTCTCAATTATCAGAATAAAAGGACAGGCTCTGAGTGCTCAAATCAAAAGACACATGGTTAAAAGAAGGGATGAAAACTCAAGAACACCTACCTGCTCCCTTACTGGAGACTCACTTGATATGCAAGGACGAAGACAAACTACAAATTGAGGGGTGCAGAAAGGTACCCTAAACAAGTGAAACTGAAGAGAAAAAACAGAAAAAAGATGTGTTGATGGGATTAATGACGCAGGCTCACATGAGAGTGGAGCAGAAACCTTCTCCCAAGATCAAAACCACATAAATACGTACTATATGGAAATAGAACAACTATAACAAATCGTGGAAGAGCAGCAGGGAGGAACGCTGCTGCGGCAGCCTGTCACCTCAAGGAGAAGTGTGACCTACAGCCGTGGAGATGTGCTCTCTGAGCATGAACCTACCATACATGTGGTGCATACTGGAGGATCGGTGGGGTTGGAAAGCAAAGGGAGGCGGAAGACTTCGAGAGACTTGAGGTTCCAGCCACTTGTGGGACAACAGAGGGATCCACATCCGGCCGCTGTTTGACAAAAGAAAGGCGGACAGTCTGAGAGACTTCCTAACAGCGAGAGAACTGCTAAAGGGGCGAGGCTTCCACACGGCTTGCCACTCAGGAGAAAGGACAGGTGCGCCAAACTGCGCGGGTGCACTCTGCCCGGCAGGCGGGTTAGCTTTCAGGAGCTCCGGTCGCTCCATTACCCTGGCTGGCCTCGCAGCTCCGAGGCCCCTTACCATGCTGTGACTGGTATATTGCCTGCCTCCCCGCCGTCACCAGCCGCCCTCACCTACGGCAGCTTCTCCCTGCATGCTCCGCACTCTGGCCCTGGCAGTGGAGATGGGTACTGTGGCCGGGAAGCAGGAAAGACCTCTTTACTCCCGGCGGGGATGGGCACCGGCACCGCTCCCATTGAACCCCTGCCATCCAACCAAGGCCTCTGCATCTCCAGAGAGTAAAGCATCTGGTAGCTAGAGTGCACCACCTACAAATATGGACCTTCAAGGGAACCTGGTAACTGACCTCAAATCAATCTTCGTGAGAAAGGGTTCTCAAAATAAACATCAGGAGCTTGCTCATGGAGCAACAAAAAACAAAACAGTCAATTTCTCTCGAACGCATTTCTCTCTCTACTATCTCTCTCCAGGAAGCCCTGCTGAGGCCCTGTTCCAAGAGGGGTGCTGCGACTGCCCAGCAGGAATGGCACAGCTGTAGGGTCCACCCCGGCCAGTGCCAGGACAGTCCCACACGGGCTCTGACTGAACTGCAATCAGGGGACCATGCACGTCTAACTCCGCAGGAAAGACAACAGTGCCGCACGCTAGCTTTCCCATCAATGGCTAGAGGCTACGTGGCTCCATTGATACCAGGTGACATCAACACCCCAGGCTTCATATCCTTGGCAATCTTTTTTACCTATGACACGTGAAAGCAGCACATGGAAAGATACAACCTACCAGTCTCCACATCACCTCACCTCTCAGTTTTACACTAGATGTTCCTGCATCACAGCTTCTCCTCTTTGTTACAGTTTTCTCGGCTGGTTGGTGTTCTTAAAAAAAATTTAGTCAGATTGGGAATGAAGTGGTTGGCGGTTTAGTAAGATTCTGTTTGACCACCATCAGTAGAACCAAAGGCATCCTTCTGTATGGGAGAATATATTCACTGATGACATATTTGATAAGGCATTGCCATCCAAAACATGTATCAAGAGCTCATGAACCTCAACACACAAAAAGCAAATAAATCCAATTACAAAACGGACAGAGGATCTGGACAGACACTTCTCCACAGAAGTAATTTCAGGTGGCCGACAGGCACATGAAAAGACGCTCCACATTGCTAACCATCAGAGAAATGCCCATTAAAACCACAATGGGGTATCACCCCACACCAGTTATGATGGCCAACACCCAAAAGACAGACAACAACAGATGTTGGCAAGGGTGTGTAGAAAGGGGAAACCTCCTACACTGCTGTTGGGAATGTCAGTCAGCTCAACCATTGTGGAAAGCAGTGTGGATGATCCCGAAAAAAACAAAGAACAGAAATACCTTCTGACCCAGGAATTCCTCTCCTGGAATTTACCCTAAGAGTGCAGGAGCCCATTATGAAAGAGACAGATGCACCCCTATGTTAATACAGCACTATTTACAATACCCAAGAAATGGAAGAAACCTAAGTATCCTTCAGGAGATGAATGGAAAAATGCCCCGGCCAGTGGGAAGTTCAACAAGGGCTCGAGGGGAAGTTAAACTGGATGAGAGACAAACCAGACACAAAGAAGGAGACCAAGTCGAAAGTCTTATCAAGGTCTCAAAGTTTATTGTTACAAGGTAGATTAAATAGGAGATATGAGGGGGAAACAGCCCCAGCTGAATTGGCAAGGATTATCTAGGTTACTAGGATACCTAAATGAAGAATGTTCTCTGGAAAAGATCATGGGTGGGGGATTACTGAGAAAAGACAGAATGTTTTACTAAGGAGGAGATGTTATCAAAGCAGCTGCTTAATCTCTATCCCAGCGTCTAATCTCAAGCTGCTCAATTGATCTTTCCTAAATGGGGCAGAAATTAGAGGCCTAGGCGAAAAGGGCGAGACCATTGTTTCTATGTCCTACGGCTCCCGATATCTCCTCCCTTCTTTTATAGAAAAGAGGGGTAGGCCTGCTATTTAGCGGTGGGCATTAACCAATTTGGGGATTAGTGACTTGGCTCCTCCGAGACTCCCCATTTATTGGGTCAACGTTGGCCCTTGGTATCTTTTGTGGAGGGGAGGAAGGGCATATTTATTTTAGATACTAACCTCCATGCAAGCCAGTTTTTTCTCTCAGGGAATTCAGAGGCGGTTCATAGACCTTCCCTTGCAATCCTTAGCTTCGCAACCACATTGGTGCCCATATCGCACTCACTTTATTGTGAGCCGATATGCATAGGTCTGTATCCTATGCAGCTTCTAGAGGAGGGGAGTCATCGGGCACATCATAGCCTTGGTCCAACAGGACAAAATGGTGACAGTGGAATTGTATCTGTCTGCCGAGGGCCATATTGATCTGTACTTTAATGAAGGTGGTAATTCTCTGGAAGGCCCAAGGGCCAAGGGAGAGCACAAGCATGAGACTAAGGAAGGATTCTAGTATAGGGAGAAGATAAGGAAGAAACCTGCTCATCCAAGACCATAGGGTATTTTCAAACAGTTTTTTCTTTCTTTGCACGAGATCTTCTTGGAGTCTTTTTATTTTGTCACGAACTACTCCAGACTTGCTTGCATAGAAGCAGCATTTCTTTTCTAAGGCTAAGCAGATTCCGCCTTGTTCCGCGGTGAGAATGTCTAGGCCACGCCTGTTCTGTAAGACTACTTCTGCAAGGGAATCTATTTGGTCTTGAAGAACTTGTAAGGTTCCGCGAAGAAGGTGAAAATGAGAGAGTTGATGGGCTTCATCTTTTTATAAGGTGCTGTTAAGAAGTGCGAATACGCCAACAAGGATCCAGTAAGTGGTAACAAGAATGGTCTGCTGTACAAGGGTCCACTGGTGAGGGGTGGAGGCGGCGAGTCGTATGCCTAAGATAAAGGCAAGGACTAAACCGATGGCTAGAATCTATGGAGAGAAGAAGAAAAAGGATGTCTCAGGGGATGTCAACACCCTGAAAGGTTGGATAAGATTTTTAAAAATCTTCTGGTAGATCTATTGGTTTAATCAAATGCTCTGGCAGCCAGCGAGCAGCTCCTTCTTTGGTGTCGAAAACACAGGCAGATCCCCGGCCCCATATGAGTATGGGCTCGGGGCCATTCCAATGGGATGTGAGGTTGTCTTTCCACATGACAGTGGCATAGATTTATCATGTTGTGGGTGCCAAAGGCGACAAGCTGCAGGTTTGCCATGAGCATCCAAAGTTAGAAAATTAAGAATAAACAAGGCATGATGAAGAATGTTTCTTGGAAAGCCTTTCATGGGATATAAATCTCCCATTTTTAATTTGTGGAAGGTATGTTTATTAGTTAAATGGGCTCGTTCGACAATCCCTTGTCCTTGGGGATTGTATGGTATGCCTGTAACATGCTTAATTTGTAATTGGCGACAAAATTCTTGAAAATTTTTTCCAGTATATCCAGGACCATTAGCAGTCTTGATAATCTCGGGTTTTCCCATGACACTAAGACAATTGAGTACATGAGCAATAAGATTTTTTGAAGCTTCTCCAACGTGGAGGCTGGCAAAAATAAATCCACTAAATGTATCTACAGTAACATGAATATATTTAAGATTTCCGAATGAGGGGATGTGTGTTACATCCATTTGCCAGATCTCATTGGGAACTAGGCCCCTAGGGTTCACACCAAAGTGAGGAACAGGCAGGAGAGTGACACAATTTGCACATTATTTAATAATCTGACGGGCTTGTTCTCTAGTAATTTTAAAAAGAAGACGTAAGGTTTGAGCATTATGGTGGTGTAAAGAGTGAGCTTCTTTGGCTTGAGCCGCAGGATCAAGCTCAACGAGAAGACAAAGTTGGGTATCTTTATCGGTCACAGCATTGCCTGTGGCTAGAGGTCCAGGAAGACCAGAAAGGGCAAGAATATGGCTTATGTAAAAAGAATGTTGCCTGGAATGTATGCACTGGTGGATGGAAAAAAACAGAGGGGTGGCGTTTGTAGTGGGTTTTATATAGGGCACGGTCTCTAAAAGGGGAATGGATTGAGCAATATAAGCACTGTCAGTGTATAGGTTAAATGGAGTATTTGGGAGTTGTTGAAAAACTTGTAAAATAGCGAAGTGTTCAACCAATTGAGTGGAGTGGAATGGGGATTGTAGGGAAGTGGTTTGATTATCTATGGTGAAGGCTGTCACTCCGTTGGAGGAGCCATCGGTGAGAACTTGGGGTCATGAGGATAGGGTTGGGAGGAGGTCAATGTAGGGAAAACAAATGGTTGGGTCCTCAGAAAATGGAGAAGCTTGTTAGCAGGGTAATGATTTTCAAGGGCTCCCTGAAAAGAATTGCAGGATGTTGCCCATTCATCATCATTCTCTATCAACCACTGGATTTAGGTAGGGGAATAGGGTAGGATAATTTTGTCGGCGTCTTTACCGAATATTTTCCTGCTCTGTTCGCATCCGATTTTTATCAGTTCAGCCACCCAGGAGGTATAGGGGATAAGGACTTTGGCTGGGAAGGCAGGTAAATGGAACCAAAAAAGATGACCCACTTGCCAGAACACTCCGGTGGGTGTAAAATCAGTAGCACAAATGACTAGGAGAAGAGGCTTCTCATAAGAGATAAAGGTGACCCTTTGGTTTAGAATTGCAGCTTAAACTGCCTTTAGGGCTTCTAGGGCGGGGGCTGTTAATGAGCAACACGAAGTAGGATCTGGGTCCCCTTTAAGAATATTAAACAAGGGTTTAAGCTCTCCAGAAGTTAGCATGAGATAAGGCCTGAGCCAATTAATATCTCCTAGAAGTTTTTGAAAATCATTTAAAGTTTTTAAGCTAACGGTTCTAAGTTGAACCTTTTGTGAAAGAATCTTATTTGAAAGAGTTCAAAGCCTAAAAGCAAGTAAGGGGGTTTTAATTGAATTTTGTCAGGGGCTATCTAAAGACAGCTCTTGTAAGGGCCCTAGAAAGCTCTTGGGAATAAGCAAGGAGTTCAGTGGGGTTAGGACCAGCCATGAGGATGTTGTCCATGCAATGAATTAAATATGTAGAAGGCCATCTTTGTCTAAATGGGTCTATAATTTGAGCTACAAATTTTTGGCACAGCATAGGGCTGTTTGCCATTTCTTGGGGCAGAACTTTCCATTGGAATCTTGGCATAGGGCCTTTAAAATTAATCACCAGCAAACTAAATGCAAAATGCTTGCAGTCTTTAGGATGTAGGGGGATTGTGAAAAAGCAATCTTTTAGGTCAATTATGATTTCACAGTATCCCACAGGAGTCGCCACAGGAGTGGGAGGCCTGGTTGAAGGGCCCCCATAGGTATCATAGCTTTATTAATTTTTCTAAGATCTTGAAGTAACCTCCATTATCCTGAATTTTCCTTTATGTCAAAAATAGGAGTATTCCAGGGGAAGGTGGTAGGCTGGATATGGCCTGCAGCAAGTTGTTCCTGTACTAACATTGTGGCTGCAGCCAGTTTTTCAGTAGTTAAGGGCCATTGATCAACCCATACAGGCTATGTTGTTTTCCAGGATATTTTATCTGCATGGGGTACAGGCATGTCAACAGCCGTTATGGTAAATTTTCATAGCCAATTCCAGCATGATCAGTTTTTATGGTTACCGGGACTGGCTCTTTTGAGCCCCGAGAGTGTTTGCCCAACCCTTGCCCAGGGCGAAAGCCTTAATTGAGCATCTGGTGAGTGACTAGCTCATTACGGCTGCACATAATGAGCTTCACTTGAGAGAGAATATCTCTGCCCCAGAGGTTTATAGGTAGGCCTGCAAGCACGCAGGGCTGGACAGTACCGTGATTGCCTTCTTCATCTTCCCATTGAATAACTTTTTAGCTTTGTAGGGGGTTGGAGGTATGTCCAATACCTCTAAGGTGAGTCATGGAAGCGGTGAGAGTTCAAGATGAAAGCCAATCCTTACTGGAAATAGTTGTGGCATCCGCGCCAGTATCTATAAGGCCTTCAAAGGTTTTTCCTTTTAATTTTAAGTTAAGAAGGGGTCTTTTTTGAGTGATCTATTGTGCCCAATAAACATCTGATGATCCAAACCCATGGGGGCCTCTCTTTTGCTTATAGCTAGGATTTTTATCATCGAGGGGTAGTAATATTAATTGAGCAATCCGTTGCCCAGGGGAAATGGTAACTGGTCCCTGAAAGGCTGTAGCCATAAATTTAATTTCTCCAGTATAATCGTTGTCAATGACTCCTGGAGAAATAGTGAGGCCCTGAATAATGGAGGTGGCATGACCCATTATAAGAACAAAGGTGCCTTGCGGCAAAGGGCCAAAAATCCCCATTGAAAGAATTTGATTTCCCATTTATGGGGTCAATATTGACTGGGAGGTGGAACAGAGGTCCAGTCTTGTGCTTCCGGCAGTTGCTCCAGAGAGGAGAGTGATGCTGGATTTTGGACTGACTGGGGAACGAACCTGATGACACCAGGGTTCTGTCCTGGATAGGCTTTGGGGCCCTGGGGTGGGCCCTTTATCAAGTTTCCCTGCTTTGGAGGCAGAGTATTACCCTGTATATCAGCTTTGGAGCGGCATTCAGAGGCCCAATGCTTACCCCATTTGCATCGCGGTCACAGGAATGATGGGAGCGATAGTTCGGTCCTAGGGGCTGTGCACTCTCTTGAAAAATGACCTGTTTGCTTACAATTAAAGCAGGTCTTGGGACTGGCTCCCTGAGTAAACTCTTTAAGAGCTCTTCCTATGGCTATTCCGATATTGCAAGAGGTTGGGTCATCGGCACAAAGTTTTATAAAATCAGAGAACTTTTTGCCACTGTGATGGGGACGCATAGCTGCTTGACAAGCTGAATTAGCATTTTCAAAAGCAAGATGTTTAATGAATTCATTATCTGTTTCCTCCCTTCCCATGAGGCGTTAGGCGGCCTCTGTAAGGCGTCCTATGAATTCACTGTAAGGTTCCTGCTTCCCCTCTCTAACACTGTCAAGAGAGGTGAAAACTGACCCTTTAGAAGGGAGGCTCTTCAAGGCCTTAAGGGCTGCATGTTGGATTTGTGTGAGTAAGCCTGGAGAAAACTTAGCCTGTTTTTCATTTGTGTCATAGGGGCGATTTCCCAGAAGATTGTCTAACATCCAGGATTTGGAAGGACCGCCGGCAGCCATATTGCGGTATGCAGTATCCTGGCATCTTTCAGTGTAATCAGCTTTCCATAAGAGAAAGTCACCTCTTGTTAAGGTGGCTTTAGTTAACATGCCCCAATCATTAGCTGTAAGCCAGTCTTCGCTTAGAGACTCTAACAATGAAATAGTAAATGGGGCAACAGGGCCATATGAGGAAACAGCATTCTTTAAGTCTTTTATACTTTTAAATTTAAGGTGGCGGTTCCGCTGAGTCCTAATGTTTGAAGTTGCATTCTCGTCCTCTCCCTCAGTGTTTTCTGACTCAAGCTGGGCTATAGGCTCCTCTGCATCCGTATCTGCCCCTTCTGATTCTCGTGGTTCATCTTCATTTGACTCTCCCTCAGTCGGTTCTCCCTCGGTTGGTCTAGTTTGGGATCGGGTCACCGGGAAGACATGAAGGGTTTTATTTATGGTTTTAACTTTCTGAACGGGGGGAGCAGAGGGGGAACTTACTTTTATTTTCTGAACAGGGTGGTCGGGGGGGAGCTTATTTCAAAGTCAAGGTCACGTAATTTCCTAAGCAATTGGGGTCTCTCCCTTTTGTTCTGAAGCAGTGCCTTAAGGGACTGCGCCTCCCGAGAGAGTTTAACAGTGGCTTGTTAAAGAGGGTGGTATGTCATAGGGCAGTGGTATGTTATAGGGCGTTGTATGTTATAGGGTGGTGGACCTGCACCTAAAGTTGCTTGAGGGGGCCAATCAAGATTATGGTGCTTACTGGCAGCGTCCTTTAGTTTGGCCCCCTCTTCAGGGTAGATTGGATCATCATCAGGGCTGTTGGACCTGAGACCGGCAGGACTGGGTAAATAGATTTTTGGGGGGCCGCTAGATGGTGGATCACCCTTAACATCGGGCATGGGAAAGGAGACAGAGGGACAATTAGAGGCTGGGGAGGATGGATGAAGTTCCTCGGACACTTCCTTTTATGGAGAGAAGTCTGACTGGTTTTAAACTTTCCCTTCAAATAATTTTCACTATCGTCAACAATCTTTGAAACATCTGGGTGACAGTGGCGGACCTGCAACATATCGTTTATGAGATTCCAATAGAAAATACCTGTACTGGGACCTTCTCAGGGCCAAAGGAATGATAATAATCATTGAGGCAGTTGCCAACTCGGCGCCACTGTTTTTCATCTATAGTTTCTTCCTGGGGGAACCATGGGCAGACATCCTCTAGCAAGATAAAGTATTTAACTAAATCTTTTTCCTTAACCCGTATTCCTCATATCTTGAGAGAAGCCTTAAGTCCCTTAACAAATTACTCATGCTTATTTAGTGTTTGCCCCATGACTGCGTCTCATTCCTTACCTTTATCGATCTGTGTCACAGGCGGGTACTCCTGTGATGATCTTCATGCGAATCTTGTATCACCGGTGGGGTGGTGATCCAAAGAAAGAAGGATGCCCGTCCATATTAGCAATGTCCAGATCAGGCTTCGTACCTCGAGCCCCACATTGGGCGCCAACAGGGCGTTCAACAAGGGCTCGAGGGGAAGTTAACCTGGATGAGAGACAAATCAGACACAAAGAAGGAGACACAGTCGAAAGTCTGATCAAGGTCTCAATGTTTATTTTTACAAGCAATATTATATAGGAGCTAGGAAGTTGAAACAGCCCCAGCTGAAGTGGCATGATTTATCTAGGTTGCTAGGATACCTAACTGAGGAATGTTCTCTGGAAAAGATCATGGGTGGGGGATTACTGAGAAATGACAGAAGGTTTAACTAAGGAGGAGATGTTTTCACGGCAGCTGCATAATCTCTATCCCAGTGATCTAATCGCAAGCTGGGTCAATTGATGCTTCCTAAACGGTACAGGCTTGAGAAAATAGAGGCCTAGGTGAAAAGGGAGAGACCATTGTTTCTATGGCCTACGGCTCCCGACAATAAAGAAGCATTTGTACATACACACCATGGAATATTATTCAGCCATAAGAAGAAAAGTAATCCTACCACCATTTGCAAGAACACGGACGGAGCTAGAGGTTGTTATGTTCAGTGAAATAAGCCAGGTGGAGAAAGACAAGTACCCAAGGATTTCACACCTCTGAGAGGTATGAGAACAAAGCAAAAACCGGAAGGAACAAAACATCAGCAGACTCACAGAACCCAAGAATGGACTAACAGTTACCAAAGGGAAAGGGACCTGGGAGGATGGGTGGGAAGGGAGGGATAAGGATGTAAAGGGGCATTACGATCCACAAACATAATGTAGGGGGTGGTGGGCCACGAGGATTGAAGCATAGCACACAGAAGACAGGTAGTGATTCTATAGCATCTAACTATATTGATGGACAGCGACTCTAATGGGGTGCGGATAGTGGACTTGATAATGGTGGGGAGGGGTGAGGAGGGGGAGTCTAGTAACCACAATGTTGTTAAAATAATTATACATTACTGACACCAAAAAAAAAAGTGACTCTGTTTGAGTGCCCAGAGAGACAGTCAGTAGAAAATAGCCATTCCCGCAACCGTGGATGCTTTGTGTTCAGTTTGGCAGTGCCCAGTCATTGATTCAGTGGTACAGGGAGGAACTTTTCATGTTCTCTCACCTCAACAACTGAATTGCTGTAATAATGTGCGTCTGGGCTTTTGAAATCAGTGGACTTTATGATGTTTACAAATGTAAAGAAGCAATAAGCAGATAACGACGGAAGTTTGCATGCCAAATAGAACACGTTACTCGACAACACACTCTTTGCTCCAAACAGTTCCCTCTAGAACTCAGTGTTCCTTTTAAATTGTCCCTACTCCTATCAGTGGTGAACACGCCAATGTCCCTCAAACATGGTGGTGAGTAAGGCACCAAGTATACTTTTCTGTCTACAACAGGCCCAGAGGAAGTATACTTGTGGTTTTCAGTGAGCACTTAGTCAATGAATGTGGCTAAATACAGATAGCAAGCGAGAAGGAGTTTTAAGAGGACAGAGGACAGAGATACGGGTTCAAGTCCCTGCTCCACTATTTAATGGTTTTGAAAGCAAACGTGGCTGACTCGATCTGCAATTGTCTCAGTGAGCCCAGTGCTCTCCCTACGGCCTAGTGTCCTTGCAATGTTTTTGGAAGCATAATGTAGGGAAGTGATATAGGTGATGTTGTTAACTGTTCTGTACATAAGGATAGATGGGCAGACAGAAAGATGATTGATTCATAGATAGACAGATAGATAGATGACAGATGATAGATAGATGATACACATGATAGATAGATGATAGGAAGCTAGATAGATGGATAGATAAATAGAGAGATGGATAGAGAGATAGATAGAAGGATATATAGAAAGACAGATAGATATACAGACAGACAGAGAGATAGATACATACAGATACATATCGATTGACACAAAGCTGTTGCTCATAACCAGGAGATGAACGGTGAAAGCACATAGCTAAACTACAAACCAAAAGGAAGAATGAAATCCAGTTTACAAAGTGCAGTAAGCAGCCATAAGAAGAAAACAAATCCTACCATTTGTAATGACGTGGATGGAGATAGACGGTAGTATGTTCAGAGAAATAGGTCAGGCGGAGAAAGACAAGTATCAAATGATTTCACAAAGGTGTGGAGTATAACAGCAAAGAAAACCTGAAGGAAAAAAACAGCAGCAGTCTCACAGTACCCGAGAGTTCACTAAAAGTAGCCAAAGGGAAAAGGACTGGGCAGTGTGGTTCTGAAGGGAGGGATAAGTGCAGGGAGAAAGAATGGGGGCATTAGGATTAGCATGTATACTGCGTGGGTTCGGGGGTGGGCATGGGGAGTGCTGTAAAACAAAGAGAAGACTAGTAGATATTATATAGCATCTAACTACCCGCTGATTGACAGACGGGGTCTTTGGATGGTGTCATGGTGAAGGGGTCTACAGCGTCCAACTACACTGATCGAAGGCGACTGAAGAGTTTTTTCGGGGGGGACTTCGTGAAAGGGGGAGTATAGTAAACATAATGTTCCTCACGTGATTGTAGATTAATGATAACAAAAAAAAATTTTTCAGTGCAATAAGGGCACAGCTATAAATCATCAGAAAAAATGTTCAGGCTCTGAGTGCTGCAAACAAAAGACACAGGGTTAAAAGAAGGGATGAAAATTTAAGACACCTACGTGCTTCCGTACAGGAGACTCACTTGAAATCCAAGGACACAAACTACAAGCCAAAGGTGTGGGGCAATTACCCTACACAAGTGAAACTGGGAAGAAAACAAACAAATGAAATTTGTTTGAATCCCCAGAGAAAGTCAGCAGAAAATAGCCCTATCTGGACACAGTGAATTATTTTTGTTTGGTTTCAGCAGATCCCAGCCATAGATTTGGTGGTGCAGCAACGTACTTCTCATTTTCTCTCACCTCAACAACTGAGTTGCAGTAATAATAAGCATCTGGGCCTTTGAAATCAGTGGGTTTGATAATGTTCACGAATGTGAGGATCTAATAAACACCTAAAGAGGGATATTTGGACACTCAAATAAACACGTCAATCCACAATACACTCTTAGCTTCCAACTGCTCCTGTCTAGAAATCGGTGTTCCTTTTTATTTGACCATCCGTCCTATCGGCGTTGATCACGCTGATGTCCTTCAAACATTTTGGTGAGCAAAGCAACAAGTTTACTTTTCTGTCGACAACAATCCCAGAGGAATGATACTAGTGGTCTTCAGGGAGCACTTACTCACTGAATGTGGCTAAATACAGACGGCAAGTTAGAAGGAGATGAAAGAGGACAGAGGATAGAGAAACGGGTTCAAATCCCGGCACAACCATTTCCTGATTTTGTAGGTACACGCGGCTGACTCGAACTGCAACTGTCTCGGTGAACCCAGTGCTCTCTCTACAGCCTAGATACTTTGCAGGATTTTTGGAAGCATAGTGTAGGAAAGTGATATAGGAAATATGGTTAACATTTCTGTACACAAGGACAGATGGGCAGTCAAAAAGATGACTGATTGATTGATAAATAGATAGACAGACAGATAGATAGCTATAGGTACATATCGATTAACACAAAGCTACTGCTCTTAACCAGGAGAGCAATGGTGAAAGCACATAGCAAAAATACAAAAAAAAAGAAGAATGAAATCCAGTTTAAAAAGTGCAGTAAGCAGCCATAAGAAGAAAACGAATCCTATCATTTGCAAAAACGTGGATGGAGCTATAGGGTATTATGCTCAGTCATGTAGGCCAGGTTTAGAAATACATGTACCAAATGATTTCACTCATGTGTGGAGTATGATAACAAAGAAAAACTGAAGGAAAAAACAGCAGCAGACTCACAGAACCCGAGAGTGGACTAACAGTTAACAAGGAAAAAGGGAATGGGTAGGGTATGTGGGAAGGGAGTAATAAGGGCAGGGAAAAAGAATGGGGGCATTAGGATAAGCATGTATAATGTGTAGGGTGGGGTGTCATGGGTAGGGCTGTACATCACAGAGAAGACATGTAGTGATTCTACAGCATCTTAGTACATGCTGACAGACAGCGACTGTACATGGGATTTTGGGGGGGACTTGGTGAAGGGGGTAGACCGGAAATCATAAAGTTATGAATGTGATTGTACGTTAATGAGAACAAAATATTTCAAAGTGATGTAAGAGCACAGCTCTCAAATATCAGAATAAAAGTACAGGCATTGAGTGCTCCAATCAAAAGACACAGGGTTTGAAGAACTGATGAAAACTCAAGACCACCTACGGGTTCTCTTACTGGAGACTCACTTGAGATCCAAGGAACCAGACAATCTACAAGATGAAGGGGCGGGGACAGGTACCCTACAAAAGTGAAACTGAGAAACAAACAAACGAATGGATTCTGTTTGAATCCCCACAGAGAGTCAGTAGAAAATAGCCCTATCTAGCCACCGTGAATTCTTTTTGTTTGGTTTGAGCAGTGCTCAGGCATATATTTAGTGGTGCAGCAACTTCCTTCTTATTCCCTCTCACCTCAACAAATGAATTGCTGTAATAATATGTGTCTGGGATTTAAAATCATTGCTTTTTATGATGTTCACGAATGTAAAGAAGTAAGAACCACCTAAAGAGGGAAGTTTGGACCCTCAAATAAACACTTCACTCCACAACACACTCTTTGTTCCAAACTGCTCCTGTCCAGAAATAGGTGTTCCTTTATATTTGTCCCTCCACCTATCAGCAGTGATCACGCCGATGTCCCTCAAACATGGTGGTGTGCAAAGAACCAAGTACACTTTTCTGTCGACAGCAGGCCCAGACGAAGGATACTTGTGGTCTTCAGGGATCACTTACTCACTGAATGTGGCTAAATAAAGTCACCAAGCGAGCAGGAAGTATAAGAGGACAGAGGACAGAGATACGGGTTCAAGTCCTTTCACCTCCATTTACTGCTTTTGTAAGCACACGCGGCAGACTCTACCTGAAAGCGTATCGGTGAACACAGTGCTCTCCTTATGGCTTAGTTACCTTGCAAGATTTCTGGAAGCATAATGTAGGGAAGAGACATAGGCTATGTTGTTAACTGTTCTGAACATAAGGATAGATTGGCAGACAAAAAGATGATTGATTCATAGATATATAGGAAGACAGACAACAGATGAAAGATAGATAGATAGGTACATAGATTGATAGATGATAGATATCATAGATAGATGAGAGGAAGAAAGATATTTAGATAGAAAGATACACAGATACATAGATACATTAATACATAGATACATAGATAGACAGACAGTCCGTTAGATAGATAGATACAGATATATATCGATTGACACAAAGCTATTGTTCATATCCAGGAGTTGAATGGTGAATAACATAGTTAAAGTACAAACAAAAAGGAACAATGAAATCCAGTTTAAAAAGTGCAGTAAGCAGCCTTAAGAAGAAAACAAATACTACTATTTGCAATAACGTGGATGGAGCTAGACGGTAGTATGTTCATAGAAACAGGCCAGGCGGAGAAAGACAAGTACCAAATGATTTCACTCATGTGTGGAGTATAATAACAAAGGAAAACTGAAGGAAAAAAACAACAGCAGACTCACAGAACCGGGGAGTTGTCTAAAAGTTACCAAAGGGAAAAGGACTGGGCAGGGTGAGTCTGAAGGGATGGATAAGTGTGGGGAGAAAGAATGGGGTCATTAGGATTAGCAGGTATAATGCATGGGGTCGGGTGTGCATTGGGAGTACTGTACAACACAGAGAAGACTAGTAGAGTTCATATAGCTTCTTACTACTCACTGATGGACAGCGACGGTTACGGGGTCTGTGGGGGGGACATGGTGAAGGGGTCTGCAGCATCCAACTACGCTGATCAAAAGCGACTGAAGAGGTTTTTCGGGCTAACTTGGTGAAGGGGGGAGCATAGTAAACATAATGTTCTTCATGTGATTGTAATTTAATGATAAAAAAATTTCTTTTAGCGCAATATGTGCACAGCTCTGAATCATCAGAATAAAAGGTCAGGCACTGAGTGCTGCAAACAAAAGATACAGGGTTAAAAGAAGCGATGAAAACTCAAGGCACCTACGTGCTTACTTACAGGAGACTCACTTGAGATCCAAGGACACAGGCAAACTACAAGCCGAAGGTGAGTGGACAAGTACCATACAGGAGTGAAACTGAAAAAAAAAAATCAAACAAATGGGTTCTGTTTGAGACCCCAGAGACAGTCAACAGAAAATAGCCCTATCTGGCCACCGTGAATTCTTTTTCTTTGGTTTCAGCAGTTACCATCCATAGATTTAGTGGTGCAGTAACATACTTCTCATTTTCTCTCACCTCAACAACTGAGTTGCTGTAATAATAAGCCTCTGGGCCTTTGAAATCAGTGGGTTTTATGATGTTCACGAATGTTAAGATCTAATAACAACTTAAAGAGGGTTATTTGGACACTCAAATAAACACGTCTCTCCACAATATACTCTTAGGTCCCTACTGATCCTGTCTAGAAATTGGTGTTCCTTTTTATTTGACCCTCCGTCCTATCGGCGGTGATCACGCTGATGTCCTTCAAACATGGTGGTGAGCAAAGCAACAAGTTTACTTTTCTGTCGACAACAGGCCCAGAGGAATGATTCTTGTGGTCTTTAGTTAGCACTTAGTCAATGAATGTGGCTAAATATAGACAGCAAGTTAGAAGGAGATGAAAGAGAACAGAGGATAGAAACATGGGTTCAAATCCAGGCACAACCATTTCCTGGTTTTGTTGGTACACGCGGCAGACTCGACCTGCAAGTGTCTCAGTGAACCCAGTTCTCTCTCTACAGCCTAGATAATTTGCAGGATTTATGGAGGCATAGTGTAGGAAAGTGATATAGTATATATGGTTAACTGTTCTGTACACAAGGACAGATGATCAGACAAAAAGATGATTGATTGATTGATTGATTGATAAATAGATAGACAGATAGATAGATAGATAGATAGATATAAGTACATATCGATGAACACAAATCTACTGCTCATAACCAGGAGAGCAATGGTGAAAGCACATAGCGAAACTACAAAGAAAAAAGAAGAATGAAATCCAGTTTAAAAAGTACTGTAAGCAGCCATAAGAAGAAAACAAATCCTATCTTTTGCAATAATGTGGATGGAGCTAGATTGTATTATGCTCAGTCAAATAGGTCAGGCGGGGAAAGACATGTACCAAATGATTTCCATCATGTGTGGAGTTTGATAACAAAGAAAAACTGAAGGAAAAACAGCAGCAGAGTCACAGATCCCGAGAGTGGACTGAGAGTTAGCAAAGGGAAAGTGTCTGGGCAGGGTAGGTGGGAAGGGTGTAATAAGGGCGGTGAGAAATAAAGGGGACATTAGGCTTAGCATCTATAATGTGTGGGGTGTGGGGAGCATGGGGAGGGCTGTAGAACATAGAGAAGACAGGTAGTGATTCTAGAGCATCTTACTACACTGCCGGACACCAACTGTAACGGGGTGTGTGTGTGCTGAAATGGTGAAGGTGTCTACAGCATCCAACTACTCTGATGGACAGCGACTGTGACGGGGATTTTGGGGGGGACTTGATGTACTTGCTGAACATAATGTTCTTCGGGTGATTGTAGATTAATGATCAGAAAAAATGTTTTTAAGTGCAATAAGGACACAGCTCTAAATTGTCAGAATAATTGGACAGGCTTTGAGTACTCCAATCAAAAGACACAGGGATAAAAGAAGGGATGATAACTCAAGACCACCTACGTGCTCCCTTACAGGAGACTCACTTGAGATCCAAGAACGAAGACAAACTATAAGTTGAGGGGGTGGGGACAGGTTCCCAAGACAAGTGAAACAGAAAACGAAAAAAAAAAAAAAGATATGCTGATGGGTTTAAAGATGGCAGCTCATGTGAGAGGGGTGCAGAAACCTCCTCCAAAACCGAAAGCACATACATACGTATTGTATGGAAATAGAACAACTACACCAAATCCTGGAAGAGCAGCAGGGAAGAACGCTGCTGTGGCAGGCTGGCACCTCAAGGAGAAGTGTGACGTATAGCCCTGGAGATGTGCTCTAGGAGCACGAACCTACCGTGCACTTGCTGCCTGCTGGAGTATCGGTGGGGTTGGAAAGCAAAGACAGGTGGAAGACTTCGAGAGACTTGAGATTCCAGCCTCTTGTGGGACAACCCAGGTATCCACATCCGGCCGGTGTGGGAAAAAGGCAGACAGCCTGAGAGACTTCTTAACAGCGAGAGAACTGCTAAAGGGGCAAGGCTCTCACAGGGCATGCCGCTCAGGAGAAAGGACAGGTGTGCCAAACTGCCCAGGTGCACTCTGCTCGGCATGCGGGGGAGCTTTCAGGAGCTCCGGCGCTCCATTCCCCTGGCTTGCCTCACAGTTCCGAGGCCCCTTACCGTGCTGTGACTAGTACATGGCGTGCTTCCCCGCTGGCACTGGCCTTCAAAACGGCCGACCGCACCTGCATCAGCTCTCCCTGCATGCTCTGCTAACTAGCCCTGGCAGTGGAGACAGGCTCTGCGGCCGTGAAGCAGGAAAGAGCTCTTTAGTCCTGGCGGGGGTGGGCACCGACACCGCTCCCCTGGGACCCCTGCCATCCCCACAAGGGCTGAGCTTCTCCAGACATTAAAACTTCTGGGAGGTAGAGGGCGCCACCTACAAATATGATCCTTCAAAGGAACCTGGTAACTGGACTCAACTCAATTTTCCTGAGAAAGAGATCATGCTCAGGGAGCTACAGAAAATAAAATTGTCACTGTCTCTCGAGCACAATTCTCTCTCTCTCTCTCACTCCTGGGAGCGCTGCTGAGGCCCTGTTCCGAGAGGGGTGCTGCGACAGCCCAGTAGGAATGGCACAGCTCTCTGGTCCACCATGGCCGGTGCCAGGACAGTCCCACAAAGGCTCTGACTGAAGTGCAAATGGAGGACGCCGCACTTCTAACTCCGCAGGAAAGACAACAGTGCCGCATGCAAGCCTTCACATCAATGGCTAGAGGCTACGAGGCTGCACCGATACGAGGTGACGTCAACACCGCAGACTTCATCTCCTTGGCATTCTTTTTTCCCTATGACTCTTGAAAGCAGCACATGGAAAGATGCATCCTACCAGTCTCCACAAAACTTCATGTCTTAGTTTTACGCTAGATGTTCCTGCATCACAGCTTCTCCTCTTTGTTCCTGTTTTCTTGGCTGGATGGTGATCTGGAGAAAAAAATTAGTCAGATTTGGAATGAAGTGGTAGGGGGTTTAGAAATATTCTGTTTGACCAACATAAGTAGAACCAAAAGACATCCTTCAGTACAGGAGAATATATTCACTGATGACATACTTGATAAGGTGTTGTCATCCAAAACATGTATCAAGAGCTCACGAACCTCAACACACAAAAAGCAAATGAATACAATTACAAAATGGGCAGTGGATCTTAACAGACACTTCTCCACAGAAGCAATTTTAGGTGGCTGACAGGCACATGAAAAGACGCTCCACATCGATAACCATCAGAGAAAAGCACATTAAAACCACAATGTCGTATCACCTCACACCAGTTAGGATGGCCAGCACCCGAAAGACAGACAACAACAGATGTCGGGAACGGTGTGGAGAAAGGGCAACCCTCCTACACTGCTGGTGGGAATGTCAGTCAGCACAAACATTGTGGAAAGCAGTATGGAGGTTCCCCAAGAAACCAAAACACAGAAATACCATTTGTCGCAGGAATTCATCTCCTAGGAATTTACCCTAAGAGTGCAGGAGCCCAGTTTGAAAGGGTCAGGTGAACCCCTATATTGATCGCAGCACTATTTACAATACCCAAGAAATGGAAGCAACCTAAGTGTCCATCAGGAGATGAATGGATAAAGAAGAGGTGGTACATACACGCTATGGAATATTAGTAAGCCATAAGAAGAAAGCAAATCCTACCACCATTTGCAACAACAAGGAAGGAGCTAGAGGGTGTTATGCTCAGTGAAATAAGTCAAGTGGGGAAAGACAAGTATTCAAGGATTTCACTCCTCTGTGAGGTATGAGAACAAAGCAAAAACGGAAAGGAACAAAACAGGAGCAGACTCACAAAACCCAAGAATAGAGTTGCAGTTTCCAAAGGGAAAGGTACCTGGGAGAATGGGTGCGAAGATAGGGATATGGGGGTAAGAGGGGCATTATGATCTGCACACATAATGTAGGGTGTGGATGCCCACGGGTGTTGCAGTATAACACACACAAGACACATAGTGATTCTATAGCATCTTACTACATTGATGGACAGCTACTATAATGGTTTGCGGACTTGATAATGGAGGGGAGGGGGGCAGAGGATGAGTCTAGTAACCATAATGTTGCTCATGTAATTGTACATTACTGACACCAAAAAAAAAAGAGATTCTGTTTGACTGCCCAGATAGACAGTAGGAAATAGCCCTTCCCGCCACAATTGATGTTTTCTCTTAGGTATTGGCAGTGCACAGTCATAGATTCAGTGGTATAGCAAGGCCCTTCTCATTTTTTCTCACCTCAACAACTGACTTGCTGTAATAATATGCATCTGAGATTTTGAAATCAGTGGATATTATGATGTTTACGAATGTAATGTAGCAATAACCAGATACCAAAGTAAGTTTGGAAGCTCAAACGAACACGTCACTCCACAACACACTCTTTGCTCCCAACTGCTCCCGTCTAGAACTCCGTGTTCCTTTTCACCTGTCCCTCCTCCTATCAGCGTAGGATGCCAATGTCCCTCAAACTTTGTGGTGAGCAAAGCACCAAGTTTACTCTTCTGTCTACAACAGGCTTGTGGTACAGGTCCTCTCAGAAGAAAAGCAGTAGCAGCGGGAGAAACCCCAAAGACGTAGAAATAAAAGATGGTACAGTACAATGAAAACTGACATAAGGGACTTCTGATACCCATACTTAATTCCTTCAGAGACAAGAAAGCAGCCGCCCACATGCAACAAAACTAAACCAGTACGGAGAAAGCACAGGCAGAGAACAATAAGAGATCTGGAATCTTACCCCACTGGGCCAGAGAAAGGACTCATCATAGCAGCATCAGCAGCAGCAGCACCTGGGGCCTGCCACACATGCTCTGCGCTCATCGCCGTTAAAGATAAGGTTGTGGGTTCGGCTCGCCTTGCCTCTCCCTAAGCACCTGGAGGCATACACAGCGGGGACTGAGGGGTCGTCGGTGGCTTCTCGCCCGCATTTATGTTCCGCACTGTTTGGAACATAACGAAAGTCGGTGGAGGAGCGAGCGGCAGCAGGTACCACTGAACGGGCAGCTGAGCTTTGAAGCAGAGTCCAGTCATTCTCTGTCACCACTGTTCAACAGATACTATGACCTAAAGAGTGATGTGCACGAGCTGACACACTCACATTTGATAAGGGAGGTTCTCACCAAGTACGGAGAAGGGAGAGGAAGGCATGTCTAAGTCAGAGTGCATGGGAAGCCTCGGTGAGGAGGTGACTAGAGAGGTGGGTCTTCAACGATCCATGTTCTTCTGCTGGGGTGAAAATTCTTAAAAACCAGAGGCAAGAGGTGGGAAACCCCATAGGAAATAATTCAGAGACGAAAAGGCACGAGACAGGATCTTTTCAAGGAGCAGGGAGCTTGTCTCATAGGGATGGAGATGTAGACAAAGTGAAGGCCAAACCGTGAGTTGTGGCTGGAGAATTTCACATTTTATTCTGTAACAATATCAGTGCTTCCACAGTGAAGCAGTGAGCAAGCAGGGCCTAGGTCCACCAGGAAAGGCCTGAGAAACTAGAAACAGAGTTACTGACACGGGACACGAGCTTCACAGGTTATAACATAAAGGATGAACAGTCAGGATTGGGAAAGGAAAGGCTGACTGCTGAGAGGAGGCAAGGTTGCCCCCAAGCTTCCAGCCTGGATGACGGGGAAGAACGGTGATGCCATCGAGAACAAGAGTCTAAAGGAGAAGCATTTTAAAAATAAAAAGTGTTTCCCAGTTTACTGTGTTGTGTTATTCATGTACGAGACACAGGCCCCCAAAACTAGATCAGAGAGAAAACCTGGGCGGCCGTGCCCAGTCACAATGCGGGATGTGGCTATGCTGAGTCCAGGTGGTCCCCGACCTATGCTTTCTGTGAGAAGCAAAGAACGAACATGCCCTCTGGCTAGAAAGGCATGTCATGGGGTATGCGCCCTCCTCAGAAGTCAGCCGCCTGGCTGGCCATGGCCGAGAAAGCTTGCCTGGCTCCAGGTTTCCCAGAGAAGATGGGAGGGCCCGGGAAAGGTCGGGCTGTGCCCCGGGCCGCCTCTGGGTGGCTCCGCGCCATGCCGTGGGCAGGAACTGTCCTCCGGCAGCGTGGGGGTGGGGGAGCAAAGCACTTGCCACCCGCCGCACCCCGGGTGATAAACCCATGCAGAACCGGCAACCAGGTGGGCTGAGCTCTGATAGACTTGGGCACCGCAGCCCTTGATGGTCCGTATGGTGGCCTCGTTTGTCCGAACACCTGCACAGCCCTCAGAGGGTAGTCCCGGAGGCTAGGGATTCTACTGGGGTTGGCCTTTTGCCTTACCGTGGCCTTGGCCAGGGTCTCCTCTGGGCAGCGCTGGTGTGCTTAAGGCAGTGGGGGCTCGGTGATGCGGCCCCTAGGTGACATCACAGCGTCCCTGGTCAATTTGTGATGTGTCCGCTGGCTGACATACATACCAGGCTGGCCCTTGCTGGGCAGGTCAACCCGTGGTTGGCCTGAGAAGGAGTTAGTGGCAAAGGAGACCTTCTCCCTAGCTTCAGACCCATTTCTCAGATCGTTTGGCACACACCACAACACATTTATCCATGTGGACAGTTTCCTCCTTACTAAGGATCGTGCCCCACTCCACCCGCCACCTCCCCAGCACCAACTACATCGCCTGCCAGTCTTTCCTGTCCCCGGGACACAGCCCCCTATCCCTCCTGCCTGGGAGCACCCTGCACCTGCCTGCTCACCTGGTCACAGGCTGTTCCACCGGGCTCCTCTTCCTTTAGCGGCTGGCTTTACACACTTTTCCCTGCAGAGTTCCCACTTACACGGGGAACCTCCTAGGCTCTGGAACATCCTAGGCTCCCAGCAGATGGCTGGAGAGAGACCACCCAGACGAGCTCCTCTTCTTCAGTGCACACGGGCACCACTACCAGCCACCTCGAAATGTCCTGCCTCTGCAAAACCGACATCCAGGGTCAGCCAACAGACAAGGCCTTGGTCAGCACAAGCGCTGATCCGATGACCTGTTCTGACACTCGGGACGAGCCGATGGACACGACGCCACCAAAGCTCGCCATCATCTTCTGGTCTCCACCGGCCCCACATGATGCCGTGGGCAGCACCACCGCCAGCCTCCTGTGCGTCTCAGAAAACCACTGCACGGGCAGTCGTCGTCTTGTCTTCCCTGGCCCCATACGATGCCGTGGGAGGCACAGACGACGGCATCGGCCCTAACTGCAAGGCGGACGATGACCTGAAGGGCCCGCCACCACCTCAGGGTAAGGCACGTACAACTGCCCCCTGGCCACAGAGAAGTCCGTGTCCTGCACAGGCGCCAGCCTGAATGCTTATGCTCCAGACGAGCCGATGGACACACACCACCCTCAATGGCTGTTATCTTCCATTTGCCCCCGGCCCTCCACGAGGCTGTGGGCAGCTCCACCTTCGGTCCGAGGGCCGGCAATGACACTCAAGATGAGCCCATGGACACGACACCTTCCTCGATGGCCATCATCTTCTGGTGGACCCTGGCCCCACACGGGGCCATGCACAGCACAACTGCTGGCCTCCTGTGCACCTCAGACAACCACCGCGAAGGCGGTTGTCGTCTGATCTCCCCTGGCCCCTTACGATGCAGTGGGAGGCACAGGCGACGGCCTCGGCCCTACCCGTAAGTCAGCCTTGGAACCGATGGTCACTCCACCGCCCTAGGGAAAGGTACCTACACCTGCCCTCCGGCGCCAGACACGGCACAGGGCAGCCCAAGCGCTGGCCCAAAGGCTGACGCTGACGCTCAAGACGAGCCGATGTGACACGACACACCCCTTTATGGCCATCATTTTCCGGTCAACCCTAGCCCCACACGAGGCCGTAGGAAGCAGCACCGCCTGCCTCCTGCACACCTCAGCCACCCAATGCGTGGGAAGTCATCCTCCGGATTACCCTGGACCCACACGATGCCGTGGGAGGCATAGGCGACGGCCTAGGACCTACCTACAAGTCGGACGATGACTTGATGGGCACGCCCCCGCCCTCGGGAAACGCACCTACTAGCATACCAGGGCCTAACACGAGGTCAAGGTCAGCACCATCGCCGTCCTCATGCACACCTCAGAAACCCACCATGCGGGCGATCATCGTCCTATCTCCCCTGGGCACACAATGCCGTGGGAGGCACAGACGACGGCCTCGGACCTACACGCAAGTCAGACTAGGGCCTGATGTTCACGCCACTGCCATCGGGAAAGGCACCTATTCGTCTCCCCGGGCCCCAGTACATGCAGTGGGCATCACAAGCACTGGCCCAAAGGCTCACTCTGACTCTCAGGATGAGCCAATGGACACGACAAAACCGGCGCTAGTTGTCATCTTCCGGTCCCCAGCAGGATGCACAACAAGCCGTGGGCATCACCACCACTGGCCTCCTGTGCATCACAGATACCCACCGCACAGGCGGTCAACGTCTGGTCTCCCATGGACCCACAAGATGCCGTGGGAGGCACAGACGACGGCCTCGGCCCTACCCCCAAGTCGGACGATGACCAGATGGGCACACCACAACCTTGGGAATGGCACCTACAAATGACGCCCGGCCCCAGACAAGGACATAGGCAGTACAAGAGCCGGCCTTAAGGCCGACGCTGATGCTCAATACACACCAATGGAAATAACGCCACCCTTTCTATCTGTGAATTTGCAGTCTCCCCAGGCCCCACACGAGGAGATGGGCAGCACCACCACCAGCCTCCTGTGCACCTCAGACAACCACCGTATAGGCAGTGATTGTCTGTTCTCCCCTGGTCCCATATGATGCCGCAGGAGGCACAGCCAATGGCCTCGGCCCTACACCTAACTTGGCCTCTGACCCGGTGGACACCCCACAGCCCTTGCCAACGGCACCTACAGGTCTCTCTCAGCTCCAGACAAGGCCTATGTCCACCTATCCATTTAACAAAATCTTTCCCACAATATGTGTGTATATTATATATTCACACTGCATCCTGCTCTTGCTAGTATGCCTCTGCTCTGTTTACTCTTTGACTCGGCGACAGAGGAAGAACACACATACATGAGTGATAATGTTCTAAGCCACACTTAACTATGCAACGTGTTCCATGCCCCAGTGACTGGGATGTGGAAGTAGCCGCGTTTTATGACTGCATGCTCACCGTGAGGTCTGCGCACTGAGTGATTAATGGATGACAACCCAGGGGGAGGCAAATCCAGAGGAAGGAGACCGGGTTAGCATTTGTGGCTGCTTTCCTCTCCTCTCCCACTGTTCTGAGCTCACTGGAGGCTAGGGAATCCCTGCTGTGACACAGGAAAACACTCATCATATTGGTTTTTAAACATGTTTATTTCTGCACGTGTGTGCCTTGTGTGACTTAAGACTCTGGCTGATCATCCTCACACATTCCCACTTCCTCACGAGAGAACGGATTTGGCATTAAGGTCCTCGATTCTGAAGGAAGGACAGAAGGAAGTGCTTCTGCCTGCTGTGTGACTAGTGAAATTTAAGCTTACTTAGAATTTATCAAGTAGCTTAGTAATATCAGAAAAGGTCCTCTTTAATGACTGCCTGGCTTGACTATAACCTAAACTGCTAACATGTCAAACCATGTTGAGTTACAACTGTGCCCACTTCTTGCTGACCCTAGAGCCTGCACGGTGTCCAGCAGACTTAATACATGCAGAATTCATAACCTGTGGAGACCACGTTCTAGTTGGAGGGTAGGAAAGAGGCAATGAACATCTGTAAGTTTTCCGGTAGGTTAGCCATTAACAAACACTATGGAGAATAAAAAGCAGGATATGGAGGACTGAGATTATAGGCAGAGAAAAGCAGGGCTTTCAAAATAAACAGTGGACAGGGTAAGCCTCACCAGGGAGGTGGGACTTGAAGAGTCTAGCAGGAGCTGAGAGAACCAGGTATCTGAGGGAAAAGCATTCCATGCAGTGGGATAAATTACTGATAAAGCCAAGAGGAAGGATGCTTGTGGTCTTCAGGGAGCAGTCAGTCAACAAATGTGGATAGAATACTGTCAGTAAGAAGGGCAAAGAGGACAGGGGACAGAGATACGGTTTGAAGTTCCCACACCACCATTTACAAGTTTTGTAGTCACACGCTGTTGACTCGATGTGCAAATGTCTCAGTGTACCTGGTGCTGTCTGTCTCTAGGACCTAGTTACCTTGCAGGCTTTTGGAAACATAAGTAGGGAAATGACATATAAGCCATCATGTGAACTGTTCTGTTTATAAGGATAGATGGGTAGAGAAAAAGATGATGAAAGGAGAGATAGACAGATAAATTGATGACAGATTAGACAGGATAGATGATAGGTATGGATAGATAGAATAGATAGGTGATAGGTAGGTAGATGATTGATAGATCGATAGATCGATAGATCGATAGATAGATAGATAGATAGATAGATAGATAGATAGATAGATAGATAGAAAAACAGATAGATAGACAGATTGATAGATAGATAGCCATGTTAGATAGCAGTGCTGTTAACTGTTTGTAAGGCTGGGGGCACTGATGGGAGAAGTGAGCACATTGGACACTGATGATGTGCAAAGTCTCCGGCTGCTGCCCATTCCCACATTGGACACTGATGATGTGCCAAAGTTCTTGGCTGTTGCCCCCTCCCAACCTGAAAAATGTGCCTTGGGCTAGCCAATCCTCGCACTGCTGTAAATCTAAGCTCTGCCTCCCCCTACCTTCTTTAAAATCTTGCTGCCTGTCCACTTAGTGTGAATTCCCCAGCCTCCATTTCTATAGACTGGGGAAATTTTGCCGTGTATTTACATTCAAATAAATTACCGGGCCGTATGTTACCTCTCTTCACCTGCTTATTTCAGCTAGAATTTATTTTACACTGTTCTGTACATAAGGATAAATGTGAAGACAAAAAGATGATGACAGACAGATGACAGGTGATAGGTGATAGATGAGAAACAGATACATTAGATAGATGAAAGATATTCATAGATTAGATGAATAGATTGACAGTGATGATAGATAAGAAATATATAGATGACAGATGATAGACAAGATAGGATAAATGACATAGGTAGTTTAGATTAGACAGATAGATGATAGATATTGATAGATTTCATAAACAATAGATAGATGACAGGTACAAAGTCTTGGAATGAATTTTTGGGCCCTCACCTCACCATCTTCCGCTCCTCCTAAACCCCCGCCGACACCACACACACACAAACACACACACACACACACACACACACAAGTTCATGTTTGAAATGAGTCAGGGTTGAAGCCCTAAACCCACTATCATGGTATTGAGAGGTGGAGCCATTGGAGGTAATTAGGTTTGGAAGATATCATGAGGGTGTGGGTGGAGCTGAAATTATGCAATCAGTGCTATTAAGAGGAACAGAGGAGAGAGCTTTCTCCCTCGGCCCAGTGAGTACAGAGCAGGGATGTGGCCATATGCAAGCCAGAGGAAGGGACCTCACCAGGAACTAAACATGCCTTGGTCTTGGACTTCTGGTTCCAGAATGGTGAGAAATCAGTGTCCATGGATTAAGACCCAACTCAATGACACTCTGGTTATGAGCTTCAATACACTAACACAGATATATAGGTAAACAGAGATGCACTTAGATGATGGATGGAGAGAGTCTATGCATAGATATCGGTGCTTAGGTGAATGCATAGGTATCTCTGTCCAACCACCTCTGCAGTTTGAAGTCTGCTCCCTATGGGGGGAACACTGGGACCACAACTTATGCACGTTTCTTTTTTAAAGTGTGGGCTACAGTTTCCGATAACTAGGGTCTCCGATAACTCTCAGCCATGTGTGTGTGTGTGTGTGCACGCGCACATGTGCATGTGCGTGTGTCCACCACTGCCCCTATCGGTCTACAATCACAGGAGATGCAAAAGTAACAAAGAAACGCAGGATAGGGCAAACATCTTGCAAAATATGACCAGAAAGAGAAAAATTTTCCACTAGCCTCTGGGTATATCTTTGACAAGTGTTTCTAGGCATTTTTAGGAAGATCTTGCTGGAAATGTTGCTGGAAACACTCTGAAAAAATCAAGTTATTTAAGGTAATAAGCCAGGACAGGAGAGCAGCAAAGAGCACCCACGGTGTGTCTCCTATGTATACGGCCAAGATGTACAGACTTTAATTCCACTACACCACTGCATCTCACCATGGCTGACGTGGGATGACCTTATGCAACACCTTCATCTGTGAGTAAAAAGTTACTTCAGAAACACCTCCCTTAAGAGAAAATAAATAAGTGTGGGGACATAGACATTCCTAGAATTCCTGCCATCATCACAGAACACTTTATGCACAGCGCCCTTTTCATACGAACGGAAACATAGCTCTCAACACTACTATCCCATTTCAGATAGACCTCACTCACATCTAAATGCCTAAGTGCACTGAAACTCCACCTACACCTTGACAGCAGAGGGGAGTAGTTTCCCCACAAGCTAGCTGGCCTGCCACCTTAGCAAGCCCATGGGCCACCAGCCCACAGGTACCCTGCATGTCACCAAAATGCAGTTCCCTTAACCAGTGACTACAGGAATGATCTCTGGAGATGGGCCACCAAGAAGAACCGCCGAGGTGACATCGGTTCACAGGCAAAAAGTCCTACTACTGGGCATGCACCTGCCTCGGACCCCACAGGAAACCCAGGTTTCTCCCTGTGTGGGGCCTCTGATATGCCCGGAAGCTCATGCAGCCACCACAGCACTAACAGCCCAGGGGCAGAACAGCCGGAGGCCCTTTCCCACACAGGATCAAGAGCCCAGAATGCCAACCACACCATCCACACCCAGCAGACTCATGCCACCTATGCAAGAGAAGTTCCCACCCAAGGACACTTCTCCCAAGATCCAGAAACACAGCTAACTCACATAAACAAACACAAGAAATTAGACTCAGAAAGACACAGAGGAATCAAAGTGCACCTAGTGACATAATGTTGACAAACGTGAGAAAACAGATACATAGACAGACAGATGATTGATACATAGATTGGACAGATATACATACATATAGATGATAGATTAATTAGATAAATACACAGATGATATTAGATAGACGATAGATCATAGATAGATAGATGACAGAGAGAGAGATAGGTAAATAGATTATATAGAGAGATAAAGATATAGGTAGGTAGGTAGGTAGGAAAGCATCATACTAAACAAAACTATATTTCACTCAAGACCATCTACGTGCTCCCTTACAGGAGACTCACTTGAGATCCAAAGACAAAGACAAACTACAAGCCAAAGGGGCGGTGACAGGTACCCTACACAAGTGAAGCTGAAAAACAAACAAAGAAACAAATGGATTCTGTTTGAGTTCACAGAGATGGTCAGTAGAAAATAGCGCTATCTAGCCACCGTGAATTCTTTTTGTTTGGTTTCAGCAGTGCCCAGGCATAGATTTAGTGATGAAGCAACTTTATTCTCATTTTCTCTCACCTCAACAAATGAATTGGCGTAGTAATATGCGTCTGGGCTTTTGAAATCAGTGGGTTTTATGATGTTCACGAATGTAAAGTTGTAATAACCAGATAAAGAGGGAAGTTTGGGCACTCAAATATACACGTCACTCCACAATACACTCTTTGTTCCCAACTTCTCCTGTCTAGAAATAGGTGTTCCTTTTTATTTGTCCCTCCTATCAGCGGTGATCACACCAATGTCCCTCAAACATGGGGGTGAGCAGACCACCATGTATACTTTTCTGTCTACAACAGGCCTAGAGGAAGGATACTTGTGGTCTTCATGGAGCACTTAGTCAGTGAATGTGGCTAAATACAGTCACCAAGCGAGTAGAAGGTATAAGAGGACAGAGAACAGATATACGGGTTCAAGTCCCTGCACCTCCATTTACTGGTTTTATAAGCACATGCAGCTGACTCGACCTGGAAGTGTCCAGTGAACCCAGTGCTCTCCTTACAGCCTAGATACCTTGGAAGATTTTTGGAAGCATAATGTAGAGAAGTGACATAGGCAATGTTGTTAACTGTTCTGTACTTAAGAATAGATCGGCAGACAAAAAGATGATTGATTCATAGATAGATAGATAGATAGATGACAAATGATAGATAGATAGGTACATAGATTGATAGATGATAGATATCATAGATAAATCATAGGAAGTTAGATAGATAGATAGATAGATAGATGGATAGATAGACAGACAGACAGATAGATAGATACAGATACATATTGATTAACAGAAAGCTATTGCTCATAAAAAGAAGATCAATGGTGAAAGCACATAGCAAAACTACAAACAAAAAGGAAGAATGAAGTCCAGCTTAAAAAGTGAACTAAGCTTCCATAAGAAGGAAACAAATCCTACCATTTGCAATGACGTGGATTTAGCTAGACGGTAGTATGCTCTGTGAAATATGGCAGGCGGACAAAGACAAGTACCAAATGATTTCACTCATGTGTAGAGTATAACAACAAAGAAACACTGAAGGAAAAAAACAGCAGCAGACTCACAGAACCCGAAAGTGGACTAACAGTTAACAAAGGGAAAGGGTCTGGGCAGGGTGGGTGGGAAGGGAGGGATAAGGGCGGAGAGAAAGAAATTGGACAATTGGATTAGCATGTATAATGCGTGGGGTCGGGGGTCATAGGGAGGGCTGTACAACACAGAGAAGACAAGTAGAGATTCGAAAGCATCTTACTACACGCTGATAGACAGCGACTGTAACGTGGTGTGTGTGTGGGTGCATGGTGAAGGGGTCTCCAGCATCCAACTCTGCTGATTTAAATGAACTGTAAGAGGTTTTTTGGGGGGACTTGGTGAATAGGGGAGCCTAGTAAACATAATGTTCTTCACGTCATTGTAGATTAATGATAACTAAAAAATTTTTTTAAGGGCAATGCTGTAATTCATCAGAATAAAATAACAGGCTTTGAGTGCTCCATAAAAAAGACACAGGGTTACAAGAAGGGATGGATACTCAAGACACCTATGTGCTTCCTTACAGGAGACTCACCTGAGATCCAAGGACACAGACAAACTACAAGCCGAAGGTGTGGGTACAAGAACCCTACACAAGTGAAACTGAGAAACAATCAAACAAATGGATTCTGTTTGAGTCCCCAGAGACAGTGAGCAGAAAATAGCCCTATCTGGCCACCGTGAATTCTTTTTGTTTGGTTTCAACAGTTCCCAGCCATAGATTCAGTGGTGCAGCAACATACTTCTCATTTTCTCTCACCTCAATAACTGAGTTGCTGTAATAATAAGCTTCTGGGCCTTTGAAATCAGTGGATTTTATGATGTTCACGAATGTGAAAATCTAATAACCACATAAGAGGGAAGTTTGGACACTCAAATAAACACGTCACTCCACAATACACTGTTAGCTCCCAACTGCTCCTGTCTAGAAATTGGTGTTCCTTTTTATTTGACCCTCCATCCTATCGGCGGTGATCACGCTGATGTCCTTCAAACATGGTGGTGAGCAAAGCAACAAGTTTACTTTTCTGCCGAAAACAGGCCCAGAGGAATGATACTTGAGATCTTCAGGGTGTCCTTACTCAAGGAATGTGGCTAAATACAGACAGCAAGTTAGAAGGTGATGAAAGAGGACAGAGGATAGAGACACGGGTTCAAGTCCCAGCACAACCATTTCCTGGTTTTGTAGGTACACGCGGCTGACTCGAACGGCAAGTGTCTCGGTGAACCCAGTGCTCCCTCTGCAGCCTAGACACTTTGCAGGATTTTTGGGAGCATAGTGCAGGAAAGTGATATAGGGTATATGGTTAACTGTTCTGTACACATGGACAGATGGACAGACAAAAGGATGATTGATTGAGTGACTGATAAATAGATAGACAGACAGATAGATAGATATAGGTACATATCGATTAGCACAAAGCTACTGCTCATAACAAGGAGAGCAATGGTGAAAGCACATTGCAAAACTACAAACAAAAAGAAGAATGAAATCCAGTTTAAAAAGTGCAGTAAGCAGCCATAAGAAGAAAACAAATCCTATCATTTGCAATAACGTGGATGGAGCTAGAGGGTATTTTGCTCAGTCAAATAGGCCAGGCGGAGAAATACATGTACCAAATGATTTCACTCATGTGTGGAGTATGATAACAAAGAAAAACTGAAGGAAAAGACAGCAGCAGAATCACAGAACCAGAGAGTGGACTAACAGTTACCAAAGAGAAATGGACTGGGAAGGGTTTGTGGGAAGGGAGTAATAAGTGCGGGGAAAAAGAATGGGGGCATTAGGATTAGCATGTATAATGTGTAGGGTGGGGTGTCATGGGTAGGGCTGTACAACACAGAGAAGACATGTAGTGATTCTACAGCATCTTAGTACATGCTGACGGAGAGCGGCTGTAACTGGGATTTGGGGTGACTTTGTGAAGAGGGTAGACAGAATAACATAATTTTCTGCATGTGATTGTATATTAATGAGAAGAAAAAGAATTTCAAAGTGCAGTAAGAGCACAGCTCTCAAATATCAGAATATAAGTACAGCCTTTGAGTGCTCCAATCAAAAGACACAGGGTTAGAAGAACTGATGAAAACTCAAGACCACCTACGTGCTCCCTTACTGGAGACTCACTTGAGATCCAAGGACACAGACAAACTACAAGCTGAAGGGGCGGGGACAGGTACCCTACACAAGTGAAACTGAGAAACAAAGAAAGAAATGGATTCTGTTTTGGACCCCAGAGAGAGTCAGTAGAAAATAGCCCTATCTAGCCACCGTGAATTCTTTTTGTTTGGTTTCAGCAGTGCTCAGGCATAGATTTAGTGGTGCAGCAAATTCCTTCTCATTTCCTCTCACCTCAACAAATGAATTGCTGTAATAATATGCCTCTGGGCATTTATAATCATTGCTTTTTATGATGTTCACGAATGTAAAGAAGTAATAACCACCTCAAGAGGGAAGTTTGGACACTCAAATAAACACTTCACTCCACAACACACTCTTTGTTCCCAACTGCTCCTGTCCAGAAATAGGTGTTAATTCATATTTGTCCCTCCACCTATCAGCAGTGATCACGCCAATGTCCCTCAAACATGGTGGTGTGCAAAGGGCCAAGTACACTTTTCTGTCAACAACAGGCCCAGACGAAGGATACTTGTGGTCTTCAGGGATCACTTACTCACTGAATGTGGCTTAATAAAGTCACCAAGCGAGCAGGAAGTATAAGAGGACAGAGGACAAAGATACGTGTTCAAGTCCTTTCACCTCCATTTACTGGTTTTGTAAGCACACTCTGCTGACTCTACCTGAAAGCGTATCGGTGAACACAGTGCTTTCCTTATGGCTTAGTTACCTTGCAAGGTTTCTGTAAGCATAATGTAGGGAAGAGACATAGGCTATGTTGTTAACTGTGCTGTACATAAGGATAGATGGGCAGACAAAAAGATGATTGTTTCATAGATAGATAGGTAGACAGACGACAGGTGAAAGATAGATAGATAGGTACATAGATTAATAGATGATAGACATCATAGATAGATGATAGGAAGATAGATAGATAGATACATAGATAGATACATAGATACATAGATATATACATACATAGATACATACATAGACAGACAGACCTTTAGATAGATAGATACAGATACATGTCGATTGACACAAAGCTATTGTTCATAACCAGGAGATGAATGGTGAATAACATAGCTAAACGACAAACAAAAAGGAAGAATGAAATCCAGTTTAAAAAGTGCAGTAAGCAGCCTTAAGAAGAAAACAAATACTACCATTTGCAATGACGTGGATGGAGCAAGACGGTAGTATGTTCAGAAAAATAGGGCAGGCGGATAAAGGCAAGTACCAAGTGATTTCACTCATGTGTGGAGTATAACAACAAAGGAAAACTGAAGTAAAAAAACAGCAGCAGACTCACAGAACCCGAGGGTTGACTAAAAGTAACCAAAGGAAAAAGGACTGGGCAGGGTGAGTCTGAAGGGTGGGATAAGTGTGGGGAGAAAGAATGGGGGCATTAAGTTTAGCATGTATAATGCGCGGGGTCGGGTGTGCATGGGGAGTACTGTACAACACAGAGAAGACTAGTAGAGATCATATAGCATCTTACTACTCACTGATGGACAGTGACTGTAACGGGGACTTTTGGGGGGGACATGGTGAAGGGGTCTACAGCATCCAACTACGCTGATCGACAGTGACTGAAGAGGTTTTTCGGGGGGATTTGGTGAAGGGGGGAGCATAGTAAACATAATGTTCTTCACGTGATTGTTGATTAATGATAAAAAATATTCTTTAAGTGCAATAAGTGCACAGCTCTGAATCATCAGAATAAAAGATCAGGCACTGAGTGCTGCAAACAAAAGACACAGGGATAAAAGAAGGGATGAAAACTCAAGACACCTACGTGCTTACTTACAGGAGACTCACTTGAGATCCAAGGACACAGACAAACTACAAGCCGAAGGTGTGTGGACAAGTACCCTACACGAGTGAAACGGAAAATCAAACAATCAAGCAAATGGATTCTGTTTGAGTCCCCAGAGACAGTGAGCAGAAAATAGCCCTATCTGGCCACCGTGAATTCTTTTTGTTTGGTTTCAACAGTTCCCAGCCATAGATTCAGTGGTGCAGCAACATACTTCTCATTTTCTCTCACCTCAACAACTGAGTTGCTGTAATAATAAGCTTCTGGGCCTTTGAAATCAGTGGATTTTATGATGTTCACGAATGTGAAAATCTAATAACCACATAAGAGGGAAGTTTGGACACTCAAATAAACACGTCACTCCACAATACACTGTTAGCTCCCAACTGCTCCTGTCTAGAAATTGGTGTTCCTTTTTATTTGACCCTCCATCCTATCGGCGGTGATCACGCTGATGTCCTTCAAACATGGTGGTGAGCAAAGCAACAAGTTTACTTTTCTGCCGAAAACAGGCCCAGAGGAATGATACTTGAGATCTTCAGGGTGTCCTTACTCAAGGAATGTGGCTAAATACAGACAGCAAGTTAGAAGGTGATGAAAGAGGACAGAGGATAGAGACACGGGTTCAAGTCCCAGCACAACCATTTCCTGGTTTTGTAGGTACAAGCGGCTGACTCGAACGGCAAGTGTCTCGGTGAACCCAGTGCTCCCTCTGCAGCCTAGACACTTTGCAGGATTTTTGGGAGCATAGTGCAGGAAAGTGATATAGGGTATATGGTTAACTGTTCTGTACACATGGACAGATGGACAGACAAAAGGATGATTGATTGAGTGACTGATAAATAGATAGACAGACAGATAGATAGATATAGGTACATATCGATTAGCACAAAGCTACTGCTCATAACAAGGAGAGCAATGGTGAAAGCACATTGCAAAACTACAAACAAAAAAGAAGAATGAAATCCAGTTTAAAAAGTGCAGTAAGCAGCCATAAGAAGAAAACAAATCCTATCATTTGCAATAACGTGGATGGAGCTACAGGGTATTATGCTCAGTCAAATAGGCCAGGCGGAGAAATACATGTACCAAATGATTTCACTCATGTGTGGAGTATGATAACAAAGAAAAACTGAAGGAAAAGACAACAGCAGACTCACAGAACCCGAGAGTGGACTAACAGTTACCAAAGAGAAAGGGACTGGGTAGGGTTTGTGGGAAGGGAGTAATAAGTACGGGGAAAAAGAATGGGGGCATTAGGATTAGCATGTATAATGTGTAGGGTGGGGTGTCATGCGTAGGGCTGTACAACACAGAGAAGACATGTAGTGATTCTACAGCATCTTAGTACATGCTGACGGAGAGCGGCTGTAATTGGGATTTGGGGTGACTTGGTGAAGAGGGTAGACAGAATAACATAATTTTCTGCATGTGATTGTATATTAATGAGAACAAAAAGAATTTCAAAGTGCAGTAAGAGCACAGCTCTCAAATATCAGAATATAAGTACAGCCTTTGAGTGCTCCAATCAAAAGACACAGGGTTAGAAGAACTGATGAAAACTCAAGACCACCTACGTGCTCCCTTACTGGAGACTCACTTGAGATCCAAGGACACAGACAAACTACAAGCTGAAGGGGCGGGGACAGGTACCCTACACAAGTGAAACTGAGAAACAAAGAAAGAAATGGATTCTGTTTTGGACCCCAGAGAGAGTCAGTAGAAAATAGCCCTATCTAGCCACCGTGAATTCTTTTTGTTTGGTTTCAGCAGTGCTCAGGCATAGATTTAGTGGTGCAGCAACTTCCTTCTCATTTCCTCTGACCTCAACAAATGAATTGCTGTAATAATATGCCTCTGGGCATTTATAATCATTGCTTTTTATGATGTTCACGAATGTAAAGAAGTAATAACCACCTAAAGAGGGAAGTTTGGACACTCAAATAAACACTTCACTCCACAACACACTCTTTGTTCCCAACTGCTCCTGTCCAGAAATAGGTGTTAATTCATATTTGTCCCTCCACCTATCAGCAGTGATCACGCCAATGTCCCTCAAACATGGTGGTGTGCAAAGGGCCAAGTACACTTTTCTGTCGACAACAGGCCCAGACGAAGGATACTTGTGGTCTTCAGGGATCACTTACTCACTGAATGTGGCTTAATAAAGTCACCAAGCGAGCAGGAAGTATAAGAGGACAGAGGACAAAGATACGTGTTCAAGTCCTTTCACCTCCATTTACTGGTTTTGTAAGCACACTCTGCTGACTCTACCCGAAAGCGTATCGGTGAACACAGTGCTCTCCTTATGGCTTAGTTACCTTGCAAGGTTTCTGTAAGCATAATGTAGGGAAGAGACATAGGCTATGTTGTTAACTGTGCTGTACATAAGGATAGATGGGCAGACAAAAAGATGATTGTTTCATAGATAGATAGGTAGACAGACGACAGGTGAAAGATAGATAGATAGGTACATAGATTCATAGGTGATAGACATCATAGATAGATGATAGGAAGATAGATAGATAGATACATAGATAGATACATAGATACATAGATATATACATGCATAGATACATAGATAGACAGACAGACCTTTAGATAGATAGATACAGATACATGTCGATTGACACAAAGCTATTGTTCATAACCAGGAGATGAATGGTGAATAACATAGCTAAACGACAAACAAAAAGGAAGAATGAAATCCAGTTTAAAAAGTGCAGTAAGCAGCCTTAAGAAGAAAACAAATACTACCATTTGCAATGACGTAGATGGAGCAAGACGGTAGTATGTTCAGAAAAATAGGGCAGGCGGATAAAGGCAAGTACCAAGTGATTTCACTCATGTGTGGAGTATAACAACAAAGGAAAACTGAAGTAAAAAAACAGCAGCAGACTCACAGAACCCGAGGGTTGACTAAAAGTAACCAAAGGAAAAAGGACTGGGCAGGGTGAGTCTGAAGGGTGGGATAAGTGTGGGGAGAAAGAATGGGGGCATTAAGTTTAGCATGTATAATGCGCGGGGTCGGGTGTGCATGGGGAGTACTGTACAACACAGAGAAGACTAGTAGAGATCATATAGCATCTTACTACTCACTGATGGACAGTGACTGTAACGGGGACTTTTGGGGGGGACATGGTGAAGAGTCTACAGCATCCAACTATGCTGATCGACAGTGACTGAAGAGGTTTTTTGGGGGGATTTGGTGAAGGGGGGAGCATAGTAAACATAATGATCTTCACGTGATTGTTGATTAATGATAAAAAATATTCTTTAAGTGCAATAAGTGTACAGCTATGAATCATCAGAATAAAAGATCAGGCACTGAGTGCTGCAAACAAAAGACACAGGGATAAAAGAAGGGATGAAAACTCAAGACACCTACGTGCTTACTTACAGGAGACTCACTTGAGATCCAAGGACACAGACAAACTACAAGCCGAAGGTGTGTGGACAAGTACCCTACACGAGTGAAACGGAAAATCAAACAATCAAGCAAATGGATTCTGTTTGAGTCCCCAGAGACAGTGAGCAGAAAATAGCCCTATCTGGCCACCGTGAATTCTTTTTGTTTGGTTTCAACAGTTCCCAGCCATAGATTCAGTGGTGCAGCAACATACTTCTCATTTTCTCTCACCTCAACAACTGAGTTGCTGTAATAATAAGCTTCTGGGCCTTTGAAATCAGTGGATTTTATGATGTTCACGAATGTGAAAATCTAATAACCACATAAGAGGGAAGTTTGGACACTCAAATAAACACGTCACTCCACAATACACTGTTAGCTCCCAACTGCTCCTGTCTAGAAATTGGTGTTCCTTTTTATTTGACCCTCCATCCTATCGGCGGTGATCACGCTGATGTCCTTCAAACATGGTGGTGAGCAAAGCAACAAGTTTACTTTTCTGCCGAAAACAGGCCCAGAGGAATGATACTTGAGATCTTCAGGGTGTCCTTACTCAAGGAATGTGGCTAAATACAGACAGCAAGTTAGAAGGTGATGAAAGAGGACAGAGGATAGAGACACGGGTTCAAGTCCCAGCACAACCATTTCCTGGTTTTGTAGGTACACGCGGCTGACTCGAACGGCAAGTGTCTCGGTGAACCCAGTGCTCCCTCTGCAGCCTAGACACTTTGCAGGATTTTTGGGAGCATAGTGCAGGAAAGTGATATAGGGTATATGGTTAACTGTTCTGTACACATGGACAGATGGACAGACAAAAGGATGATTGATTGAGTGACTGATAAATAGATAGACAGACAGATAGATAGATATAGGTACATATCGATTAGCACAAAGCTACTGCTCATAACAAGGAGAGCAATGGTGAAAGCACATTGCAAAACTACAAACAAAAAGAAGAATTAAATCCAGTTTAAAAAGTGCAGTAAGCAGCCATAAGAAGAAAACAAATCCTATCATTTGCAATAACGTGGATGGAGCTAGAGGGTATTATGCTCAGTCAAATAGGCCAGGCGGAGAAATACATGTACCAAATGATTTCACTCATGTGTGGAGTATGATAACAAAGAAAAACTGAAGGAAAAGACAGCAGCAGAATCACAGAACCCGAGAGTGGACTAACAGTTACCAAAGAGAAAGGGACTGGGAAGGGTTTGTGGGAAGGGAGTAATAAGTGCGGGGAAAAAGAATGGGGGCATTAGGATTAGCATGTATAATGTGTAGGGTGGGGTGTCATGGGTAGGGCTGTACAACACAGAGAAGACATGTAGTGATTCTACAGCATCTTAGTACATGCTGACGGAGAGCGGCTGTAACTGGGATTTGGGGTGACTTGGTGAAGAGGGTAGACAGAATAACATAATTTTCTGCATGTGATTGTATATTAATGAGAACAAAAAGAATTTCAAAGTGCAGTAAGAGCACAGCTCTCAAATATCAGAATATAAGTACAGCCTTTGAGTGCTCCAATCAAAAGACACAGGGTTAGAAGAACTGATGAAAACTCAAGACCACCTACGTGCTCCCTTACTGGAGACTCACTTGAGATCCAAGGACACAGACAAACTACAAGCTGAAGGGGCGGGGACAGGTACCCTACACAAGTGAAACTGAGAAACAAAGAAAGAAATGGATTCTGTTTTGGACCCCAGAGAGAGTCAGTAGAAAATAGCCCTATCTAGCCACCGTGAATTCTTTTTGTTTGGTTTCAGCAGTGCTCAGGCATAGATTTAGTGGTGCAGCAACTTCCTTCTCATTTCCTCTCACCTCAACAAATGAATTGCTGTAATAATATGCGTCTGGGCATTTATAATCATTGCTTTTTATGATGTTCACGAATGTAAAGAAGTAATAACCACCTAAAGAGGGAAGTTTGGACACTCAAATAAACACTTCACTCCACAACACACTCTTTGTTCCCAACTGCTCCTGTCCAGAAATAGGTGTTAATTCATATTTGTCCCTCCACCTATCAGCAGTGATCACGCCAATGTCCCTCAAACATGGTGGTGTGCAAAGGGCCAAGTACACTTTTCTGTCAACAACAGGCCCAGACGAAGGATACTTGTGGTCTTCAGGGATCACTTACTCACTGAATGTGGCTTAATAAAGTCACCAAGCGAGCAGGAAGTATAAGAGGACAGAGGACAAAGATACGTGTTCAAGTCCTTTCACCTCCATTTACTGGTTTTGTAAGCACACTCTGCTGACTCTACCTGAAAGCGTATCGGTGAACACAGTGCTCTCCTTATGGCTTAGTTACCTTGCAAGGTTTCTGTAAGCATAATGTAGGGAAGAGACGTAGGCTATGTTGTTAACTGTGCTGTACATAAGGATAGATGGGCAGACAAAAAGATGATTGTTTCATAGATAGATAGGTAGACAGACGACAGGTGAAAGATAGATAGATAGGTACATAGATTAATAGATGATAGACATCATAGATAGATGATAGGAAGATAGATAGATAGATACATAGATAGATACATAGATACATAGATATATACATACATAGATACATAGATAGACAGACAGACCTTTAGATAGATAGATACAGATACATGTCGATTGACACAAAGCTATTGTTCATAACCAGGAGATGAATGGTGAATAACATAGCTAAACGACAAACAAAAAGGAAGAATGAAATCCAGTTTAAAAAGTGCAGTAAGCAGCCTTAAGAAGAAAACAAATACTACCATTTGCAATGACGTAGATGGAGCAAGACGGTAGTATGTTCAGAAAAATAGGGCAGGCGGATAAAGGCAAGTACCAAGTGATTTCACTCATGTGTGGAGTATAACAACAAAGGAAAACTGAAGTAAAAAAACAGCAGCAGACTCACAGAACCCGAGGGTTGACTAAAAGTAACCAAAGGAAAAAGGACTGGGCAGGGTGAGTCTGAAGGGTGGGATAAGTGTGGGGAGAAAGAATGGGGGCATTAAGTTTAGCATGTATAATGCGCGGGGTCGGGTGTGCATGGGGAGTACTGTACAACACAGAGAAGACTAGTAGAGATCATATAGCATCTTACTACTCACTGATGGACAGTGACTGTAACGGGGACTTTTGGGGGGGACATGGTGAAGAGTCTACAGCATCCAACTATGCTGATCGACAGTGACTGAAGAGGTTTTTTGGGGGGATTTGGTGAAGGGGGGAGCATAGTAAACATAATGATCTTCACGTGATTGTTGATTAATGATAAAAAATATTCTTTAAGTGCAATAAGTGCACAGCTATGAATCATCAGAATAAAAGATCAGGCACTGAGTGCTGCAAACAAAAGACACAGGGATAAAAGAAGGGATGAAAACTCAAGACACCTACGTGCTTACTTACAGGAGACTCACTTGAGATCCAAGGACACAGACAAACTACAAGCCGAAGGTGTGTGGACAAGTACCCTACACGAGTGAAACGGAAAATCAAACAATCAAGCAAATGGATTCTGTTTGAGTCCCCAGAGACAGTGAGCAGAAAATAGCCCTATCTGGCCACCGTGAATTCTTTTTGTTTGGTTTCAACAGTTCCCAGCCATAGATTCAGTGGTGCAGCAACATACTTCTCATTTTCTCTCACCTCAACAACTGAGTTGCTGTAATAATAAGCTTCTGGGCCTTTGAAATCAGTGGATTTTATGATGTTCACGAATGTGAAAATCTAATAACCACATAAGAGGGAAGTTTGGACACTCAAATAAACACGTCACTCCACAATACACTGTTAGCTCCCAACTGCTCCTGTCTAGAAATTGGTGTTCCTTTTTATTTGACCCTCCATCCTATCGGCGGTGATCACGCTGATGTCCTTCAAACATGGTGGTGAGCAAAGCAACAAGTTTACTTTTCTGCCGAAAACAGGCCCAGAGGAATGATACTTGAGATCTTCAGGGTGTCCTTACTCAAGGAATGTGGCTAAATACAGACAGCAAGTTAGAAGGTGATGAAAGAGGACAGAGGATAGAGACACGGGTTCAAGTCCCAGCACAACCATTTCCTGGTTTTGTAGGTACACGCGGCTGACTCGAACGGCAAGTGTCTCGGTGAACCCAGTGCTCCCTCTGCAGCCTAGACACTTTGCAGGATTTTTGGGAGCATAGTGCAGGAAAGTGATATAGGGTATATGGTTAACTGTTCTGTACACATGGACAGATGGACAGACAAAAGGATGATTGATTGAGTGACTGATAAATAGATAGACAGACAGATAGATAGATATAGGTACATATCGATTAGCACAAAGCTACTGCTCATAACAAGGAGAGCAATGGTGAAAGCACATTGCAAAACTACAAACAAAAAGAAGAATTAAATCCAGTTTAAAAAGTGCAGTAAGCAGCCATAAGAAGAAAACAAATCCTATCATTTGCAATAACGTGGATGGAGCTAGAGGGTATTATGCTCAGTCAAATAGGCCAGGCGGAGAAATACATGTACCAAATGATTTCACTCATGTGTGGAGTATGATAACAAAGAAAAACTGAAGGAAAAGACAGCAGCAGAATCACAGAACCCGAGAGTGGACTAACAGTTACCAAAGAGAAAGGGACTGGGAAGGGTTTGTGGGAAGGGAGTAATAAGTGCGGGGAAAAAGAATGGGGGCATTAGGATTAGCATGTATAATGTGTAGGGTGGGGTGTCATGGGTAGGGCTGTACAACACAGAGAAGACATGTAGTGATTCTACAGCATCTTAGTACATGCTGACGGAGAGCGGCTGTAACTGGGATTTGGGGTGACTTGGTGAAGAGGGTAGACAGAATAACATAATTTTCTGCATGTGATTGTATATTAATGAGAACAAAAAGAATTTCAAAGTGCAGTAAGAGCACAGCTCTCAAATATCAGAATATAAGTACAGCCTTTGAGTGCTCCAATCAAAAGACACAGGGTTAGAAGAACTGATTAAAACTCAAGACCACCTACGTGCTCCCTTACTGGAGACTCACTTGAGATCCAAGGACACAGACAAACTACAAGCTGAAGGGGCGGGGACAGGTACCCTACACAAGTGAAACTGAGAAACAAAGAAAGAAATGGATTCTGTTTTGGACCCCAGAGAGAGTCAGTAGAAAATAGCCCTATCTAGCCACCGTGAATTCTTTTTGTTTGGTTTCAGCAGTGCTCAGGCATAGATTTAGTGGTGCAGCAACTTCCTTCTCATTTCCTCTCACCTCAACAAATGAATTGCTGTAATAATATGCCTCTGGGCATTTATAATCATTGCTTTTTATGATGTTCACGAATGTAAAGAAGTAATAACCACCTAAAGAGGGAAGTTTGGACACTCAAATAAACACTTCACTCCACAACACACTCTTTGTTCCCAACTGCTCCTGTCCAGAAATAGGTGTTAATTCATATTTGTCCCTCCACCTATCAGCAGTGATCACGCCAATGTCCCTCAAACATGGTGGTGTGCAAAGGGCCAAGTACACTTTTCTGTCAACAACAGGCCCAGACGAAGGATACTTGTGGTCTTCAGGGATCACTTACTCACTGAATGTGGCTTAATAAAGTCACCAAGCGAGCAGGAAGTATAAGAGGACAGAGGACAAAGATACGTGTTCAAGTCCTTTCACCTCCATTTACTGGTTTTGTAAGCACACTCTGCTGACTCTACCTGAAAGCGTATCGGTGAACACAGTGCTCTCCTTATGGCTTAGTTACCTTGCAAGGTTTCTGTAAGCATAATGTAGGGAAGAGACGTAGGCTATGTTGTTAACTGTGCTGTACATAAGGATAGATGGGCAGACAAAAAGATGATTGTTTCATAGATAGATAGGTAGACAGACGACAGGTGAAAGATAGATAGATAGGTACATAGATTAATAGATGATAGACATCATAGATAGATGATAGGAAGATAGATAGATAGATACATAGATAGATACATAGATACATAGATATATACATACATAGATACATAGATAGACAGACAGACCTTTAGATAGATAGATACAGATACATGTCGATTGACACAAAGCTATTGTTCATAACCAGGAGATGAATGGTGAATAACATAGCTAAACGACAAACAAAAAGGAAGAATGAAATCCAGTTTAAAAAGTGCAGTAAGCAGCCTTAAGAAGAAAACAAATACTACCATTTGCAATGACGTAGATGGAGCAAGACGGTAGTATGTTCAGAAAAATAGGGCAGGCGGATAAAGGCAAGTACCAAGTGATTTCACTCATGTGTGGAGTATAACAACAAAGGAAAACTGAAGTAAAAAAACAGCAGCAGACTCACAGAACCCGAGGGTTGACTAAAAGTAACCAAAGGAAAAAGGACTGGGCAGGGTGAGTCTGAAGGGTGGGATAAGTGTGGGGAGAAAGAATGGGGGCATTAAGTTTAGCATGTATAATGCGCGGGGTCGGGTGTGCATGGGGAGTACTGTACAACACAGAGAAGACTAGTAGAGATCATATAGCATCTTACTACTCACTGATGGACAGTGACTGTAACGGGGACTTTTGGGGGGGACATGGTGAAGAGTCTACAGCATCCAACTATGCTGATCGACAGTGACTGAAGAGGTTTTTTGGGGGGATTTGGTGAAGGGGGGAGCATAGTAAACATAATGATCTTCACGTGATTGTTGATTAATGATAAAAAATATTCTTTAAGTGCAATAAGTGCACAGCTATGAATCATCAGAATAAAAGATCAGGCACTGAGTGCTGCAAACAAAAGACACAGGGATAAAAGAAGGGATGAAAACTCAAGACACCTACGTGCTTACTTACAGGAGACTCACTTGAGATCCAAGGACACAGACAAACTACAAGCCGAAGGTGTGTGGACAAGTACCCTACACGAGTGAAACGGAAAATCAAACAATCAAGCAAATGGATTCTGTTTGAGTCCCCAGAGACAGTGAGCAGAAAATAGCCCTATCTGGCCACCGTGAATTCTTTTTGTTTGGTTTCAACAGTTCCCAGCCATAGATTCAGTGGTGCAGCAACATACTTCTCATTTTCTCTCACCTCAACAACTGAGTTGCTGTAATAATAAGCTTCTGGGCCTTTGAAATCAGTGGATTTTATGATGTTCACGAATGTGAAAATCTAATAACCACATAAGAGGGAAGTTTGGACACTCAAATAAACACGTCACTCCACAATACACTGTTAGCTCCCAACTGCTCCTGTCTAGAAATTGGTGTTCCTTTTTATTTGACCCTCCATCCTATCGGCGGTGATCACGCTGATGTCCTTCAAACATGGTGGTGAGCAAAGCAACAAGTTTACTTTTCTGCCGAAAACAGGCCCAGAGGAATGATACTTGAGATCTTCAGGGTGTCCTTACTCAAGGAATGTGGCTAAATACAGACAGCAAGTTAGAAGGTGATGAAAGAGGACAGAGGATAGAGACACGGGTTCAAGTCCCAGCACAACCATTTCCTGGTTTTGTAGGTACACGCGGCTGACTCGAACGGCAAGTGTCTCGGTGAACCCAGTGCTCCCTCTGCAGCCTAGACACTTTGCAGGATTTTTGGGAGCATAGTGCAGGAAAGTGATATAGGGTATATGGTTAACTGTTCTGTACACATGGACAGATGGACAGACAAAAGGATGATTGATTGAGTGACTGATAAATAGATAGACAGACAGATAGATAGATATAGGTACATATCGATTAGCACAAAGCTACTGCTCATAACAAGGAGAGCAATGGTGAAAGCACATTGCAAAACTACAAACAAAAAGAAGAATTAAATCCAGTTTAAAAAGTGCAGTAAGCAGCCATAAGAAGAAAACAAATCCTATCATTTGCAATAACGTGGATGGAGCTAGAGGGTATTATGCTCAGTCAAATAGGCCAGGCGGAGAAATACATGTACCAAATGATTTCACTCATGTGTGGAGTATGATAACAAAGAAAAACTGAAGGAAAAGACAGCAGCAGAATCACAGAACCCGAGAGTGGACTAACAGTTACCAAAGAGAAAGGGACTGGGAAGGGTTTGTGGGAAGGGAGTAATAAGTGCGGGGAAAAAGAATGGGGGCATTAGGATTAGCATGTATAATGTGTAGGGTGGGGTGTCATGGGTAGGGCTGTACAACACAGAGAAGACATGTAGTGATTCTACAGCATCTTAGTACATGCTGACGGAGAGCGGCTGTAACTGGGATTTGGGGTGACTTGGTGAAGAGGGTAGACAGAATAACATAATTTTCTGCATGTGATTGTATATTAATGAGAACAAAAAGAATTTCAAAGTGCAGTAAGAGCACAGCTCTCAAATATCAGAATATAAGTACAGCCTTTGAGTGCTCCAATCAAAAGACACAGGGTTAGAAGAACTGATTAAAACTCAAGACCACCTACGTGCTCCCTTACTGGAGACTCACTTGAGATCCAAGGACACAGACAAACTACAAGCTGAAGGGGCGGGGACAGGTACCCTACACAAGTGAAACTGAGAAACAAAGAAAGAAATGGATTCTGTTTTGGACCCCAGAGAGAGTCAGTAGAAAATAGCCCTATCTAGCCACCGTGAATTCTTTTTGTTTGGTTTCAGCAGTGCTCAGGCATAGATTTAGTGGTGCAGCAACTTCCTTCTCATTTCCTCTCACCTCAACAAATGAATTGCTGTAATAATATGCCTCTGGGCATTTATAATCATTGCTTTTTATGATGTTCACGAATGTAAAGAAGTAATAACCACCTAAAGAGGGAAGTTTGGACACTCAAATAAACACTTCACTCCACAACACACTCTTTGTTCCCAACTGCTCCTGTCCAGAAATAGGTGTTAATTCATATTTGTCCCTCCACCTATCAGCAGTGATCACGCCAATGTCCCTCAAACATGGTGGTGTGCAAAGGGCCAAGTACACTTTTCTGTCAACAACAGGCCCAGACGAAGGATACTTGTGGTCTTCAGGGATCACTTACTCACTGAATGTGGCTTAATAAAGTCACCAAGCGAGCAGGAAGTATAAGAGGACAGAGGACAAAGATACGTGTTCAAGTCCTTTCACCTCCATTTACTGGTTTTGTAAGCACACTCTGCTGACTCTACCTGAAAGCGTATCGGTGAACACAGTGCTCTCCTTATGGCTTAGTTACCTTGCAAGGTTTCTGTAAGCATAATGTAGGGAAGAGACGTAGGCTATGTTGTTAACTGTGCTGTACATAAGGATAGATGGGCAGACAAAAAGATGATTGTTTCATAGATAGATAGGTAGACAGACGACAGGTGAAAGATAGATAGATAGGTACATAGATTAATAGATGATAGACATCATAGATAGATGATAGGAAGATAGATAGATAGATACATAGATAGATACATAGATACATAGATATATACATACATAGATACATAGATAGACAGACAGACCTTTAGATAGATAGATACAGATACATGTCGATTGACACAAAGCTATTGTTCATAACCAGGAGATGAATGGTGAATAACATAGCTAAACGACAAACAAAAAGGAAGAATGAAATCCAGTTTAAAAAGTGCAGTAAGCAGCCTTAAGAAGAAAACAAATACTACCATTTGCAATGACGTAGATGGAGCAAGACGGTAGTATGTTCAGAAAAATAGGGCAGGCGGATAAAGGCAAGTACCAAGTGATTTCACTCATGTGTGGAGTATAACAACAAAGGAAAACTGAAGTAAAAAAACAGCAGCAGACTCACAGAACCCGAGGGTTGACTAAAAGTAACCAAAGGAAAAAGGACTGGGCAGGGTGAGTCTGAAGGGTGGGATAAGTGTGGGGAGAAAGAATGGGGGCATTAAGTTTAGCATGTATAATGCGCGGGGTCGGGTGTGCATGGGGAGTACTGTACAACACAGAGAAGACTAGTAGAGATCATATAGCATCTTACTACTCACTGATGGACAGTGACTGTAACGGGGACTTTTGGGGGGGACATGGTGAAGAGTCTACAGCATCCAACTATGCTGATCGACAGTGACTGAAGAGGTTTTTTGGGGGGATTTGGTGAAGGGGGGAGCATAGTAAACATAATGATCTTCACGTGATTGTTGATTAATGATAAAAAATATTCTTTAAGTGCAATAAGTGCACAGCTATGAATCATCAGAATAAAAGATCAGGCACTGAGTGCTGCAAACAAAAGACACAGGGATAAAAGAAGGGATGAAAACTCAAGACACCTACGTGCTTACTTACAGGAGACTCACTTGAGATCCAAGGACACAGACAAACTACAAGCCGAAGGTGTGTGGACAAGTACCCTACACGAGTGAAACGGAAAATCAAACAATCAAGCAAATGGATTCTGTTTGAGTCCCCAGAGACAGTGAGCAGAAAATAGCCCTATCTGGCCACCGTGAATTCTTTTTGTTTGGTTTCAACAGTTCCCAGCCATAGATTCAGTGGTGCAGCAACATACTTCTCATTTTCTCTCACCTCAACAACTGAGTTGCTGTAATAATAAGCTTCTGGGCCTTTGAAATCAGTGGATTTTATGATGTTCACGAATGTGAAAATCTAATAACCACATAAGAGGGAAGTTTGGACACTCAAATAAACACGTCACTCCACAATACACTGTTAGCTCCCAACTGCTCCTGTCTAGAAATTGGTGTTCCTTTTTATTTGACCCTCCATCCTATCGGCGGTGATCACGCTGATGTCCTTCAAACATGGTGGTGAGCAAAGCAACAAGTTTACTTTTCTGCCGAAAACAGGCCCAGAGGAATGATACTTGAGATCTTCAGGGTGTCCTTACTCAAGGAATGTGGCTAAATACAGACAGCAAGTTAGAAGGTGATGAAAGAGGACAGAGGATAGAGACACGGGTTCAAGTCCCAGCACAACCATTTCCTGGTTTTGTAGGTACACGCGGCTGACTCGAACGGCAAGTGTCTCGGTGAACCCAGTGCTCCCTCTGCAGCCTAGACACTTTGCAGGATTTTTGGGAGCATAGTGCAGGAAAGTGATATAGGGTATATGGTTAACTGTTCTGTACACATGGACAGATGGACAGACAAAAGGATGATTGATTGAGTGACTGATAAATAGATAGACAGACAGATAGATAGATATAGGTACATATCGATTAGCACAAAGCTACTGCTCATAACAAGGAGAGCAATGGTGAAAGCACATTGCAAAACTACAAACAAAAAGAAGAATTAAATCCAGTTTAAAAAGTGCAGTAAGCAGCCATAAGAAGAAAACAAATCCTATCATTTGCAATAACGTGGATGGAGCTAGAGGGTATTATGCTCAGTCAAATAGGCCAGGCGGAGAAATACATGTACCAAATGATTTCACTCATGTGTGGAGTATGATAACAAAGAAAAACTGAAGGAAAAGACAGCAGCAGAATCACAGAACCCGAGAGTGGACTAACAGTTACCAAAGAGAAAGGGACTGGGAAGGGTTTGTGGGAAGGGAGTAATAAGTGCGGGGAAAAAGAATGGGGGCATTAGGATTAGCATGTATAATGTGTAGGGTGGGGTGTCATGGGTAGGGCTGTACAACACAGAGAAGACATGTAGTGATTCTACAGCATCTTAGTACATGCTGACGGAGAGCGGCTGTAACTGGGATTTGGGGTGACTTGGTGAAGAGGGTAGACAGAATAACATAATTTTCTGCATGTGATTGTATATTAATGAGAACAAAAAGAATTTCAAAGTGCAGTAAGAGCACAGCTCTCAAATATCAGAATATAAGTACAGCCTTTGAGTGCTCCAATCAAAAGACACAGGGTTAGAAGAACTGATTAAAACTCAAGACCACCTACGTGCTCCCTTACTGGAGACTCACTTGAGATCCAAGGACACAGACAAACTACAAGCTGAAGGGGCGGGGACAGGTACCCTACACAAGTGAAACTGAGAAACAAAGAAAGAAATGGATTCTGTTTTGGACCCCAGAGAGAGTCAGTAGAAAATAGCCCTATCTAGCCACCGTGAATTCTTTTTGTTTGGTTTCAGCAGTGCTCAGGCATAGATTTAGTGGTGCAGCAACTTCCTTCTCATTTCCTCTCACCTCAACAAATGAATTGCTGTAATAATATGCCTCTGGGCATTTATAATCATTGCTTTTTATGATGTTCACGAATGTAAAGAAGTAATAACCACCTAAAGAGGGAAGTTTGGACACTCAAATAAACACTTCACTCCACAACACACTCTTTGTTCCCAACTGCTCCTGTCCAGAAATAGGTGTTAATTCATATTTGTCCCTCCACCTATCAGCAGTGATCACGCCAATGTCCCTCAAACATGGTGGTGTGCAAAGGGCCAAGTACACTTTTCTGTCAACAACAGGCCCAGACGAAGGATACTTGTGGTCTTCAGGGATCACTTACTCACTGAATGTGGCTTAATAAAGTCACCAAGCGAGCAGGAAGTATAAGAGGACAGAGGACAAAGATACGTGTTCAAGTCCTTTCACCTCCATTTACTGGTTTTGTAAGCACACTCTGCTGACTCTACCTGAAAGCGTATCGGTGAACACAGTGCTCTCCTTATGGCTTAGTTACCTTGCAAGGTTTCTGTAAGCATAATGTAGGGAAGAGACGTAGGCTATGTTGTTAACTGTGCTGTACATAAGGATAGATGGGCAGACAAAAAGATGATTGTTTCATAGATAGATAGGTAGACAGACGACAGGTGAAAGATAGATAGATAGGTACATAGATTAATAGATGATAGACATCATAGATAGATGATAGGAAGATAGATAGATAGATACATAGATAGATACATAGATACATAGATATATACATACATAGATACATAGATAGACAGACAGACCTTTAGATAGATAGATACAGATACATGTCGATTGACACAAAGCTATTGTTCATAACCAGGAGATGAATGGTGAATAACATAGCTAAACGACAAACAAAAAGGAAGAATGAAATCCAGTTTAAAAAGTGCAGTAAGCAGCCTTAAGAAGAAAACAAATACTACCATTTGCAATGACGTAGATGGAGCAAGACGGTAGTATGTTCAGAAAAATAGGGCAGGCGGATAAAGGCAAGTACCAAGTGATTTCACTCATGTGTGGAGTATAACAACAAAGGAAAACTGAAGTAAAAAAACAGCAGCAGACTCACAGAACCCGAGGGTTGACTAAAAGTAACCAAAGGAAAAAGGACTGGGCAGGGTGAGTCTGAAGGGTGGGATAAGTGTGGGGAGAAAGAATGGGGGCATTAAGTTTAGCATGTATAATGCGCGGGGTCGGGTGTGCATGGGGAGTACTGTACAACACAGAGAAGACTAGTAGAGATCATATAGCATCTTACTACTCACTGATGGACAGTGACTGTAACGGGGACTTTTGGGGGGGACATGGTGAAGAGTCTACAGCATCCAACTATGCTGATCGACAGTGACTGAAGAGGTTTTTTGGGGGGATTTGGTGAAGGGGGGAGCATAGTAAACATAATGATCTTCACGTGATTGTTGATTAATGATAAAAAATATTCTTTAAGTGCAATAAGTGCACAGCTATGAATCATCAGAATAAAAGATCAGGCACTGAGTGCTGCAAACAAAAGACACAGGGATAAAAGAAGGGATGAAAACTCAAGACACCTACGTGCTTACTTACAGGAGACTCACTTGAGATCCAAGGACACAGACAAACTACAAGCCGAAGGTGTGTGGACAAGTACCCTACACGAGTGAAACGGAAAATCAAACAATCAAGCAAATGGATTCTGTTTGAGTCCCCAGAGACAGTGAGCAGAAAATAGCCCTATCTGGCCACCGTGAATTCTTTTTGTTTGGTTTCAACAGTTCCCAGCCATAGATTCAGTGGTGCAGCAACATACTTCTCATTTTCTCTCACCTCAACAACTGAGTTGCTGTAATAATAAGCTTCTGGGCCTTTGAAATCAGTGGATTTTATGATGTTCACGAATGTGAAAATCTAATAACCACATAAGAGGGAAGTTTGGACACTCAAATAAACACGTCACTCCACAATACACTGTTAGCTCCCAACTGCTCCTGTCTAGAAATTGGTGTTCCTTTTTATTTGACCCTCCATCCTATCGGCGGTGATCACGCTGATGTCCTTCAAACATGGTGGTGAGCAAAGCAACAAGTTTACTTTTCTGCCGAAAACAGGCCCAGAGGAATGATACTTGAGATCTTCAGGGTGTCCTTACTCAAGGAATGTGGCTAAATACAGACAGCAAGTTAGAAGGTGATGAAAGAGGACAGCGGATAGAGACACGGGTTCAAGTCCCAGCACAACCATTTCCTGGTTTTGTAGGTACACGCGGCTGACTCGAACGGCAAGTGTCTCGGTGAACCCAGTGCTCCCTCTGCAGCCTAGACACTTTGCAGGATTTTTGGGAGCATAGTGCAGGAAAGTGATATAGGGTATATGGTTAACTGTTCTGTACACATGGACAGATGGACAGACAAAAGGATGATTGATTGAGTGACTGATAAATAGATAGACAGACAGATAGATAGATATAGGTACATATCGATTAGCACAAAGCTACTGCTCATAACAAGGAGAGCAATGGTGAAAGCACATTGCAAAACTACAAACAAAAAGAAGAATGAAATCCAGTTTAAAAAGTGCAGTAAGCAGCCATAAGAAGAAAACAAATCCTATCATTTGCAATAACGTGGATGGAGCTAGAGGGTATTATGCTCAGTCAAATAGGCCAGGCGGAGAAATACATGTACCAAATGATTTCACTCATGTGTGGAGTATGATAACAAAGAAAAACTGAAGGAAAAGACAGCAGCAGAATCACAGAACCCGAGAGTGGACTAACAGTTACCAAAGAGAAAGGGACTGGGAAGGGTTTGTGGGAAGGGAGTAATAAGTGCGGGGAAAAAGAATGGGGGCATTAGGATTAGCATGTATAATGTGTAGGGTGGGGTGTCATGGGTAGGGCTGTACAACACAGAGAAGACATGTAGTGATTCTACAGCATCTTAGTACATGCTGACGGAGAGCGGCTGTAACTGGGATTTGGGGTGACTTGGTGAAGAGGGTAGACAGAATAACATAATTTTCTGCATGTGATTGTATATTAATGAGAACAAAAAGAATTTCAAAGTGCAGTAAGAGCACAGCTCTCAAATATCAGAATATAAGTACAGCCTTTGAGTGCTCCAATCAAAAGACACAGGGTTAGAAGAACTGATTAAAACTCAAGACCACCTACGTGCTCCCTTACTGGAGACTCACTTGAGATCCAAGGACACAGACAAACTACAAGCTGAAGGGGCGGGGACAGGTACCCTACACAAGTGAAACTGAGAAACAAAGAAAGAAATGGATTCTGTTTTGGACCCCAGAGAGAGTCAGTAGAAAATAGCCCTATCTAGCCACCGTGAATTCTTTTTGTTTGGTTTCAGCAGTGCTCAGGCATAGATTTAGTGGTGCAGCAACTTCCTTCTCATTTCCTCTCACCTCAACAAATGAATTGCTGTAATAATATGCCTCTGGGCATTTATAATCATTGCTTTTTATGATGTTCACGAATGTAAAGAAGTAATAACCACCTAAAGAGGGAAGTTTGGACACTCAAATAAACACTTCACTCCACAACACACTCTTTGTTCCCAACTGCTCCTGTCCAGAAATAGGTGTTAATTCATATTTGTCCCTCCACCTATCAGCAGTGATCACGCCAATGTCCCTCAAACATGGTGGTGTGCAAAGGGCCAAGTACACTTTTCTGTCAACAACAGGCCCAGACGAAGGATACTTGTGGTCTTCAGGGATCACTTACTCACTGAATGTGGCTTAATAAAGTCACCAAGCGAGCAGGAAGTATAAGAGGACAGAGGACAAAGATACGTGTTCAAGTCCTTTCACCTCCATTTACTGGTTTTGTAAGCACACTCTGCTGACTCTACCTGAAAGCGTATCGGTGAACACAGTGCTCTCCTTATGGCTTAGTTACCTTGCAAGGTTTCTGTAAGCATAATGTAGGGAAGAGACGTAGGCTATGTTGTTAACTGTGCTGTACATAAGGATAGATGGGCAGACAAAAAGATGATTGTTTCATAGATAGATAGGTAGACAGACGACAGGTGAAAGATAGATAGATAGGTACATAGATTAATAGATGATAGACATCATAGATAGATGATAGGAAGATAGATAGATAGATACATAGATAGATACATAGATACATAGATATATACATACATAGATACATAGATAGACAGACAGACCTTTAGATAGATAGATACAGATACATGTCGATTGACACAAAGCTATTGTTCATAACCAGGAGATGAATGGTGAATAACATAGCTAAACGACAAACAAAAAGGAAGAATGAAATCCAGTTTAAAAAGTGCAGTAAGCAGCCTTAAGAAGAAAACAAATACTACCATTTGCAATGACGTAGATGGAGCAAGACGGTAGTATGTTCAGAAAAATAGGGCAGGCGGATAAAGGCAAGTACCAAGTGATTTCACTCATGTGTGGAGTATAACAACAAAGGAAAACTGAAGTAAAAAAACAGCAGCAGACTCACAGAACCCGAGGGTTGACTAAAAGTAACCAAAGGAAAAAGGACTGGGCAGGGTGAGTCTGAAGGGTGGGATAAGTGTGGGGAGAAAGAATGGGGGCATTAAGTTTAGCATGTATAATGCGCGGGGTCGGGTGTGCATGGGGAGTACTGTACAACACAGAGAAGACTAGTAGAGATCATATAGCATCTTACTACTCACTGATGGACAGTGACTGTAACGGGGACTTTTGGGGGGGACATGGTGAAGAGTCTACAGCATCCAACTATGCTGATCGACAGTGACTGAAGAGGTTTTTTGGGGGGATTTGGTGAAGGGGGGAGCATAGTAAACATAATGTTCTTCACGTGATTGTTGATTAATGATAAAAAATATTCTTTAAGTGCAATAAGTGCACAGCTATGAATCATCAGAATAAAAGATCAGGCACTGAGTGCTGCAAACAAAAGACACAGGGATAAAAGAAGGGATGAAAACTCAAGACACCTACGTGCTTACTTACAGGAGACTCACTTGAGATCCAAGGACACAGACAAACTACAAGTCGAAGGTGTGTGGACAAGTACCCTACACGAGTGAAACGGAAAATCAAACAATCAAGCAAATGGATTCTGTTTGAGTCCCCAGAGACAGTGAGCAGAAAACAGCCCTATCTGGCCACCGTGAATTCTTTTTGTTTGGTTTCAACAGTTCCCAGCCATAGATTCAGTGGTGCAGCAACATACTTCTCATTTTCTCTCACCTCAACAACTGAGTTGCTGTAATAATAAGCTTCTGGGCCTTTGAAATCAGTGGATTTTATGATGTTCACGAATGTGAAAATCTAATAACCACATAAGAGGGAAGTTTGGACACTCAAATAAACACGTCACTCCACAATACACTGTTAGCTCCCAACTGCTCCTGTCTAGAAATTGCTGTTCCTTTTTATTTGACCCTCCATCCTATCGGCGGTGATCACGCTGATGTCCTTCAAACATGGTGGTGAGCAAAGCAACAAGTTTACTTTTCTGCCGAAAACAGGCCCAGATAAATGATACTTGAGATCTTCAGGGTGTCCTTACTCAAGGAATGTGGCTAAATACAGACAGCAAGTTAGAAGGTGATGAAAGAGGACAGAGGATAGAGACACGGGTTCAAGTCCCAGCACAACCATTTCCTGGTTTTGTAGGTACACGCGGCTGACTCGAACGGCAAGTGTCTCGGTGAACCCAGTGCTCCTTCTGCAGCCTAGATACTTTGCGGGATTTTTGGGAGCATAGTGCAGGAAAGTGATATAGGGTATATGGTTAACTGTTCTGTACACATGGACAGATGGACAGACAAAAGGATGATTGATTTTGTGACTGATAAATAGATAGACAGACAGATAGATAGATATAGGTACATATCGATTAGCACAAAGCTACTGCTCATAACAAGGAGAGCAATGGTGAAAGCACATTGCAAAACTACAAACAAAAAGAAGAATGAAATCCAGTTTAAAAAGTGCAGTAAGCAGCCATAAGAAGAAAACAAATCCTATCATTTGCAATAACGTGGATGGAGCTAGAGGGTATTATGCTCAGTCAAATAGGCCAGGCGGAGAAATACATGTACCAAATGATTTCACTCATGTGTGGAGTATGATAACAAAGAAAAACTGAAGGAAAAGACAGCAGCAGACTCACAGAACCCGAGAGTGGACTAACAGTTACCAAAGAGAAAGGGACTGGGTAGGGTTTGTGGGAAGGGAGTAATAAGTGCGGGGAAAAAGAATGGGGGCATTAGGATTAGCATGTATAATGTGTAGGGTGGGGTGTCATGGGTAGGGCTGTACAACACAGAGAAGACATGTAGTGATTCTACAGCATCTTAGTACATGCTGACGGAGAGCGGCTGTAACTGGGATTTGGGGTGACTTGGTGAAGAGGGTAGACAGAATAACATAATTTTCTGCATGTGATTGTATATTAATGAGAACAAAAAGAATTTCAAAGTGCAGTAAGAGCACAGCTCTCAAATATCAGAATAAAAGTACAGCCTTTGAGTGCTCCAATCAAAAGACACAGGGTTAGAAGAACTGATGAAAACTCAAGACCACCTACGTGCTCCCTTACTGGAGACTCACTTGAGATCCAAGGACACAGACAAACTACAAGCTGAAGGGGCGGGGACAGGTACCCTACACAAGTGAAACTGAGAAACAAAGAAAGAAATGGATTCTGTTTTGGACCCCAGAGAGAGTCAGTAGAAAATAGCCCTATCTAGCCACCGTGAATTCTTTTTGTTTGGTTTCAGCAGTGCTCAGGCATAGATTTAGTGGTGCAGCAACTTCCTTCTCATTTCCACTCACCTCAACAAATGAATTGCTGTAATAATATGCGTCTGGGCATTTATAATCATTGCTTTTTATGATGTTCACGAATGTAAAGAAGTAATAACCACCTAAAGAGGGAAGTTTGGACACTCAAATAAACACTTCACTCCACAACACACTCTTTGTTCCCAACTGCTCCTGTCCAGAAATAGGTGTTAATTCATATTTGTCCCTCCACCTATCAGCAGTGATCACGCCAATGTCCCTCAAACATGGTGGTGTGCAAAGGGCCAAGTACACTTTTCTGTCAACAACAGGCCCAGACGAAGGATACTTGTGGTCTTCAGGGATCACTTACTCACTGAATGTGGCTTAATAAAGTCACCAAGCGAGCAGGAAGTATAAGAGGACAGAGGACAAAGATACGTGTTCAAGTCCTTTCACCTCCATTTACTGGTTTTGTAAGCACACTCTGCTGACTCTACCTGAAAGCGTATCGGTGAACACAGTGCTCTCCTTATGGCTTAGTTACCTTGCAAGGTTTCTGTAAGCATAATGTAGGGAAGAGACGTAGGCTATGCTGTTAACTGTGCTGTACATAAGGATAGATGGGCAGACAAAAAGATGATTGTTTCATAGATAGATAGGTAGACAGACGACAGGTGAAAGATAGATAGATAGGTACATAGATTAATAGATGATAGACATCATAGATAGATGATAGGAAGATAGATAGATAGATACATAGATAGATACATAGATACATAGATATATACATACATAGATACATAGATAGACAGACAGACCTTTAGATAGATAGATACAGATACATGTCGATTGACACAAAGCTATTGTTCATAACCAGGAGATGAATGGTGAATAACATAGCTAAACGACAAACAAAAAGGAAGAATGAAATCCAGTTTAAAAAGTGCAGTAAGCAGCCTTAAGAAGAAAACAAATACTACCATTTGCAATGACGTAGATGGAGCAAGACGGTAGTATGTTCAGAAAAATAGGGCAGGCGGATAAAGGCAAGTACCAAGTGATTTCACTCATGTGTGGAGTATAACAACAAAGGAAAACTGAAGTAAAAAAACAGCAGCAGACTCACAGAACCCGAGGGTTGACTAAAAGTAACCAAAGGAAAAAGGACTGGGCAGGGTGAGTCTGAAGGGTGGGATAAGTGTGGGGAGAAAGAATGGGGGCATTAAGTTTAGCATGTATAATGCGCGGGGTCGGGTGTGCATGGGGAGTACTGTACAACACAGAGAAGACTAGTAGAGATCATATAGCATCTTACTACTCACTGATGGACAGTGACTGTAACGGGGACTTTTGGGGGGGACATGGTGAAGAGTCTACAGCATCCAACTATGCTGATCGACAGTGACTGAAGAGGTTTTTTGGGGGGATTTGGTGAAGGGGGTAGCATAGTAAACATAATGTTCTTCACGTGATTGTTGATTAATGATAAAAAATATTCTTTAAGTGCAATAAGTGCACAGCTATGAATCATCAGAATAAAAGATCAGGCACTGAGTGCTGCAAACAAAAGACACAGGGATAAAAGAAGGGATGAAAACTCAAGACACCTACGTGCTTACTTACAGGAGACTCACTTGAGATCCAAGGACACAGACAAACTACAAGCCGAAGGTGTGTGGACAAGTACCCTACACGAGTGAAACGGAAAATCAAACAATCAAGCAAATGGATTCTGTTTGAGTCCCCAGAGACAGTGAGCAGAAAATAGCCCTATCTGGCCACCGTGAATTCTTTTTGTTTGGTTTCAACAGTTCCCAGCCATAGATTCAGTGGTGCAGCAACATACTTCTCATTTTCTCTCACCTCAACAACTGAGTTGCTGTAATAATAAGCTTCTGGGCCTTTGAAATCAGTGGATTTTATGATGTTCACGAATGTGAAAATCTAATAACCACATAAGAGGGAAGTTTGGACACTCAAATAAACACGTCACTCCACAATACACTGTTAGCTCCCAACTGCTCCTGTCTAGAAATTGGTGTTCCTTTTTATTTGACCCTCCATCCTATCGGCGGTGATCACGCTGATGTCCTTCAAACATGGTGGTGAGCAAAGCAACAAGTTTACTTTTCTGCCGAAAACAGGCCCAGAGGAATGATACTTGAGATCTTCAGGGTGTCCTTACTCAAGGAATGTGGCTAAATACAGACAGCAAGTTAGAAGGTGATGAAAGAGGACAGCGGATAGAGACACGGGTTCAAGTCCCAGCACAACCATTTCCTGGTTTTGTAGGTACACGCGGCTGACTCGAACGGCAAGTGTCTCGGTGAACCCAGTGCTCCCTCTGCAGCCTAGACACTTTGCAGGATTTTTGGGAGCATAGTGCAGGAAAGTGATATAGGGTATATGGTTAACTGTTCTGTACACATGGACAGATGGACAGACAAAAGGATGATTGATTGAGTGACTGATAAATAGATAGACAGACAGATAGATAGATATAGGTACATATCGATTAGCACAAAGCTACTGCTCATAACAAGGAGAGCAATGGTGAAAGCACATTGCAAAACTACAAACAAAAAGAAGAATGAAATCCAGTTTAAAAAGTGCAGTAAGCAGCCATAAGAAGAAAACAAATCCTATCATTTGCAATAACGTGGATGGAGCTAGAGGGTATTATGCTCAGTCAAATAGGCCAGGCGGAGAAATACATGTACCAAATGATTTCACTCATGTGTGGAGTATGATAACAAAGAAAAACTGAAGGAAAAGACAGCAGCAGAATCACAGAACCCGAGAGTGGACTAACAGTTACCAAAGAGAAAGGGACTGGGAAGGGTTTGTGGCAAGGGAGTAATAAGTGCGGGGAAAAAGAATGGGGGCATTAGGATTAGCATGTATAATGTGTAGGGTGGGGTGTCATGGGTAGGGCTGTACAACACAGAGAAGACATGTAGTGATTCTACAGCATCTTAGTACATGCTGACGGAGAGCGGCTGTAACTGGGATTTGGGGTGACTTGGTGAAGAGGGTAGACAGAATAACATAATTTTCTGCATGTGATTGTATATTAATGAGAACAAAAAGAATTTCAAAGTGCAGTAAGAGCACAGCTCTCAAATATCAGAATATAAGTACAGCCTTTGAGTGCTCCAATCAAAAGACACAGGGTTAGAAGAACTGATGAAAACTCAAGACCACCTACGTGCTCCCTTACTGGAGACTCACTTGAGATCCAAGGACACAGACAAACTACAAGCTGAAGGGGCGGGGACAGGTACCCTACACAAGTGAAACTGAGAAACAAAGAAAGAAATGGATTCTGTTTTGGACCCCAGAGAGAGTCAGTAGAAAATAGCCCTATCTAGCCACCGTGAATTCTTTTTGTTTGGTTTCAGCAGTGCTCAGGCATAGATTTAGTGGTGCAGCAACTTCCTTCTCATTTCCTCTCACCTCAACAAATGAATTGCTGTAATAATATGCCTCTGGGCATTTATAATCATTGCTTTTTATGATGTTCACGAATGTAAAGAAGTAATAACCACCTAAAGAGGGAAGTTTGGACACTCAAATAAACACTTCACTCCACAACACACTCTTTGTTCCCAACTGCTCCTGTCCAGAAATAGGTGTTAATTCATATTTGTCCCTCCACCTATCAGCAGTGATCACGCCAATGTCCCTCAAACATGGTGGTGTGCAAAGGGCCAAGTACACTTTTCTGTCAACAACAGGCCCAGACGAAGGATACTTGTGGTCTTCAGGGATCACTTACTCACTGAATGTGGCTTAATAAAGTCACCAAGCGAGCAGGAAGTATAAGAGGACAGAGGACAAAGATACGTGTTCAAGTCCTTTCACCTCCATTTACTGGTTTTGTAAGCACACTCTGCTGACTCTACCTGAAAGCGTATCGGTGAACACAGTGCTCTCCTTATGGCTTAGTTACCTTGCAAGGTTTCTGTAAGCATAATGTAGGGAAGAGACGTAGGCTATGTTGTTAACTGTGCTGTACATAAGGATAGATGGGCAGACAAAAAGATGATTGTTTCATAGATAGATAGGTAGACAGACGACAGGTGAAAGATAGATAGATAGGTACATAGATTAATAGATGATAGACATCATAGATAGATGATAGGAAGATAGATAGATAGATACATAGATAGATACATAGATACATAGATATATACATACATAGATACATAGATAGACAGACAGACCTTTAGATAGATAGATACAGATACATGTCGATTGACACAAAGCTATTGTTCATAACCAGGAGATGAATGGTGAATAACATAGCTAAACGACAAACAAAAAGGAAGAATGAAATCCAGTTTAAAAAGTGCAGTAAGCAGCCTTAAGAAGAAAACAAATACTACCATTTGCAATGACGTAGATGGAGCAAGACGGTAGTATGTTCAGAAAAATAGGGCAGGCGGATAAAGGCAAGTACCAAGTGATTTCACTCATGTGTGGAGTATAACAACAAAGGAAAACTGAAGTAAAAAAACAGCAGCAGACTCACAGAACCCGAGGGTTGACTAAAAGTAACCAAAGGAAAAAGGACTGGGCAGGGTGAGTCTGAAGGGTGGGATAAGTGTGGGGAGAAAGAATGGGGGCATTAAGTTTAGCATGTATAATGCGCGGGGTCGGGTGTGCATGGGGAGTACTGTACAACACAGAGAAGACTAGTAGAGATCATATAGCATCTTACTACTCACTGATGGACAGTGACTGTAACGGGGACTTTTGGGGGGGACATGGTGAAGAGTCTACAGCATCCAACTATGCTGATCGACAGTGACTGAAGAGGTTTTTTGGGGGGATTTGGTGAAGGGGGGAGCATAGTAAACATAATGTTCTTCACGTGATTGTTGATTAATGATAAAAAATATTCTTTAAGTGCAATAAGTGCACAGCTATGAATCATCAGAATAAAAGATCAGGCACTGAGTGCTGCAAACAAAAGACACAGGGATAAAAGAAGGGATGAAAACTCAAGACACCTACGTGCTTACTTACAGGAGACTCACTTGAGATCCAAGGACACAGACAAACTACAAGCCGAAGGTGTGTGGACAAGTACCCTACACGAGTGAAACGGAAAATCAAACAATCAAGCAAATGGATTCTGTTTGAGTCCCCAGAGACAGTGAGCAGAAAATAGCCCTATCTGGCCACCGTGAATTCTTTTTGTTTGGTTTCAACAGTTCCCAGCCATAGATTCAGTGGTGCAGCAACATACTTCTCATTTTCTCTCACCTCAACAACTGAGTTGCTGTAATAATAAGCTTCTGGGCCTTTGAAATCAGTGGATTTTATGATGTTCACGAATGTGAAAATCTAATAACCACATAAGAGGGAAGTTTGGACACTCAAATAAACACGTCACTCCACAATACACTGTTAGCTCCCAACCGCTCCTGTCTAGAAATTGGTGTTCCTTTTTATTTGACCCTCCATCCTATCGGCGGTGATCACGCTGATGTCCTTCAAACATGGTGGTGAGCAAAGCAACAAGTTTACTTTTCTGCCGAAAACAGGCCCAGAGGAATGATACTTGAGATCTTCAGGGTGTCCTTACTCAAGGAATGTGGCTAAATACAGACAGCAAGTTAGAAGGTGATGAAAGAGGACAGAGGATAGAGACACGGGTTCAAGTCCCAGCACAACCATTTCCTGGTTTTGTAGGTACACGCGGCTGACGCGAACGGCAAGTGTCTCGGTGAACCCAGTGCTCCTTCTGCAGCCTAGATACTTTGCAGGATTTTTGGGAGCATAGTGCAGGAAAGTGATATAGGGTATATGGTTAACTGTTCTGTACACATGGACAGATGGACAGACAAAAGGATGATTGATTGAGTGACTGATAAATAGATAGACAGACAGATAGATAGATATAGGTACATATCGATTAGCACAAAGCTACTGCTCATAACAAGGAGAGCAATGGTGAAAGCACATTGCAAAACTACAAACAAAAAGAAGAATGAAATCCAGTTTAAAAAGTGCAGTAAGCAGCCATAAGAAGAAAACAAATCCTATCATTTGCAATAACGTGGATGGAGCTAGAGGGTATTATGCTCAGTCAAATAGGCCAGGCGGAGAAATACATGTACCAAATGATTTCACTCATGTGTGGAGTATGATAACAAAGAAAAACTGAAGGAAAAGACAGCAGCAGACTCACAGAACCCGAGAGTGGACTAAAAGTTACCAAAGAGAAAGGGACTGGGTAGGGTTTGTGGGAAGGGAGTAATAAGTGCGGGGAAAAAGAATGGGGGCATTAGGATTAGCATGTATAATGTGTAGGGTGGGGTGTCATGGGTAGGGCTGTACAACACAGAGAAGACATGTAGTGATTCTACAGCATCTTAGTACATGCTGACGGAGAGCGGCTGTAACTGGGATTTGGGGTGACTTGGTGAAGAGGGTAGACAGAATAACATAATTTTCTGCATGTGATTGTATATTAATGAGAACAAAAAGAATTTCAAAGTGCAGTAAGAGCACAGCTCTCAAATATCAGAATAAAAGTACAGCCTTTGAGTGCTCCAATCAAAAGACACAGGGTTAGAAGAACTGATGAAAACTCAAGACCACCTACGTGCTCCCTTACTGGAGACTCACTTGAGATCCAAGGACACAGACAAACTACAAGCTGAAGGGGCGGGGACAGGTACCCTACACAAGTGAAACTGAGAAACAAAGAAAGAAATGGATTCTGTTTTGGACCCCAGAGAGAGTCAGTAGAAAATAGCCCTATCTAGCCACCGTGAATTCTTTTTGTTTGGTTTCAGCAGTGCTCAGGCATAGATTTAGTGGTGCAGCAACTTCCTTCTCATTTCCTCTCACCTCAACAAATGAATTGCTGTAATAATATGCGTCTGGGCATTTATAATCATTGCTTTTTATGATGTTCACGAATGTAAAGAAGTAATAACCACCTAAAGAGGGAAGTTTGGACACTCAAATAAACACTTCACTCCACAACACACTCTTTGTTCCCAACTGCTCCTGTCCAGAAATAGGTGTTAATTCATATTTGTCCCTCCACCTATCAGCAGTGATCACGCCAATGTCCCTCAAACATGGTGGTGTGCAAAGGGCCAAGTACACTTTTCTGTCAACAACAGGCCCAGACGAAGGATACTTGTGGTCTTCAGGGATCACTTACTCACTGAATGTGGCTTAATAAAGTCACCAAGCGAGCAGGAAGTATAAGAGGACAGAGGACAAAGATACGTGTTCAAGTCCTTTCACCTCCATTTACTGGTTTTGTAAGCACACTCTGCTGACTCTACCTGAAAGCGTATCGGTGAACACAGTGCTCTCCTTATGGCTTAGTTACCTTGCAAGGTTTCTGTAAGCATAATGTAGGGAAGAGACGTAGGCTATGTTGTTAACTGTGCTGTACATAAGGATAGATGGGCAGACAAAAAGATGATTGTTTCATAGATAGATAGGTAGACAGACGACAGGTGAAAGATAGATAGATAGGTACATAGATTAATAGATGATAGACATCATAGATAGATGATAGGAAGATAGATAGATAGATACATAGATAGATACATAGATACATAGATATATACATACATAGATACATAGATAGACAGACAGACCTTTAGATAGATAGATACAGATACATGTCGATTGACACAAAGCTATTGTTCATAACCAGGAGATGAATGGTGAATAACATAGCTAAACGACAAACAAAAAGGAAGAATGAAATCCAGTTTAAAAAGTGCAGTAAGCAGCCTTAAGAAGAAAACAAATACTACCATTTGCAATGACGTAGATGGAGCAAGACGGTAGTATGTTCAGAAAAATAGGGCAGGCGGATAAAGGCAAGTACCAAGTGATTTCACTCATGTGTGGAGTATAACAACAAAGGAAAACTGAAGTAAAAAAACAGCAGCAGACTCACAGAACCCGAGGGTTGACTAAAAGTAACCAAAGGAAAAAGGACTGGGCAGGGTGAGTCTGAAGGGTGGGATAAGTGTGGGGAGAAAGAATGGGGGCATTAAGTTTAGCATGTATAATGCGCGGGGTCGGGTGTGCATGGGGAGTACTGTACAACACAGAGAAGACTAGTAGAGATCATATAGCATCTTACTACTCACTGATGGACAGTGACTGTAACGGGGACTTTTGGGGGGGACATGGTGAAGAGTCTACAGCATCCAACTATGCTGATCGACAGTGACTGAAGAGGTTTTTTGGGGGGATTTGGTGAAGGGGGGAGCATAGTAAACATAATGTTCTTCACGTGATTGTTGATTAATGATAAAAAATATTCTTTAAGTGCTATAAGTGCACAGCTATGAATCATCAGAATAAAAGATCAGGCACTGAGTGCTGCAAACAAAAGACACAGGGATAAAAGAAGGGATGAAAACTCAAGACACCTACGTGCTTACTTACAGGAGACTCACTTGAGATCCAAGGACACAGACAAACTACAAGCCGAAGGTGTGTGGACAAGTACCCTACACGAGTGAAACGGAAAATCAAACAATCAAGCAAATGGATTCTGTTTGAGTCCCCAGAGACAGTGAGCAGAAAATAGCCCTATCTGGCCACCGTGAATTCTTTTTGTTTGGTTTCAACAGTTCCCAGCCATAGATTCAGTGGTGCAGCAACATACTTCTCATTTTCTCTCACCTCAACAACTGAGTTGCTGTAATAATAAGCTTCTGGGCCTTTGAAATCAGTGGATTTTATGATGTTCACGAATGTGAAAATCTAATAACCACATAAGAGGGAAGTTTGGACACTCAAATAAACACGTCACTCCACAATACACTGTTAGCTCCCAACCGCTCCTGTCTAGAAATTGGTGTTCCTTTTTATTTGACCCTCCATCCTATCGGCGGTGATCACGCTGATGTCCTTCAAACATGGTGGTGAGCAAAGCAACAAGTTTACTTTTCTGCCGAAAACAGGCCCAGAGGAATGATACTTGAGATCTTCAGGGTGTCCTTACTCAAGGAATGTGGCTAAATACAGACAGCAAGTTAGAAGGTGATGAAAGAGGACAGAGGATAGAGACACGGGTTCAAGTCCCAGCACAACCATTTCCTGGTTTTGTAGGTACACGCGGCTGACGCGAACGGCAAGTGTCTCGGTGAACCCAGTGCTCCTTCTGCAGCCTAGATACTTTGCAGGATTTTTGGGAGCATAGTGCAGGAAAGTGATATAGGGTATATGGTTAACTGTTCTGTACACATGGACAGATGGACAGACAAAAGGATGATTGATTGAGTGACTGATAAATAGATAGACAGACAGATAGATAGATATAGGTACATATCGATTAGCACAAAGCTACTGCTCATAACAAGGAGAGCAATGGTGAAAGCACATTGCAAAACTACAAACAAAAAGAAGAATGAAATCCAGTTTAAAAAGTGCAGTAAGCAGCCATAAGAAGAAAACAAATCCTATCATTTGCAATAACGTGGATGGAGCTAGAGGGTATTATGCTCAGTCAAATAGGCCAGGCGGAGAAATACATGTACCAAATGATTTCACTCATGTGTGAAGTATGATAACAAAGAAAAACTGAAGGAAAAGACAGCAGCAGAATCACAGAACCCGAGAGTGGACTAACAGTTACCAAAGAGAAAGGGACTGGGAAGGGTTTGTGGGAAGGGAGTAATAAGTGCGGGGAAAAAGAATGGGGGCATTAGGATTAGCATGTATAATGTGTAGGGTGGGGTGTCATGGGTAGGGCTGTACAACACAGAGAAGACATGTAGTGATTCTACAGCATCTTAGTACATGCTGACGGAGAGCGGCTGTAACTGGGATTTGGGGTGACTTGGTGAAGAGGGTAGACAGAATAACATAATTTTCTGCATGTGATTGTATATTAATGAGAACAAAAAGAATTTCAAAGTGCAGTAAGAGCACAGCTCTCAAATATCAGAATATAAGTACAGGCTTTGAGTGCTCCAATCAAAAGACACAGGGTTAGAAGAACTGATGAAAACTCAAGACCACCTACGTGCTCCCTTACTGGAGACTCACTTGAGATCCAAGGACACAGACAAACTACAAGCTGAAGGGGCGGGGACAGGTACCCTACACAAGTGAAACTGAGAAACAAAGAAAGAAATGGATTCTGTTTTGGACCCCAGAGAGAGTCAGTAGAAAATAGCCCTATCTAGCCACCGTGAACTCTTTTTGTTTGGTTTCAGCAGTGCTCAGGCATAGATTTAGTGGTGCAGCAACTTCCTTCTCATTTCCTCTCACCTCAACAAATGAATTGCTGTAATAATATGCGTCTGGGCATTTATAATCATTGCTTTTTATGATGTTCACGAATGTAAAGAAGTAATAACCACCTAAAGAGGGAAGTTTGGACACTCAAATAAACACTTCACTCCACAACACACTCTTTGTTCCCAACTGCTCCTGTCCAGAAATAGGTGTTAATTCATATTTGTCCCTCCACCTATCAGCAGTGATCACGCCAATGTCCCTCAAACATGGTGGTGTGCAAAGGGCCAAGTACACTTTTCTGTCAACAACAGGCCCAGACGAAGGATACTTGTGGTCTTCAGGGATCACTTACTCACTGAATGTGGCTTAATAAAGTCACCAAGCGAGCAGGAAGTATAAGAGGACAGAGGACAAAGATACGTGTTCAAGTCCTTTCACCTCCATTTACTGGTTTTGTAAGCACACTCTGCTGACTCTACCTGAAAGCGTATCGGTGAACACAGTGCTCTCCTTATGGCTTAGTTACCTTGCAAGGTTTCTGTAAGCATAATGTAGGGAAGAGACGTAGGCTATGTTGTTAACTGTGCTGTACATAAGGATAGATGGGCAGACAAAAAGATGATTGTTTCATAGATAGATAGGTAGACAGACGACAGGTGAAAGATAGATAGATAGGTACATAGATTAATAGATGATAGACATCATAGATAGATGATAGGAAGATAGATAGATAGATACATAGATAGATACATAGATACATAGATATATACATACATAGATACATAGATAGACAGACAGACCTTTAGATAGATAGATACAGATACATGTCGATTGACACAAAGCTATTGTTCATAACCAGGAGATGAATGGTGAATAACATAGCTAAACGACAAACAAAAAGGAAGAATGAAATCCAGTTTAAAAAGTGCAGTAAGCAGCCTTAAGAAGAAAACAAATACTACCATTTGCAATGACGTAGATGGAGCAAGACGGTAGTATGTTCAGAAAAATAGGGCAGGCGGATAAAGGCAAGTACCAAGTGATTTCACTCATGTGTGGAGTATAACAACAAAGGAAAACTGAAGTAAAAAAACAGCAGCAGACTCACAGAACCCGAGGGTTGACTAAAAGTAACCAAAGGAAAAAGGACTGGGCAGGGTGAGTCTGAAGGGTGGGATAAGTGTGGGGAGAAAGAATGGGGGCATTAAGTTTAGCATGTATAATGCGCGGGGTCGGGTGTGCATGGGGAGTACTGTACAACACAGAGAAGACTAGTAGAGATCATATAGCATCTTACTACTCACTGATGGACAGTGACTGTAACGGGGACTTTTGGGGGGGACATGGTGAAGAGTCTACAGCATCCAACTATGCTGATCGGCAGTGACTGAAGAGGTTTTTTGGGGGGATTTGGTGAAGGGGGGAGCATAGTAAACATAATGTTCTTCACGTGATTGTTGATTAATGATAAAAAATATTCTTTAAGTGCAATAAGTGCACAGCTATGAATCATCAGAATAAAAGATCAGGCACTGAGTGCTGCAAACAAAAGACACAGGGATAAAAGAAGGGATGAAAACTCAAGACACCTACGTGCTTACTTACAGGAGACTCACTTGAGATCCAAGGACACAGACAAACTACAAGCCGAAGGTGTGTGGACAAGTACCCTACACGAGTGAAACGGAAAATCAAACAATCAAGCAAATGGATTCTGTTTGAGTCCCCAGAGACAGTGAGCAGAAAATAGCCCTATCTGGCCACCGTGAATTCTTTTTGTTTGGTTTCAACAGTTCCCAGCCATAGATTCAGTGGTGCAGCAACATACTTCTCATTTTCTCTCACCTCAACAACTGAGTTGCTGTAATAATAAGCTTCTGGGCCTTTGAAATCAGTGGATTTTATGATGTTCACGAATGTGAAAATCTAATAACCACATAAGAGGGAAGTTTGGACACTCAAATAAACACGTCACTCCACAATACACTGTTAGCTCCCAACTGCTCCTGTCTAGAAATTGGTGTTCCTTTTTATTTGACCCTCCATCCTATCGGCGGTGATCACGCTGATGTCCTTCAAACATGGTGGTGAGCAAAGCAACAAGTTTACTTTTCTGCCAAAAACAGGCCCAGAGGAATGATACTTGAGATCTTCAGGGTGTCCTTACTCAAGGAATGTGGCTAAATACAGACAGCAAGTTAGAAGGTGATGAAAGAGGACAGAGGATAGAGACACGGGTTCAAGTCCCAGCACAACCATTTCCTGGTTTTGTAGGTACACGCGGCTGACTCGAACGGCAAGTGTCTCGGTGAACCCAGTGCTCCTTCTGCAGCCTAGATACTTTGCAGGATTTTTGGGAGCATAGTGCAGGAAAGTGATATAGGGTATATGGTTAACTGTTCTGTACACATGGACAGATGGACAGACAAAAGGATGATTGATTGAGTGACTGATAAATAGATAGACAGACAGATAGATAGATATAGGTACATATCGATTAGCACAAAGCTACTGCTCATAACAAGGAGAGCAATGGTGAAAGCACATTGCAAAACTACAAACAAAAAAGAAGAATGAAATCCAGTTTAAAAAGTGCAGTAAGCAGCCATAAGAAGAAAACAAATCCTATCATTTGCAATAACGTGGATGGAGCTACAGGGTATTATGCTCAGTCAAATAGGCCAGGCGGAGAAATACATGTACCAAATGATTTCACTCATGTGTGGAGTATGATAACAAAGAAAAACTGAAGGAAAAGACAGCAGCAGACTCACAGAACCCGAGAGTGGACTAAAAGTTACCAAAGAGAAAGGGACTGGGTAGGGTTTGTGGGAAGGGAGTAATAAGTGCGGGGAAAAAGAATGGGGGCATTAGGATTAGCATGTATAATGTGTAGGGTGGGGTGTCATGGGTAGGGCTGTACAACACAGAGAAGACATGTAGTGATTCTACAGCATCTTAGTACATGCTGACGGAGAGCGGCTGTAACTGGGATTTGGGGTGACTTGGTGAAGAGGGTAGACAGAATAACATAATTTTCTGCATGTGATTGTATATTAATGAGAACAAAAAGAATTTCAAAGTGCAGTAAGAGCACAGCTCTCAAATATCAGAATAAAAGTACAGCCTTTGAGTGCTCCAATCAAAAGACACAGGGTTAGAAGAACTGATGAAAACTCAAGACCACCTACGTGCTCCCTTACTGGAGACTCACTTGAGATCCAAGGACACAGACAAACTACAAGCTGAAGGGGCGGGGACAGGTACCCTACACAAGTGAAACTGAGAAACAAAGAAAGAAATGGATTCTGTTTTGGACCCCAGAGAGAGTCAGTAGAAAATAGCCCTATCTAGCCACCGTGAATTCTTTTTGTTTGGTTTCAGCAGTGCTCAGGCATAGATTTAGTGGTGCAGCAACTTCCTTCTCATTTCCTCTCACCTCAACAAATGAATTGCTGTAATAATATGCGTCTGGGCATTTATAATCATTGCTTTTTATGATGTTCACGAATGTAAAGAAGTAATAACCACCTAAAGAGGGAAGTTTGGACACTCAAATAAACACTTCACTCCACAACACACTCTTTGTTCCCAACTGCTCCTGTCCAGAAATAGGTGTTAATTCATATTTGTCCCTCCACCTATCAGCAGTGATCACGCCAATGTCCCTCAAACATGGTGGTGTGCAAAGGGCCAAGTACACTTTTCTGTCGACAACAGGCCCAGACGAAGGATACTTGTGGTCTTCAGGGATCACTTACTCACTGAATGTGGCTTAATAAAGTCACCAAGCGAGCAGGAAGTATAAGAGGACAGAGGACAAAGATACGTGTTCAAGTCCTTTCACCTCCATTTACTGGTTTTGTAAGCACACTCTGCTGACTCTACCTGAAAGCGTATCGGTGAACACAGTGCTCTCCTTATGGCTTAGTTCCCTTGTAAGGTTTCTGTAAGCATAATGTAGGGAAGAGACATAGGCTATGTTGTTAACTGTGCTGTACATAAGGATAGATGGGCAGACAAAAAGATGATTGTTTCATAGATAGATAGGTAGACAGACGACAGGTGAAAGATAGATAGATAGGTACATAGATTAATAGATGATAGACATCATAGATAGATGATAGGAAGTTAGATAGATAGATACATAGATAGATACATAGATACATAGATATATACATACATAGATACATAGATAGACAGACAGACCTTTAGATAGATAGATACAGATACATGTCGATTGACACAAAGCTATTGTTCATAACCAGGAGATGAATGGTGAATAACATAGCTAAACGACAAACAAAAAGGAAGAATGAAATCCAGTTTAAAAAGTGCAGTAAGCAGCCTTAAGAAGAAAACAAATACTACCATTTGCAATGACGTGGATGGAGCAAGACGGTAGTATGTTCAGAAAAATAGGGCAGGCGAATAAAGGCAAGTACCAAGTGATTTCACTCATGTGTGGAGTATAACAACAAAGAAAAACTGAAGTAAAAAAACAGCAGCAGACTCACAGAACCCGAGGGTTGACTAAAAGTAACCAAAGGAAAAAGGACTGGGCAGGGTGAGTCTGAAGGGTGGGATAAGTGTGGGGAGAAAGAATGGGGGCATTAAGTTTAGCAAGTATAATGCGCGGGGTCGAGTGTGCACGGGAGGTACTGTACAACACAGAGAAGACTAGTAGAGATCATATAGCATCTTACTACTCACTGATGGACAGTGACTGTAACGGGGACTGTTGTGGGGGACATGGTGAAGGGGTCTACAGCATCCAACTACGCTGATCGACAGTGAGTGAAGAGGTTTTTCAGGGGGATTTGGTGAAGGGGGGAGCATAGTAAACATAATGTTCTTCACGTGATTGTTGATTAATGATAAAAAATATTCTTTAAGTGCAATAAGTGCACAGCTCTGAATCATCAGAATAAAAGATCAGGCACTGAGTGCTGCAACAAAAGACACAGGGATAAAAGAAGGGATGAAAACTCAAGACACCTACGTGCTTACTTACAGGAGACTCACTTGAGATCCAAGGACACAGACAAACTACAAGCCGAAGGTGTGTGGACAAGTACCCTACACGAGTGAAACGGAAAATCAAACAATCAAGCAAATGGATTCTGTTTGAGTCCCCAGAGACAGTCAGCAGAAAATAGCCCTATCTGGCCACCGTGAATTCTTTTTGTTTGGTTTCAACAGTTCCCAGCCATAGATTCAGTGGTGCAGCAACATACTTCTCATTTTCTCTCACCTCAACAACTGAGTTGCTGTAATAATAAGCATCTGGGCCTTTGAAATTAGTGGATTTTATGATGTTCACGAATGTGAAAATCTAATAACCACCTAAAGAGGGAAGTTTGGACACACAAATAAACACGTCACTCCACAATACACTCTTAGCTCCCAACTGCTCCTGTCTAGAAATTGGTGTTCCTTTTTATTTGACCCTCCGTCCTATCGGCGGTGATCACGCTGATGTCCTTCAAACATGGTGGTGAGCAAAGCAACAAGTTTACTTTTCTGTCGACAACAGGCACAGAGGAATGATACTTGAGATCTTCAGGGAGCACTAAGTCAAAGAATGTGGCTAAATACAGACAGCAAGTTAGAAGGAGATGAAAGAGGACAGAGGATAGAGACACGGGTTCAAGTCCCAGCACAACCATTTCCTGGTTTTGTAGGTACACGGGGCCGACTCGAACTGCAAGTGTCTCGGTGAACCCAGTGCTCCCTCTGCAGCCTAGATACTTTGCAGGATTTTTGGGAGCATAGTGCAGGAAAGTGATATAGGGTATATGGTTAACTGTTCTGTACACATGGACAGATGGACAGACAAAAGGATGATTGATTGAGTGATTGATAAATAGATAGACAGACAGATAGATAGATATAGGTTCATATCGATTAGCACAAAGCTACTGCTCATAACAAGGAGAGCAATGGTGAAAGCACATAGCAAAACTACAAACGAAAAAGAATGAAATCCAGTTTAAAAAGTGCAGTAAGCAGCCATAAGAAGAAAACAAATCCTATCATTTGCAATAACGTGGATGGAGCTAGAGGGTATAATTCTCAGTCAAATAGGCCAGGCGGAGAAATACATGTACCAAATGATTTCACTCATGTGTGGAGTATGATAACAAAGAAAAACTGAAGGAAAAGACAGCAGCAGACTCACAGAACCCGAGAGTGGACTAACAGTTACCAAAGAGAAAGGGACTGGGTAGGGTTTGTGGGAAGGGAGTAATAAGTGCGGGGAAAAAGAATGGGGGCATTAGGATTAGCATGGATAATGTGTAGGGTGGGGTGTCATGGGTAGGGCTGTACAACACAGAGAAGACATGTAGTGATTCTACAGCATCTTAGTACATGCTGACGGAGAGCAGCTGTAACTGGGATTTGGGGTGACTTGGTGAAGAGGGTAGACAGAATAACATAATTTTCTGCATGTGATTGTATATTAATGAGAACAAAAAGAATTTCAAAGTGCAGTAAGAGCACAGCTCTCAAATATCAGAATAAAAGTACACCCTTTGAGTGCTCCAATCAAAAGACACAGGGTTAGAATAACTGATGAAAACTCAAGACCACCTACGTGCTCCCTTACTGGAGACTCACTTGAGATCCAAGGACACAGACAAACTACAAGCTGAAGGGGCGGGGACAGGTACCCTACACAAGTGAAACTGAGAAACAAAGAAAGAAATGGATTCTGTTTTGGACCCCAGAGAGAGTCAATAGAAAATAGCCCTATCTAGCCACCGTGAATTCTTTTTGTTTGGTTTCAGCAGTGCTCAGGCATAGATTTAGTGGTGCAGCAACTTCCTTCTCATTTCCTCTCACCTCAACAAATGAATTGCTGTAATAATATGCATCTGGGCATTTATAATCATTGCTTTTTATGATGTTCACGAATGTAAAGAAGTAATAACCACCTAAAGAGGGAAGTTTGGACACTCAAATAAACACTTCACTCCACAACACACTCTTTGTTCCCAACTGCTCCTGTCCAGAAATAGGTGTTAATTCATATTTGTCCCTCCACCTATCAGCAGTGATCACGCCAATGTCCCTCAAACATGGTGGTGTGCAAAGGGCCAAGTACACTTTTCTGTCGACAACAGGCCCAGACGAAGGATACTTGTGCTCTTCAGGGATCACTTACTCACTGAATGTGGCTAAATAAAGTCAACAAGCGAGCAGGAAGTATAAGAGGTCAGAGGACAAAGATACGGGTTCAAGTCCTTTCACCTCCATTTACTGGTTTTGTAAGCACACTCTGCTGACTCTACCTGAAAGCGTATCGGTGAACACAGTGCTCTCCATATGGCTTAGTTACCTTGCACGATTTTTGGAAGCATAATGTAGGGAAGAGACATAGGCTATGTTGTTAACTGTGCTGTACATAAGGATAGATGGGCAGACAAAAAGATGATTGTTTCATAGATAGATAGGTAGACAGACGACAGGTGAAAGATAGATAGATAGGTACATAGATTAATAGATGATAGACATCATAGATAGATGATAGGAAGATAGATAGATAGATACATAGATAGATACATAGATACATAGATATATACATACATAGATACATAGATAGACAGACAGACCTTTAGATAGATAGATACAGATACATGTCGATTGACACAAAGCTATTGTTCATAACCAGGAGATGAATGGTGAATAACATAGCTAAACGACAAACAAAAAGGAAGAATGAAATCCAGTTTAAAACTGCAGTAAGCAGCCTTAAGAAGAAAACAAATACTACCATTTGCAATGACGTGGATGGAGCAAGATGGTAGTATGTTCAGAAAAATAGGGCAGGCGGATAAAGGCAAGTACCAAGTGATTTCACTCATGTGTGGAGTATAACAACAAAGAAAAAATGAAATAAAAAAACAGCAGCAGACTCACAGAACCCGAGGGTTGACTAAAAGTAACCAAAGGAAAAAGGACTGGGCAGGGTGAGTCTGAAGGGTGGGATAAGTGTGGGGAGAAAGAATGGGGGCATTAAGTTTAGCATGTATAATGCGCGGGGTCGGGTGTGCATGGGGAGTACTGTACAACACAGAGAAGACTAGTAGAGATCATATAGCATCTTACTACTCACTGATGGACAGTGACTGTAACGGGGACTTTTGGGGGGGACATGGTGAAGGGGTCTACAGCATCCAACTACGCTGATCGACAGTGACTGAAGAGGTTTTTCGGGGGGATTTGGTGAAGGGGGGAGCATAGTAAACATAATGTTCTTCACGTGATTGTTGATTAATGATAAAAAATATTCTTTAAGTGCAATAAGTGCACAGCTCTGAATCATCAGAATAAAAGATCAGGCACTGAGTGCTGCAAACAAAAGACACAGGGATAAAAGAAGGGATGAAAACTCAAGACACCTACGTGCTTACTTACAGGAGACTCACTTGAGATCCAAGGACACAGACAAACTACAAGCCGAAGGTGTGTGGACAAGTACCCTACACGAGTGAAACGGAAAATCAAACAATCAAGCAAATGGATTCTGTTTGAGTCCCCAGAGACAGTCAGCAGAAAATAGCCGTATCTGGCCACCGTGAATTCTTTTTGTTTGGTTTCAACAGTTCCCAGCCATAGATTCAGTGGTGCAGCAACATACTTCTCATTTTCTCTCACCTCAACAAATGAGTTGCTGTAATAATAAGCATCTGGGCCTTTGAAATCAGTGGATTTTATGATGTTCACGAATGTGAAAATCTAATAAATACATAAGAGGGAAGTTTGGACACTCAAATAAACACGTCACTCCACAATACACTGTTAGCTCCCAACTGCTCCTGTCTAGAAATTGGTGTTCCTTTTTATTTGACCCTCCATCCTATCGGCGGTGATCACGCTGATGTCCTTCAAACATGGTGGTGAGCAAAGCAACAAGTTTACTTTTCTGCCGAAAACAGGCCCAGAGGAATGATACTTGAGATCTTCAGGGTGTCCTTACTCAAGGAATGTGGCTAAATACAGACAGCAAGTTAGAAGGTGATGAAAGAGGACAGAGGATAGAGACACGGGTTCAAGTCCCAGCACAACCATTTCCTGGTTTTGTAGGTACACGCGGCCGACTCGAACTGCAAGTGTCTCGGTGAACCCAGTGCTCCCTCTGCAGCCTAGATACTTTGCAGGATTTTTGGGAGCATAGTGCAGGAAAGTGATATAGGGTATATGGTTAACTGTTCTGTACACATGGACAGATAGACAGACAAAAGGATGATTGATTGAGTGATTGATAAATAGGTAGACAGACAGATAGATAGATATAGGTACATATCGATTAGCACAAAGCTACTGCTCATAACAAGGAGAGCAATGGTGAAAGCATATTGCAAAACTACAAACAAAAAAGAAGAATGAAATCCAGTTTAAAAAGTGCAGTAAGCAGCCATAAGAAGAAAACAAATCCTATCATTTGCAATAACGTGGATGGAGCTAGAGGGTATTATGCTCAGTCAAATAGGCCGGGCGGAGAAATACATGTACCAAATGATTTCACTCATGTGTGGAGTATGATAACAAAGAAAAACTGAAGGAAAAGACAGCAGCAGACTCACAGAACCAGAGAGTGGACTAACAGTTACCAAAGAGAAAGGGACTTTGTAGGGTTTGTGGGAAGGGAGTGATAAGTGCGGGGAAAAAGAATGGGGGCATTAGGATTAGCATGTATAATGTGTAGGGTGGGGTGTCATGGGCAGGGCTGTACAACACAGAGAAGACATGTAGTGATTCTACAGCATCTTAGTACATGCTGACGGAGAGAGGCTGTAACTGGGATTTGGGGTGACTTGGTGAAGAGGGTAGACAGAATAACATAATTTTCTGCATGTGATTGTATATTAATGAGAACAAAAAGAATTTCAAAGTGCAGTAAGAGCACAGCTCTCAAATATCAGAATATAAGTACAGCCTTTGAGTGCTCCAATCAAAAGACACAGGGTTAGAAGAACTGATGAAAACTCAAGACCACCTACGTGCTCCCTTACTGGAGACTCACTTGAGATCCAAGGACACAGACAAACTACAAGCTGAAGATGCGGGGACAGGTACCCTACACAAGTGAAACTGAGAAACAAAGAAAGAAATGGATTCTGTTTTGGACCCCAGAGAGAGTCAGTAGAAAATAGCCCTATCTAGCCACCGTGAATTCTTTTTTTTTGGTTTCAGTAGTGCTCAGGCATAGATTTAGTCGTGCAGCAACTTCCTTCTCATTTCCTCTCACCTCAACAAATGAATTGCTGTAATAATATGCGTCTGGGCATTTATAATCATTGCTTTTTATGATGTTCACGAATGTAAAGAAGTAATAACCACCTAAAGAGGGAAGTTTGGACACTCAAATAAACACTTCACTCCACAACACACTCTTTGTTCCCAACTGCTCCTGTCCAGAAATAGGTGTTAATTCATATTTGTCCCTCAACCTATCAGCAGTGGTCACGGCAATGTCCCTCAAACATGGTGGTGTGCAAAGGGAAAAGTACACTTTTCTGTCGACAACAGGCCCAGACGAAGGATACTTGTGGTCTTCAGGGATCACTTACTCACTGAATGTGGCTTAATAAAGTCACCAAGCGAGCAGGAAGTATAAGAGGACAGAGGACAAAGATACGTGTTCAAGTCCTTTCACCTCCATTTACTGGTTTTGTAAGCACACTCTGCTGACTCTACCTGAAAGCGTATCGGTGAACACAGTGCTCTCCTTATGGCTTAGTTCCCTTGCAAGGTTTCTGTAAGCATAATGTAGGGAAGAGACATAGGCTATGTTGTTAACTGTGCTGTACATAAGGATAGATGGGCAGACAAAAAGATGATTGTTTCATAGACAGATAGGTAGACAGACGACAGGTGAAAGATAGATAGATAGGTACATAGATTAATAGATGATAGACATCATAGATAGATGATAGGAAGTTAGATAGATAGATACATAGATAGATACATAGATACATAGATATATACATACATAGATACATAGATAGACAGACAGACCTTTAGATAGATAGATACAGATACATGTCGATTGACACAAAGCTATTGTTCATAACCAGGAGATGAATGGTGAATAACATAGCTAAACGACAAACAAAAAGGAAGAATGAAATCCAGTTTAAAAAGTGCAGTAAGCAGCCTTAAGAAGAAAACAAATACTACCATTTGCAATGACGTGGATGGAGCAAGACGGTAGTATGTTCAGAAAAATAGGGCAGGCGGATAAAGGCAAGTACCAAGTGATTTCACTCATGTGTGGAGTATAACAACAAAGAAAAAATGAAATAAAAAAACAGCAGCAGACTCACAGAACCCGAGGGTTGACTAAAAGTAACCAAAGGAAAAAGGACTGGGCAGGGTGAGTCTGAAGGGTGGGATAAGTGTGGGGAGAAAGAATGGGGGCATTAAGTTTAGCATGTATAATGCGCGGGGTCGGGTGTGCATGGGGAGTACTGTACAACACAGAGAAGACTAGTAGAGATCATATAGCATCTTACTACTCACTGATGGACAGTGACTGTAACGGGGACTTTTGGGGGGGACATGGTGAAGGGGTCTACAGCATCCAACTACGCTGATCGACAGTGACTGAAGAGGTTTTTCGGGGGGATTTGGTGAAGGGGGGAGCATAGTAAACATAATGTTCTTCACGTGATTGTTGATTAATGATAAAAAATATTCTTTAAGTGCAATAATTGCACAGCTCTGAATCATCAGAATAAAAGATCAGGCACTGAGTGCTGCAAACAAAAGACACAGGGATAAAAGAAGGGATGAAAACTCAAGACACCTACGTGCTTACTTACAGGAGACTCACTTGAGATCCAAGGACACAGACAAACTACAAGCCGAAGGTGTGTGGACAAGTACCCTACACGAGTGAAACGGAAAATCAAACAATCAAGCAAATGGATTCTGTTTGAGTCCCCAGAGACAGTCAGCAGAAAATAGCCCTATCTGGCCACCGTGAATTCTTTTTGTTTGGTTTCAACAGTTCCCAGCCATAGATTCAGTGGTGCAGCAACATACTTCTCATTTTCTCTCACCTCAACAACTGAGTTGCTGTAATAATAAGCTTCTGGGCCTTTGAAATCAGTGGATTTTATGATGTTCACGAATGTGAAAATCTAATAACCACATAAGAGGGAAGTTTGGACACTCAAATAAACACGTCACTCCACAATACACTGTTAGCTCCCAACTGCTCCTGTTTAGAAATTGGTGTTCCTTTTTATTTGACCCTCCATCCTATCGGCGGTGATCACGCTGATGTCCTTCAAACATGGTGGTGAGCAAAGCAACAAGTTTACTTTTCTGCCGAAAACAGGCCCAGAGGAATGATACTTGAGATCTTCAGGGTGTCCTTACTCAAGGAATGTGGCTAAATACAGACAGCAATTTAGAAGGTGATGAAAGAGGACAGAGGATAGAGACACGGGTTCAAGTCCCAGCACAACCATTTCCTGGTTTTGTAGGTACACGCGGCCGACTCGAACTGCAAGTGTCTCGGTGAACCCAGTGCTCCCTCTGCAGCCTAGATACTTTGCAGGATTTTTGGGAGCATAGTGCAGGAAAGTGATATAGGGTATATGGTTAACTGTTCTGTACACATGGACAGATAGACAGAAAAAAGGATGATTGATTGAGTGATTGATAAATAGATAGACAGACAGATAGATAGATAGATATAGGTACATATCGATTAGCACAAAGCTACTGCTCATAACAAGGAGAGCAATGGTGAAAGCACATTGCAAAACTACAAACAAAAAAGAAGAATGAAATCCAGTTTAAAAAGTGCAGTAAGCAGCCATAAGAAGAAAACAAATCCTATCATTTGCAATAACGTGGATGGAGCAAGAGGGTATTATGCTCAGTCAAATAGGCCGGGCGGAGAAATACATGTACCAAATGATTTCACTCATGTGTGGAGTATGATAACAAAGAAAAACTGAAGGAAAAGACAGCAGCAGACTCACAGAACCAGAGAGTGGACTAACAGTTACCAAAGAGAAAGGGACTGGGTAGGGTTTGTGGGAAGGGAGTAATAAGTGCGGGGAAAAAGAATGGGGGCATTAGGATTAGCATGTATAATGTGTAGGGTGGGGTGTCATGGGTAGGGCTGTACAACACAGAGAAGACATGTAGTGATTCTACAGCATCTTAGTACATGCTGACGGAGAGCGGCTGTAACTGGGATTTGGGGTGACTTGGTGAAGAGGGTAGACAGAATAACATAATTTTCTGCATGTGATTGTAAATTAATGAGAACAAAAAGAATTTCAAAGTGCAGTAAGAGCACAGCTCTCAAATATCAGAATATAAGTACAGCCTTTGAGTGCTCCAATCTAAAGACACAGGGTTAGAAGAACTGATGAAAACTCAAGACCACCTACGTGCTCCCTTACTGGAGACTCACTTGAGATCCAAGGACACAGACAAACTACAAGCTGAAGGGGCGGGGACAGGTACCCTACACAAGTGAAACTGAGAAACAAAGAAAGAAATGGATTCTGTTTTGGACCCCAGAGAGAGTCAGTAGAAAATAGCCCTATCTAGCCACCGTGAATTCTTTTTGTTTGGTTTCAGCAGTGCTCAGGCATAGATTTAGTCGTGCAGCAACTTCCTTCTCATTTCCTCTCACCTCAACAAATGAATTGCTGTAATAATATGCGTCTGGGCATTTATAATCATTGCTTTTTATGATGTTCACGAATGTAAAGAAGTAATAACCACCTAAAGAGGGAAGTTTGGACACTCAAATAAACACTTCACTCCACAACACACTCTTTGTTCCCAACTGCTCCTGTCCAGAAATAGGTGTTAATTCATATTTGTCCCTCAACCTATCAGCAGTGGTCACGCCAATGTCCCTCAAACATGGTGGTGTGCAAAGGGAAAAGTACACTTTTCTGTCGACAACAGGCCCAGACGAAGGATACTTGTGGTCTTCAGGGATCACTTACTCACTGAATGTGGCTTAATAAAGTCACCAAGCGAGCAGGAAGTATAAGAGGACAGAGGACAAAGATACGTGTTCAAGTCCTTTCACCTCCATTTACTGGTTTTGTAAGCACACTCTGCTGACTCTACCTGAAAGCGTATCGGTGAACACAGTGCTCTCCTTATGGCTTAGTTCCCTTGCAAGGTTTCTGTAAGCATAATGTAGGGAAGAGACATAGGCTATGTTGTTAACTGTGCTGTACATAAGGATAGATGGGCAGACAAAAAGATGATTGTTTCATAGACAGATAGGTAGACAGACGACAGGTGAAAGATAGATAGATAGGTACATAGATTAATAGATGATAGACATCATAGATAGATGATAGGAAGTTAGATAGATAGATACATAGATAGATACATAGATACATAGATATATACATACATAGATACATAGATAGACAGACAGACCTTTAGATAGATAGATACAGATACATGTCGATTGACACAAAGCTATTGTTCATAACCAGGAGATGAATGGTGAATAACATAGCTAAACGACAAACAAAAAGGAAGAATGAAATCCAGTTTAAAAAGTGCAGTAAGCAGCCTTAAGAAGAAAACAAATACTATCATTTGCAATGACGTGGATGGAGCAAGACGGTAGTATGTTCAGAAAAATAGGGCAGGCGGATAAAGGCAAGTACCAAGTGATTTCACTCATGTGTGGAGTATAACAACAAAGAAAAACTGAAGTAAAAAAACAGCAGCAGACTCACAGAACCCGAGGGTTGACTAAAAGTAACCAAAGGAAAAAGGACTGGGCAGGGTGAGTCTGAAGGGTGGGATAAGTGTGGGGAGAAAGAATGGGGGCATTAAGTTTAGCATGTATAATGCGCGGGGTCGGGTGTGCATGGGGAGTACTGTACAACACAGAGAAGACTAGTAGAGATCATATAGCATCTTACTACTCACTGATGTACAGTGACTGTAACGGGGACTTTTGGGGGGGACATGGTGAAGGGGTCTACAGCATCCAACTACGCTGATCGACAGTGACTGAAGAGGTTTTTCGGGGGGATTTGGTGAAGGGGGGAGCATAGTAAACATAATGTTCTTCACGTGATTGTTGATTAATGATAAAAAATATTCTTTAAGTGCAATAAGTGCACAGCTCTGAATCATCAGAATAAAAGATCAGGCACTGAGTGCTGCAAACAAAAGACACAGGGATAAAAGAAGGGATGAAAACTCAAGACACCTACGTGCTTACTTACAGGAGACTCACTTGAGATCCAAGGACACAGACAAACTACAAGCCGAAGGTGTGTGGACAAGTACCCTACACGAGTGAAACGGAAAATCAAACAATCAAGCAAATGGATTCTGTTTGAGTCCCCAGAGACAGTCAGCAGAAAATAGCCCTATCTGGCCACCGTGAATTCTTTTTGTTTGGTTTCAACAGTTCCCAGCCATAGATTCAGTGGTGCAGCAACATACTTCTCATTTTCTCTCACCTCAACAACTGAGTTGCTGTAATAATAAGCTTCTGGGCCTTTGAAATCAGTGGATTTTATGATGTTCACGAATGTGAAAATCTAATAACCACATAAGAGGGAAGTTTGGACACTCAAATAAACACGTCACTCCACAATACACTGTTAGCTCCCAACTGCTCCTGTTTAGAAATTGGTGTTCCTTTTTATTTGACCCTCCATCCTATCGGCGGTGATCACGCTGATGTCCTTCAAACATGGTGGTGAGCAAAGCAACAAGTTTACTTTTCTGCCGAAAACAGGCCCAGAGGAATGATACTTGAGATCTTCAGGGTGTCCTTACTCAAGGAATGTGGCTAAATACAGACAGCAATTTAGAAGGTGATGAAAGAGGACAGAGGATAGAGACACGGGTTCAAGTCCCAGCACAACCATTTCCTGGTTTTGTAGGTACACGCGGCCGACTCGAACTGCAAGTGTCTCGGTGAACCCAGTGCTCCCTCTGCAGCCTAGATACTTTGCAGGATTTTTGGGAGCATAGTGCAGGAAAGTGATATAGGGTATATGGTTAACTGTTCTGTACACATGGACAGATAGACAGAAAAAAGGATGATTGATTGAGTGATTGATAAATAGATAGACAGACAGATAGATAGATAGATATAGGTACATATCGATTAGCACAAAGCTACTGCTCATAACAAGGAGAGCAATGGTGAAAGCACATTGCAAAACTACAAACAAAAAAGAAGAATGAAATCCAGTTTAAAAAGTGCAGTAAGCAGCCATAAGAAGAAAACAAATCCTATCATTTGCAATAACGTGGATGGAGCTAGAGGGTATTATGCTCAGTCAAATAGGCCGGGCGGAGAAATACATGTACCAAATGATTTCACTCATGTGTGGAGTATGATAACAAAGAAAAACTGAAGGAAAAGACAGCAGCAGACTCACAGAACCAGAGAGTGGACTAACAGTTACCAAAGAGAAAGGGACTGGGTAGGGTTTGTGGGAAGGGAGTAATAAGTGCGGGGAAAAAGAATGGGGGCATTAGGATTAGCATGTATAATGTGTAGGGTGGGGTGTCATGGGTAGGGCTGTACAACACAGAGAAGACATGTAGTGATTCTACAGCATCTTAGTACATGCTGACGGAGAGCGGCTGTAACTGGGATTTGGGGTGACTTGGTGAAGAGGGTAGACAGAATAACATAATTTTCTGCATGTGATTGTAAATTAATGAGAACAAAAAGAATTTCAAAGTGCAGTAAGAGCACAGCTCTCAAATATCAGAATATAAGTACAGCCTTTGAGTGCTCCAATCTAAAGACACAGGGTTAGAAGAACTGATGAAAACTCAAGACCACCTACGTGCTCCCTTACTGGAGACTCACTTGAGATCCAAGGACACAGACAAACTACAAGCTGAAGGGGCGGGGACAGGTACCCTACACAAGTGAAACTGAGAAACAAAGAAAGAAATGGATTCTGTTTTGGACCCCAGAGAGAGTCAGTAGAAAATAGCCCTATCTAGCCACCGTGAATTCTTTTTTTTTGGTTTCAGTAGTGCTCAGGCATAGATTTAGTCGTGCAGCAACTTCCTTCTCATTTCCTCTCACCTCAACAAATGAATTGCTGTAATAATATGCGTCTGGGCATTTATAATCATTGCTTTTTATGATGTTCACGAATGTAAAGAAGTAATAACCACCTAAAGAGGGAAGTTTGGACACTCAAATAAACACTTCACTCCACAACACACTCTTTGTTCCCAACTGCTCCTGTCCAGAAATAGGTGTTAATTCATATTTGTCCCTCAACCTATCAGCAGTGGTCACGCCAATGTCCCTCAAACATGGTGGTGTGCAAAGGGCCAAGTACACTTTTCTGTCGACAACATGCCCAGACGAAGGATACTTGTGGTCTTCAGGGATCACTTACTCACTGAATGTGGCTTAATAAAGTCACCAAGGGAGCAGGAAGTATAAGAGGACAGAGGACAAAGATACGTGTTCAAGTCCTTTCACCTCCATTTACTGGTTTTGTAAGCACACTCTGATGACTCTACCTGAAAGCGTATCGGTGAACACAGTGCTCTCCTTATGGCTTAGTTCCCTTGCAAGGTTTCTGTAAGCATAATGTAGGGAAGAGACATAGGCTATGTTGTTAACTGTGCTGTACGTAAGGATAGATGGGCAGACAAAAAGATGATTGTTTCATAGACAGATAGGTAGACAGACGACAGGTGAAAGATAGATAGATAGGTACATAGATTAATAGATGATAGACATCATAGATAGATGATAGGAAGTTAGATAGATAGATACATAGATAGATACATAGATACATAGATATATACATACATAGATACATAGATAGACAGACAGACCTTTAGATAGATAGATACAGATACATGTCGATTGACACAAAGCTATTGTTCATAACCAGGAGATGAATGGTGAATAACATAGCTAAACGACAAACAAAAAGGAAGAATGAAATCCAGTTTAAAAAGTGCAGTAAGCAGCCTTAAGAAGAAAACAAATACTACCATTTGCAATGACGTGGATGGAGCAAGACGGTAGTATGTTCAGAAAAATAGGGCAGGCGGATAAAGGCAAGTACCAAGTGATTTCACTCATGTGTGGAGTATAACAACAAAGAAAAACTGAAGTAAAAAAACAGCAGCAGACTCACAGAACCCGAGGGTTGACTAAAAGTAACCAAAGGAAAAAGGACTGGGCAGGGAGAGTCTGAAGGGTGGGATAAGTGTGGGGAGAAAGAATGGGGGCATTAAGTTTAGCATGTATAATGCGCGGGGTCGGGTGTGCATGTGGAGTACTGTACAACACAGAGAAGACTAGTAGAGATCATATAGCATCTTACTACTCACTGATGGACAGTGACTGTAACGGGGACTTTTGGGGGGGACATGGTGAAGGGGTCTACAGCATCCAACTACGCTGATCGACAGTGACTGAAGAGGTTTTTCGGGAGGATTTGGTGAAGGGGGGAGCATAGTAAACATAATGTTCTTCACGTGATTGTTGATTAATGATAAAAAATATTCTTTAAGTGCAATAAGTGCACAGCTCTGAATCATCAGAATAAAAGATCAGGCACTGAGTGCTGCAAACAAAAGACACAGGGATAAAAGAAGGGATGAAATCTCAAGACACCTACGTGCTTACTTACAGGAGACTCACTTGAGATCCAAGGACACAGACAAACTACAAGCCGAAGGTGTGTGGACAAGTACCCTACACGAGTGAAACGGAAAATCAAACAATCAAGCAAATGGATTCTGTTTGAGTCCCCAGAGACAGTCAGCAGAAAATAGCCCTATCTGGCCACCGTGAATTCTTTTTGTTTGGTTTCAACAGTTCCCAGCCATAGATTCAGTGGTGCAGCAACATACTTCTCATTTTCTCTCACCTCAACAACTGAGTTGCTGTAATAATAAGCTTCTGGGCCTTTGAAATCAGTGGATTTTATGATGTTCACGAATGTGAAAATCTAATAACCACATAAGAGGGAAGTTTGGACACTCAAATAAACACGTCACTCCACAATACACTGTTAGCTCCCAAATGCTCCTGTCTAGAAATTGGTGTTCCTTTTTATTTGACCCTCCATCCTATCGGCGGTGATCACGCTGATGTCCTTCAAACATGGTGGTGAGCAAAGCAACAAGTTTACTTTTCTGCCGAAAACAGGCCCAGAGGAATGATACTTGAGATCTTCAGGGTGTCCTTACTCAAGGAATGTGGCTAAATACAGACAGCAAGTTAGAAGGTGATGAAAGAGGACAGAGGATAGAGACACGGGTTCAAGTCCCAGCACAACCATTTCCTGGTTTTGTAGGTACACGCGGCCGACTCGAACTGCAAGTGTCTCGGTGAACCCAGTGCTCCCTCTGCAGCCTAGATACTTTGCAGGATTTTTGGGAGCATAGTGCAGGAAAGTGATATAGGGTATATGGTTAACTGTTCTGTACACATGGACAGATAGACAGACAAAAGGATGATTGATTGAGTGATTGATAAATAGATAGACAGACAGATAGATAGATAGATATAGGTACATATCGATTAGCACAAAGCTACTGCTCATAACAAGGAGAGCAATGGTGAAAGCACATTGCAAAACTACAAACAAAAAAGAAGAATGAAATCCAGTTTAAAAAGTGCAGTAAGCAGCCATAAGAAGAAAACAAATCCTATCATTTGCAATAACGTGGATGGAGCTAGAGGGTATTATGCTCAGTCAAATAGGCCGGGCGGAGAAATACATGTACCAAATGATTTCACTCATGTGTGGAGTATGATAACAAAGAAAAACTGAAGGAAAAGACAGCAGCAGACTCACAGAACCAGAGAGTGGACTAACAGTTACCAAAGAGAAAGGGACTGGGTAGGGTTTGTGGGAAGGGAGTAATAAGTGCGGGGAAAAAGAATGGGGGCATTAGGATTAGCATGTATAATGTGTAGGGTGGGGTGTCATGGGTAGGGCTGTACAACACAGAGAAGACATGTAGTGATTCTACAGCATCTTAGTACATGCTGACGGAGAGCGGCTGTAACTGGGATTTGGGGTGACTTGGTGAAGAGGGTAGACAGAATAACATAATTTTCTGCATGTGATTGTATATTAATGAGAACAAAAAGAATTTCAAAGTGCAGTAAGAGCACAGCTCTCAAATATCAGAATAAAAGTACAGCCTTTGAGTGCTCCAATCAAAAGACACAGGGTTAGAAGAACTGATGAAAACTCAAGACCACCTACGTGCTCCCTTACTGGAGACTCACTTGAGATCCAAGGACACAGACAAACTACAAGCTGAAGGGGCGGGGACAGGTACCCTACACAAGTGAAACTGAGAAACAAAGAAAGAAATGGATTCTGTTTTGGACCCCAGAGAGAGTCAGTAGAAAATAGCCCTATCTAGCCACCGTGAATTCTTTTTGTTTGGTTTCAGCAGTGCTCAGGCATAGATTTAGTCGTGCAGCAACTTCCTTCTCATTTCCTCTCACCTCAACAAATGAATTGCTGTAATAATATGCGTCTGGGCATTTATAATCATTGCTTTTTATGATGTTCACGAATGTAAAGAAGTAATAACCACCTAAAGAGGGAAGTTTGGACACTCAAATAAACACTTCACTCCACAACACACTCTTTGTTCCCAACTGCTCCTGTCCAGAAATAGGTGTTAATTCATATTTGTCCCTCAACCTATCAGCAGTGGTCACGCCAATGTCCCTCAAACATGGTGGTGTGCAAAGGGCCAAGTACACTTTTATGTCAACAACATGCCCAGACGAAGGATACTTGTGGTCTTCAGGGATCACTTACTCACTGAATGTGGCTTAATAAAGTCACCAAGGGAGCAGGAAGTATAAGAGGACAGAGGACAAAGATACGTGTTCAAGTCCTTTCACCTCCATTTACTGGTTTTGTAAGCACACTCTGATGACTCTACCTGAAAGCGTATCGGTGAACACAGTGCTCTCCTTATGGCTTAGTTCCCTTGCAAGGTTTCTGTAAGCATAATGTAGGGAAGAGACATAGGCTATGTTGTTAACTGTGCTGTACGTAAGGATAGATGGGCAGACAAAAAGATGATTGTTTCATAGACAGATAGGTAGACAGACGACAGGTGAAAGATAGATAGATAGGTACATAGATTAATAGATGATAGACATCATAGATAGATGATAGGAAGTTAGATAGATAGATACATAGATAGATACATAGATACATAGATATATACATACATAGATACATAGATAGACAGACAGACCTTTAGATAGATAGATACAGATACATGTCGATTGACACAAAGCTATTGTTCATAACCAGGAGATGAATGGTGAATAACATAGCTAAACGACAAACAAAAAGGAAGAATGAAATCCAGTTTAAAAAGTGCAGTAAGCAGCCTTAAGAAGAAAACAAATACTACCATTTGCAATGACGTGGATGGAGCAAGACGGTAGTATGTTCAGAAAAATAGGGCAGGCGGATAAAGGCAAGTACCAAGTGATTTCACTCATGTGTGGAGTATAACAACAAAGAAAAACTGAAGTAAAAAAACAGCAGCAGACTCACAGAACCCGAGGGTTGACTAAAAGTAACCAAAGGAAAAAGGACTGGGCAGGGAGAGTCTGAAGGGTGGGATAAGTGTGGGGAGAAAGAATGGGGGCATTAAGTTTAGCATGTATAATGCGCGGGGTCGGGTGTGCATGTGGAGTACTGTACAACACAGAGAAGACTAGTAGAGATCATATAGCATCTTACTACTCACTGATGGACAGTGACTGTAACGGGGACTTTTGGGGGGGACATGGTGAAGGGGTCTACAGCATCCAACTACGCTGATCGACAGTGACTGAAGAGGTTTTTCGGGAGGATTTGGTGAAGGGGGGAGCATAGTAAACATAATGTTCTTCACGTGATTGTTGATTAATGATAAAAAATATTCTTTAAGTGCAATAAGTGCACAGCTCTGAATCATCAGAATAAAAGATCAGGCACTGAGTGCTGCAAACAAAAGACACAGGGATAAAAGAAGGGATGAAATCTCAAGACACCTACGTGCTTACTTACAGGAGACTCACTTGAGATCCAAGGACACAGACAAACTACAAGCCGAAGGTGTGTGGACAAGTACCCTACACGAGTGAAACGGAAAATCAAACAATCAAGCAAATGGATTCTGTTTGAGTCCCCAGAGACAGTCAGCAGAAAATAGCCCTATCTGGCCACCGTGAATTCTTTTTGTTTGGTTTCAACAGTTCCCAGCCATAGATTCAGTGGTGCAGCAACATACTTCTCATTTTCTCTCACCTCAACAACTGAGTTGCTGTAATAATAAGCTTCTGGGCCTTTGAAATCAGTGGATTTTATGATGTTCACGAATGTGAAAATCTAATAACCACATAAGAGGGAAGTTTGGACACTCAAATAAACACGTCACTCCACAATACACTGTTAGCTCCCAAATGCTCCTGTCTAGAAATTGGTGTTCCTTTTTATTTGACCCTCCATCCTATCGGCGGTGATCACGCTGATGTCCTTCAAACATGGTGGTGAGCAAAGCAACAAGTTTACTTTTCTGCCGAAAACAGGCCCAGAGGAATGATACTTGAGATATTCAGGGTGTCCTTACTCAAGGAATGTGGCTAAATACAGACAGAAAGTTAGAAGGTGATGAAAGAGGACAGAGGATAGAGACACGGGTTCAAGTCCCAGCACAACCATTTCCTGGTTTTGTAGGTACACGCGGCCGACTCGAACTGCAAGTGTCTCGGTGAACCCAGTGCTCCCTCTGCAGCCTAGATACTTTGCAGGATTTTTGGGAGCATAGTGCAGGAAAGTGATATAGGGTATATGGTTAACTGTTCTGTACACATGGACAGATAGACAGACAAAAGGATGATTGATTGAGTGATTGATAAATAGATAGACAGACAGATAGATAGATAGATATAGGTACATATCGATTAGCACAAAGCTACTGCTCATAACAAGGAGAGCAATGGTGAAAGCACATTGCAAAACTACAAACAAAAAAGAAGAATGAAATCCAGTTTAAAAAGTGCAGTAAGCAGCCATAAGAAGAAAACAAATCCTATCATTTGCAATAACGTGGATGGAGCTAGAGGGTATTATGCTCAGTCAAATAGGCCGGGCGGAGAAATACATGTACCAAATGATTTCACTCATGTGTGGAGTATGATAACAAAGAAAAACTGAAGGAAAAGACAGCAGCAGACTCACAGAACCAGAGAGTGGACTAACAGTTACCAAAGAGAAAGGGACTGGGTAGGGTTTGTGGGAAGGGAGTAATAAGTGCGGGGAAAAAGAATGGGGGCATTAGGATTAGCATGTATAATGTGTAGGGTGGGGTGTCATGGGTAGGGCTGTACAACACAGAGAAGACATGTAGTGATTCTACAGCATCTTAGTACATGCTGACGGAGAGCGGCTGTAACTGGGATTTGGGGTGACTTGGTGAAGAGGGTAGACAGACTAACATAATTTTCTGCATGTGATTGTATATTAATGAGAACAAAAAGAATTTCAAAGTGCAGTAAGAGCACAGCTCTCAAATATCAGAATAAAAGTACAGCCTTTGAGTGCTCCAATCAAAAGACACAGGGTTAGAAGAACTGATGAAAACTCAAGACCACCTACGTGCTCCCTTACTGGAGACTCACTTGAGATCCAAGGACACAGACAAACTACAAGCTGAAGGGGCGGGGACAGGTACCCTACACAAGTGAAACTGAGAAACAAAGAAAGAAATGGATTCTGTTTTGGACCCCAGAGAGAGTCAGTAGAAAATAGCCCTATCTAGCCACCGTGAATTCTTTTTGTTTGGTTTCAGCAGTGCTCAGGCATAGATTTAGTCGTGCAGCAACTTCCTTCTCATTTCCTCTCACCTCAACAAATGAATTGCTGTAATAATATGCGTCTGGGCATTTATAATCATTGCTTTTTATGATGTTCACGAATGTAAAGAAGTAATAACCACCTAAAGAGGGAAGTTTGGACACTCAAATAAACACTTCACTCCACAACACACTCTTTGTTCCCAACTGCTCCTGTCCAGAAATAGGTGTTAATTCATATTTGTCCCTCAACCTATCAGCAGTGGTCACGCCAATGTCCCTCAAACATGGTGGTGTGCAAAGGGCCAAGTACCCTTTTCTGTCGACAACAGGCCCAGACGAAGGATACTTGTGGACTTCAGGGATCACTTACTCACTGAATGTGGCTAAATAAAGTCAACAAGCGAGCAGGAAGTATAAGAGGATAGAGGACAAAGTTACGAGTTCAAGTCCTTTCACCTCCATTTACTGGTTTTGTAAGCACACTCTGCTGACTCTACCTGAAAGCGTATCGGTGAACACAGTGCTCTCCTTATGGCTTAGTTACCTTGCAAGATTTCTGGAAGCATAATGTAGGGAAGAGACATAGGCTATGTTGTTAACTGTTCTGTACATAAGGATAGATGGGCACACAAAAAGATGATTGTTTCATAGACAGATAGGTAGACAGACGACAGGTGAAAGATAGATAGATAGGTACATAGATTAATAGATGATAGACATCATAGATAGATGATAGGAAGTTAGATAGATAGATACATAGATAGATACATAGATACATAGATATATACATACATAGATACATAGATAGACAGACAGACCTTTAGATAGATAGATACAGATACATGTCGATTGACACAAAGCTATTGTTCATAACCAGGAGATGAATGGTGAATAACATAGCTAAACGACAAACAAAAAGGAAGAATGAAATCCAGTTTAAAAAGTGCAGTAAGCAGCCTTAAGAAGAAAACAAATACTACCATTTGCAATGATGTGGATGGAGCAAGACGGTAGTATGTTCAGAAAAATAGGGCAGGCGGATAAAGGCAAGTACCAAGTGATTTCACTCATGTGTGGAGTATAACAACAAAGAAAAACTGAAGTAAAAAAACAGCAGCAGACTCACAGAACCCGAGGGTTGACTAAAAGTAACCAAAGGAAAAAGGACTGGGCAGGGTGAGTCTGAAGGGTGGGATAAGTGTGGGGAGAAAGAATGGGGGCATTAAGATTAGCATGTATAATGCGCGGGGTCGGGTGTGCATGGGGAGTACTGTACAACACAGAGAAGACTAGTAGAGATCATATAGCACATTACTACTCACTGATGGACAGTGACTGTAACGGGGACTTTTGGGGGGGACATGGTGAAGGGGTCTACAGCATCCAACTACGCTGATCGACAGTGACTGAAGAGGTTTTTCGGGGGGATTTGGTGAAGGGGGGAGCATAGTAAACATAATGTTCTTCACGTGATTGTTGATTAATGATAAAAAATATTCTTTAAGTGCAATAAGTGCACAGCTCTGAATCATCAGAATAAAAGATCAGGCACTGAGTGCTGCAAACAAAAGACACAGGGATAAAAGAAGGGATGAAAACTCAAGACACCTACGTGCTTACTTACAAGAGACTCACTTGAGATCCAAGGACACAGACAAACTACAAGCCGAAGGTGTGTGGACAAGTACCCTACACGAGTGAAACGGAAAATCAAACAATCAAGCAAATGGATTCTGTTTGAGTCCCCAGAGACAGTCAGCAGAAAATAGCCCTATCTGGCCACCGTGAATTCTTTTTGTTTGGTTTCAACAGTTCCCAGCCAAAGATTCAGTGGTGCAGCAACATACTTTTCATTTTCTCTCACCTCAACAACTGAGTTGCTGTAATAATAAGATTCTGGGCCTTTGAAATCAGTGGATTTTATGATGTTCACGAATGTGAAAATCTAATAACCACATAAGAGGGACGTTTGGACTCTCAAATAAACACGTCACTCCACAATACACTGTTAGCTCCCAACTGCTCCTGTCTAGAAATTGGTGTTCCTTTTTATTTGACTCTCCGTCCTATCCGCGGTGATCACGCTGATGTCCTTCAAACATGGTGGTGAGCAAAGCAAAAAGTTTACTTTTCTGTCGACAACAGGCCCAGAGGAATGATACTTGAGATCTTCAGGGAGCCCTTAGTCAATGAATGTGGCTAAATACAGACAGCAAGTTAGAAGGAGATGAAAGAGGACAGAGGATAGAGACACGGGTTCAAGTTCCAGCACAACCATTTCCTGGTTTTGTAGGTACACGCGGCCGACTCGAACTGCAAGTGTATCGGTGAACCCAGTGCTCCCTCTGCAGCCTAGATACTTTGCAGGATTTTTGGGAGCATAGTGCAGGAAAGTGATATAGGGTATATGGTTAACTGTTCTGTACACATGGACAGATGGACAGACAAAAGGATGATTGATTGAGTGATTGATAAATAGATAGACAGACAGATAGATAGATATAGGTTCATATCGATTAACACAAAGCTACTGCTCATAACAAGGAGAGCAATTATGAAAGCACATAGAAAAACTACAAACGAAAAAGAAGAATGAAATCCAGTTTAAAAAGTGCAGTAAGCAGCCATAAGAAGAAAACAAATCCTATCATTTGCAATAACGTGGATGGAGCTAGAGGGTATAATTCTCAGTCAAATAGGCCAGGCGGAGAAATACATGTACGAAATGATTTCACTCATGTGTGGAGTATGATAACAAAGAAAAACTGAAGGGAAAGACAGCAGCAGACTCACAGAACCCGAGAGTGGACTAAAAGTTACCAAAGAGAAAGGGACTGGGTAGGGTTTGTGGGAAGGGAGTAATAAGTGCGGGGAAAAAGAATGGGGGCATTAGGATTAGCATGTATAATGTGTAGGGTGGGGTTTCATGGGTAGGGCTGTACAACACAGAGAAGATATGTAGTGATTCTACAGCATCTTAGTACATGATGACGGAGAGTAGCTGTAACTGGGATTTTGGGTGACTTGGTGAAGAGGGTAGACAGAATAACATAATTTTCTGCATGTGATTGTATATTAATGAGAACAAAAAGAATATCAAAGTGCAGTAAGAGCACAGCTCTCAAATATCAGAATAAAAGTACAGCCTTTGAGTGCTCCAATCAAAAGACACAGGGTTAGAAGAACTGATGAAAACTCAAGACCACCTACGTGCTCCCTTACTGGAGACTCACTTGAGATCCAAGGACAAAGACAAACTACAAGCTGAAGGGGCGGGGACAGGTACCCTACACAAGTGAATGTGATAAACAAAGAAAGAAATGGATTCTGTTTGGGACCCCAGAGAGAGTCAGTAGAAAATAGCCCTATCTAGCCACCGTGAATTCTTTTTGTTTGGTTTCAGCAGTGCTCAGGCATAGGTTTAGTGGTGCAGCAACTTCCTTCTCATTTCCTCTCACCTCAGCAAATGAATTGCTGTAATAATATGCGTCTGGGCATTTATAATCATTGCTTTTTATGATGTTCACGAATGTAAAGAAGTAATAACCACCTAAAGAGGGAAGTTTGGACACTCAAATAAACACTTCACTCCACAACACACTCTTTGTTCCCAACTGCTCCTGTCCAGAAATAGGTGTTAATTCATATTTGTCCCTCCACCTATAAGCAGTGATCACGCCAATGTCCCTCAAACATGGTGGTGTGCAAAGGGCCAAGTACACTTTTCTGTCGACAACAGGCCCAGACGAAGGATACTTGTGGTCTTCAGGGATCACTTACTCACTGAATGTGGCTAAATAAAGTCAACAAGCGAGCAGGATGTATAAGAGGACAGAGGACAAAGATACGGGTTCAAGTCCTTTCACCTCCATTTACTGGTTTTGTAAGCACACTCTGCTGACTCTACATGAAAGCGTATCTGTGAACACAGTGCTCTCTTTATGGCTTAGTTACCTTGCAAGATTTCGGGAAGCATAATGTAGGGAAGAGACATAGGCTATGGTGTTAACTGTTCTGTACATAAGGATAGATGGGCAGACAAAAAGATGATTGATTCATAGATAGATAGGTAGAGAGACGACAGGTGAAAGGTAGATAGATAGGTACATAGATTAATAGATGATAGACATCATAGATAGATGATAGGAAGATAGATAGATAGATACATAGATAGATACATAGATACATAGATAGACAGACAGACCTTTAGATAGATAAATACAGATACATGTCGATTGACACAAAGCTATTGTTCATAACCATGAGTTGAATGGTGAATAACAGAGCTAAACTACAAACAAAAAGGAAGAATGAAATCCATTTTAAAAAGTGCAGTAAGCAGCCTTAAGAAGAAAACAAATACTACCATTTGAAATGACGTGGATGGAGCAAGACGGTAGTATGTTCAGAAAAATAGGGCAGGCGGATAAAGGCAAGTACCAAGTGATTTCACTCATGTGTGGAGTATAACAACAAAGAAAAAGTGAAGTAAAAAACAGCAGCAGACTCACAGAACCCGAGAGTTTACTAAAAGTAACCAAAGGAAAAAGGACTGGGCAGGGTGAGTCTGAAGGGAGGGATAAGTGTGGGGAGAAAGAATGGGGGCATTAAGTTTAGCATGTATAATGCGCGGGGTCGGGTGTGCATGTGGAGTACTGTACAACACAGAGAAGACTAGTAGATATCATAGAGCATCTTACTACTCACTGATGGACAGTGACTGTAACGGGGACTTTAGGGGGGGACATGGTGAAGGGGTCTACAGCATCCAACTACGCTGAACGACAGTGACTGAAGAGGTTTTTCGGAGGGACTTGGTGAAGGGGGGAGCATAGTAAACATAATGTTCTTCACGTGATTGTAGATTAATGATAAAAAATATTCTTTAAGTGCAATAAGTGCACAGCTCTGAATCATCAGAATAAACGGTCAGGCACTGAGTGCTGCAAACAAAAGACACAGGGTTAAAAGAAGGGATGAAAACTCAAGACACCTACGTGCTTACTTACAGGAGACTCACTTGAGATCCAAGGACACAGACAAACTACAAGCCGAAGGTGTGTGGACAAGTACCCTACACGAGTGAAACGGAAAATCAAACAATCAAGCAAATGGATTCTGTTTGAGTCCCCAGAGACAGTCAGCAGAAAATAGCCCTATCTGGCCACCGTGAATTCTTTTTGTTTGGTTTCAACAGTTCCCATCCATAGATTTAGTGGTGCAGCAACTTTCTTCTCATTTTCTCTCACCTCAACAACTGAGTTGCTGTAATAATAAGCATCTGGGCCTTTGAAATTAGTGGATTTTATGATGTTCACGAATGTGAAAATCTAATAACCACCTAAAGAGGGAAGTTTGGACACACAAATAAACACGTCACTCCACAATACACTGTTAGCTCCCAACTGCTCCTGTCTAGAAATTGGTGTTATTTTTTATTTGACCCTCCGTCCTAACGGCGGTGATCACGCTGATGTCCTTCAAACATGGTGGTGAGCAAAGCAACAAGTTTACTTTTCTGTCGACAACAGGCACAGAGGAATGATACTTGAGATCTTCAGGGACCCTTAGTCAAAGAATGTGGCTAAATACAGACAGCAAGTTAGAAGGAGATGAAAGAGGACAGAGGATAGAGACACGGGTTCAAGTCCCAGCACAACCATTTCCTGGTTTTGTAGGTACACGCGGCCGACTCGAACTGCAAGTGTCTCGGTGAACCCAGTGCTCCCTCTGCAGCCTAGATACTTTGCAGGATTTTTGGGAGCATAGTGCAGGAAAGTGATATAGGGTATATGGTTAACTGTTCTGTACACATGGACAGATGGACAGACAAAAGGATGATTGATTGAGTGATTGATAAATAGATAGACAGACAGATAGATAGATATAGGTTCATATCGATTAACACAAAGCTACTGCTCATAACAAGGAGAGCAATGGTGAAAGCACATAGCAAAACTACAAACGAAAAAGAAGAATGAAATCCAGTTTAAAAAGTGCAGTAAGCAGCCATAAGAAGAAAACAAATCCTATCATTTGCAATAACGTGGATGGAGCTAGAGGGTATAATTCTCAGTCAAATAGGCCAGGCGGAGAAATACATGTACCAAATGATTTCACTCATGTGTGGAGTATGATAACAAAGAAAAACTGAAGGAAAAGACAGCAGCAGACTCACAGAACCCGAGAGTGGACTAACAGTTACCAAAGAGAAAGGGACTGGGTAAGGTTTGTGGGAAGGGAGTAATAAGTGCGGGGAAAAAGAATGGGGGCATTAGGATTAGCATGTATAATGTGTAGGGTGGGGTGTCATGGGTAGGGCTGTACAACACAGAGAAGACATGTAGTGATTCTACAGCATCTTAGTACATGCTGATGGAGAGCGGCTGTAACTGGGATTTGGGATGACTTGGTGAAGAGGGTAGGCAGAATAAAATAATTTTCTGCATGTGAATGTATATTAATGAGAACAAAAAGAATATCAAAGTGCAGTAAGAGCACAGCTCTCAAATATCAGAATATAAGTACAGCCTTTGAGTGCTCCAATCAAAAGACACAGGGTTAGAAGAACTGATGAAAACTCAAGACCACCTATGTGCTCCCTTACCGTAGACTCACTGGAGATCCAAGGACATAGACAAACTACAAGCTGAAGGGGCGGGGACAGGTACCCTACACAAGTGAAACTGAGAAACAAAGAAAGAAATGGATTCTGTTTTGGACCCCAGAGAGAGTCAGTAGAAAATAGCCCTATCTAGCCACCGTGAATTCTTTTTGTTTGGTTTCACCAGTGATCAGGCATAGATTTAGTGGTGCAGCAACTTCCTTCTCATTTCCTCTCACCTCAACAAATGAATTGCTGTAATAATATGCGTCTGGGCATTTATAATCATTGCTTTTTATGATGTTCACGAATGTAAAGAAGTAATAACCACCTAAAGAGGGAAGTTTGGACACTCAAATAAACACTTCACTCCACAACACACTCTTTGTTCCCAACTGCTCCTGTCCAGAAATAGGTGTTAATTCATATTTGTCCCTCCACCTATCAGCAGTGATCACGCCAATGTCCTTCAAACATGGTGGTGTGCAAAAGGCCAAGTACACTTTTCTGTCGACAACAGGCCCAGACGAAGGATACTTGTGTTCTTCAGGGATCACTTACTCACTGAATGTGGCTAAATAAAGTCAACAAGCGAGCAGGAAGTATAAGAGGACAGAGGACAAAGATACGGGTTCAAGCCCTTTCACCTCCATTTACTGGTTTTGTAAGCACACTCTGCTGACTCTACCTGAAAGCGTATCGGTGAACACAGGGCTCTCCTTATGGCTTAGTTACCTTGCAAGATTTCTGGAAGCATAATGTAGGGAAGAGACATAGGCTATGTTGTTAACTGTTCTGTACATAAGGATAGATGGGCACACAAAAAGATGATTGTTTCATAGATAGGTAGACAGACGACAGGTGAAAGATAGATAGATAGGTACATAGATTAATAGATGATAGACATCATAGATAGATGATAGGAAGATAGATAGATAGATACATAGATAGATACATAGATACATAGATATATACATACATAGATACATAGATAGACAGACAGACCTTTAGATAGATAGATACAGATACATGTCGATTGACACAAAGCTATTGTTCTAAACCAGGAGATGAATGATGAATAACATAGCTAAACGACAAACAAAAAGGAAGAATGAAATCCAGTTTAAAAAGTGCAGTAAGCAGCCTTAAGAAGAAAACAAATAATACCATTTTCAATGACGTGGATGGAGCAAGACGGTAGTATGTTCAGAAAAATAGGGCAGGCAGATAAAGGCAAGTACCAAGTGATTTCACTCATGTGTGGAGTATAACAACAAAGAAAAACTGAATTAAAAAAACAGCAGCAGACTCACAGAACCCGAGGGTTGACTAAAAGTAACCAAAGGAAAAAGGACTGGGCAGGGTGAGTCTGAAGGGTGGGATTAGTGTGGGGAGAAAGAATGGGGGCATTAAGTTTAGCATGTATAATGCGCGGGGTCGGGTGTGCATGGGGAGTACTGTACAACACAGAGAAGACTAGTAGAGATCATATAGCATCTTACTACTCACTGATGGACAGTGACTGTAACGGGGACTTTTGGGGGGGACATGGTGAAGGGGTCTACAGCATCCAACTACGCGGATCGTCAGTGACTGAAGAGGTTTTTCGGGGGGACTTGGTGAAGGGGGGAGCATAGTAAACATAATGTTCTTCACGTGATTGTAGATTAATGATAAAAAATATTCTTTAAGTGCAATAAGTGCACAGCTCTGAATCATCAGAATAAAAGATCAGGAACTGAGTGCTGCAAACAAAAGACACAGGGAAAAAAGAAGGGATGAAAACTCAAGACACCTACGTGCTTACTTACAGGAGACTCACTTGAGATCCAAGGACACAGACAAACTACAAGCCGAAGGTGTGTGGATAAGTACCCTACACGAGTGAAACGGAAAATCAAACAATCAAGCAAATGGATTCTGTTTGAGTCCCCAGTGACAGTCAGCAGAAAATAGCCCTATCTGGCCACCGTGAATTCTTTTTGTTTGGTTTCAACAGATCCCAGCCATAGATTCAGTGGTGCAGCAACAAACTTCTCATTTTCTCTCACCTCAACAACTGAGTTGCTGTAATAATAAGCTTCTGGGCCTTTGAAATCAGTGGATTTTATGATGTTCACGAATGTGAAAATCTAATAAATACATAAGAGGGAAGTTTGGACACTCAAATAAACACGTCACTCCACAATACACTGTTAGCTCCCAACTGCTCCTGTCTAGAAATTGGTGTTCCTTTTTATTTGACTCTCCATCCTATCGGCGGTGATCACGCCGATGTCCTTCAAACATGGTGGTGAGCAAAGCAAAAATTTACTTTTCTGTCGACAACAGGCCCAGAGGAATGATACTTGAGATTTTCAGGGAGCCCTTAGTCAATGAATGTGGCTAAATACAGACAGCAAGTTAGAAGGAGATGAAAGAGGACAGAGGATAGAGACACGGGTTCAAGTCCCAGCACAACCATTTCCTGGTTTTGTAGGTACACGCGGCCGACTCGAACTGCAAGTGTCTCGGTGAACCCAGTGCTCCCTCTGCAGCCTAGACACTTTGCAGGATTTTTGGGTGCATAGTGCAGGAAAGTGATATAGGGTATATGGTTAACTGTTCTGTACACATGGACAGATGGACAGACAAAAGGATGATTGATTGAGTGATTGATAAATAGATAGACAGACAGATAGATAGATATAGGTACATATCGATTAGCACAAAGCTACTGCTCATAACAATTAGAGCAATGGTGAAAGCACATTGAAAAACTACAAACAAAAAAGAAGAATGAAATCCAGTTTAAAAAGTGCAGTAAGCAGCCATAAGAAGAAAACAAATCCTATCATTTGCAATAACGTGGATGGAGCTAGAGGGTATTATGCTCAGTCAAATAGGCCGGGCGGAGAAATACATGTACCAAATGATTTCAATCATGTGTGGAGTATGATAACAAAGAAAAACTGAAGGAAAAGACAGCAGCAGACTCACAGAACCCGAGAGTGGACTAACAGTTACCAAAGAGAAAGGGACTGGGTAGGGTTTGTGGGAAGGGAGTAATAAGTGCGGGGAAAAAGAATGGGGGCATTAGGATTAGCATGTATAATGCGTTGGGTGGGGTGTCATGGGTAGGGCTGTACAACACAGAGAAGACATGTAGTGATTCTACAGCATCTTAGTACATGCTGATGGAGAGCGGCTGTAACTGGGATTTGGGATGACTTGGTGAAGAGGGTAGGCAGAATAACATAATTTTCTGCATGTGATTGTATATTAATGAGAACAAAAAGAATATCAAAGTGCAGTAAGAGCACAGCTCTCAAATATCAGAAAATAAGTACAGCCTTTGAGTGCTCCAATCAAAAGACACAGGGTTAGAAGAACTGATGAAAACTCAAGACCACCTACGTGCTCCTTTACTGTAGACTCACTGGAGATCCAAGGACATAGACAAACTACAAGCTGAAGGGGCGGGGACAGGTACCCTACACAAGTGAAACTGAGAAACAAAGAAAGAAATGGATTCTGTTTTGGACCCCAGAGAGAGTCAGTAGAAAATAGCCCTATCTAGCCACCGTGAATTCTTTTTGTTTGGTTTCAGCAGTGCTCAGGCATAGATTTAGTTTTGCAGCAACTTCCTTCTCATTTCCTCTCACCTCAACAAATGAATTGCTGTAATAATATGCGTCTGGGCATTTATAATCATTGCTTTTTATGATGTTCACGAATGTAAAGAAGTAATAACCACCTAAAGAGGGAAGTTTGGACACTCAAATAAACACTTCACTCCACAACACACTCTTTGTTCCCAACTGCTCCTGTCCAGAAATAGGTGTTAATTCATATTTGTCCCTCCACCTATCAGCAGTGATCACGCCAATGTCCCTCAAACATGGTGGTGTGCAAAGGGCCAAGTACACTTTTCTGTCGACAACAGGCCCAGACGAAGGATACTTGTGGTCTTCAGGGATCACTTACTCACTGAATGTGGCTAAATAAAGTCAACAAGCGAGCAGGAAGTATAAGAGGACAGAGGACAAATATACGGGTTCAAGCCCTTTCACCACCATTTACTGGTTTTGTAAGCTCACTCTGCTGACTCTACCTGAAAGCGTATCGGTGAACACAGGGCTCTCCTTATGGCTTAGTTATCTTGCAAGATTTCTGGAAGCATAATGTAGGGAAGAGACATAGGCTATGTTGTTAACTGTTCTGTACATAAGGATAGATGGGCACACAAAAAGATGATTGTTTCATAGATAGGTAGACAGACGACAGGTGAAATATAGATAGATAGGTACATAGATTAATAGATGATAGACATCATAGATAGATGATAGGAAGATAGATAGATAGATACATAGATAGATACATAGATACATAGATATATACATACATAGATACATAGATAGACAGACAGACCTTTAGATAGATAGATACAGATACATGTCGATTGACACAAAGCTATTGTTCAAAACCAGGAGTTGAATGGTGAATAACATAGCTAAACGACAAACAAAAAGGAAGAATGAAATCCAGTTTAAAAAGTGCAGTAAGCAGCCTCAAGAAGAAAACAAATACTACCATTTTCAATGACGTGGATGGAGCAAGACGGTAGTATGTTCAGAAAAACAGGGCAGGCAGATAAAGGCAAGTACCAAGTGATTTCACTCATGTGTGGAGTATCACAACAAAGAAAAACTGAAGTAAAAAAACAGCAGCAGACTCACAGAACCCGAGGGTTGACTAAAAGTAACCAAAGGAAAAAGGACTGGGCAGGGTGAGTCTGCAGGGTGGAATAAGTGTGGGGAGAAAGAATGGGGGCATTAAGTTTAGCATGTACAATGCGCGGGGTCGGGGGTGCATGGGGAGTACTGTACAACACAGAGAAGACTAGTAGAGATCATATAGCATCTTACTACTCACTGATGGACAGTGACTGTAACGGGGACTTTTGGGGGGGACATGGTGAAGGGGTCTACAGCATCCAACTACGCTGATCGACAGTGACTGAAGAGGTTTTTCGGGGGGACTTGGTGAAGGGGGGAGCATAGTAAACATAATGTTCTTCACGTGATTGTAGATTAATGATAAAAAATATTCTTTAAGTGCAATAAGTGCACAGCTCTGAATCATCAGAATAAAAGATCAGGCACTGAGTGCTGCAAACAAAAGACACAGGGATAAAGAAGGGATGAAAACTCAAGACACCTACGTGCTTACTTACAGGAGACTCACTTGAGATCCAAGGACACAGACAAACTACAAGCCGAAGGTGTGTGGACAAGTACCCTACACGAGTGAAACGGAAAATCAAACAATCAAGCAAATGGATTCTGTTTGAGTCCCCAGAGACAGTCAGCAGAAAATAGCCCTATCTGGCCACCGTGAATTCTTTTTGTTTGGTTTCAGCAGTGCTCAGGCATAGATTTAGTGGTGCAGCAACTTCCTTCTCATTTCCTCTCACCTCAACAAATGAATTGCTGTAATAATATGTGTCTGGGCATTTATAATCATTGCTTTTTATGATGTTCACGAATGTAAAGAAGTAATAACCACCTAAAGAGGGAAGTTTGGACACTCAAATAAACACTTCACTCCACAACACACTCTTTATTCCAAACTCCCTGTCCAGAAATAGGTGTTAATTCATATTTGTCCCTCCACCTATCAGCAGTGATCACGCCAATGTCCCTCAAACATGGTGGTGTGCAAAGGGTCAAGTACACTTTTCTGTCGACAACAGGCCCAGACGAAGGATACTTGTGGTCTTCAGGGATCACTTACTCATTGAATGTGGCTAAATAAAGTCAACAAGCGAGCAGGAAGTATAAGAGGACAGAGGACAAAGATACGGGTTCAAGTCCATTCACCTCCATTTACTGGTTTTGTAAGCACACTCTGCTGACTCTACCTGAAAGCGTATCGGTGAACACAGTGCTCTCCTTATTTCTTAGTTACCTTGCAAGATTTCTGGAAGCATAATGTAGGTAAGAGACATAGGCTATGTTGTTAACTGTTCTGTACATAAGGATAGATGGGCAGATAAAAAGATGATTGTTTCATAGATAGATAGGTAGACAGACGACAGGTGAAAGATAGATAGATAGGTACATAGATAAATAGATGATAGAAATCATAGATAGATGATAGGAAGATAGATAGATAGATACATAGATAGATACATATATACATAGATATATACATACATAGATACATAGATAGACAGACAGACCTTTAGATAGATAGATACAGATACATGTCGATTGACACAAAGCTATTGTTCATAACCAGGAGTTGAACGGTGAATAACATAGCTAAACGACAAACAAAAAGGAAGAATGAAATCCAGTTTAAAAAGTGCAGTTAGCAGCATTAAGGAGAAAACAAATACTACCATTTGCAATGACGTGGATGGAGCAAGACGGTAGTATGTTCAGAAAAATAGGGCAGGCGGATAAAGGCAAGTACCAAGTGATTTCACTCATGTGTGGAGTATAACAACAAAGAAAAACTGAAGTAAAAAAACAGCAGCAGACTCACAGAACCCGAGGGTTGACTAAAAGTATCCAAAAGTAAAGGACTGGGCAGGGTGAGTCTGAAGGGTGGGATAAGTGTGGGGAGAAAGAATGGGGGCATTAAGTTTAGCATGTACAATGCGCGGGGTCGGGTGTGCATGGGGAGTACTGTACAACACAGAGAAGACTAGTAGAGATCATATAGCATCTTACTACTCACTGATGGACAGTGACTGTAACGGGGACTTTTGGGGGGGACATGGTGAAGGGGTCTACAGCATCCAACTACGCTGATCAACAGTGACTGAAGAGGTTTTTCGGGGGGACTTGGTGAAGGGGGGAGCATAGTAAACATAATGTTCTTCACGTGATTGTAGTTTAATGATAAAATATATTCTTTAAGTGCAATAAGTGCACAGCTCTGAATCATCAGAATAAAAGGTCAGGCACTGAGTGCTGCAAACAAAAGACACAGGGATAAAAGAAGGGATGAAAACTCAAGACACCTACGTGCTTACTTACAGGAGACTCACTTGAGATCCAAGGACACAGACAAACTACAAGCCGAAGGTGTTTTGACAAGTACAATACACGAGTGAAACGGAAAATCAAACAATCAAGCAACTGGATTCTGTTTGAGACCCCAGAGACAGTCAGCAGAAAATAGCCCTATCTAGACACCTTGAATTCTTTTTGTTTGGTTTCAACAGTTCCCATCCATAGATTTAGTGGTGCAGCAACTTTCTTCTCATTTTCTCTCACCTCAACAACTGAGTTGCTGTAATAATAAGCATCTGGGCCTTTGAAATCAGTGGATTTTATGATATTCACGAATGTGAAAATCTAATAACCACTAAAAGAGGGAAGTTTGGACACTCAAATAAACACGTCACTCCACAATACACTGTTAGCTCCCAACTGCTCCTGTCTAGAAATTGGTGTTCCTTTTTATTTGACCCTCCGTCCTATCGGCGGTGATCACGCTGATGTCCTTCAAACATGGTGGTGAGCAAAGCAACAAGTTTACTTTTCTGCCGAAAACAGGCCCAGAGGAATGATACTTGAGATCTTCAGGGAGCCCTTAGTCAAAGAATGTGGCTAAATACAAACAGCAAGTTAGAAGGAGATGAAAGAGGACAGAGGATAGAGACATGGGTTCAAGTCCCAGCACAACCATTTCCTGATTTTGTAGGTACACGCTGCCGACTCGAACTGCAAGTGTCTCGGTGAACCCAGTGCTCCCTCTGCAGCCTAGATACTTTGCGGGATTTTTGGGAGCATAGTGCAGGAAAGTGATATAGGGTATATGGTTAACTGTTCTGTACACATGGACAGATGGACAGACAAAAGGATGATTGAGTGATTGATAAATAGATAGACAGACAGATAGATAGATATAGGTACATATTGATTAGCACAAAGCTACTGCTCATAACAAGGAGAGCAATGGTGAAAGCACATTGCAAAACTACAAACAAAAAAGAAGAATGAAATCCAGTTTAAAAAGTGCAGTAAGCAGCCATAAGAAGAAAACAAATCCTATCATTTGCAATAACGTGGATGGAGCTAGAGGGTATTATGCTCAGTCAAATAGGCCAGGCGGAGAAATACATGTACCAAATGATTTCACTCATGTGTGGAGTATGATAACAAAGAAAAACTGAAGGGAAAGACAGCAGCAGACTCACAGAACCCGAGAGTGGACTAACAGTTACCAAAGAGAAAGGGACTGGGTAGGGTTTGTGGGAAGGGAGTAATAAGTGTGGGAAAAAAGAATGGGGGCATTAGGAATAGCATGTATAATGTGTAGGGTGGGGTGTCATGGGTAGGGCTGTACAACACAGAGAAGACATGTAGTGATTCTACAGCATCTTAGTACATGCTGAAGGAGAGCGGCTGTAACTGGGATTTGGGGTGACTTGGTGAAGAGGGTAGACAGAATAACATAATTTTCTGCATGTGATTGTATATTAATGAGAACAAAAAGAATTTCAAAGTGCAGTAAGAGCACAGCTCTCAAATATCAGAATAAAAGTACAGCCTTTGAGTGCTCCAATCAAAGACACAGGGTTAGAAGAACTGATGAAAACTCAAGACCACCTACGTGCTCCCTTACTGGAGACTCACTTGAGATCCAAGGACACAGACAAACTACAAGCTGAAGGGGCGGGGACAGGTACCCTACACAAGTGAAACTGAGAAACAAAGAAAGAAATGGATTCTGTTTTGGACCCCAGAGAGAGTCAGTAGAAAATAGCCCTATCTAGCCACCGTGAATTCTTTTTGTTTGGTTTCAGCAGTGCTCAGGCATAGATTTAGTGGTGCAGCAACTTCCTTCTCATTTCCTCTCACCTCAACAAATGAATTGCTGTAATAATATGCGTCTGGGCATTTATAATCATTGCTTTTTATGATGTTCACGAATGTAAAGAAGTAATAACCACCTAAAGAGGGAAGTTTGGACACTCAAATAAACACTTCACTCCACAACACACTCTTTGTTCCCAACTGCTCCTGTCCAGAAATAGGTGTTAATTCATATTTGTCCCTCCACCTATCAGCAGTGATCACGCCAATGTCCCTCAAACATGGTGGTGTGCAAAGGGCCAAGTACACTTTTCTGTCGACAACAGGCCCAGACGAAGGATACTTGTGGTCTTCAGGGATCACTTACTCACTGAATGAGGCTAAATAAAGTCAACAAGCTAGCAGGAAGTATAAGAGGACAGAGGACAAAGATACGGGTTCAAGTCCTTTCACCTCCATTTACTGGTTTTGTAAGCACACTCTGCTGACTCTACCTGAAAGCGTATCGGTGAACACAGTGCTCTCCATATGGCTTAGTTACCTTGCCCGATTTCTGGAAGCATAATGTAGGGAAGAGACATAGGCTATGTTGTTAACTGTTCTGTACATAAGGATAGATGGGCAGACAAAAAGATGATTGTTTCATAGATAGATAGGTAGAAAGACGACAGGTGAAAGATAGATAGATAGGTACATAGATTAATAGATGATAGACATCATAGATAGATGATAGGAAGTTAGATAGATAGATACATAGATAGATACATAGATACATAGATATATACATACATAGATACATAGATAGACAGACAGACCTTTAGATAGATAGATACAGATACATGTCGATTGACACAAAGCTATTGTTCATAACCAGGAGTTGAATGGTGAATAACATAGCTAAACGACAAACAAAAAGGAAGAATGAAATCCAGTTTAAAATGTGCAGTTAGCAGCCTTAAGGAGAAAACAAATACTACCATTTGCAATGACGTGGATGGAGCAAGACGGTAGTATGTTCAGAAAAATAGGCCAGGCGGATAAAGGCAAGTACCAAGTGATTTCACTCATGTGTGGAGTATAACAACAAAGAAAAACTGAAGTAAAAAAACAGCAGCAGACTCACAGAACCCGAGGGTTGACTAAAAGTAACCAAAGGAAAAAGGACTGGGCAGGGTGAGTCAGAAGGGAGGGATAAGTGTGGGGAGAAAGAATGGGGGCATTAAGTTTAGCATGTATAATGCGCGGGGTCGGGTGTGCATGGGGAGTACTGTACAACACAGAGAAGACTAGTAGAGATCATATATCATCTTACTACTCACTGATGGACAGTGACTGTAACGGGGACTTTTGGGGGGGACATGGTGAAGGGGTCTACAGCATCCAACTACGCTGATCGACAGTGACTGAAGAGGTTTTTCGGGGGGACTTGGTGAAGGGGGGAGCATAGTAAACATAATGTTCTTCAAGTGATTGTAGTTTAATGATAAAAAATATTCTTTAAGTGCAATAAGTGCACAGCTCTGAATCATCAGAATAAAAGGTCAGGCACTGAGTGCTGCAAACAAAAGACACAGGGATAAAAGAAGGGATGAAAACTCAAGACACCTACGTGCTTACTTGCAGGAGACTCACTTGAGATCCAAGGACACAGACAAACAACAAGCCGAAGGTGTGTGGACAAGTACAATAAACGAGTGAAACAGAAAATCAAACAATCAAGCAACTGGATTCTGTTTGAATCCCCAGAGACAGTCAGCAGAAAATAGCCCTATCTGGCCACCGTGAATTCTTTTTGTTTGGTTTCAACAGTTCCCAGCCATACATTTAGTGGTGGAGCAACATTCTTTTCATTTTCTCTCACCTCAACAACTGAGTTGCTGTAATAATAAGCATCTGGGCCTTTGAAATCAGTGGATTTTATGATGTTCACGAATGTGAAAATCTAATAACCACATAAAGAGGGAAGTTTGGACACTCAAATAAACACGTCACTCCACAATACACTGTTAGCTCCCAACTGCTCCTGTCTAGAAATTGGTGTTCCTTTTTATTTGACCCTCCGTCCTATCGGCGGTGATCACGCTGATGTCCTTCAAACATGGTGGTGAGCAAAGCAACAAGTTTACTTTTCTGCCGAAAACAGGCCCAGAGGAATGATACTTGAGATCTTCAGGGAGCACTTAGTCAATGAATGTGGCTAAATACAGACAGCAAGTAAGAAGGAGATGAAAGAGGACAGAGGATAGAGACACGGGTTCAAGTCCCAGCACAACCATTTCCTGGTTTTTTAGGTACACGTGGCCGACTCGAACTGCAAGTGTCTCGGTGAACCCAGTGCTCCCTCTGCAGCCTAGATACTTTGCAGGATTTTTGGGAGCATAGTGCAGGAAAGTGATATAGGGTATATGGTTAACTGTTCTTTACAGATGGACAGATGGACAGACAAAAGGATGATTGATTGTGTAATTGATTAATAGATAGACAGACAGATAGATAGATATAGGTACATATCGATTAGCACAAAGCTACTGCTCATAACAAGGAGAGCAATGGTGAAAGCACATTGCAAAACTACAAACAAAAAAGAAGAATGAAATCCAGTTTAAAAAGTGCAGTAAGCAGCCATAAGAAGAAAACAAATCCTATCATTTGCAATAACGTGGATGGAGCTAGAGGGTATAATTCTCAGTCAAATAGGCCAGGCGGAGAAATACATGTACCAAATGATTTCACTCATGTGTGGAGTATGATAACAAAGAAAAACTGAAGGAAAAGACAGCAGCAGACTCACAGAACCCGAGAGTGGACTAACAGTTACCAAAGAGAAAGGGACTGGGTAGGGTTTGTGGGAAGGGAGTAATAAGTGCGGGGAAAAAGAATGGGGGCATTAGGATTAGCATGTATAATGTGTAGGGTGGGGTGTCATGGGTAGGGCTGTACAACACAGAGAAGACATGTAGTGATTCTACAGCATCTTAGTACATGCTGACGGAGAGCGGCTGTAACTGGGATTTGGGGTGACTTGGTGAAGAGGGTAGACAGAATAACATAATTTTCTGCATGTGATTGTATATTAATGAGAACAAAAAGAATTTCAAAGTGCAGTAAGAGCACAGCTCTCAAATATCAGAATAAAAGTACAGCCTTTGAGTCCTCCAATCAAAAGACACAGGGTTAGAAGAACTGATGAAAACTCAAGACCACCTACGTGCTCCCTTACTGGAGACTCACTTGAGATCCAAGGACACAGACAAACTACAAGCTGAAGGGGCGGGGACAGGTACCCTACACAAGTGAAACTGAGAAACAAAGAAAGAAATGGATTCTGTTTTGGACCCCAGAGAGAGTCAGTAGAAAATAGCCCTATCTAGCCACCGTGAATTCTTTTTGTTTGGTTTCAGCAGTGCTCAGGCATAGATTTAGTGGTGCAGCAACTTCCTTCTCATTTCCTCTCACCTCAACAAATGAATTGCTGTAATAATATGCGTCTGGGCATTTATAATCATTGCTTTTTATGACGTTCACGAATGTAAAGAAGTAATAACCACCTAAAGAGGGAAGTTTGGACACTCAAATAAACACTTCACTCCACAACACACTCTTTGTTCCCAACTGCTCCTGTCCAGAAATAGGTGTTAATTCATATTTGTCCCTCCACCTATCAGCAGTGATCACGCCAATGTCCCTCAAACATGGTGGTGTGCAAAGGTCCAAGTACACTTTTCTGTCGACAACAGGCCCAGATGAAGGATACTTGTGGTATTCAGTAATCACTTACTCACTTAATGTGGCTAAATAAAGTCAACAAGCGAGCAGGAAGTATAAGAGGACAGAGGAAAAAGATACGGGTTCAAGTCCTTTCACCTCCATTTACTGGTTTTGTAAGCACACTCTGCTGACTCTACCTGAAAGCGTATCGGTGAACACAGTGCTCTCCATATGGCTTAGTTACCTTGCACGATTTCTGGAAGCATAATGTAGGGAAGAGACATAGGCTATGTTGTTAACTGTTCTGTACATAAGGATAGATGGGCAGACAAAAAGATGATTGTTTCATAGATAGATAGGTAGACAGACGATAGGTGAAAGATAGATAGATAGGTACATAGATTAATAGATGATAGACATCATAGATAGATGATAGGAAGATAGATAGATAGATACATAGAGAGATACATAGATACATAGATATATACGTACATAGATACATAGACAGACAGACAGACCTTTAGATAGATAGATACAGATACATGTCGATTGACACAAAGCTATTGTTCATAACCAGGAGTTGAATGGTGAATAACATAGCTAAACGACAAACAAAAAGGAAGAATGAAATCCAGTTTAAAATGTGCATTTAGCAGCCTTAAGGAGAAAACAAATACTACCATTTGCAATGACGTGGATGGAGCAAGACGGTAGTATGTTCAGAAAAATAGGGCAGGCGGATAAAGGCAAGTACCAAGTGATTTCACTCATGTGTGGAGTATAACAACAAAGAAAAACTGAAGTAAAAAAACAGCAGCAGACTCACAGAACCCGAGGGCTGACTAAAAGTAACCAAAGGAAAAAGGACTGGGCAGGGTGAGTCTGAAGGGTGGGATAAGTGTGGGGAGAAAGAATGGGGGCATTAAGTTTAGCATGTATAATACGCGGGGTCGGGTGTGCGTGGGGAGTACTGTACAACAGAGAGAAGACTAGTAGAGATCATATAGCATCTTACTACTCACTGATGGACAGTGACTGTAACGGGGACTTTTGGGGGGGACATGGTGAAGGGGTCTACAGCATCCAACTACGCTGATCGACAGTGACTGAAGAGGTTTTTCGGGGGGACTTGGTGAAGGGGGGAGCATAGTAAACATAATGTTCTTCACGTGATTGTAGATTAATGATAAAAAATATTCTTTAAGTGCAATAAGTGCACAGCTCTGAATTATCAGAATAAAAGGTCAGGCACTGAGTGCTGCAAACAAAAGACACAGGGATAAAAGAAGGGATGAAAACTCAAGACACCTACGTGCTTACTTGCAGGAGACTCACTTGAGATCCAAGGACACAGACAAACAACAAGCCGAAGGTGTGTGGACAAGTACAATACACGAGTGAAACGGAAAATCAAACAATCAAGCAACTGGATTCTGTTTGAGTCCCCAGAGACAGTCAGCAGAAAATAGCCCTATCTGGCCACCGTGAATTCTTTTTGTTTGGTTTCAACAGTTCCCAGCCATACATTTAGTGGTGCAGCAACATTCTTTTCATTTTCTCTCACCTCAACAACTGAGTTGCTGTAATAATAAGCATCTGGGCCTTTGAAATCAGTGGATTTTATGATGTTCACGAATGTGAAAATCTAATAACCACATAAAGAGGGAAGTCTGGACACTCAAATAAACACGTCACTCCACAATACACTGTTAGCTCCCAACTACTCCTGTCTAGAAATTGGTGTTCCTTTTTATTTGACCCTCCGTCCTATCGGCGGTGATCACGCTGATGTCCTTCAAACATGGTGGTGAGCAAAGCAACAAGTTTACTTTTCTGCCGAAAACAGGCCCAGAGGAATGATACTTGAGATCTTCAGGGAGCACTTAGTCAAAGAATGTGGCTAAATACAGACAGCAAGTAAGAAGGAGATGAAAGAGGACAGAGGATAGAGACACGGGTTCAAGTCCCAGCACAACCATTTCCTGGTTTTTTAGGTACACGCGGCCGACTCGAACTGCAAGTGTCTCGGTGAACCCAGTGCTCCCTCTGCAGCCTAGATACTTTGCAGGATTTTTGGGAGCATAGTGCAGGAAAGTGATATAGGGTATATGGTTAAATGTTCTTTACAGATGGACAGATGGACAGACAAAAGGATGATTGATGGTGTAATTGATTAATAGATAGACAGACAGATAGATAGATATAGGTACATATCGATTAGCACAAAGCTACTGCTCATAACAAGGAGAGCAATGGTGAAAGCACATTGCAAAACTACAAACAAAAAAGAAGAATGAAATCCAGTTTAAAAAGTGCAGTAAGCAGCCATAAGAAGAAAACAAATCCTATCATTTGCAATAACGTGGATGGAGCTAGAGGGTATTATGCTCAGTCAAATAGGCCAGGCGGAGAAATACATGTACCAAATGATTTCACTCATGTGTGGAGTATGATAACAAAGAAAAACTGAAGGAAAAGACAGCAGCAGACTCACAGAACCCGAGAGTGGACTAACAGTTACCAAAGAGAAAGGGACTGGGTAGGGTTTGTGGGAAGGGAGTAATAAGTGCGGGGAAAAAGAATGGGGGCATTAGGATTAGCATGTATAATGTGTAGGGTGGGGTGTCATGGGTAGGGCTGTACAACACAGAGAAGACATGTAGTGATTCTACAGCATCTTAGTACATGCTGACGGAGAGCGGCTGTAACTGGGATTTGGGGTGACTTGGTGAAGAGGGTAGACAGAATAACATAATTTTCTGCATGTGATTGTATATTAATGAGAACAAAAAGAATTTCAAAGTGCAGTAAGAGCACAGCTCTCAAATATCAGAATAAAAGTAGAGCCTTTGAGTGCTCCAATCAAAAGACACACGGTTAGAAGAACTGATGAAAACTCAAGACCACCTACGTGCTCCCTTACTGGAGACTCACTTGAGATCCAAGGACACAGACAAACTACAAGCTGAAGGGGCGGGGTCAGGTACCCTACACAAGTGAAACTGAGAAACAAAGAAAGAAATGGATTCTGTTTTGGACCCCAGAGAGAGTCAGTAGAAAATAGCCCTATCTAGCCACCGTGAATTCTTTTGTTTGGTTTCACCAGTGCTCAGGTATAGATTTAGTGGTGCAGCAACTTCCTTCTCATTTCCTCTCACCTCAACAAATGAATTGCTGTAATAATATGCGTCTGGGCATTTATAATCATTGCCTTTTATGACGTTCACGAATGTAAAGAAGTAATAACCACCTAAAGAGGGAAGTTTGGACACTCAAATAAACACTTCACTCCACAACACACTCTTTGTTCCCAACTGCTCCTGTCCAGAAATAGGTGTTAATTCATATTTGTCCCTCCACCTATCAGCAGTGATCACGCCAATGTCCCTCAAACATGGTGGTGTGCAAAGGGCCAAGTACACTTTTCTGTCGACAACAGGCCCAGATGAAGGATACTTGTGGTCTTCAGTAATCACTTACTCACTTAATGTGGCTAAATAAAGTCAACAAGCGAGCAGGAAGTATAAGAGGACAGAGGAAAAAGATACGGGTTCAAGTCCTTTCACCTCCATTTACTGGTTTTGTAAGCACACTCTGCTGACTCTACCTGAAAGCGTATCGGTGAACACAGTGCTCTCCATATGGCTTAGTTACCTTGCACGATTTCTGGAAGCATAATGTAGGGAAGAGACATAGGCTATGTTGTTAACTGTTCTGTACATAAGGATAGATGGGCAGACAAAAAGATGATTGTTTCATAGATAGATAGGTAGACAGACGACAGGTGAAAGATAGATAGATAGGTACATAGATTAATAGATGATAGACATCATAGATAGATGATAGGAAGATAGATAGATAGATACATAGATAGATACATAGATACATAGATATATACGTACATAGATACATAGACAGACAGACAGACCTTTAGATAGATAGATACAGATACATGTCGATTGACACAAAGTTATTGTTCATACCCAGGAGTTGAATGGTGAATAACATAGCTAAACGACAAACAAAAAGGAAGAATGAAATCCAGTTTAAAATGTGCAGTTAGCAGCCTTAAGGAGAAAACAAATACTACCATTTGCAATGACGTGGATGGAGCAAGACGGTAGTATGTTCAGAAAAATAGGGCAGGCGGATAAAGGCAAGCACCAAGTGATTTCACTCATGTATGGAGTATAACAACAAAGAAAAACTGAAGTAAAAAAACAGCAGCAGACTCACAGAACCCGAGGGCTGACTAAAAGTAACCAAAGGAAAAAGGACTGGGCAGGGTGAGTCTGAAGGGTGGGATAAGTGTGGGGAGAAAGAATGGGGGCATTAAGTTTAGCATGTATAATACGCGGGGTCGGGTGTGCGTGGGGAGTACTGTACAACACAGAGAAGACTAGTAGAGATCATATAGCATCTTACTACTCACTGATGGACAGTGACTGTAACGGGGACTTTTGGGGGGGACATGGTGAAGGGGTCTACAGCATCCAACTACGCTGATCGACAGTGACTGAAGAGGTTTTTCGGGGGGACTTGGTGAAGGGGGGAGCATAGTAAACATAATGTTCTTCACGTGATTGTAGATTAATGATAAAAAATATTCTTTAAGTGCAATAAGTGCACAGCTCTGAATTATCAGAATAAAAGGTCAGGCACTGAGTGCTGCAAACAAAAGACACAGGGATAAAAGAAGGGATGAAAACTCAAGACACCTACGTGCTTACTTGCAGGAGACTCACTTGAGATCCAAGGACACAGACAAACAACAAGCCGAAGGTGTGTGGACAAGTACAATACACGAGTGAAACGGAAAATCAAACAATCAAGCAACTGGATTCTGTTTGAGTCCCCAGAGACAGTCAGCAGAAAATAGCCCTATCTGGCCACCGTGAATTCTTTTTGTTTGGTTTCAACAGTTCCCATCCATAGATTTAGTGGTGCAGCAACATTCTTTTCATTTTCTCTCACCTCAACAACTGAGTTGCTGTAATAATAAGCATCTGGGCCTTTGAAATCAGTGGATTTTATGATGTTCACGAATGTGAAAATCTAATAACCACATAAAGAGGGAAGTCTGGACACTCAAATAAACACGTCACTCCACAATACACTGTTAGCTCCCAACTACTCCTGTCTAGAAATTGGTGTTCCTTTTTATTTGACCCTCCGTCCTATCGGCGGTGATCACGCTGATGTCCTTCAAACATGGTGGTGAGCAAAGCAACAAGTTTACTTTTCTGCCGAAAACAGGCCCAGAGGAATGATACTTGAGATCTTCAGGGAGCACTTAGTCAAAGAATGTGGCTAAATACAGACAGCAAGTAAGAAGGAGATGAAAGAGGACAGAGGATAGAGACACGGGTTCAAGTCCCAGCACAACCATTTCCTGGTTTTTTAGGTACACGCGGCCGACTCGAACTGCAAGTGTCTCGGTGAACCCAGTGCTCCCTCTGCAGCCTAGATACTTTGCAGGATTTTTGGGAGCATAGTGCAGGAAAGTGATATAGGGTATATGGTTAAATGTTCTTTACAGATGGACAGATGGACAGACAAAAGGATGATTGATGGTGTAATTGATTAATAGATAGACAGACAGATAGATAGATATAGGTACATATCGATTAGCACAAAGCTACTGCTCATAACAAGGAGAGCAATGGTGAAAGCACATTGCAAAACTACAAACAAAAAAGAAGAATGAAATCCAGTTTAAAAAGTGCAGTAAGCAGCCATAAGAAGAAAACAAATCCTATCATTTGCAATAACGTGGATGGAGCTAGAGGGTATTATGCTCAGTCAAATAGGCCAGGCGGAGAAATACATGTACCAAATGATTTCACTCATGTGTGGAGTATGATAACAAAGAAAAACTGAAGGAAAAGACAGCAGCAGACTCACAGAACCCGAGAGTGGACTAACAGTTACCAAAGAGAAAGGGACTGGGTAGGGTTTGTGGGAAGGGAGTAATAAGTGCGGGGAAAAAGAATGGGGGCATTAGGATTAGCATGTATAATGTGTAGGGTGGGGTGTCATGGGTAGGGCTGTACAACACAGAGAAGACATGTAGTGATTCTACAGCATCTTAGTACATGCTGACGGAGAGCGGCTGTAACTGGGATTTGGGGTGACTTGGTGAAGAGGGTAGACAGAATAACATAATTTTCTGCATGTGATTGTATATTAATGAGAACAAAAAGAATTTCAAAGTGCAGTAAGAGCACAGCTCTCAAATATCAGAATAAAAGTACAGCCTTTGAGTGCTCCAATCAAAAGACACACGGTTAGAAGAACTGATGAAAACTCAAGACCACCTACGTGCTCCCTTACTGGAGACTCACTTGAGATCCAAGGACACAGACAAACTACAAGCTGAAGGGGCGGGGTCAGGTACCCTACACAAGTGAAACTGAGAAACAAAGAAAGAAATGGATTCTGTTTTGGACCCCAGAGAGAGTCAGTAGAAAATAGCCCTATCTAGCCACCGTGAATTCTTTTGTTTGGTTTCACCAGTGCTCAGGTATAGATTTAGTGGTGCAGCAACTTCCTTCTCATTTCCTCTCACCTCAACAAATGAATTGCTGTAATAATATGCGTCTGGGCATTTATAATCATTGCCTTTTATGACGTTCACGAATGTAAAGAAGTAATAACCACCTAAAGAGGGAAGTTTGGACACTCAAATAAACACTTCACTCCACAACACACTCTTTGTTCCCAACTGCTCCTGTCCAGAAATAGGTGTTAATTCATATTTGTCCCTCCACCTATCAGCAGTGATCACGCCAATGTCCCTCAAACATGGTGGTGTGCAAAGGGCCAAGTACACTTTTCTGTCGACAACAGGCCCAGATGAAGGATACTTGTGGTCTTCAGTAATCACTTACTCACTTAATGTGGCTAAATAAAGTCAACAAGCGAGCAGGAAGTATAAGAGGACAGAGGAAAAAGATACGGGTTCAAGTCCTTTCACCTCCATTTACTGGTTTTGTAAGCACACTCTGCTGACTCTACCTGAAAGCGTATCGGTGAACACAGTGCTCTCCATATGGCTTAGTTACCTTGCACGATTTCTGGAAGCATAATGTAGGGAAGAGACATAGGCTATGTTGTTAACTGTTCTGTACATAAGGATAGATGGGCAGACAAAAAGATGATTGTTTCATAGATAGATAGGTAGACAGACGACAGGTGAAAGATAGATAGATAGGTACATAGATTAATAGATGATAGACATCATAGATAGATGATAGGAAGATAGATAGATAGATACATAGATAGATACATAGATACATAGATATATACGTACATAGATACATAGACAGACAGACAGACCTTTAGATAGATAGATACAGATACATGTCGATTGACACAAAGCTATTGTTCATACCCAGGAGTTGAATGGTGAATAACATAGCTAAACGACAAACAAAAAGGAAGAATGAAATCCAGTTTAAAATGTGCAGTTAGCAGCCTTAAGGAGAAAACAAATACTACCATTTGCAATGACGTGGATGGAGCAAGACGGTAGTATGTTCAGAAAAATAGGGCAGGCGGATAAAGGCAAGCACCAAGTGATTTCACTCATGTATGGAGTATAACAACAAAGAAAAACTGAAGTAAAAAAACAGCAGCAGACTCACAGAACCCGAGGGCTGACTAAAAGTAACCAAAGGAAAAAGGACTGGGCAGGGTGAGTCTGAAGGGTGGGATAAGTGTGGGGAGAAAGAATGGGGGCATTAAGTTTAGCATGTATAATACGCGGGGTCGGGTGTGCGTGGGGAGTACTGTACAACACAGAGAAGACTAGTAGAGATCATATAGCATCTTACTACTCACTGATGGACAGTGACTGTAACGGGGACTTTTGGGGGGGACATGGTGAAGGGGTCTACAGCATCCAACTACGCTGATCGACAGTGACTGAAGAGGTTTTTCGGGGGGACTTGGTGAAGGGGGGAGCATAGTAAACATAATGTTCTTCACGTGATTGTAGATTAATGATAAAAAATATTCTTTAAGTGCAATAAGTGCACAGCTCTGAATTATCAGAATAAAAGGTCAGGCACTGAGTGCTGCAAACAAAAGACACAGGGATAAAAGAAGGGATGAAAACTCAAGACACCTACGTGCTTACTTGCAGGAGACTCACTTGAGATCCAAGGACACAGACAAACAACAAGCCGAAGGTGTGTGGACAAGTACAATACACGAGTGAAACGGAAAATCAAACAATCAAGCAACTGGATTCTGTTTGAGTCCCCAGAGACAGTCAGCAGAAAATAGCCCTATCTGGCCACCGTGAATTCTTTTTGTTTGGTTTCAACAGTTCCCAGCCATACATTTAGTGGTGCAGCAACATTCTTTTCATTTTCTCTCACCTCAACAACTGAGTTGCTGTAATAATAAGCATCTGGGCCTTTGAAATCAGTGGATTTTATGATGTTCACGAATGTGAAAATCTAATAACCACATAAAGAGGGAAGTTTGGACACTCAAATAAACACGTCACTCCACAATACACTGTTAGCTCCCAACTGCTCCTGTCTAGAAATTGGTGTTCCTTTTTATTTGACCCTCCGTCCTATCGGCGGTGATCACGCTGATGTCCTTCAAACATGGTGGTGAGCAAAGCAACAAGTTTACTTTTCTTTCGACAACAGGCCCAGAGGAATGATACTTGAGATCTTCAGGGAGCCCTTAGTCAAAGAATGTGGCTAAATACAGACAGCAAGTAAGAAGGAGATGAAAGAGGACAGAGGATAGAGACACGGGTTCAAGTCCCAGCACAACCATTTCCTGGTTTTGTAGGTACACGCGGCCGACTCGAACTGCAAGTGTCTCGGTGAACCCAGTGCTCCCTCTGCAGCCTAGATACTTTGCAGGATTTTTGGGAGCATAGTGCAGGAAAGTGATATAGGGTATATGGTTAACTGTTCTGTACAGATGGACAGATGGACAGACAAAAGGATGATTGATTGTGTAATTGATTAATAGATAGACAGACAGATAGATAGATATAGGTACATATCGATTAGCACAAAGCTACTGCTCATAACAAGGAGAGCAATGGTGAAAGCACATTGCAAAACTACAAACAAAAAAGAAGAATGAAATCCAGTTTAAAAAGTGCAGTAAGCAGCCATAAGAAGAAAACAAATCCTATCATTTGCAATAACGTGGATGGAGCTAGAGGGTATTATGCTCAGTCAAATAGGCCAGGCGGAGAAATACATGTACCAAATGATTTCACTCATGTGTGGAGTATGATCACAAAGAAAAACTGAAGGAAAAGACAGCAGCAGACTCACAGAACCCAAGAGTGGACTAACAGTTACCAAAGAGAAAGGGACTGGGTAGGGTTTGTGGGAAGGGAGTAATAAGTGCGGGGAAAAAGAATGGGGGCATTAGGTTTAGCATTTATAATGTGTAGGGTTGGGTGTCATGGGTAGGGCTGTACAACACAGAGAAGACATGTAGTGATTCTACAGCATCTTAGTACATGCTGACGGAGAGCGGCTGTAACTGGGATTTGGGGTGACTTGGTGAAGAGGGTAGACAGAATAACATAATTTTCTGCATGTGATTGTATATTAATGAGAACAAAAAGAATTTCAAAGTGCAGTAAGAGCACAGCTCTCAAATATCAGAATAAAAGTACAGCCTTTGAGTGCTCCAATCAAAAGACACAGGGTTAGAAGAACTGATGAAAACTCAAGACCACCTACGTGCTCCCTTACTGGAGACTCACTTGAGATCCAAGGACACAGACAAACTACAAGCTGAAGGGGCGGGGACAGGTACCCTACACAAGTGAAACTGAGAAACAAAGAAAGAAATGGATTCTGTTTTGGACCCCAGAGAGAGTCAGTAGAAAATGGCCCTATCTAGCCACCGTGAATTCTTTTTGTTTGGTTTCAGCAGTGCTCAGGCATAGATTTAGTGGTGCAGCAACTTCCTTCTCATTTCCTCACACCTCAACAAATGAATTGCTGTAATAATATGCGTCTGGGCATTTATAATCATTGCTTTTTATGATGTTCACGAATGTAAAGAAGTAATAACCACCTAAAGAGGGAAGTTTGGACACTCAAATAAACACTTCACTCCACAACACACTCTTTGTTCCCAACTGCTCCTGTCCAGAAATAGGTGTTAATTCATATTTGTCCCTCCACCTATCAGCAGTGATCACGCCAATGTCCCTCAAACATGGTGGTGTGCAAAGGGCCAAGTACACTTTTCTGTCGACAACAGGCCCAGACGAAGGATACTTGTGGTCTTCAGGGATCACTTACTCACTGAATGTGGCTAAATAAAGTCAACAAGCGAGCAGGAAGTATAAGAGGACAGAGGACAAGGATACGGGTTCAAGTCTGTTCACCTCCATTTACTGGTTTTGTAAGCACACTCTGTTGACTCTACCTGAAAGCGTATCGGTGAACACAGTGCTCTCCTTATGGCTTAGTTACCTTGCAAGATTTCTGGAAGCATAATGTAGGTAAGAGACATAGGCTTTGTTGTTAACTGTCCTGTATATAAGGATAGATGGGCAGACAAAAAGATGATTGTTTCATAGATAGATAGGTAGACAGACGACAGGTGAAAGATAGATAGTTAGGTACATAGATTAATAGATGACAGACATCATAGATAGATGATAGGAAGATAGATAGATAGATACATAGATAGATACATAGATAAATAGATATATACATACATAGATACATAGACAGACAGACAGACCTTTAGATAGATAAATACAGATACATGTCGATTGACACAAAGCTATTGTTCATAACCAGGAGTTGAATGGTGAATAACATAGCTAAACGACAAACAAAAAGGAAGAATGAAATCCAGTTTAAAAAGTGCAGTAAGCAGCCTTAAGAAGAAAACAAATACTACCATTTGCAATGACGTGGATGGAGCAAGACGGTAGTATGTTCAGAAAAATAGGGCAGGCGGATAAAGGCAAGTACCAAGTGATTTCACTCATGTGTGGAGTATAACAACAAAGAAAAAGTGAAGTAAAAAACAGCAGCAGACTCACAGAACCCGAGAGTTGACTAAAAGTAACCAAAGGAAAAAGGACTGGGCAGGGTGAGTCTGAAGGGAGGGATAAGTGTGGGGAGAAAGAATGGGGGCATTAAGTTTAGCATGTACAATGCGCGGGGTCGGGTGTGCATGGGGAGTACTGTACAACACAGAGAAGACTAGTAGAGACCATATAGCATCTTACTACTCACTGATGGACAGTGACTGTAACGGGGACTTTTGGGGGGGACATGGTGAAGGGGTCTACAGCATCCAACTACGCTGAACGACAGTGACTGAAGAGGTTTTTCGGGGGGACTTGGTGAAGGGGGAGCATAGTAAACATAATGTTCTTCACGTGATTGTAGATTAATGATAAAAAATATTCTTTAAGTGCAATAAGTGCACAGCTCTGAATCATCAGAATAAAAGGTCAGGCACTGAGTGCTGCAAACAAAAGACACAGGGATAAAAGAAGGGATGAAAACTCAAGACACCTACGTGCTTACTTACAGGAGACTCACTTGAGATCCAAGGACACAGACAAACTACAAGCCGAAGGTGTGTGGACAAGTACAATACACGAGTGAAACGAAAAATCAAACAATCAAGCAACTGGATTCTGTTTGAGTCCCCAGAGACAGTCAGCAGAAAATAGCCCTATCTAGCCACCGTGAATTCTTTTTGTTTGGTTTCAACAGTTCCCATCCATAGATTTAGTGGTGCAGCAACTTTCTTCTCATTTTCTCTCACCTCAACAACTGAGTTGCTGTAATAATAAGCATCTGGGCCTTTGAAATCAGTGGATTTTATGATGTTCACGAATGTGAAAATCTAATAACCACTTAAAGAGGGAAGTTTGGACACACAAATAAACACGTCACTCCACAATACACTGTTAGCTCCCAACTGCTCCTGTCTAGAAATTGGTGTTCCTTTTTATTTGACCCTCCGTCCTATCGGCGGTGATCACGCTGATGTCCTTCAAACATGGTGGTGAGCAAAGCAACAAGTTTACTTTTCTGTCGACAACAGGCCCAGAGGAATGATACTTGAGATCTTCAGGGAGCCCTTAGTCAAAGAATGTGGCTAAATACAGACAGCAAGTTAGAAGGAGATGAAAGAGGACAGAGGATAGAGACACGGGTTCAAGTCCCAGCACAACCATTTCCTGGTTTTGTAGGTACACGCGGCCGACTCGAACTGCAAGTGTCTCGGTGAACCCAGTGCTCCCTCTGCAGCCTAGACACTTTGCAGGATTTTTGGGAGCATAGTGCAGGAAAGTGATATAGGGTATATGGTTAACTGTTCTGTACACATGGACAGATGGACAGACAAAAGGATGATTGATCGAGTGATTGATAAATAGATAGACAGACAGATAGATAGATATAGGTACATATCGATTAGCACAAAGCTACTGCTCATAACAAGGAGAGCATTGGTGAAAGCACATTGCAAAACTACAAACAAAAAAGAAGAATGAAATCCAGTTTAAAAAGTGCAGTAAGCAGCCATAAGAAGAAAACAAATCCTATCATTTGCAATAACGTGGATGGAGCTAGAGGGTATTATGCTCAGTCAAATAGGCCAGGCGGAGAAATACATGTACCAAATGATTTCACTCATGTGTGGAGTATGATAACAAAGAAAAACTGAAGGAAAAGACAGCAGCAGACTCACAGAACCCGAGAGTGGACTAACAGTTACCAAAGAGAAAGGGACTGGGTAGGGTTTGTGGGAAGGGAGTAATAAGTGCGGGGAAAAAGAATGGGGGCATTAGGATTAGCATGTATAATGTGTAGGGTGGGGTGTCATGGGTAGGGCTGTGCAACACAGAGAAGACATGTAGTGATTCTACAGCATCTTAGTACATGCTGACGGAGAGCGGCTGTAACTGTGATTTGGGGTGACTTGGTGAAGAGGGTAGACAAAATAACATAATTTTCTGCATGTGATTGTATATTAATGAGAACAAAAAGAATTTCAAAGTGCAGTAAGAGCACAGCTCTCAAATATCAGAATAAAAGTACAGCCTTTGAGTGCTCCAATCAAAAGACACAGGGTTAGAAGAACTGATGAAAACTCAAGACCACCTATGTGCTCCCTTACTGGAGACTCACTTGAGATCCAAGGACACAGACAAACTACAAGCTGAAGGGGCGGGGACAGGTACCCTACACAAGTGAAACTGAGAAACAAAGAAAGAAATGGATTCTGTTTTGGGCCCCAGAGAGAGTCAGTAGAAAATAGCCCTATCTAGCCACCGTGAATTCTTTTTGTTTGGTTTCAGCAGTGCTCAGGCATAGATTTAGTGGTGCAGCAACTTCCTTCTCATTTCCTCTCACCTCAACAAATGAATTGCTGTAATAATATGCGTCTGGGCATTTATAATCTTTGCTTTTTATGATGTTCACGAATGTAAAGAAGTAATAACCACCTAAAGAGGGAAGTTTGGACACTCAAATAACACTTCACTCCACAAAACACTCTTTGTTCCCAACTGCTCCTGTCCAGAAATAGGTGTTAATTCATATTTGTCCCTCCACCTATCAGCAGTGATCACGCCAATGTCCCTCAAACATGGTGGTGTGCAAAGGGCCAAGTACACTTTTCTGTCGACAACAGGCCCAGACGAAGGATACTTGTAGTCTTCAGGGATCACTTACTCACTGAATGTGGCTAAATAAAGTCAACAAGCGAGCAGGAAGTATAAGAGGACAGGACAAAGATACGGGTTCAAGTCCGTTCACGTCCATTTACTGGTATTGTAAGCACACTCTGCTGACTCTACCTGAAAGCGTATCGGTGAACACACTGCTCTCCTTATTTCTTAGTTACCTTGCAAGATTTCTGGAAGCATAATGTAGGTAAGAGACATAGGCTATGTTGTTAACTGTTCTGTACATAAGGATAGATGGGCAGATAAAAAGATGATTGTTTCATAGATAGATAGGTAGACAGACGACAGGTGAAAGATAGATAGATAGGTACATAGATTAAAAGATGATAGACATCATAGATAGATGATAGGAAGATAGATAGATAGATACATAGATAGATACATAGATACATAGATATATACATACATAGATACATAGATAGACAGACAGACCTTTAGATAGATAGATACAGATACATGTCGATTGACACAAAGCTATTGTTCATAACCAGGAGTTGAACAGTGAATAACATAGCTAAACGACAAACAAAAAGGAACAATGAAATTCAGTTTAAAAAGTGCAGTTAGCAGCCTTAAGGAGAAAACAAATACTACCATTTGCAATGACGTGGATGGTGCAAGACTGTAGTATGTTCAGAAAAATAGGGCAGGCGGTAAAGGCAAGTACCAAGTGATTTCACTCATGTGTGGAGTATAACAACAAAGAAAAACTGAAGTAAAAAAACAGCAGCAGACTCACAGAACCCGAGGGTTGACTAAAAGTAACCAAAGGAAAAAGGACTGGGCAGGGTGAGTCTGCAGGGTGGGATAAGTGTGGGGAGAAAGAATGGGGGCATTAAGTTTAGCATGTATAATGCGCAGGGTCGGGTGTGCATGGGGAGTACTGTACAACACAGAGAAGACTAGTAGAGATCATATAGCACATTACTACTCACTGATGGACAGTGACTGTAACGGGGACTTTTGGGGGGGACATGGTGAAGGGGTCTACAGCATCCAACTACGCTGATCGACAGTGACTGAAGAGGTTTTTCGGGGGGACTTGGTGAAGGGGGGAGCATAGTAAACATAATGTTCTTAACGTGATTGTAGTTTAATGATAAAAAATATTCTTTAAGTGCAATAAGTGCACAGCTCTGAATCATCAGAATAAAATGTCAGGCACTGAATACTGCAAACAAAAGACACAGGGATAAAAGAAGGGATGAAAACTCAAGACACCTACGTGCTTACTTGCAGGAGACTCACTTGAGATCCAAGGACACAGACAAACTACAAGCCGAAGGTGTGTGGACAAGTACAATACACGAGTGAAACGGAAAATCAAACAATCAAGCAACTGGATTCTGTTTGAGTCCCCAGAGACAGTCAGCAGAAAATAGCCCTATCTAGCCACCGTGAATTCTTTTTGTTTGGTTTCAACAGTTCCCATCCATAGATTTAGTGGTGCAGCAACTTTCTTCTCATTTTCTCTCACCTCAACAACTGAGTTGCTGTAATAATAAGCATCTGGGCCTTTGAAATCAGTGGATTTTATGATGTTCACGAATGTGAAAATCTAATAACCACTTAAAGAGGGAAGTTTGGACACTCAAATAAACACGTCACTCCACAATACACTGTTAGCTCCCAACTGCTCCTGTCTAGAAATTGGTGTTCCTTTTTATTTGACCCTCCGTCCTATCGGCGGTGATCACGCTGATGTCCTTCAAACATGGTGGTGAGCAAAGCAACAAGTTTACTTTTCTGACGACAACAGGCCCAGAGGAATGATACTTGAGATCATCAGGGAGCCCTTAGTCAAAGAATGTGGCTAAATACAAACAGCAAGTTAGAAGGAGATGAAAGAGGACAGAGGATAGAGACACGGGTTCAAGTCCCAGCACAACCATTTCCTGGTTTTGTAGGTACACGCGGCCGTCTCGAACTGCAAGTGTCTCGGTGAACCCAGTGCTCCCTCTGCAGCCTAGATACTTTGCAGGATTTTTGGGAGCATAGAGCAGGAAAGTAATATAGGGTATATGGTTAACTGTTCTGTACACATGGACAGATGGACAGACAAAAGGATGATTGATTGAGTGATTGATAAATAGATAGACAGACAGATAGATAGATATAGGTACATATCGATTAGCACAAAGCTACTGCTCATAACAAGGAGAGCAATGGTGAAAGCACATTGCAAAACTACAAACAAAAAAGAAGAATGAAATCCAGTTTAAAAAGTGCAGTAAGCAGCCATAAGAAGAAAACAAATCCTATCATTTGCAATAACGTGGTTGGAGCTAGAGGGTATTATGCTCAGTCAAATAGGCCAGGCGGAGAAATACATGTACCAAATGATTTCACTCATGTGTGGAGTATGATAACAAAAAAAAAACTGAAGGAAAAGACAGCAGCAGACTCACAGAACCCGAGAGTGGACTAACAGTTACCAAAGAGAAAGGGACTGGGTAGGGTTTGTGGGAAGGGAGTAATAAGTGCGGGGAAAAAGAATGGGGGCATTAGGATTAGCATGTATAATGTGTAGGGTGGGGTGTCATGGGTAGGGCTGTACAACACAGAGAAGACATGTAGTGATTCTACAGCATCTTAGTACATGCTGACGGAGAGCGGCTGTAACTGGGATTTGGGGTGACTTGGTGAAGAGGGTAGACAGAATAACATAATTTTCTGCATGTGATTGTATATTAATGAGAACAAAAAGAATTTCAAAGTGCAGTAAGAGCACAGCTCTCAAATATCAGAATAAAAGTACAGCCTTTGAGTGCTCCAATCAAAAGACACAGGGTTAGAAGAACTGATGAAAACTCAAGACCACCTACGTGCTCCCTTACTGGAGACTCACTTGAGATCCAAGGACACAGACAAACTACAAGCTGAAGGGGCGGGGACAGGTACCCTACACAAGTGAAACTGAGAAACAAAGAAAGAAATGGATTCTGTTTTGGACCCCAGAGAGAGTCAGTAGAAAATGGCCCTATCTAGCCACCGTGAATTCTTTTTGTTTGGTTTCAGCAGTGCTCAGGCATAGATTTAGTGGTGCAGCAACTTCCTTCTCATTTCCTCTCACCTCAACAAATGAATTGCTGTAATAATATGCGTCTGGGCATTTATAATCATTGCTTTTTATGATGTTCACGAATGTAAAGAAGTAATAACCACCTAAAGAGGGAAGTTTGGACACTCAAATAAACACTTCACTCCACAACACACTCTTTGTTCCCAACTGCTCCTGTCCAGAAATAGGTGTTAATTCATATTTGTCCCTCCACCTATCAGCAGTGATCACGCCAATGTCCCTCAAACATGGTGGTGTGCAAAGGGCCAAGTACACTTTTCTGTCGACAACAGGCCCAGACGTAGGATACTTGTCGTCTTCAGGGATCACTTACTCACTGAATGTGGCTAAATAAAGTCAACAAGCGAGCAGGAAGTATAAGATTACAGAGGACAAAGATACGGGTTCAAGTCCGTTCACCTCCATTTACTGGTTTTGTAAGCACACTCTGTTGACTCTACCTGAAAGCGTATCGGTGAACACAGTGCTCTCCTTATGGCTTAGTTACCTTGCAAGATTTCTGGAAGCATAATGTAGGTAAGAGACATAGGCTTTGTTGTTAACTGTCCTGTATATAAGGATAGATGGGCAGACAAAAAGATGATTGTTTCATAGATAGATAGGTAGACAGACGACAGGTGAAAGATAGATAGTTAGGTACATAGATTAATAGATGACAGACATCATAGATAGATGATAGGAAGATAGATAGGTAGATACATAGATAGATACATAGATAAATAGATATATACATACATAGATACATAGATAGACAGGCAGACCTTTAGATAGATAAATACAGATACATGTCGATTGACACAAAGCTATTGTTCATAACCAGGAGTTGAATGGTGAATAACATAGCTAAACGACAAACAAAAAGGAAGAATGAAATCCAGTTTAAAAAGTGCAGTAAGCAGCCTTAAGAAGAAAACAAATACTACCATTTGCAATGACGTGGATGGAGCAAGACGGTAGTATGTTCAGAAAAATAGGGCAGGCGGATAAAGGCAAGTACCAAGTGATTTCACTCATGTGTGGAGTATAACAACAAAGAAAAAGTGAAGAAAAAAACAGCAGCAGACTCACAGAACCCGAGAGTTTACTAAAAGTAACCAAAGGAAAAAGGACTGGGCAGGGTGAGTCTGAAGGGAGGGATAAGTGTGGGGAGAAAGAATGGGGGCATTAAGTTTAGCATGTACAATGCGCGGGGTCGGGTGTGCATGGGGAGTACTGTACAACACAGAGAAGACTAGTAGAGATCATAGAGCATCTTACTACTCACTGATGGACAGTGACTGTAACGGGGACTTTTGGGGGGGACATGGTGAAGGGGTCTACAGCATCCAACTACGCTGAACGACAGTGACTGAAGAGGTTTTTCGGGGGGACTTGGTGAAGGGGGGAGCATAGTAAACATAATGTTCTTCACGTGATTGTAGATTAATGATAAAAAATATTCTTTAAGTGCAATAAGTGCACAGCTCTGAATCATCAGAATAAAAGGTCAGGCACTGAGTGCTGCAAACAAAAGACACAGGGATAAAAGAAGGGATGAAAACTCAAGACACCTACGTGCTTACTTACAGGAGACTCACTTGAGATCCAAGGACACAGACAAACTACAAGCCGAAGGTGTGAGGAAAAGTACAATACACGAGTGAAACGAAAAATCAAACAATCAAGCAACTGGATTCTGTTTGAGTCCCCAGAGACAGTCAGCAGAAAATAGCCCTATCTAGCCACCGTGAATTCTTTTTGTTTGGTTTCAACAGTTCCCATCCATAGATTTAGTGGTGCAGCAACTTTCTTCTTATTTTCTCTCACCTCAACAACTGAGTTGCTGTAATAATAAGCATCTGGGCCTTTGAAATCAGTGGATTTTATGATGTTCACGAATGTGAAAATCTAATAACCACTTAAAGAGGGAAGTTTGGACACAAAAATAAACACGTCACTCCACAATACACTGTTAGCTCCCAACTGCTCCTGTCTAGAAATTGGTGTTCCTTTTTATTTGACCCTCCGTCCTATCGGCGGTGATCACGCTGATGTCCTTCAAACATGGTGGTGAGCAAAGCAACAAGTTTACTTTTCTGTCGACAACAGGCCCAGAGGAATGATACTTGAGATCTTCAGGGAGCCCTTAGTCAAAGAATGTGGCTAAATACAGACAGCAAGTTAGAAGGAGATGAAAGAGGACAGAGGATAGAGACACGGGTTCAAGTCCCAGCACAACCATTTCCTGGTTTTGTAGGTACACGCGGCCGACTCGAACTGCAAGTGTCTCGGTGAACCCAGTGCTCCCTCTGCAGCCTAGATACTTTGCAGGATTTTTGGGAGCATAGTGCAGGAAAGTGATATAGGGTATATGGTTAACTGTTCTGTACACATGGACAGATGGACAGACAAAAGGATGATTGATCGAGTGATTGATAAATAGATAGACAGACAGATAGATAGATATAGGTACATATCGATTAGCACAAAGCTACTGCTCATAACAAGGAGAGCATTGGTGAAAGCACATTGCAAAACTACAAACAAAAAAGAAGAATGAAATCCAGTTTAAAAAGTGCAGTAAGCAGCCATAAGAAGAAAACAAATCCTATCATTTGCAATAACGTGGATGGAGCTAGAGGGTATTATGCTCAGTCAAATAGGCCAGGCGGAGAAATACATGTACCAAATGATTTCACTCATGTGTGGAGTATGATAACAAAGAAAAACTGAAGGAAAAGACAGCAGCAGACTCACAGAACCCGAGAGTGGACTAACAGTTACCAAAGAGAAAGGGACTGGGTAGGGTTTGTGGGAAGGGAGTAATAAGTGCGGGGAAAAAGAATGGGGGCATTAGGATTAGCATGTATAATGTGTAGGGTGGGGTGTCATGGGTAGGGCTGTACAACACAGAGAAGACATGTAGTGATTCTACAGCATCTTAGTACATGCTGACGGAGAGCGGCTGTAACTGGGATTTGGGGTGACTTGGTGAAGAGGGTAGACAGAATAACATAATTTTCTGCATGTGATTGTATATTAATGAGAACAAAAAGAATTTCAAAGTGCAGTAAGAGCACAGCTCTCAAATATCAGAATAAAAGTACAGCCTTTGAGTGCTCCAATCAAAAGACACAGGGTTAGAAGAACTGATGAAAACTCAAGACCACCTACATGCTCCCTTACTGGAGACTCACTTGAGATCCAAGGACACAGACAAACTACAAGCTGAAGGGGCGGGGACAGGTACCCTACACAAGTGAAACTGAGAAACAAAGAAAGAAATGGATTCTGTTTTGGGCCCCAGAGAGAGTCAGTAGAAAATAGCCCTATCTAGCCACCGTGAATTCTTTTTGTTTGGTTTCAGCAGTGCTCAGGCATAGATTTAGTGGTGCAGCAACTTCCTTCTCATTTCCTCTCACCTCAACAAATGAATTGCTGTAATAATATGCGTCTGGGCATTTATAATCATTGCTTTTTATGATGTTCACGAATGTAAAGAAGTAATAACCACCTAAAGAGGGAAGTTTGGACACTCAAATAAACACTTCACTCCACAACACACTCTTTGTTCCCAACTGCTCCTGTCCAGAAATAGGTGTTAATTCATATTTGTCCCTCCACCTATCAGCAGTGATCACGCCAATGTCCCTCAAACATGGTGGTGTGCAAAGGGCCAAGTACACTTTTCTGTCGACAACAGGCCCAGACGAAGGATACTTGTGGTCTTCAGGGATCACTTACTCACTGAATGTGGCTAAATAAAGTCAACAAGCGAGCAGGAAGTATAAGAGGACAGAGGACAAAGATACGGGTTCAAGTCCGTTCACCTCCATTTACTGGTATTGTAAGCACACTCTGCTGACTCTACCTGAAAGCGTATCGGTGAACACAGTGCTCTCCTTATGGCTTAGTTACCTTGCAAGATTTCTGGAAGCATAATGTAGGTAAGAGACATAGGCTTTGTTGTTAACTGTCCTGTATATAAGGATAGATGGGCAGACAAAAAGATGATTGTTTCATAGATAGATAGGTAGACAGACGACAGGTGAAAGATAGATAGTTAGGTACATAGATTAATAGATGACAGACATCATAGATAGATGATAGGAAGATAGATAGATAGATACATAGATAGATACATAGATAAATAGATATATACATACATAGATACATAGATAGACAGACAGACCTTTAGATAGATAAATACAGATACATGTCGATTGACACAAAGCTATTGTTCATAACCAGGAGTTGAATGGTGAATAACATAGCTAAACGACAAACAAAAAGGAAGAATGAAATCCAGTTTAAAAAGTGCAGTAAGCAACCTTAAGAAGAAAACAAATACTACCATTTGCAATGACGTGGATGGAGCAAGACGGTAGTATGTTCAGAAAAATAGGGCAGGCGGATAAAGGCAAGTACCAAGTGATTTCACTCATGTGTGGAGTATAACAACAAAGAAAAAGTGAAGTAAAAAACAGCAGCAGACTCACAGAACCCGAGAGTTTACTAAAAGTAACCAAAGGAAAAAGGACTGGGCAGGGTGAGTCTGAAGGGAGGGATAAGTGTGGGGAGAAAGAATGGGGGCATTAAGTTTAGCATGTACAATGCGCGGGGTCGGGTGTGCATGGGGAGTACTGTACAACACAGAGAAGACTAGTAGAGATCATAGAGCATCTTACTACTCACTGATGGACAGTGACTGTAACGGGGACTTTTGGGGGGGACATGGTGAAGGGGTCTACAGCATCCAACTACGCTGAACGACAGTGACTGAAGAGGTTTTTCGGGGGGACTTGGTGAAGGGGGGAGCATAGTAAACATAATGTTCTTCACGTGATTGTAGATTAATGATAAAAAATATTCTTTAAGTGCAATAAGTGCACAGCTCTGAATCATCAGAATAAAAGGTCAGGCACTGAGTGCTGCAAACAAAAGACACAGGGATAAAAGAAGGGATGAAAACTCAAGACACCTACGTGCTTACTTACAGGAGACTCACTTGAGATCCAAGGACACAGACAAACTACAAGCCGAAGGTGTGTGGAAAAGTACAATACACGAGTGAAACGGAAAATCAAACAATCAAGCAACTGGATTCTGTTTGAGTCCCCAGAGACAGTCAGCAGAAAATAGCCCTATCTAGCCACCGTGAATTCTTTTTGTTTGGTTTCAACAGTTCCCATCCATAGATTTAGTGGTGCAGCAACTTTCTTCTTATTTTCTCTCACCTCAACAACTGAGTTGCTGTAATAATAAGCATCTGGGCCTTTGAAATCAGTGGATTTTATGATGTTCACGAATGTGAAAATCTAATAACCACTTAAAGAGGGAAGTTTGGACACACAAATAAACACATCACTCCACAATACACTGTTAGCTCCCAACTGCTCCTGTCTAGAAATTGGTGTTCCTTTTTATTTGACCCTCCGTCCTATCGGCGGTGATCACGCTGATGTCCTTCAAACATGGTGGTGAGCAAAGCAACAAGTTTACTTTTCTGTCGACAACAGGCCCAGAGGAATGATACTTGAGATCTTCAGGGAGCCCTTAGTCAAAGAATGTGGCTAAATACAGACAGCAAGTAAGAAGGAGATGAAAGAGGACAGAGGATAGAGACACGGGTTCAAGTCCCAGCACAACCATTTCCTGGTTTTGTAGGTACACGCGGCCGACTCGAACTGCAAGTGTCTCGGTGAACCCAGTGCTCCCTCTGCAGCCTAGATACTTTGCAGGATTTTTGGGAGCATAGTGCAGGAAAGTGATATAGGGTATATGGTTAACTGTTCTGTACACATGGACAGATGGACAGACAAAAGGATGATTGATCGAGTGATTGATAAATAGATAGACAGACAGATAGATAGATATAGGTACATATCGATTAGCACAAAGCTACTGCTCATAACAAGGAGAGCATTGGTGAAAGCACATTGCAAAACTACAAACAAAAAAGAAGAATGAAATCCAGTTTAAAAAGTGCAGTAAGCAGCCATAAGAAGAAAACAAATCCTATCATTTGCAATAACGTGGATGGAGCTAGAGGGTATTATGCTCAGTCAAATAGGCCAGGCGGAGAAATACATGTACCAAATGATTTCACTCATGTGTGGAGTATGATAACAAAGAAAAACTGAAGGAAAAGACAGCAGCAGACTCACAGAACCCGAGAGTGGACTAACAGTTACCAAAGAGAAAGGGACTGGGTAGGGTTTGTGGGAAGGGAGTAATAAGTGCGGGGAAAAAGAATGGGGGCATTAGGATTAGCATGTATAATGTGTAGGGTGGGGTGTCATGGGTAGGGCTGTACAACACAGAGAAGACATGTAGTGATTCTACAGCATCTTAGTACATGCTGACGGAGAGCGGCTGTAACTGGGATTTGGGGTGACTTGGTGAAGAGGGTAGACAGAATAACATAATTTTCTGCATGTGATTGTATATTAATGAGAACAAAAAGAATTTCAAAGTGCAGTAAGAGCACAGCTCTCAAATATCAGAATAAAAGTACAGCCTTTGAGTGCTCCAATCAAAAGACACAGGGTTAGAAGAACTGATGAAAACTCAAGACCACCTACGTGCTCCCTTACTGGAGACTCACTTGAGATCCAAGGACACAGACAAACTACAAGCTGAAGGGGCGGGGACAGGTACCCTACACAAGTGAAACTGAGAAACAAAGAAAGAAATGGATTCTGTTTTGGGCCCCAGAGAGAGTCAGTAGAAAATAGCCCTATCTAGCCACCGTGAATTCTTTTTGTTTGGTTTCAGCAGTGCTCAGGCATAGATTTAGTGGTGCAGCAACTTCCTTCTCATTTCCTCTCACCTCAACAAATGAATTGCTGTAATAATATGCGTCTGGGCATTTATAATCATTGCTTTTTATGATGTTCACGAATGTAAAGAAGTAATAACCACCTAAAGAGGGAAGTTTGGACACTCAAATAAACACTTCACTCCACAAAACACTCTTTGTTCCCAACTGCTCCTGTCCAGAAATAGGTGTTAATTCATATTTGTCCCTCCACCTATCAGCAGTGATCACGCCAATGTCCCTCAAACATGGTGGTGTGCAAAGGGCCAAGTACACTTTTCTGTCGACAACAGGCCCAGACGAAGGATACTTGTGGTCTTCAGGGATCACTTACTCACTGAATGTGGCTAAATAAAGTCAACAAGCGAGCAGGAAGTATAAGAGGACAGAGGACAAAGATACGGGTTCAAGTCCGTTCACCTCCATTTACTGGTATTGTAAGCACACTCTGCTGACTCTACCTGAAAGCGTATCGGTGAACACAGTGCTCTCCTTATTTCTTAGTTACCTTGCAAGATTTCTGGAAGCATAATGTAGGTAAGAGACATAGGCTATGTTGTTAACTTTTCTGTACATAAGGATAGATGGGCAGATAAAAAGATGATTGTTTCATAGATAGATAGGTAGACAGACGACAGGTGAAAGATAGATAGATAGGTACATAGATTAAAAGATGATAGACATCATAGATAGATGATAGGAAGATAGATAGATAGATACATAGATAGATACATAGATACATAGATATATACATACATAGATACATAGATAGACAGACAGACCTTTAGATAGATAGATACAGATACATGTAGATTGACACAAAGCTATTGTTCATAAACAGGAGTTGAACGGTGAAAAACATAGCTAAACGACAAACAAAAAGGAAGAATGAAATTCAGTTTAAAAAGTGCAGTTAGCAGCCTTAAGGAGAAAACAAATACTACCATTTGCAATGACGTGGATGGTGCAAGACGGTAGTATGTTCAGAAAAATAGGGCAGGTGGATAAAGGCAAGTACCATGTGATTTCACTCATGTGTGGAGTATAACAACAAAGAAAAACTGAAGTAAAAAAACAGCAGCAGACTCACAGAACCCGAGGGTTGACTAAAAGTAAACAAAGGAAAAAGGACTGGGCAGGGTGAGTCTGCAGGGTGGGATAAGTGTGGGGAGAAAGAATGGGGGCATTAAGTTTAGCATGTATAATGCGCGGGGTCGGGTGTGCATGGGGAGTACTGTACAACACAGAGAAGACTAGTAGAGATCATATAGCACATTACTACTCACTGATGGACAGTGACTGTAACGGGGACTTTTGGGGGGGACATGGTGAAGGGGTCTACAGCATCCAACTACGCTGATCGACAGTGACTGAAGAGGTTTTTCGGGGGGACTTGGTGAAGGGGGGAGCATAGTAAACATAATGTTCTTCACGTGATTGTAGTTTAATGATAAAAAATATTCTTTAAGTGCAATAAGTGCACAGCTCTGAATCATCAGAATAAAAGGTCAGGCACTGAATACTGCAAACAAAAGACACAGGGATAAAAGAAGGGATGAAAACTCAAGACACCTACGTGCTTACTTGCAGGAGACTCACTTGAGATCCAAGGACACAGACAAACTACAAGCCGAAGGTGTGTGGACAAGTACAATACACGAGTGAAACGGAAAATCAAACAATCAAGCAACTGGATTCTGTTTGAGTCCCCAGAGACAGTCAGCAGAAAATAGCCCTATCTAGATACCGTGAATTCTTTTTGTTTGGTTTCAACAGTTCCCATCCATAGATTTAGTGGTGCAGCAACTTTCTTCTCATTTTCTCTCACCTCAACAACTGAGTTGCTGTAATAATAAGCATCTGGGCCTTTGAAATCAGTGGATTTTATGATGTTCACGAATGTGAAAATCTAATAACCACTTAAAGAGGGAAGTTTGGACACTCAAATAAACACGTCACTCCACAATACACTGTTAGCTCCCAACTGCTCCTGTCTAGAAATTGGTGTTCCTTTTTATTTGACCCTCCGTCCTATCGGCGGTGATCACGCTGATGTCCTTCAAACATGGTGGTGAGCAAAGCAACAAGTTTACTTTTCTGTCGACAACAGGCCCAGAGGAATGATACTTGAGATCTTCAGGGAGCCCTTAGTCAAAGAATGTGGCTAAATACAGACAGCAAGTTAGAAGGAGATGAAAGAGGACAGAGGATAGAGACACGGGTTCAAGTCCCAGCACAACCATTTCCTGGTTTTGTAGGTACACGCGGCCGACTCGAACTGCAAGTGTCTCGGTGAACCCAGTGCTCCCTCTGCAGCCTAGATACTTTGCAGGATTTTTGGGAGCATAGTGCAGGAAAGTGATATAGGGTATATGGTTAACTGTTCTGTACACATGGACAGATGGACAGACAAAAGGATGATTGATCGAGTGATTGATAAATAGATAGACAGACAGATAGATAGATATAGGTACATATCGATTAGCACAAAGCTACTGCTCATAACAAGGAGAGCATTGGTGAAAGCACATTGCAAAACTACAAACAAAAAAGAAGAATGAAATCCAGTTTAAAAAGTGCAGTAAGCAGCCATAAGAAGAAAACAAATCCTATCATTTGCAATAACGTGGATGGAGCTAGAGGGTATTATGCTCAGTCAAATAGGCCAGGCGGAGAAATACATGTACCAAATGATTTCACTCATGTGTGGAGTATGATAACAAAGAAAAACTGAAGGAAAAGACAGCAGCAGACTCACAGAACCCGAGAGTGGACCAACAGTTACCAAAGAGAAAGGGACTGGGTAGGGTTTTTTGGGAAGGGAGTAATAAGTGCGGGGAAAAAGAATGGGGGCATTAGGATTAGCATGTATAATGTGTAGGGTGGGGTGTCATGGGTAGGGCTGTACAACACAGAGAAGACATGTAGTGATTCTACAGCATCTTACTACATGCTGACGGAGAGCGGCTGTAACTGGGATTTGGGGTGACTTGGTGAAGAGGGTAGACAGAATAACATAATTTTCTGCATGTGATTGTATATTAATGAGAACAAAAAGAATTTCAAAGTGCAGTAAGAGCACAGCTCTCAAATATCAGAATAAAAGTACAGCCTTTGAGTGCTCCAATCAAAAGACACAGGGTTAGAAGAACTGATGAAAACTCAAGACCACCTACGTGCTCCCTTACTGGAGACTCACTTGAGATCCAAGGACACAGACAAACTACAAGCTGAAGGGGCGGGGACAGGTACCCTACACAAGTGAAACTGAGAAACAAAGAAAGAAATGGATTCTGTTTTGGACCCCAGAGAGAGTCAGTAGAAAATAGCCCTATCTAGCCACCGTGAATTCTTTTTGTTTGGTTTCAGCAGTGCTCAGGCATAGATTTAGTGGTGCAGAAACTTCCTTCTCATTTCCTCTCACCTCAACAAATGAATTGCTGTAATAATATGCGTCTGGGCATTTATAATCATTGCTTTTTATGATGTTCACGAATGTAAAGAAGTAATAACCACCTAAAGAGGGAAGTTTGGACACTCAAATAAACACTTCACTCCACAACACACTCTTTGTTCCCAACTGCTCCTGTCCAGAAATAGGTGTTAATTCATATTTGTCCCTCCACCTATCAGCAGTGATCACGCCAATGTCCCTCAAACATGGTGGTGTGCAAAGGGCCAAGTACACTTTTCTGTCGACAACAGGCCCAGACGAAGGATACTTGTGGTCTTCAGGGATCACTTACTCACTGAATGTGGCTAAATAAAGTCAACAAGCGAGCAGGAAGTATAAGAGGACAGAGGACAAAGATACGAGTTCAAGTCCTTTCACCTCCATTTACTGGTTTTGTAAGCACACTCTGTTGACTCTACCTGAAAGCGTATCGGTGAACACAGTGCTCTCCTTATGGCTTAGTTACCTTGCAAGATTTCTGGAAGCATAATGTAGGTAAGAGACATAGGCTTTGTTGTTCACTGTCCTGTATATAAGGATAGATGGGCAGACAAAAAGATGATTGTTTCATAGATAGATAGGTAGACAGACGACAGGTGAAAGATAGATAGTTAGGTACATAGATTAATAGATGACAGACATCATAGATAGATGATAGGAAGATAGATAGATAGATACATAGATAGATACATAGATAAATAGATATATACATACATAGATACATAGATAGACAGACAGACCTTTAGATAGATAAATACAGATACATGTCGATTGACACAAAGCTATTGTTCATAACCAGGAGTTGAATGGTGAATAACATAGCTAAACGACAAACAAAAAGGAAGAATGAAATCCAGTTTAAAAAGTGCAGTAAGCAGCCTTAAGAAGAAAACAAATACTACCATTTGCAATGACGTGGATGGAGCAAGACGGTAGTATGTTCAGAATAATAGGGCAGGCGGATAAAGGCAAGTACCAAGTGATTTCACTCATGTGTGGAGTATAACAACAAAGAAAAAGTGAAGTAAAAAACAGCAGCAGACTCACAGAACCCGAGAGTTTACTAAAAGTAACCAAAGGAAAAAGGACTGGGCAGGGTGAGTCTGAAGGGAGGGATAAGTGTGGGGAGAAAGAATGGGGGCATTAAGTTTAGCATGTACAATGCGCGGGGTCGGGTGTGCATGGGGAGTACTGTACAACACAGAGAAGACTAGTAGAGATCATAGAGCATCTTACTACTCACTGATGGACAGTGACTGTAACGGGGACTTTTGGGGGGGACATGGTGAAGGGGTCTACAGCATCCAACTACGCTGAACGACAGTGACTGAAGAGGTTTTTCGGGGGGACTTGGTGAAGGGGGGAGCATAGTAAACATAATGTTCTTCACGTGATTGTAGATTAATGATAAAAAATATTCTTTAAGTGCAATAAGTGCACAGCTCTGAATCATCAGAATAAAAGGTCAGGCACTGAGTGCTGCAAACAAAAGACACAGGGATAAAAGAAGGGATGAAAACTCAAGACACCTACGTGCTTACTTACAGGAGACTCACTTGAGATCCAAGGACACAGACAAACTACAAGCCGAAGGTGTGTGGACAAGTACAATACACGAGTGAAACGAAAAATCAAACAATCAAGCAACTGGATTCTGTTTGAGTCCCCAGAGACAGTCAGCAGAAAATAGCCCTATCTAGCCACCGTGAATTCTTTTTGTTTGGTTTCAACAGTTCCCATCCATAGATTTAGTGGAGCAGCAACTTTCTTCTCATTTTCTCTCACCTCAACAACTGAGTTGCTGTAATAATAAGCATCTGGGCCTTTGAAATCAGTGGATTTTATGATGTTCACGAATGTGAAAATCTAATAACCACATAAGAGGGAAGTTTGGACACACAAATAAACACGTCAGTCCACAATACACTGTTAGCTCCCAACTGCTCCTGTCTAGAAATTGGTGTTCCTTTTTATTTGACCCTCCGTCCTATCGGCGGTGATCACGCTGATGTCCTTCAAACATGGTGGTGAGCAAAGCAACAAGTTTACTTTTCTGTCGACAACAGGCCCAGAGGAATGATACTTGAGATCTTCAGGGAGCCCTTAGTCAAAGAATGTGGCTAAATACAGACAGCAAGTTAGAAGGAGATGAAAGAGGACAGAGGATAGAGACACGGGTTCAAGTCCCAGCACAACCATTTCCTGGTTTTGTAGGTACACGCGGCCGACTCGAACTGCAAGTGTCTCGGTGAACCCAGTGCTCCCTCTGCAGCCTAGATACTTTGCAGGATTTTTGGGAGCATAGTGCAGGAAAGTGATATAGGGTATATGGTTAACTGTTCTGTACACATGGACAGATGGACAGACAAAAGGATGATTGATCGAGTGATTGATAAATAGATAGACAGACAGATAGATAGATATAGGTACATATCGATTAGCACAAAGCTACTGCTCATAACAAGGAGAGCATTGGTGAAAGCACATTGCAAAACTACAAACAAAAAAGAATGAAATCCAGTTTAAAAAGTGCAGTAAGCAGCCATAAGAAGAAAACAAATCCTATCATTTGCAATAACGTGGATGGAGCTAGAGGGTATTATGCTCAGTCAAATAGGCCAGGCGGAGAAATACATGTACCAAATGATTTCACTCATGTGTGGAGTATGATAACAAAGAAAAACTGAAGGAAAAGACAGCAGCAGACTCACAGAACCCGAGAGTGGACTAACAGTTACCAAAGAGAAAGGGACTGGGTAGGGTTTGTGGGAAGGGAGTAATAAGTGCGGGGGAAAAGAATGGGGGCATTAGGATTAGCATGTATAATGTGTAGGGTGGGGTGTCATGGGTAGGGCTGTACAACACAGAGAAGACATGTAGTGATTCTACAGCATCTTAGTACATGCTGACGGAGAGCGGCTGTAACTGGGATTTGGGGTGACTTGGTGAAGAGGGTAGACAGAATAACATAATTTTCTGCATGTGATTGTATATTAATGAGAACAAAAAGAATTTCAAAGTGCAGTAAGAGCACAGCTCTCAAATATCAAAATAAAAGTACAGCCTTTGAGTGCTCCAATCAAAAGACACAGGGTTAGAAGAACTGATGAAAACTCAAGACCACCTACATGCTCCCTTACTGGAGACTCACTTGAGATCCAAGGACACAGACAAACTACAAGCTGAAGGGGCGGGGACAGGTACCCTACACAAGTGAAACTGAGAAACAAAGAAAGAAATGGATTCTGTTTTGGGCCCCAGAGAGAGTCAGTAGAAAATAGCCCTATCTAGCCACCGTGAATTCTTTTTGTTTGGTTTCAGCAGTGCTCAGGCATAGATTTAGTGGTGCAGCAACTTCCTTCTCATTTCCTCTCACCTCAACAAATGAATTGCTGTAATAATATGCGTCTGGGCATTTATAATCATTGCTTTTTATGATGTTCACGAATGTAAAGAAGTAATAACCACCTAAAGAGGGAAGTTTGGACACTCAAATAAACACTTCACTCCACAACACACTCTTTGTTCCCAACTGCTCCTGTCCAGAAATAGGTGTTAATTCATATTTGTCCCTCCACCTATCAGCAGTGATCACGCCAATGTCCCTCAAACATGGTGGTGTGCAAAGGGCCAAGTACACTTTTCTGTCGACAACAGGCCCAGACGAAGGGTACTTGTGGTCTTCAGGGATCACTTACTCACTGAATGTGGCTAAATAAAGTCACCAAGCGAGCAGGAAGTATAAGAGGACAGAGGACAAAGATACGGGTTCAAGTCCTTTCACCTCCATTTACTGGTATTGTAAGCACACTCTGCTGACTCTACCTGAAAGCGTATCGGTGAACACAGTGCTCTCCATATGGCTTAGTTACCTTGCACGATTTCTGGAAGCATAATGTAGGGAAGAGACATAATCTATGTTGTTAACTGTTCTGTACATAACGATAGATTGGCAGACAAAAAGATGATTGTTTCATAGATAGATAGGTAGACAGACGACAGGTGAAAGATAGGTAGATAGGTACATAGATTAATAGATGATAGACATCATAGATAGATGATAGGAAGATAGATAGATAGATACATAGATAGATACATAGATACATAGATATATACATACATAGATACATAGATAGACAGACAGACCTTTAGATAGATAGATACAGATACATGTCGATTGACACAAAGCTATTGTTCATAACCAGGAGTTGAACGGTGAATAACATAGCTAAACGACAAACAAAAAGGAAGAATGAAATTCAGTTTAAAAAGTGCAGTTAGCAGCCTTAAGGAGAAAACAAATACTACCATTTGCAATGACGTGGATGGTGCAAGACGGTAGTATGTTCAGAAAAATAGGGCAGGCGGATAAAGGCAAGTACCAAGTGATTTCACTCATGTGTGGAGTATAGCAACAAAGAAAAACTGAAGTAAAAAAACAGCAGCAGACTCACAGAACCCGAGGGTAGACTAAAAGTAACCAAAGGAAAAAGGACAGGGCAGGGTGAGTCTGCAGGGTGGGATAAGTGTGGGGAGAAAGAATGGGGGCATTAAGTTTAGCATGTATAATGCGCGGGGTCGGGTGTGCATGGGGAGTACTGTACAACACAGAGAAGACTAGTAGAGATCATAGAGCATCTTACTACTCACTGATGGACAGTGACTGTAACGGGGACTTTTGGGGGGGACATGGTGAAGGGGTCTACAGCATCCAACTACGCTGATCGACAGTGACTGAAGAGGTTTTTCGGGGGGACTTGGTGAAGGGGGGAGCATAGTAAACATAATGTTCTTCACGTGATTGTAGTTTAATGATAAAAAATATTCTTTAAGTGCAATAAGTGCACAGCTCTGAATCATCAGAATAAAAGGTCAGGCACTGAATACTGCAAACAAAAGACACAGGGATAAAAGAAGGGATGAAAACTCAAGACACCTACGTGCTTACTTGCAGGAGACTCACTTGAGATCCAAGGACACAGACAAACTACAAGCCGAAGGTGTGTGGACAAGTACAATACACGAGTGAAACGGAAAATCAAACAATCAAGCAACTGGATTCTGTTTGAGTCCCCAGAGACAGTCAGCAGAAAATAGCCCTATCTAGCCACCGTGAATTCTTTTTGTTTGGTTTCAACAGTTCCCATCCATAGATTTAGTGGAGCAGCAACTTTCTTCTCATTTTCTCTCACCTCAACAACTGAGTTGCTGTAATAATAAGCATCTGGTCCTTTGAAATCAGTGGATTTTATGATGTTCACGAATGTGAAAATCTAATAACCACTTAAAGAGGGAAGTTTGGACACTCAAATAAACACGTCACTCCACAATACACTGTTAGCTCCCAACTGCTCCTGTCTAGAAATTGGTGTTCCATTTTATTTGACCCTCCGTCCTATCGGCGGTGATCACGCTGATGTCCTTCAAACATGGTGGTGAGCAAAGCAACAAGTTTACTTTTCTGTCCACAACAGGCCTAGAGGAATGATACTTGAGATCTTCAGGGAGCCCTTAGTCAAAGAATGTGGCTAAATACAGACAGCAAGTTAGAAGGAGATGAAAGAGGACAGAGGATAGAGACACGGGTTCAAGTCCCAGCACAACCATTTCCTGGTTTTGTAGGTACACGCGGCCGACTCGAACTGCAAGTGTCTCGGTGAACCCAGTGCTCCCTCTGCAGCCTAGATACTTTGCAGGATTTTTGGGAGCATAGTGCAGGAAAGTGATATAGGGTATATGGTTAACTGTTCTGTACACATGGACAGATGGACAGACAAAAGGATGATTGATCGAGTGATTGATAAATAGATAGACAGACAGATAGATAGATATAGGTACATATCGATTAGCACAAAGCTACTGCTCATAACAAGGAGAGCATTGGTGAAAGCACATTGCAAAACTACAAACAAAAAAGAAGAATGAAATCCAGTTTAAAAAGTGCAGTAAGCAGCCATAAGAAGAAAACAAATCCTATCATTTGCAATAACGTGGATGGAGCTAGAGGGTATTATGCTCAGTCAAATAGGCCAGGCGGAGAAATACATGTACCAAATGATTTCACTCATGTGTGGAGTATGATAACAAAGAAAAACTGAAGGAAAAGACAGCAGCAGACTCACAGAACCCGAGAGTGGACTAACAGTTACCAAAGAGAAAGGGACTGGGTAGGGTTTGTGGGAAGGGAGTAATAAGTGCGGGGAAAAAGAATGGGGGCATTAGGATTAGCATGTATAATGTGTAGGGTGGGGTGTCATGGGTAGGGCTGTACAACACAGAGAAGACATGTAGTGATTCTACAGCATCTTAGTACATGCTGACGGAGAGCGGCTGTAACTGGGATTTGGGGTGACTTGGTGAAGAGGGTAGACAGAATAACATAATTTTCTGCATGTGATTGTATATTAATGAGAACAAAAAGAATTTCAAAGTGCAGTAAGAGCACAGCTCTCAAATATCAGAATAAAAGTACAGCCTTTGAGTGCTCCAATCAAAAGACACAGGGTTAGAAGAACTGATGAAAACTCAAGACCACCTACGTGCTCCCTTACTGGAGACTCACTTGAGATCCAAGGACACAGACAAACTACAAGCTGAAGGGGCGGGGACAGGTACCCTACACAAGTGAAACTGAGAAACAAAGAAAGAAATGGATTCTGTTTTGGGCCCCAGAGAGAGTCAGTAGAAAATAGCCCTATCTAGCCACCGTGAATTCTTTTTGTTTGGTTTCAGCAGTGCTCAGGCATAGATTTAGTGGTGCAGCAACTTCCTTCTCATTTCCTCTCACCTCAACAAATGAATTGCTGTAATAATATGCGTCTGGGCATTTATAATCATTGCTTTTTATGATGTTCACGAATGTAAAGAAGTAATAACCACCTAAAGAGGGAAGTTTGGACACTCAAATAAACACTTCACTCCACAACACACTCTTTGTTCCCAACTGCTCCTGTCCAGAAATAGGTGTTAATTCATATTTGTCCCTCCACCTATCAGCAGTGATCACGCCAATGTCCCTCAAACATGGTGGTGGGCAAAGGGCCAAGTACACTTTTCTGTCGACAACAGGCCCAGACGAAGGGTACTTGTGGTCTTCAGGGATCACTTACTCACTGAATGTGGCTAAATAAACTCAACAAGCGAGCAGGAAGTATAAGAGGACAGAGGACAAAGATACGGGTTCAAGTCCGTTCACCTCCATTTACTGGTATTGTAAGCACACTCTGCTGACTCTACCTGAAAGCGTATCGGTGAACACACTGCTCTCCTTATTTCTTAGTTACCTTGCAAGATTTCTGGAAGCATAATGTAGGTAAGAGACATAGGCTATGTTGTTAACTGTTCTGTACATAAGGATAGATGGGCAGATAAAAAGATGATTGTTTCATAGATAGATAGGTAGACAGACGACAGGTGAAAGATAGATAGATAGGTACATAGATTAAAAGATGATAGACATCATAGATAGATGATAGGAAGATAGATAGATAGATACATAGATAGATACATAGATACATAGATATATACATACATAGATACATAGATAGACAGACAGACCTTTAGATAGATAGATACAGATACATGTCGATTGACACAAAGCTATTGTTCATAACCAGGAGTTGAACGGTGAATAACATAGCTAAACGACAAACAAAAAGGAAGAATGAAATTCAGTTTAAAAAGTGCAGTTAGCAGCCTTAAGGAGAAAACAAATACTACCATTTGCAATGACGTGGATGGTGCAAGACGGTAGTATGTTCAGAAAAATAGGGCAGGCGGATAAAGGCAAGTACCAAGTGATTTAACTCATGTGTGGAGTATAACAACAAAGAAAAACTGAAGTAAAAAAACAGCAGCAGACTCACAGAACCCGAGGGTAGACTAAAAGTAACCAAAGGAAAAAGGACAGGGCAGGGTGAGTCTGCAGGGTGGGATAAGTGTGGGGAGAAAGAATGGGGGCATTAAGTTTAGCATGTATAATGCGCGGGGTCGGGTGTGCATGGGGAGTACTGTACAACACAGAGAAGACTAGTAGAGATCATATAGCACATTACTACTCACTGATGGACAGTGACTGTAACGGGGACTTTTGGGGGGGACATGGTGAAGGGGTCTACAGCATCCAACTACGCTGATCGACAGTGACTGAAGAGGTTTTGCGGGGGGACTTGGTGAAGGGGGGAGCATAGTAAACATAATGTTCTTCACGTGATTGTAGTTTAATGATAAAAAATATTCTTTAAGTGCAATAAGTGCACAGCTCTGAATCATCAGAATAAAAGGTCAGGCACTGAATACTGCAAACAAAAGACACAGGGATAAAAGAAGGGATGAAAACTCAAGACACCTACGTGCTTACTTGCAGGAGACTCACTTGAGATCCAAGGACACAGACAAACTACAAGCCGAAGGTGTGTGGACAAGTACAATACACGAGTGAAACGGAAAATCAAACAATCAAGCAACTGGATTCTGTTTGAGTCCCCAGAGACAGTCAGCAGAAAATAGCCCTATCTAGCCACCGTGAATTCTTTTTGTTTGGTTTCAACAGTTCCCATCCATAGATTTAGTGGAGCAGCAACTTTCTTCTCATTTTCTCTCACCTCAACAACTGAGTTGCTGTAATAATAAGCATCTGGGCCTTTGAAATCAGTGGATTTTATGATGTTCACGAATGTGAAAATCTAATAACCACTTAAAGAGGGAAGTTTGGACACTCAAATAAACACGTCACTCCACAATACACTGTTAGCTCCCAACTGCTCCTGTCTAGAAATTGGTGTTCCATTTTATTTGACCCTCCGTCCTATCGGCGGTGATCACGCTGATGTCCTTCAAACATGGTGGTGAGCAAAGCAACAAGTTTACTTTTCTGTCCACAACAGGCCTAGAGGAATGATACTTGAGATCTTCAGGGAGCCCTTAGTCAAAGAATGTGGCTAAATACAGACAGCAAGTTAGAAGGAGATGAAAGAGGACAGAGGATAGAGACACGGGTTCAAGTCCCAGCACAACCATTTCCTGGTTTTGTAGGTACACGCGGCCGACTCGAACTGCAAGTGTCTCGGTGAACCCAGTGCTCCCTCTGCAGCCTAGATACTTTGCAGGATTTTTGGGAGCATAGTGCAGGAAAGTGATATAGGGTATATGGTTAACTGTTCTGTACACATGGACAGATGGACAGACAAAAGGATGTTTGATCGAGTGATTGATAAATAGATAGACAGACAGATAGATAGATATAGGTACATATCGATTAGCACAAAGCTACTGCTCATAACAAGGAGAGCATTGGTGAAAGCACATTGCAAAACTACAAACAAAAAAGAAGAATGAAATCCAGTTTAAAAAGTGCAGTAAGCAGCCATAAGAAGAAAACAAATCCTATCATTTGCAATAACGTGGATGGAGCTAGAGGGTATTATGCTCAGTCAAATAGGCCAGGCGGAGAAATACATGTACCAAATGATTTCACTCATGTGTGGAGTATGATAACAAAGAAAAACTGAAGGAAAAGACAGCAGCAGACTCACAGAACCCGAGAGTGGACTAACAGTTACCAAAGAGAAAGGGACTGGGTAGGGTTTGTGGGAAGGGAGTAATAAGTGCGGGGAAAAAGAATGGGGGCATTAGGATTAGCATGTATAATGTGTAGGGTGGGGTGTCATGGGTAGGGCTGTACAACACAGAGAAGACATGTAGTGATTCTACAGCATCTTAGTACATGCTGACGGAGAGCGGCTGTAACTGGGATTTGGGGTGACTTGGTGAAGAGGGTAGACAGAATAACATAATTTTCTGCATGTGATTGTATATTAATGAGAACAAAAAGAATTTCAAAGTGCAGTAAGAGCACAGCTCTCAAATATCAGAATAAAAGTACAGCCTTTGAGTGCTCCAATCAAAAGACACAGGGTTAGAAGAACTGATGAAAACTCAAGACCACCTACGTGCTCCCTTACTGGAGACTCACTTGAGATCCAAGGACACAGACAAACTACAAGCTGAAGGGGCGGGGACAGGTACCCTACACAAGTGAAACTGAGAAACAAAGAAAGAAATGGATTCTGTTTTGGGCCCCAGAGAGAGTCAGTAGAAAATAGCCCTATCTAGCCACCGTGAATTCTTTTTGTTTGGTTTCAGCAGTGCTCAGGCATAGATTTAGTGGTGCAGCAACTTCCTTCTCATTTCCTCTCACCTCAACAAATGAATTGCTGTAATAATATGCGTCTGGGCATTTATAATCATTGCTTTTTATGATGTTCACGAATGTAAAGAAGTAATAACCACCTAAAGAGGGAAGTTTGGACACTCAAATAAACACTTCACTCCACAACACACTCTTTGTTCCCAACTGCTCCTGTCCAGAAATAGGTGTTAATTCATATTTGTCCCTCCACCTATCAGCAGTGATCACGCCAATGTCCCTCAAACATGGTGGTGGGCAAAGGGCCAAGTACACTTTTCTGTCGACAACAGGCCCAGACGAAGGATACTTGTGGTCTTCAGGGATCACTTACTCACTGAATGTGGCTAAATAAACTCAACAAGCGAGCAGGAAGTATAAGAGGACAGAGGACAAAGATACGGGTTCAAGTCCGTTCACCTCCATTTACTGGTATTGTAAGCACACTCTGCTGACTCTACCTGAAAGCGTATCGGTGAACACAGTGCTCTCCATATGGCTTAGTTACCTTGCACGATTTCTGGAAGCATAATGTAGGGAAGAGACATAGGCTATGTTGTTAACTGTTCTGTACATAAGGATAGATGGGCAGACAAAAAGATGATTGTTTCATAGATAGATAGGTAGACAGACGACAGGTGAAAGTTAGATAGATAGGTACATAGATTAATAGATGATAGACATCATAGATAGATGATAGGAAGATAGATAGATACATAGATAGATAGATAGATACATAGATATATACATACATAGATACATAGATAGACAGACAGACCTTTAGATAGATAGATACAGATACATGTCGATTGACACAAAGCTATTGTTCATAACCTGGAGATGAATGGTGAAAAACATAGATAAAATACAAACAAAAAGGAAGAATGAAATCCAGTTTAAAATGTGCAGTAAGCAGCATTAAGAAGAAAACAAATACTACCATTTGCAATGACGTGGATGGAGCAAGACGGTAGTATGTTCAGAATAATAGGGCAGGCGGATAAAGGCAAGTACCAAGTGATTTCACTCATGTGTGGAGTATAACAACAAAGAAAAACTGAAGTAAAAAAACAGCAGCAGACTCACAGAACCCGAGGGTTGACTAAAAGTAACCAAAGGAAAAAGGACTGGGCCGGGTGAGTCTGAAGGGTGGGATAAGTGTGTGGAGAAAGAATGGGGGCATTAAGTTTAGCATGTATAATGCGCGGGGTCGGGTGTGCATGGGGAGTACTGTACAACACAGAGAAGACTAGTAGAGATCATATAGCATCTTACTACTAACTGATGGACAGTGTCTCTAACGGGGACTTTTTGGGGGGACATGGTGAAGGGGTCTACAGCATCCAACTACGCTGATCGACAGTGACTGAAGAGGTTTTTCGGGGGGACTTGGTGAAGGGGGGAGCATAGTAAACATAATGTTCTTCACGTGATTGTAGATTAATGATAAAAAATATTCTTTAAGTGCAATAAGTGCACAGCTCTGAATCATCAGAATAAAAGGTCAGGCACTGAGTGCTGCAAACAAAAGACACAGGGATAAAAGAAGGGATGAAAACTCAAGACACCTACGTGCTTACTTACAGGAGACTCACTTGAGATCCAAGGACACAGACAAACTACAAGCCGAAGGTGTGTGGACAAGTACCCTACACGAGTGAAACGGAAAATCAAACAATCAAGCAAATGGATTCTGTTTGAGTCCCCAGAGACAGTCAGCAGAAAATAGCCCTATCTGGCCATCGTGAATTCTTTTTGTTTGGTTTCAACAGTTCCCAGCCATAGATTTAGTGGTGCAGCAACATTCTTCTCATTTTCTCTCACCTCAACAACTGAGTTGCTGTAATAATAAGCATCTGGGCCTTTGAAATCAGTGGATTTTATGATGTTCACGAATGTGAAAATCTAATAACCACCTAAAGAGGGAAGTTTGGACACTCAAATAAACACGTCACTCCACAATACACTGTTAGCTCCCAACTGCTCCTGTCTAGAAATTGGTGTTCCTTTTTATTTGACCCTCCGTCCTATCGGCGGTGATCACGCTGATGTCCTTCAAACATGGTGGTGAGCAAAGCAACAAGTTTACTTTTCTGTCCACAACAGGCCTAGAGGAATGATACTTGAGATCTTCAGGGAGCCCTTAGTCAAAGAATGTGGCTAAATACAGACAGCAAGTTAGAAGGAGATGAAAGAGGACAGAGGATAGAGACACGGGTTCAAGTCCCAGCACAACCATTTCCTGGTTTTGTAGGTACACGCGGCCGACTCGAACTGCAAGTGTCTCGGTGAACCCAGTGCTCCCTCTGCAGCCTAGATACTTTGCAGGATTTTTGGGAGCATAGTGCAGGAAAGTGATATAGGGTATATGGTTAACTGTTCTGTACACATGGACAGATGGACAGACAAAAGGATGATTGATCGAGTGATTGATAAATAGATAGACAGACAGATAGATAGATATAGGTACATATCGATTAGCACAAAGCTACTGCTCATAACAAGGAGAGCATTGGTGAAAGCACATTGCAAAACTACAAACAAAAAAGAAGAATGAAATCCAGTTTAAAAAGTGCAGTAAGCAGCCATAAGAAGAAAACAAATCCTATCATTTGCAATAACGTGGATGGAGCTAGAGGGTATTATGCTCAGTCAAATAGGCCAGGCGGAGAAATACATGTACCAAATGATTTCACTCATGTGTGGAGTATGATAACAAAGAAAAACTGAAGGAAAAGACAGCAGCAGACTCACAGAACCCGAGAGTGGACTAACAGTTACCAAAGAGAAAGGGACTGGGTAGGGTTTGTGGGAAGGGAGTAATAAGTGCGGGGAAAAAGAATGGGGGCATTAGGATTAGCATGTATAATGTGTAGGGTGGGGTGTCATGGGTAGGGCTGTACAACACAGAGAAGACATGTAGTGATTCTACAGCATCTTAGTACATGCTGACGGAGAGCGGCTGTAACTGGGATTTGGGGTGACTTGGTGAAGAGGGTAGACAGAATAACATAATTTTCTGCATGTGATTGTATATTAATGAGAACAAAAAGAATTTCAAAGTGCAGTAAGAGCACAGCTCTCAAATATCAGAATAAAAGTACAGCCTTTGAGTGCTCCAATCAAAAGACACAGGGTTAGAAGAACTGATGAAAACTCAAGACCACCTACGTGCTCCCTTACTGGAGACTCACTTGAGATCCAAGGACACAGACAAACTACAAGCTGAAGGGGCGGGGACAGGTACCCTACACAAGTGAAACTGAGAAACAAAGAAAGAAATGGATTCTGTTTTGGGCCCCAGAGAGAGTCAGTAGAAAATAGCCCTATCTAGCCACCGTGAATTCTTTTTGTTTGGTTTCAGCAGTGCTCAGGCATAGATTTAGTGGTGCAGCAACTTCCTTCTCATTTCCTCTCACCTCAACAAATGAATTGCTGTAATAATATGCGTCTGGGCATTTATAATCATTGCTTTTTATGATGTTCACGAATGTAAAGAAGTAATAACCACCTAAAGAGGGAAGTTTGGACACTCAAATAAACACTTCACTCCACAAAACACTCTTTGTTCCCAACTGCTCCTGTCCAGAAATAGGTGTTAATTCATATTTGTCCCTCCACCTATCAGCAGTGATCACGCCAATGTCCCTCAAACATGGTGGTGGGCAAAGGGCCAAGTACACTTTTCTGTCGACAACAGGCCCAGACGAAGGGTACTTGTGGTCTTCAGGGATCACTTACTCACTGAATGTGGCTAAATAAACTCAACAAGCGAGCAGGAAGTATAAGAGGACAGAGGACAAAGATACGGGTTCAAGTCCGTTCACCTCCATTTACTGGTATTGTAAGCACACTCTGCTGACTCTACCTGAAAGCGTATCGATGAACACAGTGCTCTCCATATGGCTTAGTTACCTTGCACGATTTCTGGAAGCATAATGTAGGGAAGAGACATAGGCTATGTTGTTAACTGTTCTGTACATAAGGATAGATGGGCAGACAAAAAGATGATTGTTTCATAGATAGATAGGTAGACAGACGACAGGTGAAAGTTAGATAGATAGGTACATAGATTAATAGATGATAGACATCATAGATAGATGATAGGAAGATAGATAGATACATAGATAGATAGATAGATACATAGATATATACATACATAGATACATAGATAGACAGACAGACCTTTAGATAGATAGATACAGATACATGTCGATTGACACAAAGCTATTGTTCATAACCTGGAGATGAATGGTGAAAAACATAGATAAAATACAAACAAAAAGGAAGAATGAAATCCAGTTTAAAATGTGCAGTAAGCAGCATTAAGAAGAAAACAAATACTACCATTTGCAATGACGTGGATGGAGCAAGACGGTAGTATGTTCAGAATAATAGGGCAGGCGGTTAAAGGCAAGTACCAAGTGATTTCACTCATGTGTGGAGTATAACAACAAAGAAAAACTGAAGTAAAAAAACAGCAGCAGACTCACAGAACCCGAGGGTTGACTAAAAGTAACCAAAGGAAAAAGGACTGGGCCGGGTGAGTCTGAAGGGTGGGATAAGTGTGTGGAGAAAGAATGGGGGCATTAAGTTTAGCATGTATAATGCGCGGGGTCGGGTGTGCATGGGGAGTACTGTACAACACAGAGAAGACTAGTAGAGATCATATAGCATCTTACTACTAACTGATGGACAGTGTCTGTAACGGGGACTTTTGGGGGGGACATGGTGAAGGGGTCTACAGCATCCAACTACGCTGATCGACAGTGACTGAAGAGGTTTTTCGGGGGGACTTGGTGAAGGGGGGAGCATAGTAAACATAATGTTCTTCACGTGATTGTAGATTAATGATAAAAAATATTCTTTAAGTGCAATAAGTGCACAGCTCTGAATCATCAGAATAAAAGGTCAGGCACTGAGTGCTGCAAACAAAAGACACAGGGATAAAAGAAGGGATGAAAACTCAAGACACCTACGTGCTTACTTACAGGAGACTCACTTGAGATCCAAGGACACAGACAAACTACAAGCCGAAGGTGTGTGGACAAGTACCCTACACGAGTGAAACGGAAAATCAAACAATCAAGCAAATGGATTCTGTTTGAGTCCCCAGAGAAAGTCAGCAGAAAATAGCCCTATCTGGCCACCGTGAATTCTTTTTGTTTGGTTTCAACAGTTCCCAGCCATAGATTTAGTGGTGCAGCAACATTCTTCTCATTTTCTCTCACCTCAACAACTGAGTTGCTGTAATAATAAGCATCTGGGCCTTTGAAATCAGTGGATTTTATGATGTTCACGAATGTGAAAATCTAATAACCACCTAAAGAGGGAAGTTTGGACACTCAAATAAACACGTCACTCCACAATACACTGTTAGCTCCCAACTGCTCCTGTCTAGAAATTGGTGTTCCTTTTTATTTGACCCTCCGTCCTATCGGCGGTGATCACGCTGATGTCCTTCAAACATGGTGGTGAGCAAAGCAACAAGTTTACTTTTCTGTCCACAACAGGCCTAGAGGAATGATACTTGAGATCTTCAGGGAGCCCTTAGTCAAAGAATGTGGCTAAATACAGACAGCAAGTTAGAAGGAGATGAAAGAGGACAGAGGATAGAGACACGGGTTCAAGTCCCAGCACAACCATTTCCTGGTTTTGTAGGTACACGCGGCCGACTCGAACTGCAAGTGTCTCGGTGAACCCAGTGCTCCCTCTGCAGCCTAGATACTTTGCAGGATTTTTGGGAGCATAGTGCAGGAAAGTGATATAGGGTATATGGTTAACTGTTCTGTACACATGGACAGATGGACAGACAAAAGGATGATTGATCGAGTGATTGATAAATAGATAGACAGACAGATAGAAAGATATAGGTACATATCGATTAGCACAAAGCTACTGCTCATAACAAGGAGAGCATTGGTGAAAGCACATTGCAAAACTACAAACAAAAAAGAAGAATGAAATCCAGTTTAAAAAGTGCAGTAAGCAGCCATAAGAAGAAAACAAATCCTATCATTTGCAATAACGTGGATGGAGCTAGAGGGTATTATGCTCAGTCAAATAGGCCAGGCGGAGAAATACATGTACCAAATGATTTCACTCATGTGTGGAGTATGATAACAAAGAAAAACTGAAGGAAAAGACAGCAGCAGACTCACAGAACACGAGAGTGGACTAACAGTTACCAAAGAGAAAGGGACTGGGTAGGGTTTGTGGGAAGGGAGTAATAAGTGCGGGGAAAAAGAATGGGGGCATTAGGATTAGCATGTATAATGTGTAGGGTGGGGTGTCATGGGTAGGGCTGTACAACACAGAGAAGACATGTAGTGATTCTACAGCATCTTAGTACATGCTGACGGAGAGCGGCTGTAACTGGGATTTGGGGTGACTTGGTGAAGAGGGTAGACAGAATAACATAATTTTCTGCATGTGATTGTATATTAATGAGAACAAAAAGAATTTCAAAGTGCAGTAAGAGCACAGCTCTCAAATATCAGAATAAAAGTACAGCCTTTGAGTGCTCCAATCAAAAGACACAGGGTTAGAAGAACTGATGAAAACTCAAGACCACCTACGTGCTCCCTTACTGGAGACTCACTTGAGATCCAAGGACACAGACAAACTACAAGCTGAAGGGGCGGGGACAGGTACCCTACACAAGTGAAACTGAGAAACAAAGAAAGAAATGGATTCTGTTTTGGGCCCCAGAGAGAGTCAGTAGAAAATAGCCCTATCTAGCCACCGTGAATTCTTTTTGTTTGGTTTCAGCAGTGCTCAGGCATAGATTTAGTGGTGCAGCAACTTCCTTCTCATTTCCTCTCACCTCAACAAATGAATTGCTGTAATAATATGCGTCTGGGCATTTATAATCATTGCTTTTTATGATGTTCACGAATGTAAAGAAGTAATAACCACCTAAAGAGGGAAGTTTGGACACTCAAATAAACACTTCACTCCACAAAACACTCTTTGTTCCCAACTGCTCCTGTCCAGAAATAGGTGTTAATTCATATTTGTCCCTCCACCTATCAGCAGTGATCACGCCAATGTCCCTCAAACATGGTGGTGTTCAAAGGGCCAAGTACACTTTTCTGTCGACAACAGGCCCAGACGAAGGGTACTTGTGGTCTTCAGGGATCACTTACTCACTGAATGTGGCTAAATAAACTCAACAAGCGAGCAGGAAGTATAAGAGGACAGAGGACAAAGATACGGGTTCAAGTCCGTTCACCTCCATTTACTGGTATTGTAAGCACACTCTGCTGACTCTACCTGAAAGCGTATCGGTGAACACAGTGCTCTCCATATGGCTTAGTTACCTTGCACGATTTCTGGAAGCATAATGTAGGGAAGAGACATAGGCTATGTTGTTAACTGTTCTGTACATAAGGATAGATGGGCAGACAAAAAGATGATTGTTTCATAGATAGATAGGTAGACAGACGACAGGTGAAAGTTAGATAGATAGGTACATAGATTAATAGATGATAGACATCATAGATAGATGATAGGAAGATAGATAGATACATAGATAGATAGATAGATACATAGATATATACATACATAGATACATAGATAGACAGACAGACCTTTAGATAGATAGATACAGATACATGTCGATTGACACAAAGCTATTGTTCATAACCTGGAGATGAATGGTGAAAAACATAGATAAAATACAAACAAAAAGGAAGAATGAAATCCAGTTTAAAATGTGCAGTAAGCAGCATTAAGAAGAAAACAAATACTACCATTTGCAATGACGTGGATGGAGCAAGACGGTAGTATGTTCAGAATAATAGGGCAGGCGGTTAAAGGCAAGTACCAAGTGATTTCACTCATGTGTGGAGTATAACAACAAAGAAAAACTGAAGTAAAAAAACAGCAGCAGACTCACAGAACCCGAGGGTTGACTAAAAGTAACCAAAGGAAAAAGGACTGGGCCGGGTGAGTCTGAAGGGTGGGATAAGTGTGTGGAGAAAGAATGGGGGCATTAAGTTTAGCATGTATAATGCGCGGGGTCGGGTGTGCATGGGGAGTACTGTACAACACAGAGAAGACTAGTAGAGATCATATAGCATCTTACTACTAACTGATGGACAGTGTCTGTAACGGGGACTTTTGGGGGGGACATGGTGAAGGGGTCTACAGCATCCAACTACGCTGATCGACAGTGACTGAAGAGGTTTTTCGGGGGGACTTGGTGAAGGGGGGAGCATAGTAAACATAATGTTCTTCACGTGATTGTAGATTAATGATAAAAAATATTCTTTAAGTGCAATAAGTGCACAGCTCTGAATCATCAGAATAAAAGGTCAGGCACTGAGTGCTGCAAACAAAAGACACAGGGATAAAAGAAGGGATGAAAACTCAAGACACCTACGTGCTTACTTACAGGAGACTCACTTGAGATCCAAGGACACAGACAAACTACAAGCCGAAGGTGTGTGGACAAGTACCCTACACGAGTGAAACGGAAAATCAAACAATCAAGCAAATGGATTCTGTTTGAGTCCCCAGAGACAGTCAGCAGAAAATAGCCCTATCTGGCCACCGTGAATTCTTTTTGTTTGGTTTCAACAGTTCCCAGCCATAGATTTAGTGGTGCAGCAACATTCTTCTCATTTTCTCTCACCTCAACAACTGAGTTGCTGTAATAATAAGCATCTGGGCCTTTGAAATCAGTGGATTTTATGATGTTCACGAATGTGAAAATCTAATAACCACCTAAAGAGGGAAGTTTGGACACTCAAATAAACACGTCACTCCACAATACACTGTTAGCTCCCAACTGCTCCTGTCTAGAAATTGGTGTTCCTTTTTATTTGACCCTCCGTCCTATCGGCGGTGATCACGCTGATGTCCTTCAAACATGGTGGTAGCAAAGCAACAAGTTTACTTTTCTTTCGATAACAGGCCCAGAGGAATGATACTTGAGAACTTCAGGGAGCCCTTAGTCAATGAATGTGGCTAAATACAGACAGCAAGTTAGAAGGAGATGAAAGAGGACAGAGGATAGAGACACGGGTTCAAGTCCCAGCACAAACATTTCCTGGTTTTGTAGGTACACGCGGCCGACTCAAACTGCAAGTGTCTCGGTGAACCCAGTGCTCCCTCTGCAGCCTAGATACTTTGCAGGATTTTTGGGAGCATAGTGCAGGAAAGTGATATAGGGTATATGGTTAACTGTTCTGTACACATGGACAGATGGACAGACAAAAGGATGATTGATCGAGTGATTGATAAATAGATAGACAGACAGATAGATAGATATAGGTACATATCGATTAGCACAAAGCTACTGCTCATAACAAGGAGAGCATTGGTGAAAGCACATTGCAAAACTACAAACAAAAAAGAAGAATGAAATCCAGTTTAAAAAGTGCAGTAAGCAGCCATAAGAAGAAAACAAATCCTATCATTTGCAATAACGTGGATGGAGCTAGAGGGTATTATGCTCAGTCAAATAGGCCAGGCGGAGAAATACATGTACCAAATGATTTCACTCATGTGTGGAGTATGATAACAAAGAAAAACTGAAGGAAAAGACAGCAGCAGACTCACAGAACCCGAGAGTGGACTAACAGTTACCAAAGAGAAAGGGACTGGGTAGGGTTTGTGGGAAGGGAGTAATAAGTGCGGGGAAAAAGAATGGGGGCATTAGGATTAGCATGTATAATGTGTAGGGTGGGGTGTCATGGGTAGGGCTGTACAACACAGAGAAGACATGTAGTGATTCTACAGCATCTTAGTACATGCTGACGGAGAGCGGCTGTAACTGGGATTTGGGGTGACTTGGTGAAGAGGGTAGACAGAATAACATAATTTTCTGCATGTGATTGTATATTAATGAGAACAAAAAGAATTTCAAAGTGCAGTAAGAGCACAGCTCTCAAATATCAGAATAAAAGTACAGCCTTTGAGTGCTCCAATCAAAAGACACAGGGTTAGAAGAACTGATGAAAACTCAAGACCACCTACGTGCTCCCTTACTGGAGACTCACTTGAGATCCAAGGACACAGACAAACTACAAGCTGAAGGGGCGGGGACAGGTACCCTACACAAGTGAAACTGAGAAACAAAGAAAGAAATGGATTCTGTTTTGGGCCCCAGAGAGAGTCAGTAGAAAATAGCCCTATCTAGCCACCGTGAATTCTTTTTGTTTGGTTTCAGCAGTGCTCAGGCATAGATTTAGTGGTGCAGCAACTTCCTTCTCATTTCCTCTCACCTCAACAAATGAATTGCTGTAATAATATGCGTCTGGGCATTTATAATCATTGCTTTTTATGATGTTCACGAATGTAAAGAAGTAATAACCACCTAAAGAGGGAAGTTTGGACACTCAAATAAACACTTCACTCCACAAAACACTCTTTGTTCCCAACTGCTCCTGTCCAGAAATAGGTGTTAATTCATATTTGTCCCTCCACCTATCAGCAGTGATCACGCCAATGTCCCTCAAACATGGTGGTGGGCAAAGGGCCAAGTACACTTTTCTGTCGACAACAGGCCCAGACGAAGGGTACTTGTGGTCTTCAGGGATCACTTACTCACTGAATGTGGCTAAATAAACTCAACAAGCGAGCAGGAAGTATAAGAGGACAGAGGACAAAGATACGGGTTCAAGTCCGTTCACCTCCATTTACTGGTATTGTAAGCACACTCTGCTGACTCTACCTGAAAGCGTATCGATGAACACAGTGCTCTCCATATGGCTTAGTTACCTTGCACGATTTCTGGAAGCATAATGTAGGGAAGAGACATAGGCTATGTTGTTAACTGTTCTGTACATAAGGATAGATGGGCAGACAAAAAGATGATTGTTTCATAGATAGATAGGTAGACAGACGACAGGTGAAAGTTAGATAGATAGGTACATAGATTAATAGATGATAGACATCATAGATAGATGATAGGAAGATAGATAGATACATAGATAGATAGATAGATACATAGATATATACATACATAGATACATAGATAGACAGACAGACCTTTAGATAGATAGATACAGATACATGTCGATTGACACAAAGCTATTGTTCATAACCTGGAGATGAATGGTGAAAAACATAGATAAAATACAAACAAAAAGGAAGAATGAAATCCAGTTTAAAATGTGCAGTAAGCAGCATTAAGAAGAAAACAAATACTACCATTTGCAATGACGTGGATGGAGCAAGACGGTAGTATGTTCAGAATAATAGGGCAGGCGGTTAAAGGCAAGTACCAAGTGATTTCACTCATGTGTGGAGTATAACAACAAAGAAAAACTGAAGTAAAAAAACAGCAGCAGACTCACAGAACCCGAGGGTTGACTAAAAGTAACCAAAGGAAAAAGGACTGGGCCGGGTGAGTCTGAAGGGTGGGATAAGTGTGTGGAGAAAGAATGGGGGCATTAAGTTTAGCATGTATAATGCGCGGGGTCGGGTGTGCATGGGGAGTACTGTACAACACAGAGAAGACTAGTAGAGATCATATAGCATCTTACTACTAACTGATGGACAGTGTCTGTAACGGGGACTTTTGGGGGGGACATGGTGAAGGGGTCTACAGCATCCAACTACGCTGATCGACAGTGACTGAAGAGGTTTTTCGGGGGGACTTGGTGAAGGGGGGAGCATAGTAAACATAATGTTCTTCACGTGATTGTAGATTAATGATAAAAAATATTCTTTAAGTGCAATAAGTGCACAGCTCTGAATCATCAGAATAAAAGGTCAGGCACTGAGTGCTGCAAACAAAAGACACAGGGATAAAAGAAGGGATGAAAACTCAAGACACCTACGTGCTTACTTACAGGAGACTCACTTGAGATCCAAGGACACAGACAAACTACAAGCCGAAGGTGTGTGGACAAGTACCCTACACGAGTGAAACGGAAAATCAAACAATCAAGCAAATGGATTCTGTTTGAGTCCCCAGAGAAAGTCAGCAGAAAATAGCCCTATCTGGCCACCGTGAATTCTTTTTGTTTGGTTTCAACAGTTCCCAGCCATAGATTTAGTGGTGCAGCAACATTCTTCTCATTTTCTCTCACCTCAACAACTGAGTTGCTGTAATAATAAGCATCTGGGCCTTTGAAATCAGTGGATTTTATGATGTTCACGAATGTGAAAATCTAATAACCACCTAAAGAGGGAAGTTTGGACACTCAAATAAACACGTCACTCCACAATACACTGTTAGCTCCCAACTGCTCCTGTCTAGAAATTGGTGTTCCTTTTTATTTGACCCTCCGTCCTATCGGCGGTGATCACGCTGATGTCCTTCAAACATGGTGGTGAGCAAAGCAACAAGTTTACTTTTCTGTCCACAACAGGCCTAGAGGAATGATACTTGAGATCTTCAGGGAGCCCTTAGTCAAAGAATGTGGCTAAATACAGACAGCAAGTTAGAAGGAGATGAAAGAGGACAGAGGATAGAGACACGGGTTCAAGTCCCAGCACAACCATTTCCTGGTTTTGTAGGTACACGCGGCCGACTCGAACTGCAAGTGTCTCGGTGAACCCAGTGCTCCCTCTGCAGCCTAGATACTTTGCAGGATTTTTGGGAGCATAGTGCAGGAAAGTGATATAGGGTATATGGTTAACTGTTCTGTACACATGGACAGATGGACAGACAAAAGGATGATTGATCGAGTGATTGATAAATAGATAGACAGACAGATAGAAAGATATAGGTACATATCGATTAGCACAAAGCTACTGCTCATAACAAGGAGAGCATTGGTGAAAGCACATTGCAAAACTACAAACAAAAAAGAAGAATGAAATCCAGTTTAAAAAGTGCAGTAAGCAGCCATAAGAAGAAAACAAATCCTATCATTTGCAATAACGTGGATGGAGCTAGAGGGTATTATGCTCAGTCAAATAGGCCAGGCGGAGAAATACATGTACCAAATGATTTCACTCATGTGTGGAGTATGATAACAAAGAAAAACTGAAGGAAAAGACAGCAGCAGACTCACAGAACACGAGAGTGGACTAACAGTTACCAAAGAGAAAGGGACTGGGTAGGGTTTGTGGGAAGGGAGTAATAAGTGCGGGGAAAAAGAATGGGGGCATTAGGATTAGCATGTATAATGTGTAGGGTGGGGTGTCATGGGTAGGGCTGTACAACACAGAGAAGACATGTAGTGATTCTACAGCATCTTAGTACATGCTGACGGAGAGCGGCTGTAACTGGGATTTGGGGTGACTTGGTGAAGAGGGTAGACAGAATAACATAATTTTCTGCATGTGATTGTATATTAATGAGAACAAAAAGAATTTCAAAGTGCAGTAAGAGCACAGCTCTCAAATATCAGAATAAAAGTACAGCCTTTGAGTGCTCCAATCAAAAGACACAGGGTTAGAAGAACTGATGAAAACTCAAGACCACCTACGTGCTCCCTTACTGGAGACTCACTTGAGATCCAAGGACACAGACAAACTACAAGCTGAAGGGGCGGGGACAGGTACCCTACACAAGTGAAACTGAGAAACAAAGAAAGAAATGGATTCTGTTTTGGGCCCCAGAGAGAGTCAGTAGAAAATAGCCCTATCTAGCCACCGTGAATTCTTTTTGTTTGGTTTCAGCAGTGCTCAGGCATAGATTTAGTGGTGCAGCAACTTCCTTCTCATTTCCTCTCACCTCAACAAATGAATTGCTGTAATAATATGCGTCTGGGCATTTATAATCATTGCTTTTTATGATGTTCACGAATGTAAAGAAGTAATAACCACCTAAAGAGGGAAGTTTGGACACTCAAATAAACACTTCACTCCACAAAACACTCTTTGTTCCCAACTGCTCCTGTCCAGAAATAGGTGTTAATTCATATTTGTCCCTCCACCTATCAGCAGTGATCACGCCAATGTCCCTCAAACATGGTGGTGTTCAAAGGGCCAAGTACACTTTTCTGTCGACAACAGGCCCAGACGAAGGGTACTTGTGGTCTTCAGGGATCACTTACTCACTGAATGTGGCTAAATAAACTCAACAAGCGAGCAGGAAGTATAAGAGGACAGAGGACAAAGATACGGGTTCAAGTCCGTTCACCTCCATTTACTGGTATTGTAAGCACACTCTGCTGACTCTACCTGAAAGCGTATCGGTGAACACAGTGCTCTCCATATGGCTTAGTTACCTTGCACGATTTCTGGAAGCATAATGTAGGGAAGAGACATAGGCTATGTTGTTAACTGTTCTGTACATAAGGATAGATGGGCAGACAAAAAGATGATTGTTTCATAGATAGATAGGTAGACAGACGACAGGTGAAAGTTAGATAGATAGGTACATAGATTAATAGATGATAGACATCATAGATAGATGATAGGAAGATAGATAGATACATAGATAGATAGATACATAGATATATACATACATAGATACATAGATAGACAGACAGACCTTTAGATAGATAGATACAGATACATGTCGATTGACACAAAGCTATTGTTCATAACCTGGAGATGAATGGTGAAAAACATAGATAAAATACAAACAAAAAGGAAGAATGAAATCCAGTTTAAAATGTGCAGTAAGCAGCATTAAGAAGAAAACAAATACTACCATTTGCAATGACGTGGATGGAGCAAGACGGTAGTATGTTCAGAATAATAGGGCAGGCGGTTAAAGGCAAGTACCAAGTGATTTCACTCATGTGTGGAGTATAACAACAAAGAAAAACTGAAGTAAAAAAACAGCAGCAGACTCACAGAACCCGAGGGTTGACTAAAAGTAACCAAAGGAAAAAGGACTGGGCCGGGTGAGTCTGAAGGGTGGGATAAGTGTGTGGAGAAAGAATGGGGGCATTAAGTTTAGCATGTATAATGCGCGGGGTCGGGTGTGCATGGGGAGTACTGTACAACACAGAGAAGACTAGTAGAGATCATATAGCATCTTACTACTAACTGATGGACAGTGTCTGTAACGGGGACTTTTGGGGGGGACATGGTGAAGGGGTCTACAGCATCCAACTACGCTGATCGACAGTGACTGAAGAGGTTTTTCGGGGGGACTTGGTGAAGGGGGGAGCATAGTAAACATAATGTTCTTCACGTGATTGTAGATTAATGATAAAAAATATTCTTTAAGTGCAATAAGTGCACAGCTCTGAATCATCAGAATAAAAGGTCAGGCACTGAGTGCTGCAAACAAAAGACACAGGGATAAAAGAAGGGATGAAAACTCAAGACACCTACGTGCTTACTTACAGGAGACTCACTTGAGATCCAAGGACACAGACAAACTACAAGCCGAAGGTGTGTGGACAAGTACCCTACACGAGTGAAACGGAAAATCAAACAATCAAGCAAATGGATTCTGTTTGAGTCCCCAGAGACAGTCAGCAGAAAATAGCCCTATCTGGCCACCGTGAATTCTTTTTGTTTGGTTTCAACAGTTCCCAGCCATAGATTTAGTGGTGCAGCAACATTCTTCTCATTTTCTCTCACCTCAACAACTGAGTTGCTGTAATAATAAGCATCTGGGCCTTTGAAATCAGTGGATTTTATGATGTTCACGAATGTGAAAATCTAATAACCACCTAAAGAGGGAAGTTTGGACACTCAAATAAACACGTCACTCCACAATACACTGTTAGCTCCCAACTGCTCCTGTCTAGAAATTGGTGTTCCTTTTTATTTGACCCTCCGTCCTATCGGCGGTGATCACGCTGATGTCCTTCAAACATGGTGGTAGCAAAGCAACAAGTTTACTTTTCTTTCGATAACAGGCCCAGAGGAATGATACTTGAGAACTTCAGGGAGCCCTTAGTCAATGAATGTGGCTAAATACAGACAGCAAGTTAGAAGGAGATGAAAGAGGACAGAGGATAGAGACACGGGTTCAAGTCCCAGCACAAACATTTCCTGGTTTTGTAGGTACACGCGGCCGACTCAAACTGCAAGTGTCTCGGTGAACCCAGTGCTCCCTCTGCAGCCTAGATACTTTGCAGGATTTTTGGGAGCATAGTGCAGGAAAGTGATATAGGGTATATGGTTAACTGTTCTGTACACATGGACAGATGGACAGACAAAAGGATGATTGATCGAGTGATTGATAAATAGATAGACAGACAGATAGATAGATATAGGTACATATCGATTAGCACAAAGCTACTGCTCATAACAAGGAGAGCATTGGTGAAAGCACATTGCAAAACTACAAACAAAAAAGAAGAATGAAATCCAGTTTAAAAAGTGCAGTAAGCAGCCATAAGAAGAAAACAAATCCTATCATTTGCAATAACGTGGATGGAGCTAGAGGGTATTATGCTCAGTCAAATAGGCCAGGCGGAGAAATACATGTACCAAATGATTTCACTCATGTGTGGAGTATGATAACAAAGAAAAACTGAAGGAAAAGACAGCAGCAGACTCACAGAACCCGAGAGTGGACTAACAGTTAACAAAGAGAAAGGGACTGGGTAGGGTTTGTGGGAAGGGAGTAATAAGTGCGGGGAAAAAGAATGGGGGCATTAGGATTAGCATGTATAATGTGTAGGGTGGGGTGTCATGGGTAGGGCTGTACAACACAGAGAAGACATGTAGTGATTCTACAGCATCTTAGTACATGCTGACGGAGAGCGGCTGTAACTGGGATTTGGGGTGACTTGGTGAAGAGGGTAGACAGAATAACATAATTTTCTGCATGTGATTGTATATTAATGAGAACAAAAAGAATTTCAAAGTGCAGTAAGAGCACAGCTCTCAAATATCAGAATAAAAGTACAGCCTTTGAGTGCTCCAATCAAAAGACACAGGGTTAGAAGAACTGATGAAAACTCAAGACCACCTACGTGCTCCCTTACTGGAGACTCACTTGAGATCCAAGGACACAGACAAACTACAAGCTGAAGGGGCGGGGACAGGTACCCTACACAAGTGAAACTGAGAAACAAAGAAAGAAATGGATTCTGTTTTGGGCCCCAGAGAGAGTCAGTAGAAAATAGCTCTATCTAGCCACCGTGAATTCTTTTTGTTTGGTTTCAGCAGTGCTCAGGCATAGATTTAGTGGTGCAGCAACTTCCTTCTCATTTCCTCCCACCTCAACAAATGAATTGCTGTAATAATATGCGTCTGGGCATTTATAATCATTGCTTTTTATGATGTTCACGAATGTAAAGAAGTAATAACCACCTAAAGAGGGAAGTTTGGACACTTAAATAAACACTTCACTCCACAACACACTCTTTGTTCCCAACTGCTCCTGTCCAGAAATAGGTGTTAATTCATATTTGTCCCTCCACCTATCAGCAGTGATCACGCCAATGTCCCTCAAACATGGTGGTGGGCAAAGGGCCAAGTACACTTTTCTGTCGACAACAGGCCCAGACGAAGGGTACTTGTGGTCTTCAGGGATCACTTACTCACTGAATGTGGCTAAATAAAGTCAACAAGCGAGCAGGAAGTATAAGAGGACAGAGGACAAAGATACGGGTTCAAGTCCGTTCACCTCCATTTACTGGTATTGTAAGCACACTCTGCTGACTCTACCTGAAAGCGTATCGGTGAACACAGTGCTCTCCATATGGCTTAGTTACCTTGCACGATTTCTGGAAGCATAATGTAGGGAAGAGACATAGGCTATGTTGTTAACTGTTCTGTACATAAGGATAGATGGGCAGACAAAAAGATGATTGTTTCATAGATAGATAGGTAGACAGACGACAGGTGAAAGTTAGATAGATAGGTACATAGATTAATAGATGATAGACATCTTAGATAGATGATAGGAAGATAGATAGATAGATACATAGATAGATAGATAGATACAGAGATACATAGATATATACATACATAGATACATAGATAGACAGACAGACCTTTAGATAGATAGATACAGATACATGTCGATTGACACAAAGCTATTGTTCATAACCAGGAGATGAATGGTGAAATGCATAGATAAAATACAAACAAAAAGGAAGAATGAAATCCAGTTTATAAACTGCAGTAAGCAGCCTTAAGAAGAAAACAAATACTACCATTTGCAATGACGTGGATGGAGCAAGACGGTAGTAAGTTCAGAAAAATAGGGCAGGCGGATAAAGGCAAGTACCAAGTGAGTTCAATCATGTGTGGAGTATAACAACAAAGAAAAACTGAAGTAAAAAAACAGCAGCAGACTCACAGAACCCGAGGGTTGACTAAAAGTAACCAAAGGAAAAAGGACTGGGCAGGGTGAGTCTGAAGGGTGGGATAAGTGTGGGGAGAAAGAATGGGGGCATTAAGTTTAGCATGTATAATGCACGGGGTCGGGTGTGCATGGGGAGTACTGTAAAACACAGAGAAGACTAGTAGAGATCATATAGCATCTTACTACTCACTGATGGACAGTGACTGTAACGGGGACTTTTGGGGGATACATGGTGAAGGGGTCTACAGCATCCAACTACGCTGATCGACAGTGACTGAAGAGGTTTTTCGGGGGGACTTGGTGAAGGGGGGAGCATAGTAAACATAATGTTCTTCACGTGATTGTAGATTAATGATAAAAAATATTCTTTAAGTGCAATAAGTGCACAGCTCTGAATCATCAGAATAAAAGGTCAGGCACTGAGTGCTGCAAACAAGAGACAGAGGGATAAAAGAAGGGATGAAAATTCAAGACACCTACGTGCTTACTTACAGGAGACTCACTTGAGATCCAAGAACACAGACAAACTACAAGACGAAGGTGTTTGGACAAGTACCCTACACGAGTGAAACGGAAAATCAAACAATCAAGCAAATGGATTCTGTTTGAGTCCCCAGAGACAGTCAGCAGAAAATAGCCCTATCTGGCCACCGTGAATTCTTTTTGTTTGGTTTCAACAGTTCCCAGCCATAGATTTAGTGGTGCAGCAACATTCTTCTCATTTTCTCTCACCTCAACAGCTGAGTTGCCGTAATAATAAGCAGCTGGGCCTTCGAAATCAGTGGATTTTATGATATTCACGAATGTGGAAATCTAATAACCACCTAAAGAGGGTAGTTTGGACCCTCAAATAAACACGTCACTCCACAATACACTGTTAGCTCCCAACTGCTCCTGTCTAGAAATTGGTGTTCCTTTTTATTTGATCCTCCGTCCTATCGGCGGTGGTCACGCTGATGTCCTTCAAACATGGTGGTGAGCAAAGCAACAAGTTTACTTTTCTGTCGACAACAGGCCCAGAGGAATGATACTTGAGATCTTCAGGGAGCCCTTAGTCAATGAATGTGGCTAAATACAGACAGCAATTTAGAAGGAGATGAAAGAGGACAGATGATAGAGACACGGGTTCAAGTCCCAGCACAACCATTTCCTGGTTTTGTAGGTACACGCGGCCGACTCGAACTGCAAGTGTCTCGGTGAACCCAGTGCTCCCTCTGCAGCCTAGATACTTTGCCGGATTTTGGGGAGCATAGTGCAGGAAAGTGATATAGGGTATATGGTTAACTGTTCTGTACACATGGACATATGGACAGACAAAAGGATGATTGATTGAGTGATTGATAAATAGATAGACAGACAGATAGATAGATATATGTACATATCGATTAGCACAAAGCTACTGCTCATAACAAGGAGAGCAATGGTGAAAGCACATTGCAAAACTACAAACAAAAAAGAAGAATGAAATCCAGTTTAAAAAGTGCAGTAAGCAGCCATAAGAAGAAAAAAAATCCTATCATTTGCAATAACGTGGATGGAGCTAGAAGTTATTATGCTCAGTCTAATAGGCCAGGCGGAGAAATACATGTACCAAATGATTTCACTCATGTGTGGAGTATGATAACAAAGAAAAACTGAAGGAAAAGACAGCAGCAGACTCACAGAACCCGAGAGTGGACTAACAGTTACCTAAGGGAAAGGGACTGGGTAGGGTTTGTGGGAAGGGAGTAATAAGTGCGGGGAAAAAGAATGGGGGCATTAGGATTAGCATGTATAATGTGTAGGGTTGGGTGTCATGTGTAGGGCTGTACAACACAGAGAAGACATGTAGTGATTCTACAGCATCTTAGTACATGCCGATGGAGAGCGGCTGTAACTGGGATTTGGGGTGACTTGGTGAAGAGGGTAGACAGAATAACATAATTTTCTGCATGTGATTGTATATTAATGAGAACAAAAAGAATTTCAAAGTGTAGTAAGAGCACAGCTCTCAAATATCAGAATAAAAGTACAGCCTTTGAGTGCTCCAATCAAAAGACACAGGGTTAGAAGAACTGATGAAAACTCAAGACCACCTACGTGCTCCCTTACTGGAGACTCACTTGAGATCCAAGGACACAGACAAACTACAAGCTGAAGGGGCGGGGACAGGTACCCTACACAAGTGAAACTGAGAAACAAAGAAAGAAATGGATTCCCTTTTGGACCTCAGAGAGGGTCAGTAGAAAATAGCCCTATCTAGCCACCGTGAATTCTTTTTGTTTGGTTTCAGCAGTGCTCAGGCATAGATTTAGTGGTGCAGCAACTTCCTTCTCATTTCCTCTCACCTCAACAAATGAATTGCTGTAATAATATGCGTCTGGGCATTTATAATCATTGCTTTTTATGACGTTCACGAATGTAAAGAAGTAATAACCACCTAAAGAGGGAAGTTTGGACACTCAAATAAACACTTCACTCCACAACACACTCTTTGTTCCCAACTGCTCCTGTCCAGAAATAGGTGTTAATTCATATTTGTCCCTCCACCTATCAGCAGTGATCACGCCAATGTCCCTCAAACATGGTGGTGTGCAAAGGGCCAAGTACACTTTTCTGTCGACAACAGGCCCAGACGAAGGATACTTGTGGTCTTCAGGGATCACTTACTCACTGAATGTGGCTAAATAAAGTCAACAAGCGAGCAGGAAGTATAAGAGGACAGAGGACAAAGATACGGGTTCAAGTCCTTTCACCTCCATTTAATGGTTTTGTAAGCACACTCTGCTGACTCTACCTGAAAGCGTATCGGTGAACACAGTGCTCTCCTTATGGCTTAGTTACCTTGCAAGGTTTCTGGAAGCATAATGTAGGGAAGAGACATAATCTATGTTGTTAACTGTTCTGTACATAACGATAGATTGGCAGACAAAAAGATGATTGTTTCATAGATAGATAGGTAGACAGACGACAGGTGAAAGATAGGTAGATAGGTACATAGATTAATAGATGATAGACATCATAGATAGATGATAGGAAGATAGATAAATAGATACATAGATAGATACATAGATACATATATATACATACATAGATACATAGATAGACAGACAGACCTTTAGATAGATAGATACAGATACATGTCGATTGACACAAAGCTATTGTTCATAACCAGGAGTTGAATTGTGAATAATATAGCTAAAGTACAAACAAAAAGGAAGAATTAAATCCAGTTTAAAAAGTGCAGTAAGCAGCCTTTAGAAGAAAACAAATACTACCATTTGCAATGATGTGGATGGAGCAAGATGGTAGTATGTTCAGAAAAACAGGGCAGGCGGATAAAGGCAAGTACCAAGTGATTTCACTCATGTGTGGAGTATAACAACAAAGAAAAACTGAAGTAAAAAAACAGCAGCAGACTCACAGAACCCGAGAGTTGACTAAAAGTAACCAAAGGAAAAAGGACTGGGCAGGGTGAGTCTGAAGGGAGGGATAAGTGTGGGGAGAAAGAATGGGGGCATTAAGTTTAGCATGTAGAATGCGCGGGGTCGGGTGTGCATGGGGAGTACTGTACAACACAGAGAAGGCTAGTAGAGATCATATAGCATCTTACTATTCACTGATGGACAGTGACTGTAACGGGGACTTTTGGGGGGGACATGGTGAAGGGGTCTACAGCATTAAACTACGCTGATCGACAGTGACTGAAGAGGTTTTTCGGGGGGACTTGGTGAAGGGGGTAGCATAGTAAACATAATGTTCTTCACGTGATTGTAGATTAATGATAAAAAATATTCTTTAAGTACAATAAGTGCACAGCTCTGAATCATCAGAATAAAAGGTCAGGCACTGAGTGCTGCAAACAAAAGACACAGGGATAAAAGAAGGGATGAAAACTCAAGACACCTACGTGCTTACTTTCAGAAGACTCACTTGAGATCCAAGGACACAGACAAACTACAAGCCCGAGGTGTGTGGACAAGTACCCTACACGAGTGAAACAGAAAATCAAACAATCAAGCAAATGGATTCTGTTTGAGTCCCCAGAGACAGTCAGCAGAAAATAGCCCTATCTGGCCACCGTGAATTCTTTTTGTTTGTTTTCTACAGTTCCAAGCCATAGATTTAGTGGTGCAGCAACATACTTCTCATTTTCTCTCACCTCAACAACTGAGTTGCTGTAATAATAAGCATCAGGGCCTTTGAAATCAGTGGATTTTATGATGTTCACGAATGTGAAAATCTAATAACCACCTAAAGAGGGAAGTTTGGACACTCAAATAAACACGTCACTCCACAATACACTGTTAGCTCCCAAATGCTCCTGTCTAGAAATTGGTGTTCCTTTTTATTTGACCCTCCGTCCTATCGGCGGTGATCACGCTGATGTCATTCAAACATGGTGGTGAGCAAAGCAACAAGTTTACTTGTCTGTCGACAACAGGCCCAGAGGAATGATACTTGAGATCTTCAGGGAGCACTTAGTCAATGAATGTGGCTAAATACAGACAGCAAGTTAGAAGGAGATGAAAGAGGACAGGGGATAGAGACACGGGTTCAAGTCCCAGCACAACCATTTCCTGGTTTTGTAGGTACACGCGGCCGACTCAACCTGCACGTGTCTCGGTGAACCCAGTGCTCCCTCTGCAGCCTAGATACTTTGCAGGATTTTTGGGAGCATGGAGCAGGAAAGTGTTATAGGGAATATGGTTAACTGTTCTGTACACATGGACAAATGGACAGACAAAAAGATGATTGATTGAGTGATTGATAAATAGATAGGCAGATAGATAGATATAGGTACATAACGATTAACACAAAGGTACTGCTCATAACAAGGAGAGCAATGGTGAAAGCACACAGCGAAACTGCAAACAAAAAAGAAGAATGAAATCTGGTTTAAATAGTGCAGTAAGCAGCCATAAGAAGAAAACAAATCCTATCATTTGCTATAACGTGGATGGAGCTAGAGGGTATTATGCTCAGTCAAATAGGCCAGGCAGAGAAATATATGTACCAAATGATTTCACTCATGTGTGGAGTATGATAACAAAGAAAAACTGAAGGAAAAGGCAGCAGCAGACTCACAGAACCCGAGAGTGGACTAACAGTTACCAAAGAGAAAGGGTCTGGGTAGTGTTTGTGGGAAGGGAGTAATAAGTGCGGGGAAAAAGAATGGGGGCATTAGGATTAGCATGTATAATGTGTAGGGTGGGGTGTCATGGGTAGGGCTGTACAACACAGAGAAGACATGTAGTGATTCTACAGCATCTTAGTACATGCTGACGGAGAGTGGCTGTAACTGGGATTTGGGGTGACTTGGTGAAGAGGGTAGACAGAATAACATAATTTTCTGCATGTGATTGTATATTAATGAGAACAAAAAGAATTTCAAAGTGCAGTAAGAGCACAGCTCTCAAATATCAGAATAAAAGTACAGCCTTTGAGTGCTCCAATCAAAAGACACAGGGTTAGAAGAACTGATGAAAACTCAAGACCACCTACGTGCTCCCTTACTGGAGACTCACTTGAGATCCAAGGACAAAGACAAACTACAAGCTGAAGGGGCGGGGACAGGTACCCTACACAAGTGAAACTGAGAAACAAAGAAAGAAATGGATTCTGTTTTGGACCCCAGAGAGAGTCAGTAGAAAATAGCCCTATCTAGCCACCGTGATTTCTATTTGTTTGGTTTCAGCAGTGCTCAGGCATAGATTTAGTGGTGCAGCAACTTCCTTCTCATTTCCTCTCACCTCAACAAATGAATTGCTGTAATAATATGCGTCTGGGCATTTATAATCGTTGCTTTTTATGATGTTCACGAATGTAAAGAAGTAATAACCACCTAAAGAGGGAAGTTTGGACACTCAAATAAACACTTCACTCCACAACACACTCTTTGTTCCCAACTGCTCCTGTCCAGAAATAGGTGTTAATTCATATTTGTCCCTCCACCTATCAGCAGTGATCACGCCAATGTCCCTCAAACATGGTGGTGTGCAAAGGGCCAAGTACACTTTTCTGTCGACAACAGGCCCAGACGAAGGATACTTGTGGTCTTCAGGGATCACTTACTCACTGAATGTGGCTAAATAAAGTCAACAAGCGAGCAGGAATTATAAGAGGACAGATGACAAAGATACGAGTTCAAGTCCTTTCACCTCCATTTACTGGTTTTGTAAGCACACTCTGCTGACTCTACCTGAAAGCGTATCGGTGAACACAGTGCTCTCCTTATGGCTTAGTTACCTTGCAAGGTTTCTGGAAGCATAATGTAGGGAAGAGACATAGGCTATGTTGTTAACTGTTCTGTACATAAGGGTAGATTGGCAGACAAAAAGATGATTGTTTCATAGATAGATAGGTAGACAGACGACAGGTGAAAGATAGATAGATAGGTACATAGATTAATAGATGATAGACATCATAGATAGATGATAGGAAGATAGATAGATAGATACATAGATAGATACATAGATACACAGATATATACATACATAGATACATAGATAGACAGACAGACCTTTAGATAGATAGATACAGATACATGTCGATTGACACAAAGCTATTGTTCATAACCAGGAGTTGAATGGTGAATAACATAGCTAAACTACAAACAAAAACGAAGAATGAAATCCAGTTTAAAAAGTGCAGTAAGCAGCCTTAAGAAGAAAACAAATACTACCATTTGCAATGACGTGGATGGAGCAAGACGGTAGTATGTTCAGAAAAATAGGGCAGGCGGATAAAGGCAAGTACCAAGTGATTTCACTCATGTGTGGAGTATAACAACAAAGAAAAACTGAAGTAAAAAAACAGCAGCAGACTCACAGAACCCGAGAGTTGACTAAAAGTAACCAAAGGAAAAAGGACTGGGCAGGGTGAGTCTGAAGGGAGGGATAAGTGTGGGGAGAAAGAATGGGGGCATTAAGTTTAGCATGTAGAATGCGCGGGGTCGGGTGTGCATGGGGAGTACTGTACAACACAGAGAAGACTAGTAGAGATCATATAGCATCTTACTACTCACTGATGGACAGTGACTGTAACGGGGAATTTTGGGGGGGACATGGTGAAGTGGTCTACAGCATCCAACTACGCTGATCGACAGTGACTGAAGAGGTTTTTCGGGGGGTCTTGGTGAAGGGGGGAGCATTGTAAACATAATGTTCTTCACGTGATTGTAGATTAATGATAAAAAATATTCTTTAAGTGCAATTAGCGCACAGCTCTGAATCATCAGAATAAAAGGTCAGGCACTGAGTGCTGCAAACAAAAGACACAGGGATAAAAGAAGGGATGAAAACTCAAGACACCTACGTGCTTACTTACAGGAGACTCACTTGAGATCCAAGGACACAGACAAACTACAAGCCGAAGGTGTGTGGACAAGTACCCTACACGAGTGAAACGGAAAATCAAACAATCAAGCAAATGGATTCTGTTTGAGTCCCCAGAGACAGTCAGCAGAAAATAGCCCTATCTGGCCACCGTGAATTCTTTTTGTTTGGTTTCAACAGTTCCCAGCCATAGATTTAGTGGTGCAGCAACATACTTCTCATTTTCTCTCACCTCAACAACTGAGTTGCTGCAATAATAAGAATCTGGGCCTTTGAAATCAGTGGATTTTATGATGTGAACGAATGTGAAAATCTAATAACCACCTAAAGAGGGAAGTTTGGACACTCAATAAACACGTCACTCCACAATACACTGTTAGCTCCCAACTGCTCCTATCTAGAAATTGGTGTTCCTTTTTATTTGACCCTACGTCCTATCGGCGGTGATCACGCTGATGTCCTTCAAACATGGTAGTGAGCAAAGCAACAAGTTTACTTTTCTGTCGACAACAGGCCCAGAGGAATGATACTTGAGATCTTCAGGGAGCCCTTAGTCAATGAATGTGGCTAAATACAGACAGCAAGTTAGAAGGAGATGAAAGAGGACAGGGGATAGAGACACGGGTTCAAGTCCCAGCACAACCATTTCCTGGTTTTGTAGGTACACGCGGCCGACTCGAACTGCAAGTGTCTCGGTGAACCCAGTGCTCCCTCTGCAGCCTAGATACTTTGCAGGATTTTTGGGAGCATAGTGCAGGAAAGTGATATAGGGTATATGGTTAACTGTTCTGTACAGATGGACAGATGGACAGACAAAAGGATGATTGATTGTGTAATTGATTAATAGATAGACAGACTGATAGATAGATATAGGTACATATCGATTAGCACAAAGCTACTGCTCATAACAAGGAGAGCATTGGTGAAAGCACATTGCAAAACTACAAACAAAAAAGAAGAATGAAATCCAGTTTAAAAAGTGCAGTAAGCAGCCATAAGAAGAAAACAAATCCTATCATTTGCAATAACGTGGATGGAGCTAGAGGGTATTATGCTCAGTCAAATAGGCCAGGCGGAGAAATACATGTACCAAATGATTTCACTCATGTGTGGAGTATGATAACAAAGAAAAACTGAAGGAAAAGACAGCAGCAGACTCACAGAACCCGAGAGTGGACTAACAGTTACCTAAGGGAAAGGGACTGGGTAGGGTTTGTGGGAAGGGAGTAATAAGTGCGGGGAAAAAGAATGGGGGCATTAGGATTAGCATGTATAATGTGTAGGGTTGGGTGTCATGTGTAGGGCTGTACAACACAGAGAAGACATGTAGTGATTCTACAGCATCTTAGTACATGCCGATGGAGAGCGGCTGTAACTGGGATTTGGGGTGACTTGGTGAAGAGGGTAGACAGAATAACATAATTTTCTGCATGTGATTGTATATTAATGAGAACAAAAAGAATTTCAAAGTGTAGTAAGAGCACAGCTCTCAAATATCAGAATAAAAGTACAGCCTTTGAGTGCTCCAATCAAAAGACACAGGGTTAGAAGAACTGATGAAAACTCAAGACCACCTACGTGCTCCCTTACTGGAGACTCACTTGAGATCCAAGGACACAGACAAACTACAAGCTGAAGGGGCGGGGACAGGTACCCTACACAAGTGAAACTGAGAAACAAAGAAAGAAATGGATTCCCTTTTGGACCTCAGAGAGGGTCAGTAGAAAATAGCCCTATCTAGCCACCGTGAATTCTTTTTGTTTGGTTTCAGCAGTGCTCAGGCATAGATTTAGTGGTGCAGCAACTTCCTTCTCATTTCCTCTCACCTCAACAAATGAATTGCTGTAATAATATGCGTCTGGGCATTTATAATCATTGCTTTTTATGACGTTCACGAATGTACAGAAGTAATAACCACCTAAAGAGGGAAGTTTGGACACTCAAATAAACACTTCACTCCACAACACACTCTTTGTTCCCAACTGCTCCTGTCCAGAAATAGGTGTTAATTCATATTTGTCCCTCCACCTATCAGCAGTGATCACGCCAATGTCCCTCAAACATGGTGGTGTGCAAAGGGCCAAGTACACTTTTCTGTTGACAACAGGCCCAGACGAAGGATACTTGTGGTCTTCAGGGATCACTTACTCACTGAATGTGGCTAAATAAAGTCAACAAGCGAGAAGGAAGTATAAGAGGACAGAGGACAAAGATACGGGTTCAAGTCCTTTCACCTCCATTTAATGGTTTTGTAAGCACACTCTGCTGACTCTACCTGAAAGCGTATCGGTGAACACAGTGCTCTCCTTATGGCTTAGTTACCTTGCAAGGTTTCTGGAAGCATAATGTAGGGAAGAGACATAGGCTATGTTGTTAACTGTTCTGTACATAACGATAGATTGGCAGACAAAAAGATGATTGTTTCATAGATAGATAGGTAGACAGACGACAGGTGAAAAATAGGTAGATAGGTACATAGATTAATAGATGATAGACATCATAGATAGATGATAGGAAGATAGATAAATAGATACATAGATAGATACATAGATACATATATATACATACATAGATACATAGATAGACAGACAGACCTTTAGATAGATAGATACAGATACATGTCGATTGACACAAAGCTATTGTTCATAACCAGGAGTTGAATTGTGAATAATATAGCTAAAGTACAAACAAAAAGGAAGAATTAAATCCAGTTTAAAAAGTGCAGTAAGCAGCCTTTAGAAGAAAACAAATACTACCATTTGCAATGATGTGGATGGAGCAAGATGGTAGTATGTTCAGAAAAACAGGGCAGGCGGATAAAGGCAAGTACCAAGTGATTTCACTCATGTGTGGAGTATAACAACAAAGAAAAACTGAAGTAAAAAAACAGCAGCAGACTCACAGAACCCGAGAGTTGACTAAAAGTAACCAAAGGAAAAAGGACTGGGCAGGGTGAGTCTGAAGGGAGGGATAAGTGTGGGGAGAAAGAATGGGGGCATTAAGTTTAGCATGTAGAATGCGCGGGGTCGGGTGTGCATGGGGAGTACTGTACAACACAGAGAAGGCTAGTAGAGATCATATAGCATCTTACTATTCACTGATGGACAGTGACTGTAACGGGGACTTTTGGGGGGGACATGGTGAAGGGGTCTACAGCATTAAACTACGCTGATCGACAGTGACTGAAGAGGTTTTTCGGGGGGACTTGGTGAAGGGGGTAGCATAGTAAACATAATGTTCTTCACGTGATTGTAGATTAATGATAAAAAATATTCTTTAAGTACAATAAGTGCACAGCTCTGAATCATCAGAATAAAAGGTCAGGCACTGAGTGCTGCAAACAAAAGACACAGGGATAAAAGAAGGGATGAAAACTCAAGACACCTACGTGCTTACTTTCAGAAGACTCACTTGAGATCCAAGGACACAGACAAACTACAAGCCCGAGGTGTGTGGACAAGTACCCTACACGAGTGAAACAGAAAATCAAACAATCAAGCAAATGGATTCTGTTTGAGTCCCCAGAGACAGTCAGCAGAAAATAGCCCTATCTGGCCACCGTGAATTCTTTTTGTTTGTTTTCTACAGTTCCAAGCCATAGATTTAGTGGTGCAGCAACATACTTCTCATTTTCTCTCACCTCAACAACTGAGTTGCTGTAATAATAAGCATCAGGGCCTTTGAAATCAGTGGATTTTATGATGTTCACGAATGTGAAAATCTAATAACCACCTAAAGAGGGAAGTTTGGACACTCAAATAAACACGTCACTCCACAATACACTGTTAGCTCCCAAATGCTCCTGTCTAGAAATTGGTGTTCCTTTTTATTTGACCCTCCGTCCTATCGGCGGTGATCACGCTGATGTCATTCAAACATGGTGGTGAGCAAAGCAACAAGTTTACTTGTCTGTCGACAACAGGCCCAGAGGAATGATACTTGAGATCTTCAGGGAGCACTTAGTCAATGAATGTGGCTAAATAAAGACAGCAAGTTAGAAGGAGATGAAAGAGGACAGGGGATAGAGACACGGGTTCAAGTCCCAGCACAACCATTTCCTGGTTTTGTAGGTACACGCGGCCGACTCAACCTGCACGTGTCTCGGTGAACCCAGTGCTCCCTCTGCAGCCTAGATACTTTGCAGGATTTTTGGGAGCATAGAGCAGGAAAGTGTTATAGGGAATATGGTTAACTGTTCTGTACACATGGACAAATGGACAGACAAAAAGATGATTGATTGAGTGATTGATAAATAGATAGGCAGATAGATAGATATAGGTACATAACGATTAACACAAAGGTACTGCTCATAACAAGGAGAGCAATGGTGAAAGCACACAGCGAAACTGCAAACAAAAAAGAAGAATGAAATCTGGTTTAAATAGTGCAGTAAGCAGCCATAAGAAGAAAACAAATCCTATCATTTGCTATAACGTGGATGGAGCTAGAGGGTATTATGCTCAGTCAAATAGGCCAGGCAGAGAAATATATGTACCAAATGATTTCACTCATGTGTGGAGTATGATAACAAAGAAAAACTGAAGGAAAAGGCAGCAGCAGACTCACAGAACCCGAGAGTGGACTAACAGTTACCAAAGAGAAAGGGTCTGGGTAGTGTTTGTGGGAAGGGAGTAATAAGTGCGGGGAAAAAGAATGGGGGCATTAGGATTAGCATGTATAATGTGTAGGGTGGGGTGTCATGGGTAGGGCTGTACAACACAGAGAAGACATGTAGTGATTCTACAGCATCTTAGTACATGCTGACGGAGAGTGGCTGTAACTGGGATTTGGGGTGACTTGGTGAAGAGGGTAGACAGAATAACATAATTTTCTGCATGTGATTGTATATTAATGAGAACAAAAAGAATTTCAAAGTGCAGTAAGAGCACAGCTCTCAAATATCAGAATAAAAGTACAGCCTTTGAGTGCTCCAATCAAAAGACACAGGGTTAGAAGAACTGATGAAAACTCAAGACCACCTACGTGCTCCCTTACTGGAGACTCACTTGAGATCCAAGGACAAAGACAAACTACAAGCTGAAGGGGCGGGGACAGGTACCCTACACAAGTGAAACTGAGAAACAAAGAAAGAAATGGATTCTGTTTTGGACCCCAGAGAGAGTCAGTAGAAAATAGCCCTATCTAGCCACCGTGATTTCTATTTGTTTGGTTTCAGCAGTGCTCAGGCATAGATTTAGTGGTGCAGCAACTTCCTTCTCATTTCCTCTCACCTCAACAAATGAATTGCTGTAATAATATGCGTCTGGGCATTTATAATCGTTGCTTTTTATGATGTTCACGAATGTAAAGAAGTAATAACCACCTAAAGAGGGAAGTTTGGACACTCAAATAAACACTTCACTCCACAACACACTCTTTGTTCCCAACTGCTCCTGTCCAGAAATAGGTGTTAATTCATATTTGTCCCTCCACCTATCAGCAGTGATCACGCCAATGTCCCTCAAACATGGTGGTGTGCAAAGGGCCAAGTACACTTTTCTGTCGACAACAGGCCCAGACGAAGGATACTTGTGGTCTTCAGGGATCACTTACTCACTGAATGTGGCTAAATAAAGTCAACAAGCGAGCAGGAATTATAAGAGGACAGATGACAAAGATATGAGTTCAAGTCCTTTCACCTCCATTTACTGGTTTTGTAAGCACACTCTGCTGACTCTACCTGAAAGCGTATCGGTGAACACAGTGCTCTCCTTATGGCTTAGTTACCTTGCAAGGTTTCTGGAAGCATAATGTAGGGAAGAGACATAGGCTATGTTGTTAACTGTTCTGTACATAAGGGTAGATTGGCAGACAAAAAGATGATTGTTTCATAGATAGATAGGTAGACAGACGACAGGTGAAAGATAGATAGATAGGTACATAGATTAATAGATGATAGACATCATAGATAGATGATAGGAAGATAGATAGATAGATACATAGATAGATACATAGATACACAGATATATACATACATAGATACATAGATAGACAGACAGACCTTTAGATAGATAGATACAGATACATGTCGATTGACACAAAGCTATTGTTCATAACCAGGAGTTGAATGGTGAATAACATAGCTAAACTACAAACAAAAACGAAGAATGAAATCCAGTTTAAAAAGTGCAGTAAGCAGCCTTAAGAAGAAAACAAATACTACCATTTGCAATGACGTGGATGGAGCAAGACGGTAGTATGTTCAGAAAAATAGGGCAGGCGGATAAAGGCAAGTACCAAGTGATTTCACTCATGTGTGGAGTATAACAACAAAGAAAAACTGAAGTAAAAAAACAGCAGCAGACTCACAGAACCCGAGAGTTGACTAAAAGTAACCAAAGGAAAAAGGACTGGGCAGGGTGAGTCTGAAGGGAGGGATAAGTGTGGGGAGAAAGAATGGGGGCATTAAGTTTAGCATGTAGAATGCGCGGGGTCGGGTGTGCATGGGGAGTACTGTACAACACAGAGAAGACTAGTAGAGATCATATAGCATCTTACTACTCACTGATGGACAGTGACTGTAACGGGGAATTTTGGGGGGGACATGGTGAAGGGGTCTACAGCATCCAACTACGCTGATCGACAGTGACTGAAGAGGTTTTTCGGGGGGTCTTGGTGAAGGGGGGAGCATTGTAAACATAATGTTCTTCACGTGATTGTAGATTAATGATAAAAAATATTCTTTAAGTGCAATTAGCGCACAGCTCTGAATCATCAGAATAAAAGGTCAGGCACTGAGTGCTGCAAACAAAAGACACAGGGATAAAAGAAGGGATGAAAACTCAAGACACCTACGTGCTTACTTACAGGAGACTCACTTGAGATCCAAGGACACAGACAAACTACAAGCCGAAGGTGTGTGGACAAGTACCCTACACGAGTGAAACGGAAAATCAAACAATCAAGCAAATGGATTCTGTTTGAGTCCCCAGAGACAGTCAGCAGAAAATAGCCCTATCTGGCCACCGTGAATTCTTTTTGTTTGGTTTCAACAGTTCCCAGCCATAGATTTAGTGGTGCAGCAACATACTTCTCATTTTCTCTCACCTCAACAACTGAGTTGCTGCAATAATAAGAATCTGGGCCTTTGAAATCAGTGGATTTTATGATGTGAACGAATGTGAAAATCTAATAACCACCTAAAGAGGGAAGTTTGGACACTCAATAAACACGTCACTCCACAATACACTGTTAGCTCCCAACTGCTCCTATCTAGAAATTGGTGTTCCTTTTTATTTGACCCTACATCCTATCGGCGGTGATCACGCTGATGTCCTTCAAACATGGTAGTGAGCAAAGCAACAAGTTTACTTTTCTGTCGACAACAGGCCCAGAGGAATGATACTTGAGATCTTCAGGGAGCCCTTAGTCAATGAATGTGGCTAAATACAGACAGCAAGTTAGAAGGAGATGAAAGAGGACAGGGGATAGAGACACGGGTTCAAGTCCCAGCACAACCATTTCCTGGTTTTGTAGGTACACGCGGCCGACTCGAACTGCAAGTGTCTCGGTGAACCCAGTGCTCCCTCTGCAGCCTAGATACTTTGCAGGATTTTTGGGAGCATAGTGCAGGAAAGTGATATAGGGTATATGGTTAACTGTTCTGTACACATGGACATATGGACAGACAAAAGGATGATTGATTGAGTGATTGATAAATAGATAGACAGACAGATAGATAGATATATGTACATATCGATTAGCACAAAGCTACTGCTCATAACAAGGAGAGCAATGGTGAAAGCACATTGCAAAACTACAAACAAAAAAGAAGAATGAAATCCAGTTTAAAAAGTGCAGTAAGAAGCCATAAGAAGAAAACAAATCCTATCATTTGCAATAACGTGGATGGAGCTAGAGTGTATTATGCTCAGTCAAATAGGCCAGGCGGAGAAATACATGTACCAAATGATTTCACTCATGTGTGGAGTGTGATAACAAAGAAAAACTGAAGGAAAAGACAGCAGCAGACTCACAGAACCCGAGAGTGGACTAACAGTTACCTAAGGGAAAGGGACTGGGTAGGGTTTGTGGGAAGGGAGTAATAAGTGCGGGGAAAAAGAATGGGGGCATTAGGATTAGCATGTATAATGTGTAGGGTTGGGTGTCATGTGTAGGGCTGTACAACACAGAGAAGACATGTAGTGATTCTACAGCATCTTAGTACATGCCGATGGAGAGCGGCTGTAACTGGGATTTGGGGTGACTTGGTGAAGAGGGTAGACAGAATAACATAATTTTCTGCATGTGATTGTATATTAATGAGAACAAAAAGAATTTCAAAGTGCAGTAAGAGCACAGCTCTCAAATATCAGAATAAAAGTACAGCCTTTGAGTGCTCCAATCAAAAGACACAGGGTTAGAAGAACTGATCAAAACTCAAGACCACCTACGTGCTCCCTTACTGGAGACTCACTTGAGATCCAAGGACACAGACAAACTACAAGCTGAAGGGGCGGGGACAGGTACCCTACACAAGTGAAACTGAGAAACAAAGAAAGAAATGGATTCTCTTTTGGACCTCAGAGAGGGTCAGTAGAAAATAGCCCTATCTAGCCACCGTGAATTCTTTTTGTTGGGTTTCAGCAGTGCTCAGGCATAGATTTAGTGGTGCAGCAACTTCCTTCTCATTTCCTCTCACCTCAACAAATGAATTGCTGTAATAATATGCGTCTGGGCATTTATAATCATTGCTTTTTATGATGTTCACGAATGTAAAGAAGTAATAACCACCTAAAGAGGGAAGTTTGGACACTCAAATAAACACTTCACTCCACAACACACTCTTTGTTCCCAACTGCTCCTGTCCAGAAATAGGTGTTAATTCATATTTGTCCCTCCACCTATCAGCAGTGATCACGCCAATGTCCCTCAAACATGGTGGTGTGCAAAGGGCCAAGTACACTTTTCTGTCGACAACAGGCCCAGACGAAGGATACTTGTGGTCTTCAGGGATCACTTACTCACTGAATGTGGCTAAATAAAGTCAACAAGCGAGCAGGAAGTATAAGAGGACAGAGGACAAAGATACGGGTTCAAGTCCTTTCACCTCCATTTAATGGTTTTGTAAGCACACTCTGCTGACTCTACCTGAAAGCGTATCGGTGAACACAGTGCTCTACTTATGGCTTAGTTACCTTGCAAGGTTTCTGGAAGCATAATGTAGGGAAGAGACATAGGCTATGTTGTTAACTGTTCTGTACATAAGGATAGATTGGCAGACAAAAAGATGATTGTTTCATAGATAGATAGGTAGACAGACGACAGGTGAAAGATAGGTAGATAGGTACATAGATTAATAGATGATAGACATCATAGATAGATGATAGGAAGATAGATAAATAGATACATAGATAGATACATAGATACATATATATACATACATAGATACATAGATAGACAGACAGACCTTTAGATAGATAGATACAGATACATGTCGATTGACACAAAGCTATTGTTCATAACCAGGAGTTGAATTGTGAATAATATAGCTAAAGTACATACAAAAAGGAAGAATTAAATCCAGTTTAAAAAGTGCAGTTAGCAGCCTTTAGAAGAAAACAAATACTACCATTTGCAATGATGTGGATGGAGCAAGACGGTAGTATGTTCAGAAAAATAGGGCAGGCGGATAAAGGCAAGTACCAAGTGATTTCACTCATGTGTGGAGTATAACAAAAAAGAAAAACTGAAGTAAAAAAACAGCAGCAGACTCACAGAACCCGAGAGTTGACTAAAAGTAACCAAAGGAAAAAGGACTGGGCAGGGTGAGTCTGAAGGGAGGGATAAGTGTGGGGAGAAAGAATGGGGGCATTAAGTTTAGCATGTAGAATGCTCGGGGTCGGGTGTGCATGGGGAGTACTGTACAACACAGAGAAGACTAGTAGAGATCATATAGCATCTTACTATTCACTGATGGACAGTGACTGTAACGGGGACTTTTGGGGGGGACATGGTGAAGGGGTCTACAGCATTAAACTACGCTGATCGACAGTGACTGAAGAGGTTTTTCGGGGGGACTTGGTGAAGGGGGTAGCATAGTAAACATAATGTTCTTCACGTGATTGTAGATTAATGATAAAAAATATTCTTTAAGTGCAATAAGTGCACAGCTCTGAATCATCAGAATAAAAGGTCAGGCACTGAGTGCTGCAAACAAAAGACACAGGGATAAAAGAAGGGATGAAAACTCAAGACACCTACGTGCTTACTTTCAGAAGACTCACTTGAGATCCAAGGACACAGACAAACTACAAGCCCGAGGTGTGTGGACAAGTACCCTACACGAGTGAAACAGAAAATCAAACAATCAAGCAAATGGATTCTGTTTGAGTCCCCAGAGACAGTCAGCAGAAAATAGCCCTATCTGGCCACCGTGAATTCTTTTTGTTTGTTTTCTACAGTTCCAAGCCATAGATTTAGTGGTGCAGCAACATACTTCTCATTTTTTCTCACCTCAACAACTGAGTTGCTGTAATAATAAGCATCAGGGCCTTTGAAATCAGTGGATTTTATGATGTTCACGAATGTGAAAATCTAATAACCACCTAAAGAGGGAAGTTTGGACACTCAAATAAACACGTCACTCCACAATACACTGTTAGCTCCCAAATGCTCCTGTCTAGAAATTGGTGTTCCTTTTTATTTGACCCTCCGTCCTATCGGCGGTGATCACGCTGATGTCATTCAAACATGGTGGTGAGCAAAGCAACAAGTTTACTTGTCTGTCGACAACAGGCCCAGAGAAATGATACTTGAGATCTTCAGGGAGCACTTAGTCAATGAATATGGCTAAATACAGACAGCAAGTTAGAAGGAGATGAAAGAGGACAGAGGATAGAGACACGGGTTCAAGTCCCAGCACAACCATTTCCTGGTTTTGTAGGTACACGCGGCCGACTCAACCTGCACGTGTCTCGGTGAACCCAGTGCTCCCTCTGCAGCCTAGATACTTTGCAGGATTTTTGGGAGCATAGTGCAGGAAAGTGATATAGGGTATATGGTTAACTGTTCTGTACACATGGACAGATGGACAGACAAAAGGATGATTGATTGAGTGATTGATAAATAGATAGACAGACAGATAGATAGATATAGGTACATATCGATTAGCACAAAGCTACTGCTCATAACAAGGAGAGCAATGGTGAAAGCACATTGAAAAACTACAAACAAAAAAGAAGAATGAAATCCAGTTTAAAAAGTGCAGTAAGCAGCCATAAGAAGAAAACAAATCCTATCATTTGCAATAACGTGGATGGAGCTAGAGGGTATTATGCTCAGTCAAATAGGCCAGGCGGAGAAATACATGTACCAAATGATTTCACTCATGTGTGGAGTATGATAACAAAGAAAAACTGAAGGAAAAGACAGCAGCAGACTCACAGAACCCGAGAGTGGACTAACAGTTACCAAAGAGAAAGGGACTGGGTAGGGTTTGTGGGAAGGCAGTAATAAGTGCGGGGAAAAAGAATGGGTGCATTAGGATTAGCATGTATAATGTGTAGGGTGGGGTGTCATGGGTAGGGCTGTACAACACAGAGAAGACATGTAGTGATTCTACAGCATCTTAGTACATGCTGACGGAGAGCGGCTGTAACTGGGATTTGGGGTGACTTGGTGAAGAGGGTAGACAGAATAACATAATTTTCTGCATGTGATTGTATATTAATGAGAACAAAAAGAATTTCAAAGTGCAGTAAGAGCACAGCTCTCAAATATCAGAATAAAAGTACAGCCTTTGAGTGCTCCAATCAAAAGACACAGGGTTAGAAGAACTGATGAAAACTCAAGACCACCTACGTGCTCCCTTACTGGAGACTCACTTGAGATCCAAGGACACAGACAAACTACAAGCTGAAGGGGGGGGGACAGGTACCCTACACAAGTGAAAGTGAGAAACAAAGAAAGAAATGGATTCTGTTTTGGACCCCAGAGAGAGTCAGTAGAAAATAGCCCTATCTAGCCACCGTGAATTCTTTTTGTTTGGTTTCACCAGTGATCAGGCATAGATTTAGTGGTGCAGCAACTTCCTTCTCATTTCCTCTCACCTCAACAAATGAATTGCTGTCATAATATGCGTCTGGGCATTTATAATCATTGCTTTTTATGATGTTCACGAATGTAAAGAAGTAATAACCACCTAAAGAGGGAAGTTTGGACACTCAAATAAACACTTCACTCCACAACACACTCTTTGTTCCCAACTGCTCCTGTCCAGAAATAGGTGTTAATTCATATTTGTCCCTCCACCTATCAGCAGTGATCACGCCAATGTCCTTCAAACATGGTGGTGTGCAAAGGGCCAAGTACACTTTTCTGTCGACAACAGGCCCAGACGAAGGATACTTGTGGTCTTCAGGGATCACTTACTCACTGAATGTGGCTAAATAAAGTCAACAAGCGAGCAGGAAGTATAAGAGGACAGAGGACAAAGATACGGGTTCAAGCCCTTTCACCTCCATTTACTGGTTTTGTAAGCACACTCTGCTGACTCTACCTGAAAGCGTATCGGTGAACACAGGGCTCTCCTTATGGCTTAGTTACCTTGCAAGATTTCTGGAAGCATAATGTAGGGAAGAGACATAGGCTATGTTGTTAACTGTTCTGTACATAATTATAGATGGGCACACAAAAAGATGATTGTTTCATAGATAGGTAGACAGACGACAGGTGAAAGATAGATAGATAGGTACATAGATTAATAGATGATAGACATCATAGATAGATGATAAGAAGATAGATAGATAGATACATAGATAGATACATAGATACATAGATATATACATACATAGATACATAGATAGACAGACAGACCTTTAGATAGATAGATACAGATACATGTCGATTGACACAAAGCTATTGTTCAAAACCAAGAGATGAATGGTGAATAACATAGCTAAACGACAAACAAAAAGGAAGAATGAAATCCAGTTTAAAAAGTGCAGTAAGCAGCCTTAAGAAGAAAACAAATAATACCATTTTCAATGACGTGGATGGAGCAAGACGGTAGTATGTTCAGAAAAATAGGGCAGGCAGATAAAGGCAAGTACCAAGTGATTTCACTCATGTGTGGAGTATAACAACAAAGAAAAACTGAAGTAAAAAAACAGCAGCAGACTCACAGAACCCGAGGGTTGACTAAAAGTAACCAAAGGAAAAAGGACTGGGCAGGGTGAGTCTGAAGGGTGGGATAAGTGTGGGGAGAAAGAATGGGGGCATTAAGTTTAGCATGTATAATGCTCGGGGTCGGGTGTGCATGGGGAGTACTGTACAACACAGAGAAGACTAGTAGAGATCATATAGCATCTTACTACTCACTGATGGACAGTGACTGTAACGGGGACTTTTGGGGGGGACATGGTGAAGGGGTCTACAGCATCCAACTACGCTGATCGACAGTGACTGAAGAGGTTTTTCGGGGGGACTTGGTGAAGGGGGGAGCATAGTAAACATAATGTTCTTCACGTGATTCTAGATTAATGATAAAAAATATTCTTTAAGTGCAATAAGTGCACAGCTCTGAATCATCAGAATAAAAGATCAGGAACTGAGTGCTGCAATCAAAAGACACAGGGAAAAAAGAAGGGATGAAAACTCAAGACACCTACGTGCTTACTTACAGGAGACTCACTTGAGATCCAAGGACACAGACAAACTACAAGCCGAAGGTGTGTGGATAAGTACCCTACACGAGTGAAACGGAAAATCAAACAATCAAGCAAATGGATTCTGTTTGAGTCCCCAGAGACAGTCAGCAGAAAATAGCCCTATCTGGCCACCGTGAATTCTTTTTGTTTGGTTTCAACAGATCCCAGCCATAGATTCAGTGGTGCAGCAACATACTTCTCATTTTCTCTCACCTCAACAACTGAGTTGCTGTAATAATAAGCTTCTGGGCCTTTGAAATCAGTGGATTTTATGATGTTCACGAATGTGAAAATCTAATAACCACCTAAGAGGGAAGTTTGGACACTCAAATAAACACGTCACTCCACAATACACTGTTAGCTCCCAACTGCTCCTGTCTAGAAATTGGTGTTCCTTTTTATTTGACCCTCCGTCCTATCGGCGGTGATCTCGCTGATGTCCTTCAAACATGGTGGTGATCAAAGAACAATTTTACTTTTCTCGCGACAACAGGCCCAGAGGAATGATACTTGTGGTCTTCAGGGAGCTCTTAGTCAATGAATGTGGCTAAATACACAGCAAGTTAGAAGGAGATGAAAGAGGAAAAAGGACAGAGACATGGGTTCAAGTCCCAGCACAACCATTTCCTGGTTTTGTAGGTACACGCAGCCGACTCGAACTGCAAGTGTCTCGGTGAACCCAGTGCTCTCTCTACAGCATAGATACTTTGCAGGACTTTTGGAAGCATAGTGTAGGAAAGTGATATAGGATATATGGTTAACTGTTCTATACACAAGGACAGATGGGCAGACAAAAAGATGATTGATTGATTGAATGATTGATAAATAGATAGACAGATAGATAGATATAGGTACATATCGATTAACACAAAGCTACTGCTCATAACGAGGAGAGCAATGGTGAATGCACATAGCGAAACTACAAATAAAAAAGAAGAAAGAAATCCAGTTTAAAAAGTGCAGGAGGCAGCCATAAGAAAATAAAATCCTATCAATTGTAATAACGTGGATGGAGCTAGAGGGTATTATGCTCAGTCAAATATTCAAGGAGGAGAAATACATGTACCAAATGATTTCACTCTTGTGTGGAGTATGATAACAAAGAAAAACTGAAGGAAAAGACAGCAGCAGTCTCACAGAACCAGAGAGTGGTCTAACAGTTACCAAAAAGAAAGGGAATGGGGAGGGTTTGTGGGAAGGGAGTAATAAGGGCTGGGAAAAAGAATGGGGGCATTAGGATTAGCATGTATAGTGTGTAACTTGGGGGGTCATTTGAACGGCTGCATAACACAGAGAAGACATGTAGTGATTCTACAGCATCTTAGTACACGCTGACGGACAGCGACTGTAACTGGCTTTTGCGGGGGACTTGGTGAAGGGTGTAGACTGGAAAACATAATGTTCTGCATGTGATTGTACATTAATGAGAACAAAAAGAATTTAAAAGTGCAGTAAGAGCACAGCTCTCAAATATCAGAATAAAAGTACAGGCTTTGAGTGCTCCAATCAAAAGACCCAGTGTTAGAAGAACTGATGAAGACTCAAGACCTCCTATGTGCTCCCTTACGGGAGACTCACTTGAGATCCAAGGACACAGACAAACTACAAGCTGAAGGGGCGGGGACAGATTACCTATACAAGTGAAAATAAGAAACAAACAAACAAATGAATTCTGTTTGAGTCCCCAGAGAGAGTCAGTAGAAAATAGCCCTATCTAGCCACCGTGAATCCTTTTTGTTTGATTTCAGCAGTGCTCAGGCATAGATTTAGTGGTGCAGCAAGTTCCTTCTCATTTCCTCTCACCTCAACAAATGAATTGCTGTAATAATATGCGTCTGGGCTTTTAAAATCATTGCTTTTTATGATGTTCACGAATGTAAAGAAGTAATAACCACCTAAGGTGGGAAGTTTGGACCCTCAAATAAACACTTCACTCCACAACACACTCTTTGTTCCCAATTGCTCCTGTACAGAAATAGGTGTTCCTTTATATTTGTCCCTACACCTATCAGCAGTGATCACGCCGATGTCCCTCAAACATGGTGGTGTGCAAAGAACCAAGTACACTTTTCTTTCGACAACCGGACCAGACGAAGGATACTTGTGGTCTTCAGGGATCACTTACTCACTGAATGTGGCTAAATAAAGTCACCAAGCGAGCAGGAAGTATAAGAGGACAGAGGACAGAGATACAGGTTCAAGACCTTTCACCTCCATTTACTGGTCTTGTAAGCACACGCGGTGACTCTACATGAAAGTGTATCGGTGAACACAGTGCTCTCCTTATGGCTCAGTTACCTTGCAAGATTTCTGGAAGCACAATGTAGGGAAGAGACATAGGCTATGTTGTTAACTCTTCTATACAGAAGGATAGATGGGCAGACAAAAAGATTGATTCATAGATAGATAGGTACACAGATGACAGATGAAAGATAGATAGATAGGTACATAGATAGATAGATGATAGACATCACAGACAGTTGATAGGAAGATAGATAGATAAATAGATACATAGAAACATACATACATACATACATACATAGACAGACAGACCATTAGATAGATAGATACAGATACATATGGATTGATACAAAGCTATTGTTCATAACCAGGAGTTGAATGGTGAATAACAGAGCTAAACTACAAACAAAGAGGAAAATGAAATCCAGTTTAAAATGTGCAGTAAGCAGCCTTAAGAAGAAAACAAATCCTACCATTTGCAATGACCTCGATGGAGCTAGACGGTAGTACGTTCAGAGAAATAGGCCAGGCGGAGAAAGACAAGTACCAAGTGTTTTCACTCATGTGTGGAGTATAACAACAAAGAAAAACTGAAGGAAAAAAACAGCAGCAGACTCACAGAACCCGAGAGTTGACTAAAAGTGACCAAAGGGAAAAGGACTGGGCAGGGTGGGTCTGAAGGGAGGGATAAGTGTGAGGAGAAATAATGGTGGCATTAGTTTTTAGCATGTATAATGCTTGGGGTCGAGGGGGCATGGGGAGTGCTGTACGACACAGAGAAGGCTAGTAGAGATCATATAGCATCTTACTACTCACTGATGGACAACGACTGTAATGGGGTGTGTTGGGAGGGACATGGTGAAGGGGTCTACAAACATCCAACTACGCAGATCGACAGCGTCTGAAGAGGTTTTTTAAGGGTACTTGGTGAAGGGGGGAGCATAGTAAACATAATGTTCTTCAAGTGCTATTAGCTTAATGATAAAAAAAAATTCTTTAAGTGCAATAAGTGCACAGCTCTGAATCATCAGAATAAAAGGTCAGGCACTGAGTGCAGCAAACAAAAGACACAGGGTTAAAAGAAGGGATGAAAACTCAAGACACCTACGTGCTTACTTACAGGAGACTCACTTGAGATCCAAGGACACAGACAAACTACAAGCCCAAGGTGTGTGGACAAGTACCCTACTCGAGTGAAACTGAAAAATAAACAATCAAACAAATGGATTCTGTGTGAGTCCCCTGAGACAGTCAGAAGAAAATAGCCCTATCTGGCCTCCGTGAATTCTTTTTGTTTGGTTTCAGCCGTTCCCAGCCATTGATTTAGTGGTCCAGCAACATACTTCTCATTTTCTCTCACCTCAACAACTGAGTTGCTGTAATAATAAGCGTCTGGGTCTTTGAAATCAGTGGGTTTTATGATGTTCACGAATAGGAAGATCTAATAACTACCAAAAGAGGGAAGTTTGGAAACTCAAGTAAACACGTCACCCCACAATACACTCTTAGCTACCAACTGCTCCTGTCTAGAAAGTGGTGTTCCTTTTTATTTTAACCTCCGTCCTATCGGCGGTGATCAGGCTGATGTCCTTCAAACATGGTGGTGTGCAAAGAACAAGTTTACTTTTCTCGTGACAACAGGCCCAGAGGAATGATACTTGTGGTCTTCAGGGAGCACTTAGTCAAAGAATATGGCTAAATATACACAGTAAGTTAGAAGGAGATGTAAGAGGACAGAGGATAGATACACGGGTTCAAGTCCCTGCACAACCATTTCCTGGTTTTGTAGGTACACGCGGCCGACTCGACCTGCAAGTGTCGCGGTGAACCCAGTGCTCTCTCTACAGCCTAGATACTTTGCAGGATTTTTGGAAGCATAGTGTAGGAAAGTGATATAGGATATATGATTAACTGTTCTGTACACAAGGACAGATGGGCAGGCAAAAAGATGATTGATTGATTGATTGATTGATAAATAGATAGACAGACAGATAGATAGATATAGGTACATATCGATTAACACAAAGCTACTGCTCATAACCAGGAGAGCAATGGTGAAAGCACATAACGAAACAAAAAACGAAAAAGAAGAATGAAATCCAGTTTAAAAAGTGCAGTAGGCAGCCATAAGAAGAAAACAAATCCTATCATTTGCAATAACGTGGATGGAGCTAGAGGGTATTATGCTCAGTCAAATATTCAAGGAGGAGAAATACATGTACCAAATGATTTCACTCTTGTGTGGAGTATGATAACAAAGAAAAACTGAAGGAAAAGACAGCAGCAGACTCACAGAACCCGAGAGTGGTCTAACAGTTACCAAAAATAAAAGGGACTGGGGAGGGTTTGTGGGAAGGGAGTAATAAGGGCGGGGAAAAAGAATGGGGGCATTAGGATTAGCATGTATAGTGTGTAACTTGGGGGGTCATTTGTACGGCTGCATAACACAGAGAAGACATGTAGTGATTCTACAGCATCTTAGTACACGCTGACGGACAGCGACTGTAACTGGCTTTTGCCGGGGACTTGGTGAAGGGTGTAAACTGGAAAACATAATGTTCTGCATGTGACTGTATATTAATGAGAACAAAAAGAATTTAAAAGTGCAGTAAGAGCACAGCTCTCAAATATCAGAATAAAAGTACAGGCTTTGAGTGCTCCAATCAAAAGACCCAGTGTTAGAAGGACTGATGAAAACTCAAGACCTCCTACGTGCTCCCTTACTGGAGACTCACTTGAGATCCAAGGACACAGGCAAACTACAAGCTGAAGGGGCGGGGACAGATTACCTATACAAGTGAAAATAAGAAACAAACAAACAAATGAATTCTGTTTGAGTCCCCAGAGCGAATCAGTAGAAAATAGCCCTATCTAGCAACCGTGAATTCTTTGTGTTTGATTTCAGCAGTCCTCAGTCATAGATTTAGTGGTGCAGCAACTTCCTTCTCATTTCCTCTCACCTCAACAAATGAATTGCTGTAATAATATGCGTCTGGGCATTTATAACCATTGCTTTTTATGATGTTCATGAATGTAAAGAAGTAATAACCACCTAAAGAGGGAAGTTTGGACACTCAAATAAACACTTCACTCCACAACACACTCTTTGTTCCCAACTGCTCCTGTCCAGAAATAGGTGTTCCTTTATATTTGTCCCTGCACCTATCAGCAGTGATCACGCCGATGTCCCTCAAACATGGTGGTGTGCAAAGAACCAAGTACACTTTTCTTTGGACAACCGGAGCAGACGAAGGATACTTGTGGTCTTCAGGGATCACTTACTCACTGAATGTGGCTAAATAAAGTCACCAAGCGAGCAGGAAGTATAAGAGGACAGAGGACAGAGATACAGGTTCAAGTCCTTTCACCTAAATTTACTGGTTTTGTAAGAACACGCGGCTGACTCTACCTGAAAGTGTATCGGTGAACACAGTGCTCTCCTTATGGCTTAGTTACCTTGCAAGATTTCCGGAAGCATAATGTAGGGAAGAGACATAGGCTATGTTGTTAACTGTTCTGTACAGAAGGATAGATGGTCAGACAAAAAGATGATTGATTCATAGATAGATAGGTACACAGATGACAGATGAAAGATAGATAGATAGGTACATAGATTGATAGATGATAGACATCATTGAAAGGTGATAGGTCGATAGATAGACAGATAGATAGAAGATACGTACATACATACATACATACATACATACATACATAGACAGACCATTAGATAGATAGATACTTATACATATCGATTGACACAAAGCTATTGTTCATAACCAGGAGTTGAATGGTGAATAACAGAGCTAAACTACAAACAAAGAGGAAAAATGAAATCCAGTTTAAAAAGTGCAGTAAGCAGCCTGAAGAAGAAAACAAATCCTACCATTTGCAATGATCTGGATGGAGCTAGATGGTAGTATGTTCAGTGAAATAGGCCCCGCGGAGAAAGACAAGTACCAAGTGTTTTCACTCATGTGTGGAGTATAACAACAAAGAAAATCTGAAGGAAAAAAACAGCAGCAGACTCACAGATCCCGAGAGTTGACTAAAAGATACCAAAGGGAAAAGGACTGGGCAGGGTGGGTCTGAAGGGTGGGATAAGTGTGAGGAGAAAGAATGGGGGCATTAGTTTTAGCATGTATAATGCTTGGGGTCGAGGGGGCATGGGGAGTGCTGTACAACACAGAGAAGGCTAGTAGAGATCATATAGCATCTTACTACTCACTGATGGACAGCGACTGTAATGGGGTCTGTTGGGAGGGACATGGTGAAGGAGTCTACAGCATCCAACTACGCAGACCGACAGCGACTGAAGAGGTTTTTCAGGGGTACTTGGTGAAGGGGTGAGCATAGTAAACATACTGATCTTCAAGTGATTTTAGCTTAATGATAAAAAAAATTCTTTAAGTGCAATAAGTGCACAGCTCCGAATCATCAGAATAAAAGGTCAGGCACTGAGTGCAGCAAACAAAAGACACAGGGTTAAAAGAAGGGATGAAAACTCAAGACATCTACGTGCTTACTTACAGGAGACTCACTTGAGATCCAAGGACACAGACAAACTACAAGCCGAAGGTGTGTGGAGTAGTACTCTACACGAGTGAAACTGAAAAACAAACAATCAAACAAATGGATTCTGTTTGAGTCCCCTGGGACAGTCAGAAGAACATAGCCCTATCTGGCCAACGTGAATTCCTTTTGTTTGGTTTCAGCCGTTCCCAGCCATTGATTTAGTGGTCCAGCAACATACTTCTCATTTTTTCTCACATCAACAACTGAGTTGCTGTAATAATAAGCATCTGGGCCTTTGAAATCAGAGGGTTTTATGATGTACACCAATGTGAAGTTCTAATAACTACCTAAAGTGGGAAGTTTGGACACTCAAATGAACACGTCACCCTACAATACACTCTTAGCTCCCAACTGCTCCTGTCTAGAAATTGGTGTTCCTTTTTATTTGACCCTCCGTCCTATCGGCGGGGATCACGCTGATGTCCTTCAAACACGGTGGTGAGCAAAGAACAAGTTTACTTTTCTCGCGACAACAGGCCCAGAGGAATGATACTTGTGGTCTTCAGGGAGCACTTAGTCAAAGAATGTGGCTAAATACAGACAGTAAGTTAGAAGTTGAAAGAGGACAGAGGATAGAGACACGGGTTCAAGTCCCGGCACAACCATTTCCTGGTTTTGTAGGTAAACGCGGCCGACTCGACCTGCAAGTGTCTCAGTGAACCCAGTGCTCTCTCTACAGCCTAGATACTTTGCAGGACTTTTGGAAGCATAGTGTAGGAAAGTGATATAGGATATATGGTTAACTGTTCTGTACACAAGGACAGATGGGCAGACAAATAGATGATTGATTGATTGATTGATTGATAAATAGATAGACAGACAGATAGATAGATATAGGTACATATCGATTAACACAAAGCTACTGCTCATAACCAGGAGAGCAATGGTGAAAGCACATAGCGAAACTAAAAACGAAAAAGAAGAATGAAATCCAGTTTAAAAAGTGCAGTAGGCAACCATAAGAAGAAAACAAATCCTATCATTTGCAATAACGTGGATGGAGCTAGAGGGTATTATGCTCAGTCAAATATTCAAGGAGGAGAAATACATGTACCAAATGATTTCACTCTTGTGTGGAGTATGATAACAAAGAAAAACTGAAGGAAAAGACAGCAGCAGACTCACAGAACCCGAGAGTGGTCTAACAGTTACCAAAAAGAAAGGGACTGGGGAGGGTTTGTGGGAAGGGAGTAATAAGGGCGGGGAAAAAGAATGGGGGCATTAGGATTAGCATGTATAGTGTGTAACTTGGGGGGTCATTTGTACGGCTGCATAACACAGAGAAGACATGTAGTGATTCTACAGCATCTTAGTACACGCTGACGGACAGCGACTGTAACTGGCTTTTGCCGGGGACTTGGTGAAGGGTGTAAACTGGAAAACATAATGTTCTGCATGTGACTGTATATTAATGAGAACAAAAAGAATTTCAAAGTGCAGTAAGAGCACAGCTCTCAAATATCAGAATAAAAGAACAGGCTTTGAGTGCTCCAATCAAAAGACCCAGTGTTAGAAGGACTGATGAAAACTCAAGACCTCCTACGTGCTCCCTTACTGGAGACTCACTTGAGATCCAAGGACACAGGCAAACTACAAGCTGAAGGGGCGGGGACAGATTACCTATACAAGTGTAAATAAGAAACAAACAAACAAATGAATTCTGTTTGAGTCCCCAGAGCGAGTCAGTAGAAAATAGCCCTATCTAGCAACCGTGAATTCTTTGTGTTTGATTTCAGCAGTGCTCAGGCATAGATTAAGTGGTGCAGCAACTTCCTTCTCATTTCCTCTCACCTCAACAAATGAATTGCTGTAATAATATGCGTCTGGGCATTTATAACCATTGCTTTTTATGATGTTCATGAATGTAAAGAAGTAATAACCACCTAAAGAGGGAAGTTTGGACACTCAAATAAACACTTCACTCCACAACACACTCTTTGTTCCCAACTGCTCCTGTCCAGAAATAGGTGTTCCTTTATATTTGTCCCTGCACCTATCAGCAGTGATCACGCCGATGTCCCTCAAACATGGTGGTGTGCAAAGAACCAAGTCCACTTTTCTTTGGACAACCGGAGCAGACGAAGGATACTTGTGGTCTTCAGGGATCACTTACTCACTGAATGTGGCTAAATAAAGTCACCAAGCGAGCAGGAAGTATAAGAGGACAGAGGACAGAGATACAGGTTCAAGTCCTTTCACCTAAATTTACTGGTTTTGTAAGAACACGCGGCAGACTCTACCTGAAAGTGTATCGGTGAACACAGTGCTCTCCTTATGGCTTAGTTACCTTGCAAGATTTCCGGAAGCATAATGTAGGGAAGAGACATAGGCTATGTTGTTAACTGTTCTGTACAGAAGGATAGATGGGCTGGCAAAACGATGATTGATTCATAGATAGATAGGTACACAGATGACAGATGAAAGATAGATAGGTACATAGATTGATAGATGATAGACATCATAGATATATGATAGGAAGATAGATAGATAGATAGATAGATAGATAGATACATACATACATACATACTTACATAGACAGACAGACCATTAGATAGATAGATACAGATACATATCGATTGACACAAAGCTATTGTTCATAACGAGGCATTGAATGGTGAATATCATAGCTAAACTACAAACAAAAAGGAAGAATGAAATCCAGTTTAAAAAGTGCAGTAAGCAGCCATAAGAAAAAACAAATCCTACCATTTGCAATGACCTGGATGGAGCCAGACGGTAGTATGTTCAGAGAAATAGGCCAGGCGGAGAAAGTCAAGTACCAAGTGTTTTTATTCATGTGTGGAGTATAACAACAAAGAAAAACTGAAGGAAAAAAACAGCAGCAGAATTACAGAACCCGAGAGTTGACTAAAAGTGACCAAAGGGAAAAGGCTGGGCAGGGTGGGTCTGAAGGGAGGGATAAGTGTGAGGAGAAAGAATGGGGGCATTTGTTTTATCATGTATAATGCTTGGGGTTGATGGGCATGGGGAGTGCTGTACATCACAGAGAAGGCTAGTAGAGATCATATAGCATCTTTCTACTCAATGATGGACAGCGAGTGTAACGGGGTCTGTTGGGAGGGACATGGTGAAGGGGTCTACAACATCCAACTACGCAGATCGACAGCGACTGAAGAGGTTTTTCAGGGGTACTTGGTGAAGGGGTGAGCATAGTGAACATAATGTTCTTCAAGTGATTTAAGCTTAATGATAAAAAAATTTCTTTAAGTGCAATAAGTGCACAGCTGCGAATCATTAGAATAAAAGGTCAGGCACTGAGTGCAGCAAACAAAAGACACAGGGTTAAAAGAAGGGATGAAAACTCAAGACACCTACGTGCTTACTTACAGGAGACTCACTTGAGATCCAAGGACACAGACAAACTACAAGCTGAAGGTGTGTGGACAAGTACGCTACACGAGTGAAACTGAAAAACAAAAAATCAAACAAATGAATTCTGTTTGAGTCCCCTGATACAGTCAGAAGAAAATAGCCCTATCTGGCCTCCGTGAATTCTTTATGTTTAGTTTCAGCCGTTCCCAGCCATTGATTTAGTGGTGCAGCAACATACTTCTCATTTTCTCTCACCTCAACAACTGAGTTGCTGTAATAATAAGCATCTGGGCCTTTGAAATCAGTGGGTTTTATGATGTTCACGAATGTGAAGATCTAATAACTACCTAAAGAGGGAAGTTTGGACACTCAAGTAAACACGTCACCCCACAATACACTCTTACCTCCCAACTTCACCTATCTAGAAATTGCTGTTCCTTCTTATTTGACCCTCCGTCCTATCGGCGGTGATCACGCTGATGTCCTTCAAACATGGTGGTGAGCAAAGAACAAGTTTACTTTTCTCGTGACAACAGGCCCAGAGGAATGATACTTGTGGTCTTCAGGGAGCACTTAGTCAAAGAATGTGGCTAAATACAGACAGTAATTTAGAAGGAGATGAAAGAGGACAGAGGATACAGACACGGGTTCAAGTCCCGGCACAAAAATTTCCTGGTTTTGTAGGTACACGCGGCCGACGCGACCTGCAACTGTCTCGGTGAACCCAGTGCTCTCTCTACAGCCTAGATACTTTGCAGGATTTTTGGAAGCATAGTGTAGGAAAGTGATATAGGACATATGGTTAACTGTTCTGTACACAAGGACAGATGGGCAGACAAAAAGATGATTGATTGATTGATTGATTGATAAATAGACAGATAGATAGATATAGGTACATATCGATTAACACAAAGCTACTGCTCATATCCTGGAGAGCAATGGTGAAATCACAAAGCGAAACTAGAAACAAAAAAGAAGAAGGAAATCCAGTTTAAAAAGTGCAGTAGGCAGCCATAAGAAAAAAACAAATCCTATCATTTGCAATAACGTGGATGGAGCTATAGGGTATTTTGCTCAGTCAAATATTCAAGGAGGAGAAATACATGTACCAAATGATTTCACTCATGTGTGGAGTATGATAACAAAGAAAAACTGAAGGAAAAGACAGCAGCAGACTCACAGAACCGGAGAGTGGACTAACAGTTACCAAAGAGAAAGGGACTGGGTAGGGTTTGTGGAAAGGGAGGAATGAGGGCGGGGAAAAAGAATGGGGGCATTAGGATTAGCATGTATAGTGTGTAACTTGGGGGGTCATTTGTACGGCTGCATAACACGGAGAAGACATGTAGTGATTCTACAGCATCTTAGTACATGCTGACGGACAGCGACGCTAACTGGCTTTAGCCGGGGTCTTGGTGAGGGGTGTAGACTGGAAAACATAATGTTCTGCATGTGATTGTATATTAATGAGAACAAAAAGAATTTAAAAGTGCAGTAAGAGCACAGCTCTCAAATATCAGAATAAAAGTACAGGCTTTGAGTGCTCCAATCAAAAGACCAGTGTTAGAAGAACTGATGAAAACTCAAGACCTCCTACGTGCTCCCTTACTGGAGACTCACTTGAGATCCAAGGACACAGACAAACTACAAGCTGAAGGGGCGGGGACAGATTACCTATACAAGTGAAAATAAGAAACAAACAAACAAATGAATTCTGTTTCAGTCCCCAGAGAGAGTCAGTAGAAAATAGCCCTATCTAGCCACCGTGAATTCTTTTTGTTTGATTTCAGCAGTGCTCAGGCATAGATTTAGTGGTGCAGCAAGTTCCTTCTCATTTCCTCTCACCTCAACAAATGAATTGCTGTAATAATATGCGTCTGGGCTTTTAAAATCATTGCTTTTTATGATGTTCACGAATGTAAGAAGTAATGACCACCTAAGGAGGGAAGTTTGGACCCTCAAATAAACACTTCACTCCACAACACACTCTTTGTTCCCAACTGCTCCTGTCCAGAAATAGGTGTTCCTTTATATTTGTCCCTGCACCTATCAGCAGTGATCACGCCGATGTCCCTCAAACATGGTGGTGTGCAAAGAATCAAGTACACTTTTCTTTGGACAACCGGAGCAGACGAAGGATACTTGTGGTCTTCAGGGATCACTTACTCACTGAATGTGGCTAAATAAAGTCACCAAGCGAGCAGGAAGTATAAGGGTCAGAGGACAGAGATACAGGTTCAAGTCCTTTCACCTCCATTTACTGGTTTTGTAAGCACACGCGGCTGACTCTACATGAAAGTGTGTCGGTGAACACAGTGCTCTCCTTATGGCTTAGTTACCTTGCAAGATTTCTGGAAGCATAATGTAGGGAAGAGACGTAGGCTATGTTCTAACTGTTCTGTACAGAAGGATAGATGGGCAGACAAAAAGATGATTGATTCATAGATAGATAGGTACACAGATGACAGATGAAAGATAGATAGATAGGTACATAGATTGATAGATGATAGACATCATAGATAGATGATAGGAAGATAGATAGATACATAGATACATACATACATACATACATACATACATACATACATACATAGACAGACAGACCATTAGATAGATAGATACAGATACATATCGATTGACACAAAGCTATTGTTCATAACCAGGAGTTGAATGGTGAATAACATAGCTAAACTACAAACAAAGAGGAAAATGAAATCCAGTTTAAAAAGTGCAGTAAGCAGCCTTAAGAAGAAAACAAATCCTACCATTTGCAATGACCTGGATGGAGCTAGATGGTAGTATGTTCAGAGAAATAGGTAAGGCGGAGAAAGACAAGTACCAAGTGTTTTCACTCATGTGTGGAGTATAACAACAAAGAAAAACTGAAGGAAAAAAACAGCAGCAGACTCACAGAACCCGAGAGTTGACTAAAAGTGACCAAAGGGAAAAGGACTGGGCAGGGTGGGTCTGAAGGGAGGAATAAGTGTGAGGAGAAAGAATGGGGGCATTAGTTTTAGTATGTATAATACTTGGGGTCGAGGGGGCATGGGGAGTGCTGTACATCACAGAGAAGGCTAGTAGAGATCATATAGCATCTTAGTACTCACTGATGGACAGCGACTCTAACGGGGTCTGTTGGGAGGGACATGGTGAAGGAGTCTACAGCATCCAACTACGCAGATCGACAGCGACTGAAGAGGTTTTTCAGGGGTACTTGGTGAAGGGGGGAGCATAGTAAACATAATGTTCTTCAAGTGATTTAAGCTTAATGATAAAAAAAATTCTTTAAGTGCAATAAGTGCACAGCTCCGAATCATCAGAATAAAAGGACAGGCACTGAGTGCAGCAAACAAAAGACACAGGGTTAAAAGAAGGGATGAAAACTCAAGACACCTACGTGCTTACTTACAGGAGACTCACTTGAGATCCAAGGACACAGACAAACTACAAGCCGAAGGTGTGTGGACAAATACGCTACACGAGTGAAACTGAAAAACAAACAATCAAACAAATGAATTCTGTTTGAGTCCCGTGATACAGTCAGAAGAAAATAGCCCAATCTGGCCTCCGTGAATTCTTTATGTTTAGTTTCAGCCGTTCCCAGCCATTGATTTAGTGGTGCAGCAACATACTTCTCATTTTCTCTCACCTCAACAACTGAGTTGCTGTAATAATAAGCATCTGGGCCTTTGAAATCAGTGGGTTTTATGATGTTCACGAATGTGAAGATCTAATAACTACCTAAAGAGGGAAGTTTGGACACTCAAGTAAACACGTCACCCCACAATACACTCTTACCTCCCAACTTAACCTATCTAGAAATTGGTGTTCCTTTTTATTTGACCCTCGGTCCTATCGGCGGTGATCACGCTGATGTCCTTCAAACATGGTGGTGAGCAAAGAACAAGTTTACTTTTCTCGTGACAACAGGCCCAGAGGAATGATACTTGTGGTCTTCAGGGAGCACTTAGTCAAAGAATGTGGCTAAATACAGACAGTAAGTTAGAAGGAGATGAAAGAAGACAGAGGATACAGACACGGGTTCAAGTCCCGGCACAAAAATTTCCTGGTTTTGTAGGTACACGCGGTCGACGCGACCTGCAAGTGTCTCGGTGAACCCAGTGCTCTCTCTACAGCCTAGATACTTTGCAGGATTTTTGGAAGCATAGTGTAGGAAAGTGATATAGGACATATGGTTAACTGTTCTGTACACAAGGACAGATGGGCAGACAAAAAGATGATTTATTGATTGATTGATAGATAAATAGACAGATAGATAGATATAGGTACATATCGATTAACACAAAGTTACTGCTCATATCCTGGAGAGCAATGGTGAAATCACAAAGCGAAACTAGAAACAAAAAAGAAGAAGGAAATCCAGTTTAAAAAGTGCGGTAGGCAGCCATAAGAAAAAAACAAATCCTATCATTTGCAATAACGTGGATGGAGCTACAGGGTATTTTGCTCAGTCAAATATTCAAGGAGGAGAAATACATGTACCAAATGATTTCACTCATCTGTAGAGTATGATAACAAAGAAAAACTGAAGGAAAAGACAGCAGCGGACTCACAGAACCCGAGAGTGGACTAACAGTTACGAAAGAGAAAGGGACTGGGTAGGGTTTGTGGGAAGGGAGGAATGAGGGCGGGGAAAAAGAATGGGGGCATTAGGATTAGCATGTATAGTGTGTAACTTGGGGTGTCATTTGTACGGCTGCATAACACGGAGAAGGCATGTAGTGATTCTACAGCATCTTAGTACATGCTGACGGACAGCGACGGTAACTGGCTTTAGCCGGGGTCTTGGTGAGGGGTGTAGACTGGAAAACATAATGTTCTGCATGTGATTGTATATTAATGAGAACAAAATGAATTTCAAAGCGCAGTAAGAGCACAGCTCTCAAATATCAGAATAAAAGTACAGGCTTTGAGTGCTCCAATCAAAAGACCAGTGTTAGAAGAACTGATGAAAACTCAAGACCTCCTACGTGCTCCCTTACTGGAGACTCACTTGAAATCCAAGGACACAGACAAACTACAAGCTGAAGGGGCGGGGACAGATTACTTATACAAGTGAAAATAAGAAACAAACAAACAAATGAATTCTGTTTCAGTCCCCAGAGAGAGTCAGTAGAAAATAGCCCTATCTAGCCACCGTGAATTCTTTTTGTTTGATTTCAGCAGTGCTCAGGCATAGATTTAGTGGTGCAGCAAGTTCCTTCTCATTTCCTCTCACCTCAACAAATGAATTGCTGTAATAATATGCGTCTGGGCTTTTAAAATCATTGCTTTTTATGATGTTCACGAATATAAGAAGTAATGACACCTAAGGAGGGAAGTTTGGACCCTCAAATAAACACTTCACTCCACAACACACTCTTTGTTCCCTACTGCTCCTGTCCAGAAATAGGTGTTCCTTTATATTTGTCCCTGAACCTATCAGCAGTGATCACGCTGATGTCCCTCAAACATGGTGGTGTGCAAAGAATCAAGTACAATTTTCTTTCGACAACCGGAGTAGACGAAGGATACTTGTGGTCTTCAGGGAGCACTTAGTCAAAGAATGTGGCTTAATACAGACAGTAAGTTAGAGGGAGATGAAAGAGGACAGAGGATAGAGACACGGGTTCAAGTCACGGCACAAAAATTTCCTGCTTTTGTAGGTACACGCCGCCGACTCGACTTGCAAGTGTCTCGGTGAAACCAGTGCTCTCTCTACAGCCTAGATACTTTGCAGGATTTTTGGAAGCATAGTGTAGGAAAGTGATATAGGACATTTGGTTAACTGTTCTGTACACAAGGACAGGTGGGCAGACAAAAAGATGATTGATTGATTGATTGATTGATAAATAGACAGACAGATAGATAGATATAGGTACATATCGATTAACACAAAGCTAATGCTCATATCCTGGAGAGCAATGGTGAAATCAAAAAAGCGAAACTAGAAACAAAAAAGAAGAATGAAATCCAGTTTAAAATGTGCAGTAGGCAGCCATAAGAAAAAAACAAATCCTATCATTTGCAATAACGTGGATGGAGCTACAGGGTATTTTGCTCAGTCAAATATTCAAGGAGGAGAAATACATGTACCAAATGATTTCACTCATGTGTGGAGTATGATAACAAAGAAAAACTGAAGGAAAAGACAGCAGCAGACTCACAGAACCCGAGAGTGTAATAACAGTTACCAAAGAGAAAGGGATTGTTAAGGGTTTGTGGGAAGGGAGTAAAGAGGTCGGGGAAAAAGAATGGGGGCATTAGGATTAGCATGTATAGTGTGTAACATGGGGGGTCATTTGTACGGCTGCATAACACAGAGAAGACATGTAGTGATTCTACAGCATCTTAGTACACGCTGACAGACAGCGACGGTAACTGGCTTTAGCCGGGGTCTTGGTGAGGGGTGTAGACTGGAAAACATAATGTTCTGCATGTGATTTTATATTAATGCGAACAAAAAGAATTTCAAAGTGCAGTAAGAGCACAGCTCTCAAATATCAGAATAAAAGTACAGGCTTTGAGTGCTCCAATCAAAAGACCCAGTGTTAGAAGAACTGATGAAAACTCAAGACCTCCTACGTGCTCCCTTACTGGAGACTCACTTGAGATCCAAGGACACAGACAAACTACAAGCTGAAGGGGCGGGGACAGATTACCTATACAAGTGAAAATAAGAAACAAACAAACAAATGAATTCTGTTTGAGTCCCCAGAGAGAGTCAGTAGAAAATAGCCCTATCTAGAAACCGTGAATTCTTTTTGTTTGATTTCAGCAGTGCTCAGGCATAGATTTAGTGGTGCAGCAAGTTCCTTCTCATTTCCTCTCACCTCAACAAATGAATTGCTGTAATAATATGCGTCTGGGCTTTTAAAATCATTGCTTTTTATGATGTTCACGAATGTAAGAAGTAATGACCACCTAAGGAGGGATGTTTGGACCCTCAAATAAACACTTCACTAGACAACACACTCTTTGTTCCCAACTGCTCCTGTCCAGAAATAGGTGTTCCTTTATATTTTTTCCCTGAACCTATCAGCAGTGATCACGCCGATGTCCCTCAAACATGGTGGTGTGCAAAGAATCAAGTACACTTTTCTTTCGACAACCGGAGCAGACGAAGGATTCTTGTGGTCTTCAGGGATCACTTACTCACTGAATGTGGCTATATAAAGTCACCAAGCGAGCAGGAAGTAGAAGAGGACAGAGGACAGAGATACAGGTTCAAGTCCTTTCACCTCCATTTACTGGTTTTGTAAGCACACGCGGCTGACTCTACATGAAAGTGTGTCGGTGAACACAGTGCTCTCCTTATGGCTCAGTTACCTTGCAAGATTTCTGGAAGCATAATGTAGGGAAGAGACGTAGGCTATGTTGTTAACTGTTCTGTACAGAAGGATAGATGGGCAGAGAAAAAGATGATTGATTCACAGATAGATAGGTACACAGATGACAGATGAAAGATAGATAGATAGGTACATAGATTGATAGATGGTAGACATCATAGAAAGATGATAGGAAGATAGATAGATAGATAGATACATAGATACATACATACATACATACATACATACATACATAGACAGACAGACCATTAGATAGATAGATACAGATACATATCGATTGACACAAAGGTATTGTTCATAACCAGGAGTTGAATGGTGAATAACATAGCTAAACTACAAACAAAGAGGAAGAATGAAATCCATTTTAAAAAGTGCAGTAAGCAGCCTTAAGAAGAAAACAAATCCTACCATTTGCAATGACCTGAATGGAGCTAGACGGTAGTATGTTCAGAGAAATAGGCCAGGCGGAGAAAGACAAGTACCAAGTGATTTCACTCATGTGTGGAGTATAACAACAAAGAAAAACTGAAGGAAATAAACAGCAGCAGACTCACAGAACCCGAGAGCTGACTAAAAGTTACCAAAGGGAAAACGACTGGGCAGGGTGGGTCTGAAGGGAGGGATAAGTGTGAGGAGAAAGAATGGCTGCATTAGATTTAGCATGTATAATGCTTGGGGTCGAGGGGACATGGGGAGTGCTGTACATCACAGAGAAGGCTAGTAGAGATCATATAGCATCTTACTACTCACTGATGGACAGCGACTGTAACGGGGTGTGTTGGGAGGGACATGGTGAAGGAGTCTACAGCATCCAACTACGCAGATCGACAGCGACTGAAGAGGTTTTTCAGGGGTACTTGGTGAAGGGGGGAGCATAGTAAACATAATGTTCTTCAAGTGATTTAAGCTTAATGATAAAAAAAATTCTTTAAGTGCAATAAGTGCACAGCTCCGAATCATCAGAATAAAAGGTCAGGCACTGAGTGCAGCAAACAAAAGACACAGGGTTAAAAGAAGGGATGAAAACTCAAGACACCTACGTGCTTACTTACAGGAGACTCACTTGAGATCCAAGGACACAGACAAACTACAAGCTGAAGGTGTGTGGACAAATACGCTACACGAGTGAAACTGAAAAACAAACAATCAAACAAATGAATTCTGTTTGAGTACCCTGATACAGTCAGAAGAAAATAGCCCAATCTGGCCTCTGTGAATTCTTTATGTTTAGTTTCAGCCGTTCCCAGCCATTGATTTAGTGGTGCAGCAACATACTTCTCATTTTCTCTCACCTCAACAACTGAGTTGCTGTAATAATAAGCATCTGGGCCTTTTAAATCAGTGTGTTTTATGATGTTCACGAATGTGAAGATCTAATAACTACCTAAAGAGGGAAGTTTGGACACTCAAATAAACACGTAACCCCACAATACACTCTTACCTCCCAACTTCACCTATCTAGAAATTGGTGTTCCTTTTTATTTGACCCTCCGTCCTATCGGCGGTGATCACGCTGATGTCCTTCAAACATGGTGGTGAGCAAAGAACAAGTTTACTTTTCTCGTGACAACAGGCCCAGAGGAATTATACTTGTGGTCTTCAGGGAGCACTTAGTCAAAGAATGTGGCTAAATACAGACAGTAATTTGAAGAATCTGAAAGAGGACAGAGGATAGAGACACGGGTTCAAGTCCCGGCACAAAAATTACCTTGTTTTGTAGGTACACGCGACCGACTCGACTTGCAAGTGTCTCGGTGAACACAGTGCTCTCTCTACAGCCTAGATACTTTGCAGGATTTTTGGAAGCATAGTGTAGGAAAGTGATAAAGGACATACGGTTAACTCTTCTGTACACAAGGACAGATGGGCAGACAAAAAGATGATTGATTGATTGATTGATTGATAAATAGACAGACAGAAAGATAGATATAGGTACATATCGATTAACACAAAGCTACTGCTCATATCATGGAGAGCAATGGTGAAATCACAAAGCGAAACTAGAAACAAAAAAGAAGAATGAAATCCAGATTAAAAAGTGCAGTAGGCAGCCATAAGAAGAAAACTAATTCTAACATTTGCAGTAACGTGGATGGAGCTATGGGGTATTATGCTCAGTCAAATATTCCAGGAAGAGAAATACATGTACCAAATGATTTCACTCATGTGTGGAGTATGATAACAAAGAAAAACTGAAGGGAAAGACAGCAGCAGACTCACAGAAACCGAGAGTGGACTAACAGTTACCAAAGAGAAAGGGACTGGGTAGGGTTTGTGGGAAGGGAGTAATAAGGGCGGGGAAAAAGAATGATGGCATTAGGATTAGCATGTATAGTGTGTAACTTGGGCGGTCATTTGTACGGCTGCATAACACAGAGAAGACATGTAGTGATTCTATAGCAACTTAGTACACCATGACGGACAGCGATGGTAACTGGCTATAGCCGGGGTCTTGGTGAGGGGTGTAGACTGGAAAACATAATGTTCTGCATGTGATTGTATATTAATGAGAACAAAAAGAATTTCAAAGTGCAGTAAGAGCACAGCTCTCAAATATCAGAATAAAAGTACAGGCTTTGAGTGCTCCAATCAAAAGACCCAGTGTTAGAAGAAATGATGAAAACTCAAGACCTCCTACGTGCTCCCTTACTGGAGACTCACTTGAGATCCAAGGACACAGACAAACTACAAGCTGAAGGGGCGGGGACAGATTACCTATACAAGTGAAAATAAGAAACAAACAAACAAATGAATTCTGTTTGAGTCCCCAGAGAGAGTCAGTAGAAAATAGCCCTATCTAGCCACCGTGAATTCTTTTTGTTTGATTTCAGCAGTGTTCAGGCATAGATTTAGTGGTGCAGCAAGTTCCTTCTCATTTCCTCTCACCTCAACAAATGAATTGCTGTAATAATATGCATCTGGGCTTTTAAAATCATTGCTTTTTATGATGTTCACGAATGTCAGAAGTAATGACCAACTAAGGAGGGAAGTTTGGACCCTCAAATAAACACTTCACTCCACAACACACTCTTTGTTCCCAACTGCTCCTGTCCAGAAATAGCTGTTCCTTTATATTTGTCCCTGCACCTATCAGCAGTGATCACGCCGATGTCCCTCAAACATGGTGGTGTGCAAAGAATCAAGTACACTTTTCTTTCGACCACCGGAGCAGACGAAGGATACTTGTGGTCTTCAGGGATCACTTACTCACTGAATGTGGCTAAATAAAGTCACCAAGCGAGCAGGAAGTATAAGAGGACAGAGGACAGAGATACAGGTTCAAGTACTTTCACCTCCATTTACTGGTTTGTAAGCACACGCGGCTGAATCTACATGAAAGTGTGTCGGTGAACATAGTACTCTCCTTATGGCTTAGTTACCTTGCAAGATTTCTGGAAGCATAATGTAGGGAAGAGACATAGGCTATGATGTTAACTGTTCTGTACAGAAGGATAGATGGGCAGACAAAAAGATGATTGATTCATAGATAGATAGGTACACAGATGACAGATGAAAGATAGATAGATAGGTACATAGATTGATAGATGATAGACATCATAGATAGATTATAGGAAGATAGATAGATAGAAAGATACATAGATAAATACATACATACATACATACATACATACATAGACAGACAGACCATTAGATAGATAGATACAGATACATATCGACTGACACAAAGCTATTGTTCATAAAGAGGCGTTGAATGGTTAATAAAATAGCTAAACTACAAACAAAAAGGAAGAATGAAATCCAGTTTAAAAAGTGCAGTAAGCAGCCTTAAGAAGAAAACAAATCCTACCATTTGCAATGACCTGGATGGAGCTAGAGGTAGTATGTTCAGAGAAATAGGCCAGGCGGAGAAAGACAAGTACCAAGTGTTTTCACTCATGTGTGGAGTATAACAACAAAGTAAAACTGAAGGAAAAAAACAGCAGCAGACTCACAGAACCCGAGAGTTGACTAAAAGTGACCAAAGGGAAAAGGACTGGGCAGGGTGGGTCTGAAGGGAGGGATAAGTGTGAGGAGAAAGAATGGGGGCATTAGTTTTAGCATGTATAATGCTTGGGGTCGAGGGGGCATGGGGAGTGCTGTACAACACAGAGAAGGCTAGTAGAGATCATATAGCATCTTACTACTCACTGATGGACAGCGACTGTAACGGGGTCTGTTGGGAGGGACATGGTGAAGGGGTCTACAGCATCCAACTACGCAGATCGACAGCGACTGAAGAGGTTTTTCAGGGGTACTTGGTGAAGGGGGGAGCATAGTAAACATAATGTTCTTCAAGTGATTTAAGCTTAATGATAAAAAAAATTCTTTAAGTGCAATAAGTGCACAGCTCTGAATCATCAGAATAAAAGGTCAGGCACTGAGTGCAGCAAACAAAAGACACAGGGTTAAAAGAAGGGATGAAAACTCAAGACACCTACGTGCTTACTTACAGGAGACTCACTTGAGATCCAAGGACACAGACAAACAACAAGCTGAAGGTGTGTGGACAAATACGCTACACGAGTGAAACTGAAAAACAAACAATCAAACAAATGAATTCTGTTTGAGTCCCCTGATACAGTCAGAAGAAAATAGCCCTATCTGGCCTCCGTGAATTCTTTAGGTTTAGTTTCAGCCGTTCCTAGCCATTGATTTAGTGGTGCAGCAACATACTTCTCATTTTCTCTCACCTCAACAACTGAGTTGCTGTAATAATAAGCATCTGGGCCTTTGAAATCAGTGGGTTTTATGATGTTCACGAATGTGAAGATCTAATAACTACCTAAAGAGGGAAGTTTGGACACTCAAATAAACACGTCACCCCACAATACACTCTTACCTCCCAACTTCACCTATCTAGAAATTGGTGTTCCTTTTTATTTGACCCTCCGTCCTATCGGCGTTGATCACGCTGATGTCCTTTAAACATGGTGGTGAGCAAAGAACAAGTTTACTTTCCTCGTGACAACAGGCCCAGAGGAATGATACTTGTGGTCTTCAGGGAGCACTTAGTCAAAGAATGTGGCTAAATACAGACAGTAAGTTAGAAGGAGATGAAAGAGGACAGAGGATAGAGACACGGGTTCAGGTCTTGGCACAAAAATTTCCTGGTTTTGTAGGTACACGCGGCCGACTCGACTTGCAAGTGTCTCGGTGAACCCAGTGCTCTCTCTACAGCCTAGATACTTTGCAGGATTTTTGGAAGCATAGTGTAGGAAAGTGATATAGGACATATGGTTAAATGTTCTCTACACAAGGACAGATGGGCAGACAAAAAGATGATTGATTGATTGATTGATTGATAAATAGACAGACAGATAGATAGATATAGGTACATATCGATTAACACAAAGCTAATGCTCATATCCTGGAGAGCAATGGTGAAATCAAAAAAGCGAAACTAGAAACGAAAAAGAAGAATGAAATCCAGTTTAAAAAGTGCAGTAGGCAGCCATAAGAAGAAAACTAATTCTATCATTTGCAATAACGTGGATGGAGCAATAGGGTATTATGCTCAGTCAAATATTCCAGGAGGAGAAATACATGTACAAAATGATTTCACTCATGTGTGGAGTATGATTACAAAGAAAAACTGAAGGGAAAGACAGCAGCAGACTCACAGAAACCGAGAGTGGACTAACAGTTACCAAAGAGAAAGGGACTGGGTAGGGTTTGTGGGAAGGGAGTAATAAGTGAGGGGAAAAAGAATGGGGGCATTAGGATTAGCATGTATAGTGTGTAACTTGGGCGGTCATTTGTACGGCTGCATAACACAGAGAAGACATGTAGTGATTGTACAGCATCTTAGTACACCATGACGGACAGCGATGGTAACTGGCTATACCCGGGGTCTTGGTGAAGGGTGTAGACTGGAAAACATAATGTTCTGCATGTGATTATATATTAATGAGAACAAAAAGAATTTCAAAGTGCAGTAAGAGCACAGCTCTCAAATATCAGAATAAAAGTACAGGCACTGAGTGCTGCAAACAAAAGACACAGGGATAAAAGAAGGGATGAAAACTCAAGACCTCCTACGTGCTCCCTTACTGGAGACTCACTTGAGATCTACGGACACAGACAAACTACAAGCTGAAGGGGCGGGGACAGATTACCTATACAAGTGAAAATAAGAAACAAACAAACAAATGAATTCTGTTTGAGTCCCCAGAGAGAGTCAGTAGAAAATAGCCCTATCTAGCCACCGTGAATTCTTTTTGTTTGATTTCAGCAGTGTTCAGGCATAGATTTAGTGGTGCAGCAAGTTAATTCTCATTTTCTCTCACCTCAACAAATGAATTGCTGTAATAATATGCATCTGGGCTTTTTAAATCATTGCTTTTTATGATGTTCACGAAGGTCAGAAGTAATGACCACCTAAGGAGGGAAGTTTGGACCCTCAAATAAACACTTCACTCCACAACACACTCTTTGTTCCCAACTGCTCCTGTTCTGAAATAGGTGTTCCTTTATATTTGTCCCTCCACCTATCAGCAGTGATCTCGCCGATGTCCCTCAAACATGGTGGTGTGCAAAGAACCAAATACACTTTTCTTTCGACAACCGGACCAGACGAAGGATACTTGTGGTCTTCAGGGATAACTTACTCACTGAATGTGGCTAAATAATGTCACCAAGCGAGCAGGAAGTATAAGAGGACAGAGGACAGAGATACAGGTTAAAGTCCTTTCACTTCCATTTACTGGTTTTGTAAGCACACGCGGCTGACTCTACCTGAAAGTGTATCGGTGAACACAGTGCTCTCCTTATCGCTTAGTTACCTTGCAAGATTTCTGGAAGCATAATGTAGGGAAGAGACATAGGCTATGTTGTTAACTGTTCTGTACAGAAGGATAGATGGGCAGACAAAAAGATGATTGATTCATAGGTAGATATGTACACAGTTGTCAGATGAAAGATAGATAGATAGGTACATAGATTGATAGATGATAGACATCATAGATAGATGATAGGAAGATAGATAGATAGATAGATAGATACATAGATACATACTACATAAATACATAGATACATAGATACACAGACAGACCATTAGATAGATAGATACAGATACATATCGATTGACACAAAGCTACTGTTCATAACCAGGAGTAGAATGGTGAATAACATAGCTAAACTAAAAACAAAAAGGAAGAATGAAATCCAGTTTAAAAAGTGCAGTAAGCAGCCTTAAGAAGAAATCAAATCCTACCATTTGCAATGACCTGGATGGAGCTAGACGGTAGTATGTTCAGAGAAATAGGCCAGGCGGAGAAAGACAAGTACCAAGTGTTTTCACTCATGTGTGGAGTATAACAACAAAGAAAAACTGAAGGAAACAAACAGCAGCAGACTCACAGAACCCGAGTGTTGACTAAAAGTTACCAAAGGGAAAAGGACTGGGCAGGGTGGGTCTGAAGGGAGGGATAAGTGTGAGGAGAAAGAATGGGAGCATTAGTTTTAGCATGTATAATGCTTGTGGTCGAGGGGGCATGGGGAGTGCTGTACAACACAGAGAAGGCTAGTGGAGATCATATAGCATCTTACTAATCACTGATGGACAGCGACTGTAACTGGGTCTGTTTGGAGGGACATGGTGAAGGGGTCTACAGCATCAAACTACGCAGATTGACAGCGACGGAAGAGGTTTTTCAGGGGTACTTCGTGAAGTGGGTGCATAGTAAACATAATGTTCTTCAAGTGATTTTAGCTTAATGATAAAAAAATTCTTTAAGTTCAATAAGTGCACAGCTCCGAATCATCAGAATAAAAGGCCAGGCACTGAGTGGTGCAAACAAAAGTCACAGGGTTAAAAGAACGGATGAAAAGTCAAGACACCTACGTGCTTACTTACAGGAGACGCACTTCAGATCCAAGGACACAGACAAATTACAAGCCGAAGGTTTGTGGACAAGTACGCTACATGAGTGAAACTGAAAAACAAACAATCAAACAAATGGATTCTGTTTGAGTCCCCAGAGACAGTCAGCAGAAAATAGCTCTATCTGGCCACCGTGAATTCTTTTTGTTTGTTTTCAGCAGTTCCCAGCCATAGATTTAGTGGTGCAGCAACATACTTCTCATTTTCTCTCACCTCAACAACTGAGTTGCTCTAATAATAAGCATCTGGGCCTTTGAAATCAGTGGGTTTTATGATGTTCACGAATGTGAAGATCTAATAACCACATGAAGAGGGACGTTTATATACACAAATAAACACGTCACTCCACACTGCACTCTTAGCTCCCAACTGCTCCTCTCTAGAAATTGGTGTTCTTTTTATTTGAAGACAGTACTCTCCTTATGGCTTGGTTACCTTGCAAGATTACTGGAAGAATAATGTAGATAAGAGACATAGGCTATGTTGTTAACTGTTCTGTACAGAAGGATAGATGGGTAGACAAAAAGATGAATGATTCATAGATAGATAGGTAGACAGACGACAGATGCAAGATACATAGATAGGTACATAGATTGGTATATGATAGACATCATAGATAGATGATAGGAAGATAGATAGATAGACAGATAGATTGATAGATACATAGATACATAGATACATAGACAGATAGACCTTTAGATAGATAGATACAGATACATATCGATTAACACAAAGCTATTGTTCATAATCAGGAGTTGAATGCTGAATAACGTAGCTAAACTGCAAACAAAAGGAAGAATGATATCAAGTTTAAAAAGTGCTGTAAGCAGGACTACCAGGAGGGGGCGGAAGATGGCGGCATGAGTAGAGCATCGGAAGTCTCCTCCCAAAACAACATATATCTATGAAAATATAACAAAGACAACCCTTCCTAGAATAAAGACCAGAGGACACAGGACAATATCCAGACCACATCCGCACCTGTGTGAACCCAGTGCCTCGCGATGGGGGTAAGATACAAGTCCGGGCCCTGCGGTAGCCGAGCGCCCCTCCCCCCAGCTCCCGCGGGGAGAAGACTAGGCAGAGCGGGAGGGATATGGAGCCCAGGACTGCCAAACACCCAGCCCCAGCCATCCGGGCCAGAGTGCAGGGCGCTCGATACAAGGAAAACAGGGCAGCAAGAACAATGAGCAGGCACTGGAGGCTGGGCGAAAGAGGACATAAGAAAAGCGCACGATCATTTCTTTTTTTTCTTTTTTGCTGTTTTGTTTTGGCGAGCGCTTTTTGGAAGTCTTAAAGGGATAGGGACCCCAATACTAGGGAAACAGGGAAGAAAGTCCGGTGAGCAGAGGCCTGAGGCTGGCACCGGAGAATAAAGAAAAACGAAGGACCACCTTTTTTTTTTTTTTTAAATAAAACCTTTTCTTTTTTTAATTTAAAAATTTTTTTTTCGTTTTTTTTTTTTGGTGGTCATTGTTTTGTTTTGGCGGGTGCTTTTTGGAAGTCTTAAAGGGGCAGGGCGGGTCACTTAATCCAGAGGTAGGGAAACCGGGATCTCTGGGCACCCTAACCCCTGGGCTGCAGGGAGCAGGGAGGCCCCTTACAGAGATAAATAGCCTCCCAGCAGCTCCTGCTCCAACGCGACTCCACCATTTTGGAGTAGCTGCCCGAGCTAGGCCACGCCCACAGCAACGGTGGAGATTAACTCCATAGCAGCCGGGCAGGAAGCAGAAAGCCTGTCTGCGCGCAGCTGTGCAGCACAAGCCACTAGAGGTCGCTGTTCTCCCAGGAGAGGAGGGCCACAAACCAACAAGAAAGGAAGTCCTTCCAGCCGTCACTCATCCCAGTTCTGCAGACTATTCCTATCACCATGAAAATGCAAAGCTACAGACACACAAAGATCACAGAGACAACAACAGAGAAGGAGAAAGACCTAACCAGTCTTTCTGAAAAAGAATTCAAAATAAGAATCATAAACATGCTGACAGTGATGCAGAGAAATACGCAAGAGAAATGGGATGAAGTCCGGAAGGAGATCACAGATGCCAGAAAGGAGAATGCAGAAATGAAACAAACTCAGGAAGGGTTTATAAGCAGAATGGATAAAATGCTAGAGGCCATTGATGGAATTGAAATCAGAGAACAGGAACGCATAGAAGCTGACATAGAGAGAGACAAAAGGATCTCCAGGAATGAAACAATATTAAGAGAACTGTGTGACCAATCCAAAAGGAACAATATCCGTATTATAGGGGTCCCAGAAGAAGAAGAGAGAGGAAAAGAGATGGAAAGTATCTTAGAAGAAATAATTGCTGAAAACTTCAACACACTGGGGGAGGAAGTAATCGAACAGACCACGGAAATACACAGAACACCCAACAGAAAGGATCCAAGAAGGGCAACACCAAGACACATAATAATTAAAATGGCAAAGATCAAGTACAAGGAAAGAGTGTTAAAGGCAGTTGAGAGAAAAAAGGTCACCTATAAAGGGAAACCAATCAGGCTAACGTCAGATTTCTCAACAGAAACCCTACAGGCCAGAAGAGAATGGCATGATATATTTAATACAATGAAACAGAAGGGCCTTGAACCAAGGATACTGTATCCAGCACGACTATCATTCAAATATGACGGCGGGATTAAACAATTCCCAGACAAACAAAAGCTGAGGGTATTTGCTTCCCACAAACCACCTCTACAGAACATCTTACAGGGACTGCTCTAGATGGGAGCACTCCTAGAAAGAGCACAGCACAAAACACCCAACATATGAAGAATCGAGGAGGAGGAACAAGAAGGGAGAGAAGAAAAGAATCTCCAGACAGTGTATATAACAGCTCAATAAGCGAGCTAAGTTAGGCAGTAAGATACTAAAGAGGCTAACCTTGAACATTTGGTAACCACGTATATAAAGCCTACAATGGCAATTAGTACATATCTTTCAATAGTCACCCTAAATGTTAATGGGTTGAATGCACCAATCAAAAGACACAGAGTAACAGAATGGATAAAAAAACAAGACCCATCTATATGCTGCTTACAAGAAACTCACCTCAAGCCCAAAGACATGTACAGACTAAAAGTTAAGGGATGGAAAAATATATTTCAAGCAAACAACAGTGAGAAGAAAGCAGGGGTTGCAGTACTAATATCAGACAAAATAGACTACAAAACAAAAAAAGTAACAAGAGATAAAGAAGGACACTACATAATGATAAAGGGCTCAGTCAAACAAGAGGATATAACCATTCTAAATATATATGCACCCAACACAGGAGCACCAGCATATGTGAAACAAATGCTAACAGAACTAAAGGGGGAAATTGACTGCAATGCATTCATTCTAGGAGACTTCAACACACCACTCACCCCAAAGGATAAATCCACTGGGAAGAAAATATGTAAGGACACGGAAGCACTGAACAATACAGTAGAGCAGATGGACCTAATAGACATCTATAGAACTCTACATCCAAAAGCAGCGGGATATACATTCTTCTCAAGTGCACATGGAACATTCCCCAGAATAGACCACATATTAGGCCACAAAAAGAGCCTCAGAAAATTCCAAAAGATTGAAATCCTACCAACCAACTTTTCAGACCACAAAGGCATAACACTAGAAATAAACTGTACAAAGAAAACAACGAGGCTCACAAACACATGGAGGCTTTACAACACGCTCCTAAATAATCAATGGATCAATGACTAAATCAAAATGAAGATCCAGCAATATATGGAAACAAATGACAACAACAGCACTAAGCCACAACTTCTGTGGGACACAGCAAAAGCAGTCTTAAGAGGAAAGTATATAGCAATCCAAGCATATTTAAAAAAGGAAGAGCAATCCCAAATGAATGGTCTAATGTCACAACTATCAAAATTGGAAAAAGAAGAACAAATGAGGCCTAAGGTCAGCAGAAGGAGGGACATAATAAATATCAGAGAAGAAATAAATAAAATTGAGAAGAATAAAACAATAACAAAAATCAATGAAACCAAGAGCTGGTTCTTCAAGAAAATAAACAAAATAGATAAGCCTCTAGCCAGACTTATTATGAGGAAAAGAGAGTCAAAACAAATCAACAGTATCAAAAATGATAAAGGAAAAATCACGATGGACCCCGCAGAAATACAAAGAATTATTAGAGACTACTATGAAAACCTATATGCTAACAAGCTGGGAAACCTAGGAGAAATGGACAACTTCCTAGAAAAATACAACCTTCCAAGACTGACCCAAAAAGAAACAGAAAATCTAAACAGACCAATTACCAGCAACGAAATTGAAGCGGTAATCAAAAAACTACCAAAGAACAAAACCCCCGGGCCAGATGGATTTACCTCGGAATTTTATCAGACATACAGGGAAGACATAATACCTATTCTCCTTAAAGTTTTCCAAAAAATAGAGGAGGAGGGGATACTCCCGAACTCATTCTATGAAGCTAACATCATCCAAATACCAAAACAGGGCAAAGACCCCACCAAAAAAGAAAACTACAGACCAATATTCCTGATGAACGTAGATGCAAAAATACTCAACAAAATATTAGCAAACCGAATTCAAAAATACATCAAAAGGATCATACACCATGACCAAGTGGGATTCATCCCAGGGATGCAAGGATGGTACAACATTCGAAAGTCCATCAACATCATCCACCACATCAACAAAAAGAAAGACAAAAACCACATGATCATCTCCATAGATGCTAAAAAAGCATTTGACAAAGTTCAACATCGATTCATGTTAAAAACTCTCACCAAAATGGAAATAGAGGGCAAGTACCTCAACATAATATAGGCCATCTATGATAAACCCACAGCCAACATTATATTGAACAGCGAGAAGCTGAAAGCATTTCCTCTGAGATCGGGAACTAGACAGGGATGCCCACTCTCTCCACTGTTATTTAACATAGTACTGGAGGTCCTAGTCACGGCAATAAGACAAAATAAAGAAATACAAGGAATCCAGATTGGTAAAGAAGAAGTTAAACTGTCACTATTTGCAGATGACATGATACTGTACATAAAAAACCCTAAAGACTCCACCCCAAAAGTACTAGAACTGATATCGGAATACAGCAAAGTTGCAGGATACAAAATCAACACACAGAAATATGTGGCTTTCCTATATACTAACAATGAACCAACAGAAAGAGAAATCAGGAAAACAACTCCATTCACAATTGCATCAAAAAAATAAAATACCTAGGAATAAACCTAACCAAAGAAGTGAAAGACTTATACTCTGAAAACTACAAGTCACTCTAAAGAGAAATTTAAGGGGACACTAACAGAAAGAAACTCATCCCATGCTCGTGGCTAGTTAGAATTAATAACGTCAAAATGGCCATCCTGCCCAAAGCAATATACAGATTTGATGCAATCCCTATGAAACTACAAGCAACATTCTTCAATGAACTGGAACAAATAATTTAAAAATTCATATGGAAACAGCAAAGACCCAGAATAGCCAAAGCAATCCTGAGAAAGAAGAATAAAGTAGGGGGATCTCACTCCCCAACTTCAAGCTCTACTATAAAGCCATAGTAATCAAGACAATTTGGTACTGGCACAAGAGCAGAGCCACAGACCAATGGAACAGACTAGAGAATCCAGACATTAACCCAGACATATATGGTCAATTAATATTTGATAAAGGAGCCATGGACATACAATGGCGAAATGACAGTCTCTTCAACAGGAGGTGCTGGCAAAACTGGACAGCTACATGTAGGAGAATGAAACTGGACCATTGTCTTACCACATATACAAAATTAAACTCAAAATGGATCAAAGACCTGAATGTAAGCCATGAAACCATTAAACTCTTTTTAAGAAAACATAGGCAAAAACCTCTTAGACATAAACATGAGTGACCTCTTCTTGAACATATCTCCCCGGGCAAGAAAACAACAGCAAAAATGAGTAAGTGGGACTATATTAAGCTGAAAAGCTTCTGTACAGCAAAAGACACCATCAATAGAACAAGAATGATCCCTACAGTATGGGAGAATATATTTGAAAATGACACATCCGATAAAGGCTTGACGTTCAGAATATATAAAGAGCTCACACGCCTCAACAAAGAAAAAACAAATAACCCAATTAAAAAATGGGCAGAGGAACTGAACAGACAGTTCTCCAAAAAAGAAATACAGATGGCCAACAGACACATGAAAAGATGCTCCACATCGCTAATTATCAGAGAAATGCAAATTAAAACTACAGTGAGGTATCACCTCACACCAGTAAGGATGGCTGCCATCAAAAAGACAAACAACAACAAATGTTGGAGAGGCTGTGGAGAAAGGGGAACCCTCCTACACTGCTGGTGGGAATGTAAGTTAGTTCAACCATTGTGGAAAGCAGTATGGAGGTACATCAAAATGCTCAAAACAGACTTACCATTTGACCCAGGAATTCCACTCCTTGGAATTTACCATAAGAACGCAGCAATCAAGTTTAAGAAAGACAGATGCACCCCTAAGTTTATTGCAGCACTATTTACAATAGCCAAGAATTGGAAGCAACCTAAATGTCCATCAATAGATGAATGGATAAAGAAGATGTGGTACATATACACAATGGAATACTACTCAGCCATAAGAAAAGGGCAAATCGAATCATTTGCAGCAACATGGATGGAGCTGGAGGGTATTATGCTCAGTGAAACAAGCCAAGCAGAGAAAGAGAAATACCAAATGATTTCACTTATCTGTGGAATATAAGAACAACGGAAAAACTGAAGGAACAAAACAGCAGCAGAATCACAGAACTCAAGAATGGACTAACAGGTACCAAAGGGAAATGGACTGGGGAGGATGGGTGTCCAAGGATGGATAAGGGGGGGAGAAGTAGGGGGGTATTAAGATTAACATGCATGGGGGTTAGGAGAAAAGGGAGGGCAGTACAACACAGAGAAGGCAAGTAGTGATTCTACAACATTTTTCTATGCAGATGGACAGTGACTGTAAAGGGGTTTATAGAGGAGACCTGGTATAGGGGAGAGCCTAGTAAACATAATATTCGTCATGTATGTGTAGATTAGTGATACCAAAAACAAAGCAAAAAAAAAAAAAGAGGGCAGTTCCTGTGTGGTAACCTCCAATGAGTTCTACACAAGGGTATAAAGGGCATATAAAATTGTAGGCAAACGGTCTGTTTGTGTTTATACAGAGGATCAAAGCCTAATTGGGCTACCCCGAAAATGAACTAAGATACGATATGAAAAAGAACTTCCAACATCTGCACTCTCTGGAAGACTCATGCCAGAAGATGATCATCAAAAATCCCAACAAATATCCACGCACTGCTACAGCTGTAGATGCACTCATCCCACCAGTTCCTGGACTTGTCATGGGAATGAGGAAGGAGATATCTAAGCTGGCCTGTACATACAGTAAAACAACAAATTTGACTGGATCTACACTGTTAAATCTCAACCAAGAATTTGGAGAAGTTCAAATTGTAGCGCTCCAAAGTCTTACAACTACAGACTAATTACTGTTAAAAGAACATATGGCATGTGAACAGTCCCCAGGAATGGGTTGTTTTAATTTGTCTGATTTCTCTCAGACTGTTCAAGTTCAGTTGGACAATATCCACCATATCATAGATAAGTTTTCACAAATGCCTAAGGTGCCTAACTGGTTTTCTTGGTTTCGCTGGAGATGGCTGGTAATTACAAATACGCTTTGGTTATGTAACTATACTCCTATTATGTTAATGTGTGTGCGCAATTTAAGTAATAGCTTAAAACCTATACATACTGAAGTTACTCTACAAGAAGATATGTCAAAGAAATAATCAATCTTCCCATGTTTTCTTCCGCCTGCTACTTCTATAGCTTTTCTTCTTCCTTCCTAATTACAACCCTTAAATAGAATTCGTGCCTCATTTCAAATTTACCGAGTATCATAATTCTTCCAAGTGGTAAAGACACCTCAAGACAAATGCTGGGTATAGAAGCCACAGGGCATAAATATGCAAAGAAGTAAAAAGCTAACCTTTTCAAACAATAAGGCTTCCCTCTCACTTACCAACTTCACATTTCCCTGTATGGCCCCGGAAGATGACTGGTTAGCCAGAGACGGGTAAGATTACTCAAGGGAGGAACAACCTAAGACAGGCACAGTCGCAGGGGAGCCATCACGTGAGAAATTGGGGATCAACCGAGGTGAGCCTTAGAACCTCACACCCCCTGTTCTGAGAGAAATCTTCTGCATACATGGATGTTTTATTGCCCTGGTCTAGCTTGGATTAACATATACTCTACAGGCACACCCCTGATCATCTACATTTGCACTCTTACAACACTAAACTATGTTCTCTACCTTTATCTTGTATCTAAATACCACTTCAGCATTTTATTAAAAATAATAATAATAAAGAGAGAAATGTGGTATCCACATATAAATCAAGTATAAAAACCAAATGAGTATTCATATTTGAACTGACTGTTTATAGTTCATAATGCATGAGCAAAACCGAAAGTTTCTGTGATGACTGCCCTTGTACTGTTCACTATGTAACTTATTCATTATGTAAGAATTTGTTCTACATGTAAGAACTTGTTTGTTATGCCTCAGAAGATTGGAGACTGATGAAAATTACGCTTGGGGTGGATTAATGATTGTGCATTGAGCATTGACTCCCCTATACAGAATTTTATTGTCGTTAACAAACATTTGATCAATAAATATGAGAGATGCCCTCACAAAAACAGGACAGACTTCCAATGGTAAAATAAATAAGTAACCGGGATGTAATGTATATCATAAGGAATATAGTCAAAATATTTTAACAGCTTGGTAGGGTGATAGCTGGAACCTAGAATTATGTATATAAATGTATTATCACTGTGTTGTGCACTTGAAACTAATGTAATGTAATACTGTGCGTCAACTACCCTTCAATAAAAAATAATTATTTAAAAAAAAAAAAAGGGACTAGCAGTTACCAAAGGGGAGGGTTGTGGGAGGGCGGGTGGGGAGGGAGGGAGAAGTGGACTGAAGGGTATTATGTTTAGTATACATGGTGTGGGGGATCATGGGGAGAACAGTGGAGCACAGAGAAGGCACATAGTGGATCTGTGGCATCTTTCTGCACTGATGGACAGTGACTGCAATGGGGTATGGGTGGGGAATTGATAATATGGGTGAATGTAGTAACCACATTGTTTTTCTTGTGAAACGTTCATAAGAATGTATATCAATCATACCTTAATAAAAATTTTTCTTAAAAGGAAGAAAAAAAGTGCCGTAAGCAGCCTTAAGATGAAAACAAATACTACCATTTGCAAAGACGTGGATGGAGGTAGACGGTAGTATGGTCAGAGAAATAGACCAGGCGGAGAAAGACAAGTACCAAGTGATTTCACTCATGTGTGGAGTATAACAACAAAAAGAACTGAAGGAAAAAAACAGCAGCAGACTCACAGAACCCGAGAGTTGACTAAAAGTTACCAAACAGAAAAGGAATGGGCAGGGTGGGTCTGAAGGGAGGGAGAAGTGTGGGGAGAAATAATGGGGGCATTAGGATTAGCATGTATAATGCGTGGGGTCGTGGGTGCATGGGGAGTACTGTACAACTCAGAGAAGACTAGTAGAGATCATATAGCATCTTACTACTCACTGATGGACAGCCACTGTAACGGGGTCTGTGAGGGGGACATGGTGAAGAGGTCTACAGAATCCAACTATGCTGATTAACAGCGACTGAAGAGGTTTTTCCGGGGGACTTGGTGAAGGGGTGTGCATAGTAAACATAATGTTCTTCACGTGACTGTAGATTAATGATAAAAAAAATTCTTTAAGTGCACTAAGGGCACAGCTCTGAATCATCAGAACAAAAGGTCAGGCTCTAAGTGCTGCAAACAAAAGAAACAGGGTTAAAAGAAGGGATGAAAACTCCAGACACCTACGTGCTTAGTTACAGGAGACACCCTTGAGATCCAAGGACACAGACAAACTAAAAGCCGAAGGTGTGTGGACAAGTACGCTACACGATTTAAACTGAAAAACAAACAATCAAACAAATGGATTCTGTTTGAGTCCCCAGAGACAGTCAGCAGAAAATAGCCCTATCTGGCCACCATGAATTCTTTTTGTTTGGTTTCAGCAGTTCCCAGCCTTAGATTTAGCGGTTCAGCAGCATACTTCTCATTTTCTCTCACCTCAACAACTGAGTTGCTGTAATAATAAGTATCTGGGCCTTTGAAATCAGTGGGTTTTATGATGTTCACGAATGTGAAGATCCAATAACGACCTAAAGAGGGAAGTTTGGACACTCAAATAAACAAGTCACTCCACAATACTCTTAGCTCCCAACTGCTCCTGTCTAGAAATTGGTGTTACTTTTTATTTTACCCTCTGTCCTATCGGCGGTGATCACGCTGATGTCCTTCAAAAATGGTGGTGAGCAAGGAAGAAGTTTACTTTTCTCACGACAACAGGCCCAGAGGAATGATACTTGTGGTCTTCAGGGAGCCCTTAGTCAATGAATGTGGCTAAATACAGACAGCAAGTTAGAAGGAGATGAAAGAGGACAGAGGACAGAGACACGGGTTCTAGTCCCGGCACAACCAACTCCTGGTTTTGTAGGTACACACGGCCGACTCCAACTGCAAGTGTGTCGGTGAACCCAGTGCTCTCTCTACAGCCTAGATACTTTGCAGGATTTTTGGAAGCGTAGTGTAGGAAAGTGATATAGGATATATGGTTAACTGTTCTGTACACAGGGAGAGATGGGCAGACAAAGTGATGATTGTTTTATTGATTGATAAATAGACAGACAGAGAGATAGATATAGGTACATATCGATTAACACAATGCTACTGCTCATAACCAGGAGAGTAATGGTGAAAGCACAAATTGAAACTACAAACAAAAAAGAAGAATGAAATCCAGTTTAAAAAGTTCACTAAGAAGCCATAAGTAGAAAACAAATCCCATCATTTGCATTAACGTGAAAGGAGCTAGAGCGTATTATACTCAGTCAAATTGGCCTGGCGGAGAAGTACATGTACCAAATGATTTCACTCATGTGTGGAGTATGATAACAAAGAAAAACTGAAGGAAAAGACAGCAGCAGACTCACAGAATCCGAGAGTGGACTATCAGTTAATAAAGAGAAAGGGACTGGGTAGGGTTTGTGGGAAGGGTGTAATAAGGGAGGGGAAAAAGATGGGGCCATTAGGATTAGCATGTATAATGTGTAATGTGGGGTGTCATGCGTAGTTCTGTACAACACAGAGAAGACATGTAGTGATTCTACAGCATCTTAGTACATGCTGACGGATAGCGACTGTAACTGGGATTTGGAGGGGTCTTGGTGAAGGTGGTAGACTGGAAATCAAAATGATCTGCATGTGATTGTACATTAATGAGAACAAATAAATTTCAAAGTGCAGAAAGAGCGCTGATCTCAAATATCAGAATAAAAGTACAGGCTTTGAGTGCTCCAATCAAAAGACACAGGGTTAGAAGAACTGATGAAAACTCAAGACCGCCTATGTGCTCCCTTACTGGAGACTCACTTGAGATCCAAGGACACAGACAAACAAAAATCCGAAGGGGCGTAGACAGGAACCCTATACAAGTGAAACTGAGAAACAATCAAACAAACAAATGGATTCTATTTGAGTCCCCAGAGACAGTCAGTTAGAAAATAGCCCTATCTTGCCACCGTGTATTCTTTCTATTTGGTATCAGCAGTGCCCTGCCATAGATTACTGGTACACCATTGTATTTCTCATTTTTCCTCAACTCAACAACTGAATTGCTGTAGTAATATGAGTCTGGGTTTTTGAAATCAGTGGTTTTTATGATGTTCACGAATTAAAAGAAGTAATAATCCCCAAAAGAGGGAAGTTTGGACACTCAAACAAACATGGAACTCCACCACACTCTCTTTGATCCCATATGCTCCTGTCTACACATAGGTGTTTCTTTTTATTTGACAATCCTCCAATCAACGGTGATCACGCCGATGTCCATCAAACATGGTGGGAAGCAAAGCACCAAGTATACTTCACTGTCTACAACAGGCCCAGAGGAAGGATACTTGTGGTATTCAGGAAGCACTTAGTCAATGAATGTGGCTAAATACAGTCAGCAAGCGAGAAGGAGGGAAAAGCGGACAGAGGACAGAGATATGGGTTCAAGTCCCTGCACCACCATTTACTGGTTTTGTAAGCACACGTTGCTGACTCTACCTGCAAGTGTCTCAGTGAACCCGATGCTCTCAGTACGGCCTTCTCACCTTGCAAGATTTTTGGAAACATAATGTAGGAAAGAGACATAGGCGATGTTGTTAACTGTTTTGTACATAAGGACAGAAGGGCACACAAAAAGATGATTGATTCATAGACAGATAAATAGATGACAGATGATAGATAGATGATAGACATGATAGATAGATGATAATCATGATAGATACATAGGAATATAGGTAGATAGATAGATAGATAGATAGACAGACAGACAGACAGACAGACAGATATAGATAGATGATAGATAGATAGATAGATAAATAGATAGATAGATAGATAGATAGATAGATAGATAGATAGATAGATAGATAGATAGATACAGATACATACCAATTAACAGAAAGCTATTGCTCATAACCAGGAGATAAATGGTGAAAGCACATAGCGATACTACAACCAAAAAGGAAGAATGAAATGCCGTTTAAAAAGTACAGTAAGCAGCCATAAGAAGAAAACAAATCCTACCATTTACAATGATGTGGGTGGAGCTGGATGGTAGTATGCTCATTGAAAAGGCCAGGAGGAGAAAGACAAGTACCAAATGATTTCCCTCATGTGCTGAGTATAAAAAAAAAAAAACTGATGGAAAAAAACAGCAGCACAATCGCAGAACCAGAGAGTGGACTACCAGATCCCAAAGGGAAAAGGACTGGGCCGGGTGGGTGATAAGGGAGGGAAAAGGGTGGAAAGAAAGAAACGGGACATTATTTTTAGCATGAATAATGCGTGGGGTCGTCTGGGCATGGGGAGGGCTTTACAACACAGAGAAGAAATTTAGAGATTCTACAGCATCTTACTACACGTTGATGGACAGCGACTGTAACGGGGTGTGTGTGGGGTGTCATGGTGAAGTAGTCTACAGCATCCAACTACACTGATGGACACCGACTGTAAGAGGTTTTTGGGGCGAACTTGGTGAAAGGGGGATCCTAGAAAACATAATGTTGTGCATGTGATTGTAGATTAATGATAACAAAAAAAGCATTTTAAAGTGCAATAAGGGCACAGCTCTGAATCATCAGTGTAAAAGGACAGGCTTTGAGTGCTCCAAACAAAAGACACAGGTTTAAAAGAAGGGATGAAAACTCAAAAACAACTACGTGCTCCCTTACAGGAGACTCACTTGAGATCCAAGGACACAGACAAACTGCAAGCCGAAGGGGTGGGGAGAGGTACCCAACACAAGTCAATCTAAAAAACAAACAATCAGTCAAATGGATTCTGTCTGTGCCCCTGAGACAGTCAGTAGTAAATAGACCTATCTGGCCACCGTGAATGTTTTTGTTTGGTATCAGCAGTGCCCAGCCATAGATTTAGTGGTGCAGCAACATCCTTCTCATTTTCTCTCAACTCACCAAGTGAATTGCTGTAATAATATGGGTCTGGGCCTTTGAAATCAGTGGATTTTATGATGTCCACGAATATAAAGAAGTAATAACCAGGTAAAGAGGGAAGTTTGGAGACTCAAATAACACTTCACTCCACAACACACACTTCTCTCCCAACTGCTCCTGTCTAGAAATCGGTATTACTTTTTATTTGACCCTCCCTCCTATCAGGGTTTGTCACGCCGATATCCCTCACACATGGTGGTGAGCAAGCACCAAGTTTACTTTTCTGTCGAAAAATGTCAAAGAGGAACGATACTTGTGGTCTTCAGGGAGCACTTAGTCAATGAACGTGGCTAAATACAGTCAGCAAGTGAGAAGGAGATAAAAGAGGAGAGAGGACAGAGACACTGGTACAAGTCCCTGCACCACCATTTCCTGGTTTTGGAGGTACACTTCTGACTCGACCTGCAAGTGTCTCGGTGAACCCAGTGCTCTCCTTACGGCCTAGTTACCTTGCAAGATTTTTGTAAGCATAACGTAGGGAAGGGACATAGTCTATGTTCTTTACTGTTCAGTATACAAGGACAGATTTTCAGATAAAAATATGACTGACTGATTGAATGATAGATAGATAGATAGACAGGCAGATAGAAAAATATAGGTAAATATCGATTAACACAAAGCTATTGCTCATAACCAGGAGAGCAATGGTGAAAGCACATAGCGAAACTACAAACAAAAAAGAAGAATAAAATCCAGTTTAAAAAGTGCAGTAAACAGCCATAAGAAGAAAACAAGTCCTATCATTTGCAAGAACGTGAATGGAGCTAGAGGGTATTATGCTCAGTGAAATAGGCCAGGCAGTGAAAAACAAGTTCCGAATGATTTCACTCATGTGTGGAGTATAACAACAAAGAAAAACTGAAGGAAAAAAACAGCATCGGACTCATTGAACCCGGGAGTGGACTAACAGTTACCAATGGAATGTGACTGGGCAGGGTAGGTATGAAGGGAGGGATAAGGGCAGGGGAACGAAAGGGGACATAAGGATTAGCATGTATAATGCGGGGGGTCGGGGGCACATGGCGAGGGCTGTACAAAACAGAGAAGACAAGTAGAGATTCTACAGCATCTTTCTACATGCTGATGGACAGCGACTGTAACGGGGTGTGTGCGGGGGGACATGGTGAAGGGGTCTGCAGCATCCAACAATGCTGATGGATTGCCACTATAACGGGTTTTATGGGGAGGACTTGGTGTACTTGGTGATCATAATGTTCTTCGCGTGATTGTAGATTAATGATGACAAAAAAGATTTTTTAAGTGCAATAAGGACACAGCTCTCAATTATCAGAATAAAAGGACAGGCTCTGAGTGCTCCAATCAAAAGACACATGGTTAAAAGAAGGGATGAAAACTCAAGAACACCTACCTGCTCCCTTACTGGAGACTCACTTGATATCCAAGGACGAAGACAAACTACAAATTGAGGGGTGCTGAAAGGTACCATAAACAAGTGAAACTGAAGAGAAAAAACAGAAAAAAGATGTGCTGATGTGATTAATGATGCAGGCTCACATGAGAGAGGAGCGGAAACCTTCTCCCAAGATCAAAACCACATAAATACGTACTATATGGAAATAGAACAACTATAACAAATCGTGGAAGAGCAGCAGGGAGGAACGCTGCTGCAGCAGCCTTTCACCTCAAGGAGAAGTGTGACGTACAGCCGTGGAGATGTGCTCTCTGAGCACGAACCTACCGTACATGTGGTGCATACTGGAGGATCGGTGGCGTTGGAAAGCAAAGGGAGGCAGAAGACTTCGAGAGACTTGTGGTTCCAGCCACTTCTGGGACAACAGAGGGATCCACATCCGGCCGCTGTTTGACAAAAGAAAGGCGGACTGTCTGAGAGACTTCCTAACAGCGAGAGAACTGCTAAAGGGGCAAGGCTTCCACACGGCTTGCCACTCAGGAGAAAGTACAGGTGCGCCAAACTGCGCGGGTGCACTCTGCCCGGCAGGCGGGTTAGCTTTCAGGAGCTCCGGTCACTCCATCCCCCTGGCTGGCCTCGCAGCTCCGAGGCCCCTTACCGTGCTGTGAGTGGTACATGGCCTGCCTCCCCGCCGTCACCGGCCTGCAAAACGGCCGCCCCGACCTACGGCAGCTTCTCCCTGCATGCTCTGCACTCTGGCCCTGGCAGTGGAGATGGGTACTGTTGCCGGGAAGCAGAAAAGACCTCTTTACTCCCGGTGAGAATGGGCACCGGCACCGCTCCCCTTGGACCCCTGCCATCCAACCAAGAGCTGTGCATCTCCAGAGAGTAAAGCATCTGGTAGCTAGAGTGCACCACCTACAAATATGGACCTTCAAGGGAACCTGGTAACTGACCTCAAATCAATCTTCGTGAGAAAGGGATCTCAAAATAAACATCAGAAGCATGCTCATGGAGCTACAGAAAACAAAACAGTCAATTTCTCTCGAACGCAATTCTCTCTCTACTCTCTCTCTCCAGGAAGCGCTGCCGAGGCCCTGTTCCGAGAGGGGTGCTGCGACTGCCCAGCAGGAATGGCACAGCTGTCGGGTCCACCCCGGCCAGTGCCAGGACAGTCCCTCACGGGCTCTGACAGAACTGCAATTGGGGGACGCTGCACGTCTAACTCCGCAGGGAAGACAACAGTGCCGCATGCTAGCTTTCCCATCAATGGCTAGAGGCTACGTGGCTCCATTGATACCAGGTGACATCAACACCCCAGGCTTCATATCCTTGGCAATATTTTCTACCTATGACATGTGAAAGCAGCACATGGAAAGATACAACCTACCAGTCTCCACATCACCTCACCTCTCAGTTTTACACTAGATGTTCCTGCATCACAGCTTCTCCTCTTCATTCCAGTTTTCTCGGCTGGTTGGTGTTCTTAAAAAAAATTTAGTCAGTTTGGGAATGAAGTGGTAGGCGGTTTAGTAAGATTCTGTTTGAACACCATCAGTAGAACCAAAGGCATCCTTCTGTATGGGAGAATATATTCACTGATGACATATTTGATAAGGCATTGCCATCCAAAACATGTATCAAGAGCTCATGAACCTCAACACAAAAAATGCAAATAAATCCAATTACAAAATGGGCAGAGGATCTGGACAGACACTTCTCCGCAGAAGTAATTTCAGGTGGCTGACAGGCACATGAAAAGACGCTACACATTGCTATCCATCAGAGAAATGCCCATTAAAACCACAATGGGGTATCACCTCACACCAGTTAGGATGGCCACCACCCGAAAGACAGACAACAACAGATGTCGGCAAGGGTGTGGAGAAAGGGGAACCCTCCTACACTGCTGTTGGGAATGTCAGTCAGCTCAACCATTGTGGAAAGCAGTATGGATGATCCCGAAAAAAACAAAGAACAGAAATACCATCTGACCCAGGAATTCCTCTCCTGGAATTTACCCTAAGAGTGCAGGAGCCCAGTATGAAAGAGACAGATGCACCCCTATGTTGATCCAGCACTCTTTACAATACCCAAGAAATGGAAGAAACCTAAGTATCCATCAGGAGATGAATGGATAAATGCCCCGGCCAGTGGGGAGTTCAACAAGGGATCGAGGGGAAATTAAACTGGATGAGAAACAAACCAGACACAAAGAAGGAGACCAAGTCGAAAGTGTTGTCAATGTCTCAAAGTTTATTGTTACAAGGTAGATTATATAGGAGATAGGAGGGGGAAACAGCCCCAGCTGAAATGGCAAGGATTATCTAGGTTGTTAGGATACCTAAATGAAGAATGTTCTCTGGAAAAGATCATGGGTGGGGGATTACTGAGAAAGACAGAATGTTTTACTAAGGAAGAGATGTTATCACAGCAGCTGCTTAATCTCTATCCCAGCGTCTATTCTCAAGTTGGTCAACTGATCTTTCCTAAACGGGGCAGAAATTAGAGGCCTAGGCGAAAAGGGCGAGACCATTGTTTCTATGTCCTACGGCTCCCGATATCTCCTCCCTTCTTTTATAGAAAAGAGGGGTAGGCCTGATATTTAGCGGTGGGCATTAACCAATTTGGGGATTAGTGACTTGGCTCCTCCGAGACTCCCCATTTATGGGGGTCAACGTTGGCCCTTGGTATCTTTTGTGGAGGGGAGGAAGGGCGTATTTATTTTAGATACTAACCTCCATGCAAGACAGGTTTTTCTCTCAGGGAATTCAGAGGCGGTTCACGGACCTTCCCTTGCAATGCTTAGCTTCGCAACCACATTGGTGCCCATATCGCACTAACTTTATTGTGAGCCGATATGCATAGGTCTGTATCCTATCCAGCTTCTAAAGGAGGGGAGTCAAAGGGCACATCATAGCCTTGGTCCACCAGGACAAAATGGTGACAGTGGAATTGTATCTGTCTGCCGAGGGCCATATTGATCTGTTCTTTAATGAAGGTGGTAATTCTCTGGAAGGCCCAAGGGCCAAGGTAGAGCACAAGCATGAGACTAAGGAAGGGTCCTAGTATAGGGAGAAGATAAGGAAGAAACCTGCTCATCCAAGACCATATTGTATTTTCAAACAGTTTTTTCTTTCTTTGCACGAGATCTTCTTGGAGTCTTTTTATTTTGTCAAGAACTACTCCAGACTTGCTTGCATAGAAGCAGCATTTCTTTTCTAAGGCTAAGCAGATTCCGCCTTGTTCCGCGGTGAGAAGGTCTAGGCCACGTCTGTTCTGTAAGACTACTTCTGCAAGGGAATCTATTTGGTCTTGAAGAACTTGTAAGGTTCCGTGAAGAAGGTGAAAATGAGAGAGTTGATGGGCTTCATCTTTTTATAAGGTGCTGTTAAGAAGTGCAAATACACCAACAAGGATCCAGTTAGTGGTAACAAGAATAGTCTGCTGTACAAGGGTCCACTGGTGAGGGGTGGAGGCGGCGAGTCGTATGCCTAAGATAAAGGCAAGGACTAAACCGACGGCTAGAATCTATGGAGAGAAGAAGAAAAAGGATGTCTCAGGGGATGTTACCACCCTGAACAGTTGGATAAGAATTTTAAAAATCTTATGGTAGATCTATTGGTTTAATCAAACGCTCTGGCAGCCAGCGAGCAGCTCCTTCTTTGGTGTCGAAAACACAGGCAGATCCCCTGCCCCATATGAGTATGGGCTCGGGGCCATTCCAATGGGATGTGAGGTTGTCTCTCCACATGACAGTGGCATAGATTTATCATGTTGTGGGTGCCAAAGGCGACCAGCTGCAGGTTTGCCATGAGCATCCAAAGTTAGAAAATTAAGAATAAACAAGGCATGATGAAGAATATTTCTTGGAGAGCCTTTCATGGGATATAAATCTCCCATTTTTAATTTGTGGAAGGTACGTTTAATAGTTAAATGGGCTCGTTCGACAATCCCTTGACCTTGGGGATTGTATGGTATGCCTGTAACAGGCTTAATTTGTAATTGGCGACAAAATTCTTGGAAATTTTTTCCAGTATATCCAGGACCATTAGCAGTGTTGATAATCTCGGGTTTTCCCATGACACTAAGACAATTGAGTACATGAGCAATAAGATTTTTTGAAGCTTCTCCAACGTGGAGGTTGGCAAAAATAAATCCACTAAATGTATCTACAGTAACATGAATATATTTAAGATTTCTGAATGAGGGGACGTGTGTTACATCCATTTGCCAGATCTCATTGGGAACTAGGCCCCTAGGGTTCACACCCAAGTGAGGAACAGGCAGGAGAGTGACACAATTTGCACATTGTTTAACAATCTGACGGGCTTGTTCTCTAGTAATTTTAAAAAGAAGACGTAAGGTTTGAGCATTATGTTGGTGTAAAGAGTGAGCTTCTTTGGCTTGAGCCGCAGGATCAAGCTCAACGAGAAGACAAAGTTGGGTAGCTTTATCGGTCACAGCATTGCCTGTGGCTAGAGGTCCAGGAAGACCACAAAGGGCAAGAATATGGCTTATATAAAAGGAATGTTGCCTGGAATGTATGCACTGCTGGATGGAAAAAGACAGAGTGGTGGCATTTGTAGTGGGTTTTATATAGGGCACGGTCTCTAAAAGGGGAATGGATTGTGCAATATAAGCACTGTCTGTGTATAGGTTAAATGGAGTATTTGGGAGTTGTTGAAAAACTTGTAAAATAGCGAAGAGTTCAACCAATTGAGTGGAGTGGAATGGGGATTGTAGGGAAGTGATTTGATTATCTACGGTGAAGGCTGTCACTCCGTTGGAGGAGCCATCGGTGAGAACTTGGGGTCATTAGGATGGGGTTGGGAGGAGGTCAATGTAGGGAAAACAAATGGTTGCGTCCTTAGAAAATGGAGAAGCTTATTAGCAGGGTAATGATTGTCAAGGGCTCCCTGAAAAGAATTGCAGGATGTCGCCCATTCATCGTCATTCTCTATCAACCACTGGATTTAGGTAGGGGAATAGGGTAGGATAATTTTGTCGGCGTCTTTACCGAATATTTTCCTGCTCTGTTCGCATCCGATTTTTATCAGTTCAGCCACCCAGGAGGTATAGGGGATAAGGACTTTGGCTGGGAAGGCAGGTAAATGGAACCAAAAAAGATGACCCTCTTGCCAGAACACTCCGGTGGGTGTAAAATCAGTAGCACAAATGACTAGGAGAAGAGGCTTCTCATAAGAGATAAAGGTGACCCTTTGGTTTAGAATTTCAGCTTCCACTGCCTTTAGGGCTTCTAGGGCAGGGGCTGTAAATGAGCAACTCGAAGTAGGATCTGGGTCCCTTTAAGAATATTAAACAAGGGTTTAAGCTCTCCAGTAGTTGGCATGAGATAAGGCCTGAGCCAATTAATATCTCCTAGAAATTTTTGAAAATCATTTAAAGTTTTTAAGCTAACGGTTCTAAGTTGAACCTTTTGTGAAAGAATCTTATTATGAAAGAGTTCAAAGCCTAAAAGCAAGTAAGGGGGTTTTAATTGAATTTTATCAGGGGCTATCTAAAGACAGCTCTGGTAAGGGCCCTAGAAAGCTCTTGGGAATAAGCAAGGAGTTCAGTGGGGTTAGGACCAGCCATGAGGATGTTGTCCATGTAATGAATTAAATATGTACAAGGCCATCTTTGTCTAAATGGGTCTATAATTTGAGCTACAAATTTTTGGCACAGCGTAGGGCTGTTTGCCATTCCTTGGGGCAGAACTTTCCATTGGAATCTTGGCATACGGCCTTTAAAATTAATCACCAGTAAACTAAATGCAAAATGCTTGCAGTCTTTAGGATGTAGGGGGATTGTGAAAAAGCAATCTTTTAGGTCAATTATGATTTCACAGTATCCCACAGGAATCGCCACAGGAGTGGGAGGCCTGGTTGAAGGGCCCCCATAGGTATCATAGCTTTATTAATTTTTCTAAGATCTTGAAGTAACCTCCGTTATCCTTATTTTTCCTTTATCACAAAAATAGGAGTATTCCAGGGGAAGGTGGTAGGCTCGATATGGCCTGCAGCAAGTTGTTCCTGTACTAACATTGTGGCTGCAGCCAGTTTTTCAGAATTTAAGGGCCATTGATCAACCCATACAGGGTAATTTGTTTTCCAGGATATTTTATCTGCATGGGGTACAGGCATGTCAACGGCCGTTATGGTAAATTTTCATAGCCAATTCCAGCATGATCAGTTTTTATGGTGACCGGGACCGGCTCTTTTGAGCCCTGAGAGTGTTTGCCCAACCCTTGCACAGGGTGAAAGCCTTAATTGAGCATCTGGTGAGTGACTAGCTCATTACGGCTGCACATAATGAGCTTCACTTGAGAGAGAATATCTCTGCCCCAGAGGTTGATAGGTAGGCCTGAAAGCACGTAGGGCTGGACAGTACTGTGATTGCCTTCTTCATCTTCCCATTGAATAACTTTTTAGCTTTGTAGGGGGTTGGAGGTCTGTCCAATACATCTAAGGTGAGTCATGGAAGCGGTGAGAGGTCAAGATGAAAGCCAATCCTTACTGGAAATAGTTGTGGCATCCGCGCCAGTATCTATAAGGCCTTCAAAGGTTTTTCCTTTTAATTTTTAGTTAAGAAGTTTTCTTTTTTGAGTGATCTATTGTGCCCAATAAACATCTGATGATCCAAACCCATGGGGGCCTCTCTTTTGCTTATAGCTAGGAATTTTATCATCGAGGGGGAGTAATATTAATTGAGCAATCCGTTGCCCAGGGGAAATGGTAATTGGTCCCTGAAAGGCTGTAGCCATAAATTTAATTTCTCCAGTATAATCGTTGTCAATGACTCCTGGAGAAATAGTGAGGCCCTGAATAGTGGAGCTGGCACGACCCATTATAAGAACAAAGGTGCCTTGCGGCAAAGAGCCAAAAATCCCCATTGAAAGAATTTGATTTCCCATTTATGGGGTCAATATTGACTGGGAGGTGGAACAGAGGTCCAGTCTTGCGCTACCGGTGGTTGCTCCAGAGAGAAGAGTGATGCTGGATTTTGGACTGACTGGGGAACGAACCTGATGACACCAGGGTTCTATCATGGGTAGGTTTTGGGGAACTGGGGTGGGCCCTTTATCAATTTTCCCTGCTTTGGAGGCAGAGGATTACCATGTATATCAGCCTTGGAGCGGCATTCGGAGGCCCAATGCTTACCCCATTTGCATCGCGGTCACAGGAATGATGGGAGCGATTGTTTGGTCCTAGGGGCTGTGCACTCTCTTCAAAAATGACCTGTTTGCTTGCAATTAAAGTAGGTCTTGGGCCTGGCTCCCTGAGTAAACTCTTTAAGAGCTCTTCCTATGGCTATTCCGATATTGCGAGATGTTGGGTCATCGACACAAAGTTTTATAAAATCAGAGAACTTTTTGCCGCTCTGATGGGGACGCATAGCTGCTTGACAAGCTGAATTAGCATTTTCAAAAGCAAGATGTTTAATGAATTCATTATCTGTTTCCTCCCTTCCCATGAGGCGTTAGGCGGCCTCTGTAAGGCGGCCTATGAATTCACTGTAAGGTTCCTGCGGCCCCTGTCTAACATTGTCAAGAGAGGTGATAACTGACCCTTTAGAAGGGAGGCTCTTCAAGGCCTTAAGGGCTGCATGTTGGATTTGTGTGAGTAAGCCTGGAGAAAACAGCCTGTTTTTCATTTATATCATAGGGGCGATTGCCCAGAAGATTGTCTAACATCCAGGATTTGGAAGGACTGCCGGCAGCCATATTGCGGTATGCAGTATCCTGGCATCTTTCAGTGTAATCAGCTTTCCATAAGAGAAAGTCACCTCTTGTTAAGGTGGCTTTAGTAAACATGCCCCAATCATTAGCTGTAAGCCAGTCTTCGCTTAGAGACTCTAACAATGAAATAGTAAAGGGGGCAACAGGGCCATATGAGGAAACAGCATTCTTTAAGTCTTTTATACTTTTAAATTTAAGGTGGCGGTTCCGATGAGTCCTAATGGTTGAAGTTGCATTCTCGTCCTTTCCCAAAGTGTTTTCTGACTCAAGCTGGGATATAGGCTCCTCTGCATCGGTATCTGCCTCTTCTGATTCTCGTGGTTCATCCTCATTTGACTCTCCCTCAGTCGGTTCTCCATCGGTTGGTCTAGTTTGGGATCGGGTCACCGGGAAGACATGAAGGGTTTTATTTTTGGTTTTAACTTTCTGAACGGGGAGAGCAGAGGGGGAACTTACTTATATTTTCTGAACAGGGTGGTTGGGGGGAGCTTATTTCTAAGTCAAGTTCACGTAATTGCCTAAACAATTGGGATCTCTCCCTTTTGTTCTGAAGCAGTGCCTTAATGGACTGCGCCTCCCGAGAGAGTTTAACAGTGGCTTGTTAAAGGGGGTGGTATGTCTTAGGGCAGTGGTATGTTATAGGGCGTTGTATGTTATCGGGTGGTGGACCTGCACCTAAAGGTGCTTGAGGGGGCCAATCAAGATTATGGTGCTTACTGGCAGCGTCTTTTATTTTGGCCCCCTCTTCAGGGTAGATTGGATCATCATCAGGGCTGTTGGACCTGAGACCGGCAGGACTGGGTAAATAGATTTTTGGGGGGGCCATTAGACGGTGTTTCACCCTTAACCTCGGGCATGGGAAAGGAGAAAGAGGGACAATTAGAGGCTGGGGAGGATGGATGAAGTTCCTCGGAGACTTCCTTTTTTGGAGAAAAGTTTGACTGGTTTTAAACTTTCCCTTCAAATAATTTTCACTATCGTCAAAAATCTTTGAAACATCTGGGTGACAGTGGCGTACCTGCAACATATCGTTTATGAGATTCCAATAGAAAATACCTGTACTGGGACCTTCTCAGGGCCAAAGGAATGATAACAATCATTGAGGCAGTTACCAACTCGGCGCCACTGTTTTTCATCTATAGTTTATTCCTGGGGGAACCATGGGCCGACATCCTCTGGCAAGATAAAGTATTTAACCAAATCTTTTTTCTTAACCCGTATTCCTCATGTCTTGAGAGAAGCCTTAAGTCCCTTAAGAAATAACTCATGCTTATTTAGTGTTTGCCCCATGACTGCGTCGCATTCCTTACCTTCATCGATCTGTGTCACAGGCGGGTACTCCTGTGGTGGTCTTCATGCGAATCTTGTATCACCGGTGGGGTGGTGATCCAAAGAAAGAAGGATGCCCGTCCATATTAGCGATGTCCAGATCAGGCTTCGTACCTCGAGCCCCACGTTGGGCACCACATGCCCCGGCTGGTGGCGAGTTCAACAAGGGCTCGAGGGGAAGTTAACCTTTATGAGAGACAAACCAGACACAAAGAAGGAGACACAGTCGAAAGTCTGATCAAGGTCTCAATGTTTATTTTTACAAGCAATATTATAAAGGAGCTAGGAAGGGGAAACAGCCCCAGCTGAAGTGGCAAGGTTTATCTAGGTTGCTAGGATACCTAACTGAGGAATGTTCTCTGGAAAAGATCATGGGTGGGGGATTACTGAGAAAAGACAGAAGATTTAACTAAGTAGGAGATGTTATCACGGCAGCTGCATAATCTCTATCCCAGCGATCTAATCGCAAGCTGCGTCAATTGATGCTTCTTAAACGGTACAGGCTTGAGAAAATAGAGGCCTAGTCGAAAAGGGAGAGACCATTGTTTCTATGGCTTACGGCTCCCGACAATAAAGAAGCGGTTGTACATATACACCATGGAATATTATTCAGCCATAAGAAGAAAAGTAATCCTACTACCATTTGCAAGAACACGGACGGAGCTAGAGGTTGTTATTCTCAGTGAAATAAGCCAGGTGGAGAAAGACAAGTACCCAAACTTTCACTCCTCTGTGAGGTATGAGAACAAAGCAAAAACGGGAAGGAACAAAACATCAGCAGACTCACAGAACCCAAGAATGGACTAACAGTTACCAAAGGGAAAGGGACCTGGTAGGATGGGTGGGAAGGGAGGGATAAGGGTGTAAAGGGGCATTACGAACCACAAATGTAATGTAGGGGGTGGTGGGCCACGGGGATTGAAGCATAGCACACAGAAGACAGGTAGTGATTCTATAGCATCTAACTATACTGATGGACAGCGACTGTAATGGGGTGCAGATAGTGGACTTGATAATGGTAGGGAGGGGTGAGAATGGGTAGTCTAGTAACCACAATGTTGTTAAAATAATTGTACATTACTGACACCAAAAAAAAAAAAGTGACTCTGTTTGAGTGCCCAGAGAGACAGTCAGTAGAAAATAGCCATTCCCGCAACCGTGGATGCTTTGTGTTTGGTTTTGGCAGTGCCCAGTCATTGATTCAGTGGGACAGGGAGGAACTTTTCATGTTCTCTCACCTCAACAACTGAATTGCTGTAATAATGTGCGTCTGGGCTTTTGAAATCAGTGGACTTTATGATGTTTACAAATGTAAAGAAGCAATAACCAGATACCGACGGAAGTTTGCATGCCAAATAGAACACGTTACTCGACAACACACACTTTGCTCCAAACAGTTCCCTCTAGAAATCAGTGTTCCTTTTTATTTGTCCCTCCTCCTATCAGTGGTGAACACGCCAATGTCCCTCAAACATGGTGGTGAGTAAAGCACCAAGTATACTTTTCTGTCTACAACAGGCCCAGAGGAAGTGTACTTGTGGTCTTCAGTGAACACTTAGACAATAAATGTGGCTAAATAAAGTTATCAAGCGAGAAGGAGTTTTAAGAGGACAGAGGACAGAGATACGGGTTCAAGTCCCTGCACCACCATTTACTGGTTTTGTAAGCACACGTGTCTGACTAGATCTGCAACTGTCTCAGTGAGCCCAGGGCTCTCCCTACGGCCTAGTGACCTTGGAATGTTTTTGGAAGCATAATGTAGGGAAGTGACATAGGTGATGTCGTTAACTGTTCTGTACATATGTATAGATGGGCAGACAGAAAGCTGATTGATTCATAGATAGACAGATAGATAGATGACAGATGATAGACAGATGATACACTTGATAGATAGATGATAGGAAGCTAGCTAGATGGATAGATAAATAGAGAGATGGATAGAGAGATAGACAGAAGGATATATAGAAAGATAGATAGATGTAGAGACAGACAGAGCGATAGATAGATACAGATACATATCGATTGACAAAAAGCTGTTGGTCATAACCAGCAGATGAATGGTGAAAGCACATAGCTAAACTACAAACAAAAAGGAAGAATGAAATCCAGTTTACAAAGTGCAGTAAACAGCCATAAGAAGAAAACAAACCTACCATTTGCAATGACGTGGATGGAGCTAGACGGTATTATGTTCAGAGAAATAGGACAGGTGGAGTAAGACAATTATCAAATGATCTCACTCATGTGTGGAGTAAAACAACAAAGAAGCACTGAAGGAAAAAAACAGCAGCAGACTCACAGAACCCGAGAGTTGACTAAAAGTTGCCAAAGGGAAAAGGACTGGGCAGGGTGGTTCTGAAGGGATGGATAAGTGCGGGGATAAAGAATGGGAGCATTAGGATTAGCATGTATATTGCGTGGGGTCGGGGGGGGCATGGGGAGTGCTGTACAACACAGAGAAGACTAGTAGAGATTATATAGCATCTTACTACCCACTGATTGACAGCGACTGTAACGGTGTCTGAGAAGGGGTACTTGGTGAATGGGTCTATAGCAACCAAATATGCTAATGGACAGCGACTGTGAGAGGTTTTGGGGGTGGACTTGGTGAAGGGGGAGCATAGTAAACATAATGTTCTTCACGTGATTGTTGATTAATGATAACAAAAAAATTATTAAGTGCAATAAGGGCAGAGCTCTGAATCATCAGAATTAAAGGTCAGGCTCCGAGTGCTACAAACAAAAGACACAGAGTAAAAAGAACGGATGAAAACTCAAGAAACCTACGTGCTTCCTTACAGGAGACTCATTTGAGATCCAAGGACACAGACAAACTACAAGCTGAAGGTGCGGGGACAAGTACCCTACACGAGTGAAACTGAAAAAAAAAAATCAAACAAATGGATTCTGTTTGTGCCCCCAGAGACAGTCAGTAGTAAATAGCCCTATCTGGCCACCGTGAATTCTTTTTGTTTGTTTTCAGCAGGGACCAGCAATAGATTTAGTGGTGCAGCAAAGTCTTTATCATTTTCTCTCATCTCAACTAAGTTTCTGTAATAATAAGAATCGGGCCTTTGAAATCGGTGGGTTTTATGATCTTCACGAATGTGAAGTAATAACCACCTAAAGAGGGATGTTTGCACACTCAAATAAACATGTCACTCCACAATACACTCTTAGCTCCCAACTGCTCCTGTCTTGAAATTGGTGTTCTTTTTATATGACCCTCCGTCCTATCAGCAGTGTTCATGCCGATGTCCTTCAAACATGGTTTTGAGCAAAGCAACAAGTTTACTTTTCTGTCGACAACAGGCCCAGAGTAAGGATACTTGTGGTCTTCAGCTAGAACTTAGTCAATGAATGTGGCTAAATAAGACAGCAAGTGAGAAGGAGATGAAAGAGGACAGAAGATAGAGACACGGGTTTATGTTCCTGCACAACAATTTACTGGTTTTGTAGTACACACAGCCGACACGACCTGCAAGTGTCTCGGTGAACCCAGTGCTCTCCCAACAGCCTAGACACCTTGCAGGATTTTTGGAAGCATAATGTACGAAAGTGACATAGGCTATGTGGTTAACTGTTCTGTACACCAGGACAGATGTTCAGACAATAAGATGATTGATTGATTGATTAATTGATTAATAGATTGACGGATAGACAGACAGATAGATAGATATAGGTACATATCAATTAACACAAAGCTATTGCTCATAACAATGAGAGCAATGGTTGAAGCACATAGCGAAACTACAAACAAAAAAGAAGAATACAATCCAGTTTAAAAAGTACAGTAAGCAGCCATAAGAAGAAAACAAATCCTCTCATTGGCAAAAACGTGGATGGAGCTAGAGGGTATTGTGCTCAGTCAAATAGGCCAGTCGGAGAAATACATATACCAAATGATTTCACTCATGTGTGGAGTACGATAACAAAGAAAAACTGAAGGAAAAGAGAGCAGCAGTCTCACAGAACCCGAGAGTGGACTAACAGTTACCAAAGAGAAAGGGACTGGTTAGGGTTTCTGGGAAGGGAGCGATAATGGAGGGAAAAAGAATGGGGGCATTAGGATTAGCATGAATAATGTGTAGGGTTTAGCGTCATGTGGAGGGCTATCCAACACAGAGAAGACATGTAGTGATTCTACAGCATCTTACTACACGCTGACGGACAGCGACTGTAACTGGAATTTGGCGAGGACTTGTTGAAGGGGTTGACTAGTAAACATAATGTTCTGCATGTGATTGTATATTAATGAGAACAAAAAAAAATTTCAAAGTGCAGTAAGAGCATAGCTCTCAAATATCAGAATAAAAGTACAGGCTTTGACTGCACCCATCAAAAGACACAGGGTTAGAAGTACTGATGACAGCTCAAGATCACCTATGTTCTCCCCTACTGGTGACTCACTTGATATCAAAGGACACAGACAAACTAAGAGCTGAAGGGGCGGGGACAAGTACCCTATACAAGTGAATCTGGGAAACAAAGAAACAAATTGATTCTGTTTGAGTCCCCAGAGACAGTCACTAGAAAATAGTCCTACCTAGCCACTGTGAATTCTTTTTGTTTGGTTTCAGCAGTGCCCAGGTATAGATTTAGTGGTTCTGCAATGTCCTTCTCATTTTTTCTTACATCAACAAATGAATTGCTGTAATAATATGCTTCTGGCTCTTGAAATCACTGGGTTTTATGATGTTCACGATTGTAAAGAAGTAATAACCACATAAAGAGGGAAGTTTGGACACTCAACCAAACACGTCTCTCCACAAAACACACTTTGCTCCCAAATGCTCCTGTCAAGAAATAGGTGTTCCTTTTTATTTGTCCCTCCTCCTATCAGTGGTGAACACGCCAATGTCCCTCAAACATGGTGTTGAGTAAAGCACCAAGTTTACTTTTCTGTCTACAACAGGCCCAGAGGAAGTATACTTGTGGTCTTCAGTGAGGACTTAGTCATTGAATGTGGCTAAATATAGTTAGTAAGAGAGAAGGAGGTTTAAGAGGACAGAGAACAGAGATACGGGTTGAAGTCCCTGCACCACCATTGACTTTTTATGAAAGCACACACGGCTTACTCGATCTTCAATTGTATCAATGAGCCCAGTGCTCTCCCTACATCCTAGTGACCTTGCAATATTTTTGGAAGCATAATGTAGAGAAGTGACATAGGTGATGTTGTTAACTGTTCTGTACATAAGGATAGATGGGCAGACAGTAAGATGATTGAATAATAGATAGACAGATAGATAGATGACAGATGATAGATAGATGATACACATGATAGATAGATGATAGGAAGCTAGATAGATGGATAGATAAATAGAGAGAAGGATAGAGAGATACATAGAAGGATAATAGAAAGATAGATAGATATGCAGACAGCCAGAGCGATAGATAGATACAGATACATATCGATTGACGCAAAGCTGTTGCTCATAACCAGGAGATGAATGGTGAAATCACATAGCTAAACTACAAACAAAAAGGAAGAATGAAAAACAGTTTACAAAGTGCAGTAAGCAGCCATAAGAAGAAAACAAATTCTACTATTTGCAATGACGTGGATGGAGTTAGACGGTAGTATGTTCAGAGAAATAGGTCATTCGAAGAAAGACAAGTATCAAATGACTTCTCTCATGTGTGTAGTATAACAACAAAGAAAAACTGAAGGAAAAAATACAGCAGCAGACTCACAGAACCCGAGAGTTGAATAAAAGTTAACAAAGGGAAAAGGACTGGGCAGGGTGGTTCTGAAGGGAGGGATAAGTGTGGGGAGAAAGAATGGGGGCTTTAGGATTACCATGTATACTGCGTGGGGATGGGGGTGCATGGGGAGTGCTGTACAACACAGAGTAGACTAGCAGAGATTATATAGCATCTTACTACTCGGTAATTGACAGCGACTGTAACGGTGTCTGTGAAGGGAGACATGGTGAAGGGGTCTATAGCATCCAACTATGCTGATGGACAGCGACTGTGAGAGGTTTTTGGGGGTGGACTTGGTGAAAGTGAGCATAGTAAACATAATGTTCTTCACGTGATTGTAGATTAATGATAACAAAAAAATTTTTTAAGTGCAATAATGGCACAGCTCTGAATCATCAGAAAAAAAGGTCAGGCTCTGAGTGCTGCAAACAAAAGACAAAGGTTTAAAATAACGGATGAAAACTCAAGAAACCTACGTGCTTCCTTACAGGAGACTCACTTAAGATCCAAGGACACAGGCAAACTACAAGCCGAAGGTGTGCGGACAAGTACCCTACACGAATGAAACAGAAAAACAAACAATCAAACAAATGGATTCTGTTTGAGTCCCCAGAGACAGTCAGCAGAAAATAGCCCTATCTGGCCACCGTGAATTCTTTTTGTTTGGTTTCGGCAGTTCAAAGCCATAGATTTAGTGGTGCAGCAACACACTTCTCATTTTCTCTCACCTCAAAAACTGAGTTGCTGTAATAATAAGAATCTGGACCTTTGAAATCAGTGGGTTTTATGATGTTCACGAATGTGAAGAAGTAATAACAACGTAAAGAGGGATGTTTGGACACTCAAATAAACACGTCACTCCAGAATACACTCTTAGCTCCCAACTGCTCCTGTCTAGAAATCGGTGTTCCATTTATTTGTCCCTCCGTCCTATCGGAGTTGATCACGCCGATGTCCCTCAAACATGGGGGTGAGCAGAGCACCATGTATAATTTTCTGTCTACAACAGGCCCAGAGGAAGGATACTTGTGGTCTTCATGGAGCACTTAGTCAGTGAATGTGGCTAAATACAGTCACAAAGCGAGTAGGAGGTATAAGAGGACAGAGAACAGATTTACGGGTTCAAGTCCCTGCACCTCGATTTACTGGTTTTATAAGCACACGCGGCTGTCTCGACCTGGAAATGTCCAGTGAACCCAGTGCTCTCCTTACGGCCTAGATACCTTGGAAGATTTTTAGAAGCATAATGTAGGGAAGTGACATAGGCAATGTTGTCAACTGTTCTGTACCTAAGAATAGATGGGCAGACAAAAAGATGATTGATTCATAGATAGATAGATAGATGACAGATGATAGATAGATAGGTACATAGATTGATAGATGATAGACATCATAGATAAATCATAGGAAGATAGATAGATAAGCAGATAGATAGATGGATAAATAGATAGACAGACATACAGATAGATAGATACAGATAGATATTGATTAACATAAAGCTATTGCTCATAAAAAGGAGATCAATGGTGAAAGCACATAGCAAAACTACAAACAAAAAGGAAGAAAGAAATCCAGTTTAAAAAGTGAACTAAGCAGACATAAGAAGGAAACAAATCCTACCATTTGCAATGATGTGGATTTAGCTAGACGGTAGTATGCTCAGTGAAATAGGCCAGGCGGACAAAGTCAAGTACCAAATGATTTCACCCATGTGTGGAGTATAACAACAAAGAAACACTGAGGGAAATAAACAGCAGCAGACTCACAGAACCCGAAAGTGGACTAACAGTTACCAAAGGGAAAGGGACTGGGCAGGTGGGTGGGAAGGGAGGGATAACGGCGGGGAGAAAGAAAGGGGACAATTGGATTAGCATGTATAATGCGTGGGGTCGGGGGGCATGGGGAGGGCTGTACAACACAGAGAAGACAAGTAGAGATTCTAAAGCATCTTACTACACGCTGATGGACAGCGACTGTAATGTGGTGTGTGTGGGGGTGCATGATGAATGTGTCAACAGCATCCAACTCTGCTGATTAAAAGCAACTGTAAGAGGTTTTTTGGGGGGACTTGGTGAATAGGGGAGCGTAGTAAACATAATGTTCTTCACGTGATTGTAGATTAATAATAACAAAAAAAAATTTTTAAGTGCAATAAGGGCGAAGCTCTGATTCATCAGAATAAAATAACAGGCTTTGAGTGCTCCAGAAAAAAGACACAGGGTTACAAGAAGGGATGGAAACTCAAGACACCTACGTGCTTCCTTACAGGGGACTCACCTGAGATCCAAGGACACAGACAAACTACAAGCTGAAGGGGCGGGGACAGGTACCCTACACAAGTGAAACTGAGAAACAAAGAAAGAAATGGATTCTGTTTTGGACCCCAGAGAGAGTCAGTAGAAAATAGCCCTATCTAGCCACCGTGAATTCTTTTTGTTTTGTTTTCAGCAGTGCTCAGGCATAGATTTAGTGGTGCAGCAACTTCCTTCTCATTTCCTCTCACCTCAACAAATGAATTGCTGTAATAATATGCGTCTGGGCATTTATAATCATTGCTTTTTATGATGTTCACGAATGTAAAGAAGTAATAACCAGATAAAGAGGGAACTTTGGACCCTCAAATAAACACGTCATTCCACAACACACTCTTTGCTCCCAACTTCTCCTGTCTAGAAATTGGTGTTCTTTTTCATTTTCCCTCCCTCCCATCAGCGGTGATCACGCCGATGTCCCCGAAACATGGCGGTGAGCAAAGCACCAAGTTTACTTTCTGCTGACAACAGGCCCAGAGGAATGATACTTGTGGTCTTCATTGACCACTTAGTCAATGAATGTAGCTAAATACAGTCAGCAAGTGAGAAGGAGATAAAAGAGGACAGAGGACAGAAACATGGGTTCAAGTCCCTGCACAACCATATCCTGGTTTTGTAGGTACACACTGTTGACTCGACCAGCAAGTGTCTCGGTTGATCCCAGTTCTCTCCCTATGGCCTTGTTACCTTGCAAGATTTTTGGAAACATTATGTAGTTAAATGACATAGGCTATGTTGTTAACTGTTCTGTACACAAGGACAGATGGGCAGACAAAAATATGATTGATGGATTGATAGATATATAGATGCATAGATAGATACATATATAGACAGACAGATAGACATAGGTACATATCGATTAACACAAAGCTATTGCTCATAACAAGGAGAGCAATGGTAAAAGAACATAGAGAAATTACAGACAAAAGAGAAGACAGAAATCCAGTTTAAAAAGTGCAGTAAGCAACCGTAAGAAGAAAACAAATCCTACCATTTGCAGCAACGTGGATGGAGCTAGAGGGTATTATGGCCAGTGAAATAGGCCAGACGGAGAAAGGCAAGTACCAAATGATTTCACTCATTTGTGGAGTATAACAACAAAGAAAAACTGAAGGAAAAAAACAGCATATTCACAGAACCCGAGTGGACTAACAGTTACCAAAGGGAAAGGGACTGTGCAGGGTGAGTGGGAAGGGAAGGATAAGGGTGGGGAGAAAGAAAGGGAGCATTAGGATAAGCAAGTATAATGTGTCGGGTGGGCGGGGCATGGGTAGGGCAGTACAACACAGTGAAGACAAGTAGTGATTCTACAGCATCTTACTACACGCTGATGGACAGCGACTGTAACGCGGTGTGTGAGGGGGACATGGTGAAGGTGTCTACAGCACCCAACCATTCTGATGGACTGCGACCGTAACGGGGTTTAGGGGAGGAATTGGTGAAGTGGGTAGTCTAGTAAGCATAATGTTCTTCATGTGATTGTATATTAATGATAACAAAAAAATAATTTCAAAGTGCAGTAAGAGCACAGCTTTCAATTATCAGAATAAATGGACAGGCTTTGAGTGCTCCAATCAAAAGACACAGGGTTAGAAAAACGGAGGAATACTCAAGACCACCTATGTTCTCCCTTACTGGAGACTCACTTGAGATCCAAGGACACAGACAAAATACAAGCCAAAATGGCGGGACCAGGTACCCTACACAAGTGAAACTGAGAAACAAACTAAGTAACAAATGGAGTCTGTTTGAGTCCCCAGAGACAGTCAGTAGAAAATAACCCTATCTAGCCACCGTGAACTCTTTTTGTTTGGTTTCAGCAGTGCCCAGCCATAGATTTAGTGGGACAGCAAACTCCTTCTCTTTTTTTCTCACCTCAACAACTGAATTCCTGTAATTATATGCATCTGGGCTTTTGAAATCAATGAGCTTTATGATGTTTACGAATGTAAAGGAGTAATAACCACATAAAGAGGGAAGTTCGGACACTCAAATAAACACGTCACTCCACAACTCACTCTTTGCTCAGAAATGCTCCTGTGTATAAATTGGTTTATCTTTTTATATGTCCCACGTCCTATCACCGGTGATCATGCAGATGTCCCTCAAACATGGTGGTGAGCAAAGCACCATCTTCACTTCTCTGTCGACAACAGTCCCAGAGGAAGGATACATGTGGTCTTCAGGGAGCACTTAGACAATGAACGTTGCTAAATACAGTCAGTAAGTGAGAAGGAGGTAAAAGAGGACAGAGGACAGATATACAGGTTCAAGTCCCTGCATCACCATTTCTTGGTTTTGTAGGCACACGCTTCTAACTCGACCTGCAAGTGTCTCAGTGAACCCTGTGCTCTCCCTATGGCCTAGATACCCTGCAAGATTTTTGGAAGCATAATGTTGGAAAGTGACATAGGCTATGTTGTTAACTCTTCTGTACACAAGGATAAATGGGGAGACAAAAAGATGATTGATTCATAGATATATAGACGGAAAGATAGATAGATGATAGATGATAGATTGATAGACAGACAGATAGATATAGGTACATATCAATTAAGACAAAGCTGTTGCTCATAACTAGTAGAGCAATGGTGAAAGCACACAGCAAAACTACAAACAAAAAGAAGAATGAAATCCAGTTTAAAAGTGCAGTAAGCAGCCATAAGAAGAAAACAAATCCTACCATTTGCAATGATGTGGATCGAGCCAGATGGTATTATGCTCAGTGAAATATGCCAGGCGGAGAAAGACAAGTACCAAATGATTTCACTCATGTGTGGAGTATAACAACAAAGAAAAACTGAAGGAAAAAAACAGCAGCAGACTCACAGAACCCGAGAGTGGACTAACAGTTACCTAAGGGAAAGGGACTGGCCAGGGTGTGTGGGAAGGGTGGGATCAGGGCGGGGAGAAAGAAAGGGCGGATTAGGATTAACATGAATAATGCGTGGGGTGGGGGGGTCATGGGCAGGGCTGTACAACACAGAGAAGTCAAGTAGTGATTCTACAGCATCTTACTACACCCTGATGGACAGCGACTGTAAAGGGCTTTATGGGGGGGAATTGATGTACTTGGAGATCATAATGTTCTTTATGTGATTGTAGGTTCATGATAACAAAAAATAATTTTTAAGTGCAATAAGGTCACAGCTCTCAATTGTCAGAATAAAAAGACAGGCTCTGAGTGCTCCAATTAAAGAAACATGGTTAAAAGAAGGGATGAGTACTCAAGACCACCGACGTGCTCCCTTACAGGAGACGCACTTGAGATCCAAGGACGAAGACAAACTACAAGTTGAGGGGGTGGGGACCGGTACCCTTGATAAGTGAAACTGAAAAAAAAAAATGATGTGCTGATGGGATTAAATACCAAACAACAAAAACAAAAAAAAAATTTAATAAAAAAAAAATGTGGCTGCTCGTTTTTCTTTATTCTCCGGTGCCAGCCTCAGACATCTGCTCACCGGTCTTGCTGCCCTCTTTACCTAGCATTGGGGTCCCTATCGCTTTATGACTTCCAAAAAGCGCTGGCCAAAACAAAACAGGAAAAAAAAAATTTCGCTCGCTTTTCTTATGTCCTCCGGGGCCTGGCCTCCGGTGCCCGCTCACTATTCTTGCTGCCCTGTTTTCCTAGTATCCAGGGCCCTGCACTCTGGCCCGGATGGCTGGGGCTGGGTGTTTGGCAGTCCTGTGCTCCGTCTCCCTCCCGCTCTGCCTATTCTTCTCCCGCCGGGAGTTGGGGGGATGGGCGCTCGGCTCCCACTGGGCCGTGGCTTGTTTCTTACCACCTTCGTGAAGTGCTTGGTTCTGTCTGGTGCGGATGTGGACAGGATATTGTCCTGTGTCCTATTGTCTTTATTCTAGGAGGGGTTGTCTTTGTTATATTTTCATTGATATATGTGGTTTTGGAAGGGGATTTCCACTGCTCTACTCATGCCACCATCTTCCGCCCCTCTCCAATGTGCCATGCTTTAGATTAACCTCATGCTAGTAACATAATTTGAGTAAATCCGATTTCTACTCTATTAACTACAGGTTTCAAAGAATAGTGTAAAAAAATCCTTTCTGACATTCAAAAGTTTTTGAGTGTCCTGATGAATCTGAAATAAGAGGTTAAATTGTTTTCTTTGTCACATTTAAGCAGAGTAGGGGAGTGATAATCTAAAATCTAGGATTTATTAATAGTTAATACCTCCTTTCAGAGATAATAACATACAGTATGATGTGAAATAGTTTAAAATAGAAATTTAAAAATCACATCCTTTTATGATATACATTCTTATATTTTGTCCTGAGGCATTCCCCAATAAAAGAGGAAGATCTGTTTTCTTTTATTCACTTCACTTATCAGGCATCTATTTTTAAATATATATATTAGAGTTCATACTATGGAAATTAAAAATACAGTATTTTAAAAACTCACTATTGTCTCTAGATAGGCTTGCTGAATTTTTTATGATCAAAGATACTGTCTCTGAGGTGCTTGTAAATGCACACCTGCAAATTGCACATTCTGGACAATCAACCTTCTGTAACTATAACAACAATGATCAGATAATATGTCTTTTGAGAAGGCACAGACACACAAAGTGTATTCAAGATAAATTTGCCCCAATTCAGATGACAATACATTTTTATTTCATTTAAGAAAAGGGATGATAAATTCACTTTGTTTGTAGTGCCAACTGCCTATGAAAAGAAAATTTCTGAATTATATAGATATCAGCATAACTGACATTTTTCTTAATGGCACATTTACCGAAACACTACAATTTTAAGAATAAAGCAAGCTAAACAGCTGTTAAAAAGGAAAAGAAAAAAAAGCTTACTTCACCTGTACTTGTTTGTGTTCCAGTGAGAACCAGTGGGAGAGACTTTCATAAGCTCCTGATAAAATTTACAACTGGCAGAGCCCACAAGAGCCTTTCTTCAGGGCTCACTAAGGAACTCACCGGTTCTACAATGGGATGGTCATGGGCTCAACAACCATCTCAGACAGAGACAGGGATGTGCTCCATACACCCAGTGCCCCAGGAGTAGTGAGGAGGGCCCAGAGCAGGCTCACTGAAAGGTTGTCCCACTTCCCATGCTCTCTTGTGACACTTCACTGATAGGATGGTACAAGGAGCAAGAAAAGGATGAGGCCCGAGTGAACAGTGGCAGCCACGGGTTCTCAGTGAGCCACAGCAAACCTGGTTTCCCACAGAATTTTTAAAGACATTCTCTCTAAGTCTACGAGTTGCTGCAGCTGTGGAAAATGACCACAGGCTCCTTCTAAAAATGTCTTTTAAGCATGAGGGTAGCCTCTGGGCAGTTTCCTCCTTTAGTGGATAAGGACCATTAATGCTATATTCCATTTTATGGAATCTGAGTATAGAAGGAAAACACAGTTGGCAGTTCTAATCCTGGTAGGATATGTGCGATGCAGTTGTCTGAAACAGCTTCATTCAGCAATTTTTATGCCAAATACAAAAAAAGGATATGCTGCTGAGGATTTTAAATTCCCAATTCAAACCCTACTGGTACAATGTGGAAGAGCAAGCAGGTGTGTCTACAAGCACCAACTGAAATTGCATGGGAAAAGTTTTCTTGTGCTCAAAAGGAAAAGAAACCAGTAATAAAATTTTAAGAAATATCAGAGGAGTAAGTGGAAAAAACAAAATCAATTAAGAAAGATAATCTCTTGGCTATTGACATTTATGTCCTTCTTAAACCACAGTAATTTAGTAAAATAGGATTATTTGCCCTCCTCTCACTGCTCACACAACTGAACAGCTCTGTAGAGAACAGTATTTACATGTCTAAAACAATACAAATATAACATGTATTGAATTTTTACTTTATAATAGTTATTAGTTACAGAAGAGAATGAGACTTAAAAACTAACAATTTTCCGTGTATAAATCAAATGGGTGAGATGAGAGAAGTTCTAAGAAATGCAAATTTGTCATCTTTTAAAGAAAGTAGTAAATACTGTCCAAATTTATAATCAAGGATTATAGACACTTGTATGAAGGACAGGGTGATCATAAAACTGCAAGCAGAACCTCATAAAGAAGATACATCTTGGGGACCTGGGAGAGGTCACATGAAAATAGGGGCAGAGGAAAACTTACTCGTTACCTTTGACCCTCCTGTCAACAGGCTTTACTGGGTGAACATTGGCATTAACATGGCCCTAGTATCTTAAGCGTTCTCTTTCCTTTTCATTCACTTTGCTGCATAAGGCTAAGAATGAGAGAAATGTTTTAATGGAAAGAAAATCACCAGTTTTGATTACATAAGATAAATGGCTGAAAGCACAATGGTGTGGCCTTTCAATATTCACAGCACAAGGCATTGTTCTAAAGAAAGACATGCCCCAGGGCCTCATCACTGTAGAACACTGTGGAAGACATCAAAGTAAAGTGAAAATGGAAGACTAAACATTCGGACAGAAGGTAAGAGAAGTGAAGACCTCCTTGATTAGGTAAGTGATGTTTTAGACAGAATAATACTGATTTTTAAATTCAGATCAAATTTCCTAAGAAAATATTAACTGCAGGATATGCGAGCTTCTAATTGAGGCAATATCACAAACAGATTTCATCATAAAAACCAGAAGGTTCAGTAAGCTTGCTTTGGAGACACTTGGCTCTGACTGCTATTAGAACAAGTGTGCAAATGCTGGATGAGGTGAGACCCAAAAGAACTGGTTACACACACTCAGCTGAAAACACCTGTAGCTATTGCCCCTTCACATAACAATTCTTGTTGAGTACATTCTGTGTTCCTAGCATCACAACAGGTGACAGACCCTACAGTAAAGACACCACAGAGCCAGCTGAGGACAAGCACAAGGCACTCAGAGCCTAGCTGAAGACAAAGACAAGAAAAAAAACACTCCACGATAATAAATGTCCTAAGAGTAATAAGGTTTTCTGGGCACGGGGGAGAGAGAAATAATGAGAGTCCTGGTCAATTAGAGGAAGATCAACAACAAGGCCTGCTCAAATTGGGTTTTGAGACAGAAACAGTACCGACTATGCATTAGGTGAAAAGACAGGATTTAGCAACCAACTGGGTAATGAGGTGAGGCAAATGGGGTGGGGCTACTTGCAGGGATGCACTCTGTAGATGTAGCCATTAACCCTATGTTAATAATGTCTACATTTTAAAGACAGAGCAAAATCTCCTGTGAACAACAATGAAATTTGGAACTTTAGCTTCCCTTTTTGTCTCTGAAGAGTTCTATTAGCACATAACTGCTGCACCCAGTTGGGCTTCAACATAGGTCAAAATTTCTGTCCATCACTACATTCTTTTCCATTCTGCCTAAATATATGCTTAATTTTAATGAAGGAGAGTTTGGGAACAGCCAAGACTGTGTTTCTCATGTGTGATCACTCAGGAGCCCCAGGAGGTAGCAGGAAATGTGAATGGACTGTCTACAGCAGGTGTTAGCAATGGAGGAGCCTGTGAGCAAGTGTGCTTTTGAATTTTTAAAGGGTTAGAAACCAAAACCAAACAACCAGAATATGCAGGAGAGAACTATGTTTCACACAAAGTCTAAAGTATTCACCAAATGGCCCAACTCATGATATAGGGGATTGGAGGATATACTTTGAAGTAGCCCTTGCTAATGTAAAATTTCTTAAATCTTAAATTTCTTAAATTGAATATGGCATTTTAATCTTAAAAATTCAGGGAAATCAGTCAAGGCATCCTGCCCCACAATATATCAGTGTTTGTCTTGCTACTAAAACTTGTTATGTTTCACAATGTATTCAAAATCCTCAAGTCAAATGGATGCTCTGGGCAGAGAGCTGTCTTTATTCTGTGACTTTGGGAAGTCCTAGGCCCTGAGAAAAACAATTATGGTTTTTCCAGCAACACAGATAATAATCATCTTAACTTTTCCTAGTTTCCATTTCACCAAGTGACTATTTCTTGACCTTGAACTCATCCGGGGCCACCAACATATCCCATCATAGCCTGACAACAGTATGCCCCAAAGTACTTTTTTTTGTGGCAGATTACTAAAACAAATAGTGAAATAGCTTAATATGAAAATGTACTTTCTAAAATAACATTCAATTTAACAAACTCTTTGGAATAGCTTGCCAGTTGCAAACTAATATGGCTAGTAACAAACTAAATAGCCTATAGCAGAGAAATGATTATATTAACGATAATAATCCTTTAAAGGAATGACATGTATCTAAAAATAAGTTACCTGTATTTGCAAACTATTTTTGTTAGACAACAAAGGAGGGCAAAAAATGGTAAATACAGAATGATCCAAAAAAAAGATGTATGGGGGGACTCAATAATATGGGTGATTGTAGTAAACACACTGTTTTTCATGTGAAACCTTCATAAGACTGTATATCAGTAATATCTTAATATTTAAAAAAACACATAGACCAAATGTTTGCTGTCTTCCTTGAAAGATAAAACTGATTACTCCCACTCTTCTTTCTCATTCTCATTTTTCTAATATTCTCTGCTTTCATATTCATTTTAGTGCTGGGAAAAAGAAATAATGACAAAAAGACCACTGAGTAACCAGTTCAGTTTGAAAACTTTAAATAACCCTTTCTAACAACTTCCTGTGAGACCGTTGTCTAAACAGCATTTCGTATATTTATGTGTGGGTATGTGTGTGTGTGACACACATACATATGAATAACTCTTTCTTTTGAATAATATATGTGTGAATCAGGGATTTGAAAATCTGCTAATTAAGAGAGTTGTTTCCTCATGCTTCAAAAGACAACCCCAAATACACTAAATATATCCCTCACAATGATCTTCCCAAAAGTCTTACATAAACACGTAACTGGGGAACAACACAGCTTCATAAAACGTAGGAGATTTTGTGGTGCACTTCTGAGCCTCCACCAGTGGTTACAAGATGCCAATACATCTTGTCTCTATTCATGGAAAAGAAAAGGAGAAGAGATGCCACAATGAACCACTGCTGGGTAATGAGACTTTCTGCACCTCCTCAAGACCAGCTGCAACCATCTCCAGTCTACTTCAGGCTCCAATTAACAAAGTAAAATGGGGAAATGCTGTCACAGTTGGCCCCAAATCATTACTTACACAAGGAAACTTTTACATAACCTTATTTGGTTACCAGTATAACTAATGCTTAGGTAGAAAGTTAATACTCCACAAGTATCATCTAAAATTACAAAAATTCAAAAGTTTTTAAAGATAACTAATCTTTTAACTTGCTTTATGTAAAATGGCAAAAAGGTTATTCTTCTATAAAAACAGTCTTCTTTCTCTCAACTGAGCCATCCTCTCTTTATAATCATACAAGACTTACGTGAAAAAATTCTGGAACTGTGTTTTACAATGTGAATAAACTTAACATTACTGAAATGTACAATTAAAAGCAGTTAAGATAGTAAATTCCGTAATATGTTTTTACCACAAGAAAAATTTTTAATGAAAAACAAAATTTAAAAAAGATTTAATGAAACCCACATCAGTTTTTCCCTGAAAAAGTAAGACAAGAAAAGAAAGGGGAGCAAATATTCTCCTTTTGTTTAGTAGATGTGTGTGTTTTCATTTCTGTTGCATTCCACACATGCGAGTTCCACAGAGAAACAACAAAGTATAAAAACCTTGAACATGATTACCTGAGCTTCCTAAAGTCCGAATCAGTCACTAAAGCTCCTCAGAAAAGACTAGGTGTTGGGACACCATTTCAAGAAAGAAATCTAGCTCACTGTGGGTCACCAGAAGGAAATAGCAAGATCAACCAGTCTGTGCCAATCCGGTTCTTAACCTCAAACAACAGAAATGAACACTGGCAACTTAAAAGGGAAAGGAAACCGTGGCGGTACAGTAGGAGGTCACAGAATTCACACTAAAGGCAGAGGACCAGTTTACTTAGAAGGAATTTCCATGACTGTACCCAAGAACACACCTTGCCTTACCCCAGGATCAGACCATCACCCCTGTGCACTTACTACCACCTCCAACTGGTCCTGTGTTTCTGTACTGTTCCCTCAGTGTTCAGATTCTGGGGTGGGAAGAACCGAATGGGCATACCAGGGAGCTTCTTTTCAGTGGAGAATTCCTCCCAATAGACAGCATATTCAAATGCTGAGGACAGAGAGAAGGCAATTTTCCACAGTGGATACCAAGGAGCTTAGTAGCCATTTATTACTGCAGGTCTAGCTCATTCCGTTTAAAATAAGTAAGTTTCCAGTGAGTTCCAGGAAACAGAATCTTCATGATGACTGGATCCTGCCACTTGCGATGCGGTAGGTTTCCACACATTATCACCAGATAAGACTAGTCATAGACCATCATGGGTTAAGCAAGCTGCACAAAAGCAGGTGGAATGAATGAGGCCATGGTTATTTGCCCTCTAAGCCTTTTGCTTTTGTCTGTCAAACCTGCTTGACCTTGATCAGAGCAGACACTGTCTTCCAAACTCATGCCAGAACAGAGTAAGGACAGAGTGTACACCCCAGCATTATGGGGCTAACAATACCCAAGGAGAAAATATGCCATTTATCTGGCACAGTTTGGTCAATATGAAAGCCTCTAACCAACTTCCCGTCTATATGAACAAACTCCCACAGATACTGTAGGGCAAAGATGCACAGAGATTTAGAAAGTCACAAAGAGGTGAAAGTAAGGACAGAGGACTTTCAAAACATTACATTCTCTTTTCATTCAACACATTTCTCTACTCAAAATCCTTTGAAATTCCTCTGTTCAAAGGGCTTCTACTTTTATGATGATAGAGCAAAGATGTCTCTACCACCTTTATTTTCTTGAAAAGTCAACAGAACAAGCCTTTAGAAAAAACTGAAATCCATTTTTTAAAGTAAAAGTAGGAGACTTCTAGATGCCTGCACCACAACATTTGCAAAATGTATGTTGAAATGGTGAGGAATGTGAGACACAGAGGACGGCCAAACCTCAGTGTCTGAGAGGCAGCATCAACATAAACAGGCTGCAGGACCACCTGTGAATGTGCCTTGTGGGCAAAGGCAGAAACAGGGAGACCATTTGAAAGCCTGTGCAAGGAGCAGTAAGACTCCAAGTCTACTCCACTTTCCCCTTTTTTGTAGAGCAACAATGTCGTAACACCGGCAGTGAAGAAAATATTGGTGAAAACCAGGTTAGAAAGTACACATGTGCATGTCAGAGCACGAGATCCTCCAGGCCTGCAGGAACTCTATCCACACAGGTCAAGAACTCCAGTATCTGGACTGATATTCCCAAAACAAGAGATCAAGGGGCCATCCTCTGGGAAAATTAACCCATCTACTGAAAAGACTTACAGATAAACTATCAGTATCTGCAATGAGAATGCCACCTGGGGACCCAGTCACCCTACAAAGTCTGGCAGAAAACATGCCCACAGACATATAGGCGCACGTGCCACAAATGGGCACACTCCATTTCTTGATAGATCTCCAGTGCCTCACCTCTTAAATAAGCGAAAGAGAAGGATGACCAGACATCTGAGTAAGCCCACAATAATTAGGAGAAAAGACCAAAATAACGTGAAAAAATGTATAATAGTGGAAACAGACAATACTGGTAAAAGAAGAAAACTTCAAAGAAATCATATTTAATATCTCCATTGAGCTAAGATGCTGCATTCATCTCATAAGAGCCTATTATTAAAAAGAAAAAAATCAGAAAGAATGGAAAAGAAACAAAAAAATCAAGGAAAGGATTCAGAGGTTAAAGAAATCTCACGGAAAGGAGAACAAAAATTTAGAGAAGTTGACAATACAAAAAAAAGGTAAGAACACTGGAAAATCAATGTTAAAAAGTTTTATACCAAAATTAATATGCAGTCAAAAAAACGGAAAAAGGAGAAAATCTTAAAAGGAAACACTATAAGTACATATTAAATAACTCAGAAACATAATTCTTAGGTTGTAAGGACCCACTGAGCACTCAACTCAATGAAGGAAAAATAGTTTACATTGTGGTTAATTCACCAACAATTTCTAGGATAAACATGAGTAAGAGACCTAAAAAACTAGCACAGAAGAAAATGACAAAAACATGCAAAAGATCAAGGAAAACGAACTCAGACTTGTCCACTGCAGCACTGGAGAGCAGATGATAATAAATCTGGGTGGCCAGAAAGATTTCCCACCTAGGGTTCTGAACCCAGCAGAACTACCAGGCAGCCTGAGACCACTTTCATGCCTGCAAAGTCTGAGGAAGATGTCGAAAAAGGCTGGATTTTGTTTGAAGCCTCCTAGCTGAATTTGATAGCCTCACTCTATCACATTACCCTAACCCAACACTAACCCATTCCCGTACCCTAACCCGTTCCTGTACCATATCCATAGTTCTAACCCCTTCTCATCCTATTGTCTTATTTCAAACAAAACCCCTACAACAAACACTACTCTTCACTGTGTTCCAATCCTCCATTTATTAAATATCAGGCAGTATTATTTTAATCCTAAATATCTAAATTATTAAATTCCAACGCTCTGAACCCTTAAATTCCAAATGTAAGCTTCTAAATTAACTAAGCGAAGTTACAAGAAAAAAGAACATTACACAAACATGTTTTCCTTGTATACATTAGCGATGAATAATCAAAAAAGGAATTTTTAAATTCTCTACTAAATAATGTCAACATTAATAATATACATGGGAACAGACTTAATTTAAGTGCAAGTATTATGCATTTAAAATTATAAAACATTGATTATAGGAAAAATAAAGAAAAGCAAAATAAATGTAAGGTCCTGCTGTGGTGATGGCAGACTTAATATCTCTAAGATGGCAATGGCACAAATGCACCCTACAGACTCAATGTGGTTCCTATGAAAATTCCCAAAGCTTTTGGGAAGAATTGCTCCTGCTGATCCTGTCACATATTAAATTGCAAGGGACCACAATGAGCCCTTGAGCAGAATCTTGAAAAAGAAAATCAAAGCTGGAGGCACAGGCTTCCGAAAATCTAATCTTAGTACAAAGTGAGCAGTAAATGAAACACTGTGACACTGTCATAAAGATACACAGTTGACCCTTGGAAAGTAGGCATGTGAACTCCACAGGTCAACTTAAACTGATTTTTCCCCACAAGTATATTGGGAAAATGTTAAGTCAACAATTTGAAACGTTACCTTTTCTCTAGCTTACTTTACTGTAAGAATATAGCACATAATAGTTATAATGTACAAAATATTGTTAATCGAGTGTTTATATTATTGGTAAGGCTTCCAGTCAAAATAGGCAATCAGTTTTAGGATAACAAAGGTTTGGCAGAGTCACATGTTTTATGTAGATTGTGATTCTGTGGGGGAGTCAGCACCACTAGCCCCCATGTTTCCAAGGGACGACTGTATATAAAGATCAACGTACCTGAATGGAAATATCCAGTTGATTTCTGACAAGGGTGGACAACATTAACTTATGGAGAGAAAGTGTCTTTCCAGTAAATGGTGCTTGGCAAACTCCTGTCCACATGCAGAAGAATGAAAATGAATCCTAACTTATATCACATACAAAAATTAACTCAAAATACATAACGGTTTACATGTAATAGGTAAAACATGGGGATAAGTCTTCATGACCTTGGATTTAGCTATGGTTTCTCAGATCTGAAACCAAAGTACAAGCAACAAGAGAAAGAATAAATTAATTTCCTCCAAATTAAAATCTTTTCTGCATCAAAAGATTCCAACCAAGAAGTGAAAAAGTCACGGAATAGAAGAAACTATCTGCACACTGTACATCTGACAAGAGCCTGTTATCCAGAATACACCATGAACTTGTACAGTGCAACAAGACAACATCCCAACTTTTTAAATGGATAAGAGACTCCAAGACATACAAATGCTCCAACAAGCACATGGAAAGGTGTCCCATAGAATTCCCTGCACACACATGGGAATGGCTATATTCAGGAAAACTGAAAATCTCACATTGCCAAGGATGCAGAAGAACTGGAGCCCCTAACCTTTGCTTGTGGAAATGTAAAACGTGCAGCCTGTGTACAACACCTTGGTGTTTCCTCATAAAGATAAAGTACAATTACTTAATTGTGGTTCTACATCCAGTCCTAGATAATACTGCAAAGAAATGACTATGATGTTCAAAACAGAAACTGGCCCACGAGTTCTTGGCAGCATTGATCAGAACAGAAAAAAGTCAGAAACAACACAAATGCCCATCAAGGGGTGAATGGATGGAATAAAACGGGTTGATCCATAAACTGCATTTTTCTGCCATATACAGAAAGAAAGGAAAATGGTCCACAACCTCCTGGAAAACGATGTGGAGCGTGGGGAATGTGTCCCCAGAAACTTGAAGATACAGTTAATATATGAGCAGCAATTCCATTTCAGAGCATCTGCCCAAACCACAGGGCATCTGCCAAAAGCAGGGACTTAGATATTTGGACACCTATGATCACAACTGCATGACTCACAATGGTTAAAAGGTGGAGAAGACCCACGTGTCCACAGACAAATGGATGAACAAAGTGTCGTCTCCACACAGTGGAGTGAACAAGGGCATCCTGGCACCTGCTGCATGGATGGATCCTAAAGCCAATTTTCTCAGTGAAATGCACCAGTCACAGAAGGATGAATACTATGTGATCCCACTTACGTGAGATCTGGTGGAGCCCATCTGAGCGAAAGTTCCTGGAAGAGTTCCAGAAAAAGGAAATGTGATCAGAATAGAAAGACATTTGCACACAGCTGGGGTAGATGGAAAGAGCTGTGCTGGGTCTGTGCACTGGATTATCATGTGGAGACCATGATACTTCCCTCATTTAGGGTCAGGTGGTGGCTCCCTATAAACTTGTCCCTATTTAGGGTAGAGGCCAAGAGAATTTTGTGTGAAGTGGCAGGTGTGGTAAAGTGGGACCATGGGACATTTAGTGTAAAGAGTGTTTGTACTGACACTGCAAGTTTTTTTTTTGCTTCTGTTCACCAATAACCAACCGTCAGGAAGAGATATTAAGAAAACAATGCCCTTTACAACTGCATCATAAAGAATGAAGTACCTAAGGAGAAGCCTAACCAATGAGGCGGGAGGCTTGAAGCTTGAGGTCTGAACACTGTGGACACTGCAGACCAGGATGGGGCGGGGGTGGGTTAGGTTATTACAAGTCCTGTGCACCAACAGGAACCTTCAGACTCCGTGGGACACCCCCATCGAAATTCCACCACACTTCACAAAGAAGCAAACACCCAACAGGCTGGATAGAACCACACAGGACCCCATCCCCACAGCCGTCATGAGAAAGCAGAGCCCGGGCTTCGTGCCCTGACTTCCCACTACACTGTGGACCTGTAGCAACGGAGACCCCATGTTTTGCCCAAGCAGAAGCGGGAGTCTAAGCAGAACACCAAGTGCCCTTCATCCCCCAACCTGCTCGGCATGAAGAACCAGCTCACGAGGCCCCGGTCGCAGGCAGTGGGTGTTGACCACCCTCAGGGATCCAGGCTGGGTCAGCGCCATGCTGTGAACAGGGGGGCCTCCCAGGTGGACCCCACTTCGGGGACCCTTCGAAAGAAACCACCCTGTGTGCTGGGCGCTCAGCAAAGGCTGAAGCACAGGTAAGCGAGCCGCTTAAGCAGCCAGCTCCCCTCCGCCCACATTCCCATTTCAGAGCCTTGTTAGGAAGGATGCCTGCAGCCTGGAAGGTTTCCAGCAGGTGTGGACAATCCACCAATTGCAAGGGGCCCGAGGCACGCAGCGTGGAGACACAGGCTGCCGGGGAAGCGCTGGACACCACATACCCGCCCCAACCAGGTCTCAGCCCGGGCCCGAACTCTCCCTGAGTGCCGCGCGCCACACCCTGAACTCAGCTGCACCCGTCGGGGCCCAGACTCCGCAAATACTCCGTTAACCATCGCAGGCCTTCCTCTCCCGGCCCCTGAAGAGGAGCGCTCAGTACGAGATGCACGGAAAGCTTCTCCTTACCTTTCCATACTGCAGCTCATCAGGAAACCGAGGTGCCCCTGTGGACGCGGCCCGCGGTGTCACGGAGCTGCAGGGGATCCGGAGCAATACCGGCACCGGTCAGAGCCAGGAGAAAAGGCCTGCGTCCTGACCGCGCATGAGCCCTGGTCCACAAAGAGGGCAGAGGTGCCGCTTGCGGGTCACGGTGAGAATTGCAGGATGCGTGCTTATAGCTCAGGGAAGGTGGTGCCCCCTTGTGGCTAAACTGATGAACCACAAATCTTTGGAAATTCAAGCCACAATGGGCACAAATTTCTTGTGTCTTCTCCACTTTGATTGAGAGTGAAATGAATGAAAAGAAAGAAGTAGGCAAAGGCTTTACAACTTACACCAAAATTAACTCGAATTTCCCCATAGGCATGTTCCTTAGAAAACTAAAAATAGAAATACCATTTGACCCGGTAATTCCACTCTTAGGAATTTACCCAAAGAATATAGTTTCTCAGATTCCAAAAGACATATGCACCACTATATTTGTTGCAGCACTTTTTCCAAGAGCCAAGATATGGAAGCAACCTAAGTGTCCATCAGGAGATCAATGAATAAAGAAGGTGTGGTACATAGACACAATGGAATACTTCTTAGTCATAAGAAAAAACATATCCTACCATAGGCAAAAACATAGTTGGAGCTGGAAGATATTATGCTCAGTGAAATAAGCAAGGTGGAGAAAGACAAATGCCAAATGATTTCCCTCATTTGTGGAGTATAAAGGCAAAGTAAAAATGAAGGACCAAAACAGCAGTGGACTCACAGACTCCAAGAAGGGACTAGCAGTTACCAAAGGGGAGGGGGTGGGAGGGCAGGTGAGAATGGAGGGAGAAGGGGATTGAGGGGTATTATGATCGGCACACATGGTGTGGGGGACCACAGAGAAGACAGTGTAGAACAGAGAAGACAAGTAGTGACTCTGCGGCATCTTACTACACTGATGGACAGTGACTGCAATGAGGCATGGAGGGGACTTGGTAATATGGGCGGATGTAGTGACCGCAGTGTTCTTTCATGTGAAACCTTCATAAGAGTGTATGTCAATAATACTTTAATTTTTAAAAATTTTTTGTGGTACACTCATAAAAAAATTTTTCATAGTCAAATTTTAGATGCAAAATTATAAAATTTGTAGGTAAAGCAAGAAAATCTACACAACCTTGCTGAAACCAACACCAAAGGCCTATCCACAAAAGAAAATTAATCACATGTGCTTTATAGAGTTATAATTTCTACTCTAAAAGACCTTGCTTAGAGAACCCAAACACAAGACACAAACTAAAAGAAAATATTTGCAAAATACATTTTTGATAAAGGATTTGTACTCAAGATATACAAAGATACATAAAACAAAAATGAGCCATTAAAAATATTTTACAATTAAAAAAGGTCTCACCATGACATTCAAGAATTACATCACCAGTATTTATACAACTGCTTTGAAAAACTATGTCCCAACAAAAGCCAACATGGAGTTTTACATAATAGCTCTATTCATAAAGGCTAAAAACTTAAAGAAATCAGGATGTCTTTCAGCAGATGAATGCTTTGGCAAATTGGGGTACATCCATTACATTTCACTACAATTTGTACAGTGAAATGTACAGTGATTTGCCCAGTGAAGCTGGTGCCTTGATCACTGGTGCTCACAGGTGTACCCCAAATGAGAAATGGTTTCTAACAGCTTCTTTGTAATTATGAAGGCTTCGGCCTTGGGCCAGGAGAAGGCTTCATTCTTCCCTGTGGGGTTGGAACACATCGCCCTCCCAGTACACGACATGGATGTGTTTGCCAACCAGGAAGCTCTCCAAAATCCATATTTTGAGACACTTGTATGATGTATTATTAACTCCATTTTTATCTCCTCCCCTTTCTCTGGAGAATGGAAGTTTGAGGCTGAAAATTCCAAGTTTCTAATCATGGCATGGGCTTTCTGCCTGTCAGACACCTGAGCAGAACCCACCCAGAACCACCTACTTAGTATAAAAGACTCTCTTACCCAGGAAATTCCCAGGGATTTAGGAGCCCAGGATCAGGAATGAGGCAAAAACCAGAATATGTTTTCTGTTGTATTTCTGTGTTCACAGTGGCACATCCCAGGAAGAGGGTCAGGAAGTTCTGCTTCTGCTATCCTAGGATAAGGAGGATTTACAACAAAAACAGTTTACTTCTTTAAAATGTTATAATGTTTTACCCCAATGTGTATGGATTAGACTCCAACTAAAAGGCTGATATGGCTGTAGTGACAAGTAATAGATTCCACAGCTATTTGAGGGTCTGACCGAGGCAGTTTCTATGACTATCCATATGCAGGTCTGGGTGGGGAGTGTAGGCCCCTCCCTTGTATTGGTAGAAAGAGCCCAGGGCTCAGAGAAAAAGCCAATCTTACAAAAGAACAGGGACTTTGGTCTAAAGTTGCCATAGAAACACAAGTTAAATTTGAATTTCAGAGAACAAATAATTTTTTGGACATACTTATATTAACATAATTCTTGCTATCATCTGAACTATATCCTGTGTTTTTACCCCAAGACTGGCAGCCCTATCTTAGGCCAGTCATCTAAATGCTTGGAGCTTCGATTTACTCATCTGAGAGATAGAATAATGCCCCCTGTAGAGTGCTGTGCTTAGTATCAACTGGGAACACTGCAAGGGCTAGGGGAGTTGTTCTTGACCCTCTTAGGGTTGCTGGGTCTGAAAATGAAACTGACAAAGATTAACCAGAGAAAAGCACACCCATTTATTAATAGGTTTTATGTGATATGGGAGACTTCACAAGGAAGTGAAGACCCAGAGAAGCAGTTGGCCCTGAGCAATTTGTGCTGGGTTTGATAAGGAGTGGACATTTGTGGAGAAATATGACAGGTTCAGGAGTATGAGATAGTGTTGTAAATAGGGGGAAATTATCAAGGCCTGCTCATTAAGATTCCTCTTTCTGTCCCTTTGTCTTCAAAGAAAAGGATTTTTCTTTCCTCTTCGTATAGGGAGGGTACCTCACACATAAGACTTAAGACAATTAGAAACACTTGATTTTTCTAGCTTACCTTACAGTTATAATACAGCACAAAACATGTGTAATGTACAAAGTATGTGTTAACTGTTTATATTATTGGTAAGTCTTCCAGTAAAAATAAGCAATGAGATTAGGATAATGCTTAAGTTTTGGGGGAGTGAGATGTTTTATGTGTATTCTGACTCTGTGGGATGTCAGCTACACAACGACCCATTTTGTTCAAGGATCAACTGTATGCACAGATCAACAGAAGTGAGTGGAAAGCCCTGAAGTGACCCAAACCATATACAGTCACTTGCTTTCTGACAAGCGTGGACAAAATTAAATTAGGGAAAAAATTGTCTTCCTTGCCAACGGTGCTGGGCAAATAGATGTCCATATGCAGATGAATGAAACTGAACCCTTAACACATATCACATACAAAAATTAACTCAGAACAGACAAAGGGCTTATATAATATTTAGAAAACAACAGAGTCTAGAAGAAAACATGAGGATAAACGTTCATGACCTTGGATTTAGCCATGATTTCTCAGATCTGACACCAAAGGACAAGCAACAGAAGACAGCATAAAATTAAAAACTTTTCTGCGTTAAAAGTCATCAACCAGAAAGTGAAAAACAGTCACAGAATGAAAGAAAATATCTCCACGTTGTATATCTAAAAAGAGCCTGCAACCCAGGAAACACCACAAACTAGTACAAGGCAAGAAGACAAGACAAATGTTTAAAGTGGATTAAGATTCCAGGTAAGACATACAAATGTTCAACAAGCACATGAAGAGGTCTCACACAGCATCAGTTGCTATGGAAATGCAAATTAGACCACAGAGACCCCAACCCAATGCAAGCACATGGCATTGGCCATACTCAGGAAAATTCAAAATCACATGTTACCAAGGATGCATAGGAATTAGAGCCCCTAACCTTGGCTTGTGGAAATATAAAACATGCAGCTTGTATACAACAGCTTGGCATTTCCTCATAATATATAATACAGTTACCTAATTGTGGGTAAAGAACCGATCCTAGATAAATACCACAAAGAAATGAAAATGCTGTTCAAACAGAAACTGGCCCAAGAGTTCTTAGCAGCACTGCTCACCACAGTAAAAAGGTAGACACAACTCAAATGCCCATCAAGGGATGAACAGATGAACAAAACAGGGTTGATCCATAAACTACATTATTCTGCCAAATATAGAAATAAAGAAAAATGGTCCAAAGCTGATTTGAAAACACTGTGTGTGAAGAGTGTCCCCCAAAACTCGAGCATAGTTAACATATAATTAGCAATTCCATTTCAGGGCATTTGCGCAAATGACAGGAAAGCAGGGACGTAGATATTGCACACCTCTGTTTACAGCTGCATGAGTCACAACAGCCAAAAGGTGGAGACGACCCGGGTGTCCACAGACAGATGAAAACAATGCGGTCTCTACACAGTGGAGTAAACAAGGAGTCTTAGAACCTGCTGCACAGATGGACCCATAAAGCCATTATGCTGAGGGAAATGCGCCCCTCCAAGAAGGACAAATATTATGTGATCCTGCTTATTCAAGGTCCCAGAGAAACCAACTGAGGTAAAGTCTCGGGAACAGTTCCAGAAAAAGGAAACTGCATCAGGATAGTAAGACATGTGCACACAGCTGTGGTGGTTCTGTGCATTGGATTATCATGTGGAGACCCTAATACTTCCCTCATTTGCAGTCAGATGTTGTTTCCCTGGAAGCGTGTCCCTGTTTGGGGTAGACACTACAGAAATTTTGTGTGAAGTGGAAACTGTGGCAAAGTGAGATGCTAGGAACTTCAGTATAAAGTGAATCTGTACTGACACTACAAGTTTTCTGTAGGTTTTAAATTGCTGGAAAGTAAATTAGTTTGCAAAATAACCATAAGAAAAGTACAGCAGACATAAAACCCTGTCAAGAGAGGCCAAGCCCTTCCACCCAGTTCAAACAAATGGCACCTTGCAGGGGTCCAGGGCTCATTAGAAGGCCTGTGGGAGGTTCCCTTGCAGCCACTTGGCCTTGGATGTTGGGAAGACCTGGGGTTCAAAAAGTGGAATTTTAGAATTCCAATTTCCCGCCCTACTTCACCAAAGACATGTTAGAACTAAAAATGAATTCAGTAAACTTGTCAGATACCAAACCAACTTATAAAAGTCGTTTGCTTGTATTCACTAATAACGAACCATCAGAGATTAAGAAAATAATGCCCTTTACAAGTGCATCATAAAGAAGAAAGTGTTGTGTAAGAATAAAACAATTCCTACCATTTGCAACAATTTGGATGGAGCTAGAGGGTATTATGCTCAGTGAAATAAGCCAGATGGAAAAAGTCAAGTACCAAATGATTTCACTCATACGTGGAGTGTAAGAATAAAGAAAAAAAAGGAAGAAACAAACCAGCAGCAGATTCACAGAACACAAGAATGGACTAACAGTTACCAAAGAGAAAGGCCCTGGGGAGGGAGGGTGGGAAGGGAGGGTAAGCGGGGAAAGGCATTATGATTAGCACACATAATGTGCCAGGAGAGGTATGGGGAGGGCTGTCCAACACAGAGAAGACTAGTGATTCTACAGCATCTTACTACACTGATGGTCAGTGACTGTAATGTGGTGTGTGCTGAGGACTTGATGATGTGGGGAAACAAGTAACCATAATGTTGCTCATGTCATTGTAGATTAATGATACCAAGGAAATAAATAAATAAGACTAAAGTGCTGTGGAATAAACTATAGTATTTCCAAAGTATCTCACCTAGCCTTCGTGCATCTCCACATCAGTAGGTGCTTCCAAGAAGTGGAGAGAAATAGTCCATCTCTCTATCAACAGGTAATTACGAGGGCGAGAGAGGGCATATTTGCACTGGAGAAGTTCGGTGGGGCCCCTTCTTCTGAAGCCTGGTTGTGACAGACACGGGCAAGCTGAAGTGGATGACTACTAGTAAGTAACAAACGAGTTTCTCCCACTTTATTTCTCCCTTTGACTGATTTCGGCTCAAAGGTATTTAGTTCAGGAATTTTCTCCAGAAGTTACAGGTACCTAAGAACAAACTTAACTGAGGAGGTGGGAGACCTGAAAATTGGGGACCCTGCAGACGTGGACGGGAAGAGTTAGGTTGTTACAAGTCCCTCCATACACAGCAATGTGCACAACCCCTGCGACCCTCACCAAAATTCCATCGCACTTCTCACAGAAACTAAGCAAACACCCTGCAGGCTTGGTGGAACTGCACGGGATCCCATCCCTACAGCCGTCCTGGGAAAGCGGAGCAGGAGCATGGTGCCCTTTCATCCCATTACAATGCAGTGCTGCAGCAACCGAGACCCTGTGTGGCGCCCAAGCAGAAGTGGGTGTGGTAACAGAACACGGGGCGCCCTCTGCTTCACCAATCCGGCTCTTCCCCTGGAGGCAGCGCACGAGGTCCGGTCACAGGCCACAGATGGGGAGCAGCCCTCGGGAAGCTGGGCTGTGTCAGTGCCGTGCTGAGACTGGGGAGAGCCTCCCAGGCGAACCCCACACAGGGGACTTTTCTCAGGAACCCACCCTGTGTGCTCAGCACACCGCAAGACCTGAACCCCAGGAAAGCAGGCCATTCAGCAACCAAGTCCCCTCTGCCCCATCACCGTCTCAGAGCCTTGTCAGGAAAGACGCCTGGAGTCTGGAGTGCCTCCCGCAGGTGCGGCCAATCCACCCACTGCAAGGGCTCCTGGGGACGTGCTGGGCGCCGCTCACTCGCCCTGGCACGGACTCAGCTGTGTCCTGGACCCACCCGCCCCCTCAACTCCACCCGTCGCATCAGCTGCTCCCCCCAATTCAACTGAGACCCCTTTCCCTGCCGCAGGCCTTCCTCCGCAGGCCCGTGAAGGGGAGCGCTCTGCAGGCGACACACGGGGAGCCTCTCCTCACCTTTCCGTCCCGTGGCTCCTCAGAAAACCGAGCTTTCATGGCGGCGGCGGACGGCAGTGTCCTGGACGGTGCAGCACGGGAGCCTGAGGAATCCCGGCTGCCGCCAGAGCCAGAAGGATGTCCTGGGGCCTGACCGCGCATGCGCCACGCAGGTCCACAGACAGGGAAAAGGTGTCGCCTGAGGGCCACGGTGGGCGGAGAACACCCACTTATTTCTAAGTTTTATGTGATATGGGACGAGGGCTCACAGCTCGAGGAAGGTGGCGCCCCCTCGTGGCTCGATTGATGAATCACAAAATTTTGGAAAATCAAACCCCAATTTGCAGGAATTTCCCATGTCTTGTATAATTTGTTGGAGAACATACAGAATGCAAAGAAGGTACGCACAAGCTTTACAACTTACACAAAAATTCACTCAACATTCTCCATAGACAATTTTTAGGTGTAAAATTATAAAAATTCTATGTAAAAGAAAGAAAATCTATACACTCTTGCTGATGACTTTGAACCACCAACACCAAAATCCTATACAAAAAAGAAAAAGGATACATCATGTGGGATTTATAGAATTAAGATTTCTACTCTATAAAATCTTGTTCAAAGAACCCAAACACAAATTACACACTGGGAGAAAATGTTGGCAAATACATATTTTATAAAGTATTTGTACTCAAGATACACAAAAATCCATAAAACAAAAAAGAACCTTTAAAAACTATCTTACCATTGAAAAGATAAGTCTCACTTTAGGATCCAAGAATTACGTCACTGTTATTTAGACAACTGCTTTGAAAAACTGTTTCTCAACAAAATTCACCATGCAATTTTACACAGTACCTCTATTCATAATGACTAAAAGCCTAAGGAAATCAGGATGTGCTTCAGTAGATGAATGCATTAGCGAACTGGGGTACATCCATTACCTTTCATTAAGACTTGTACGATTTGCCCAGTGAAGCTGGTGCCATGATCAATGGAGGTTACAGAAGGTCTACCGCATGTGAGAAATGGTTTCTAACACTTTTTTGTTACTGTGAGGGATCTCCCTTGAGCCAGCAGAAGGCTTCATTCTTCCCTGTGGGGTTGAGACTCATCACCCTCCCAGTACACCACATGGATGTGTTTACCAACCTTGAATCTCTCCAAACTCCAATTGTTGAGACACAGGTATGACCTATTATTAACTCTGTTTTTATCCGCTCCCCTTTCTCTGGAGAATGGAGGGGTGAGGCTGAAAATTCCAAGCTTCTAGTCATGACTTGGGCTTTCTGCCTTTCAGGCACCCAAGCAGAGCCCACCCAGAACCACCTACTTACAATAAAAGATGCTGCTATTACCCAGGAAATTCCCAGGTCTTTAGGAACCAGTGTCAGGAATGAGGCCCAGACGAATATACACTTTCTATTGTATTTCTGTGTTCATGTTGGCACATCCAGGGAGAGGGTCAGAAAGCTGTATTTTCACTATCCCAGGAGAAGCAGGATTTACAACAAAAGCTAAGTTGACTTATTAAAAAAAGTTGTAATGTTAGACCCCAAGGTGTATGCATTAGATTCCAACCACAAAGCTGATGTGGCTGTTTTGCCAAATGTTAGCTTCCACGGCTATGTGATGGTCTGACTGAGGCAGTTTCTATACCTGTCCATTTGCAGCTCTGGGTTGGGAGTGTAGACCCCTCCCATGGAGTAGTGGAAAGAGCCCTGGGCTCTGAGGAGAAGCTCGTGTTACACCAGAACTGGTACTTCAGCCTAAAGTTGCCATACAAACACAAGTTAAATTTGAATTTCAGAGAAGGAATTATATTTTGGACATACCTATATTAAAATATTTTTTGCTATCATCTGAACTATATCCTGGGTTTTCACCCCATTTAACAGCCCTAACTTAGGCCAGTCATGTAAATGCTTGGAGCTTCAGTTTCCTTATATAAATGATAGTATGATGTCCACTGTAGAGTGCTGTGCTTAGCATCAACTAGGACCACAGCAGGAGGTGGGGCATTATTCTTGACCACCTTAGGATTTCTGGGTCTGAAAACTAAACTGACAGACAGACTAACCAGAGAAAAGTACACCCACTTATTTATAAGTTTTGTGTGATATGCGAGACTTCACAGGGAAGGGATGACCCACAGAAGCAGTTGGCCATGAGCATTTTTGTGCTGGGTTTGATAATGAGTGGACAGTTGTGGAAAAATAGTACAGGTTAATGAGTATGAGGTACTGTAATAAATACGGGAAAATTATCAAGGCCTGCTCATTAGGATTCTTCTTTGTGTCCCTAAGTCTTCAAACACAAGGATTCTCCTTTCCTCTGCGTATAGGGAGGGAACGTGTCATAAGGAATATATGATCTGTTTCAGGATATAAGGACAGGGAGAAGGTCAGAGTGAACTTCCTGCCTCTTTGATTTTACCAAACTCCTTCATTTTAAAATATTCAACATGCCAAGTTACCATAGTTTGGGGTAGCATATCCTGGACCCCATCATTACAGTGGTTGATATGACCTAGAATCTGTAGTCTTAGCCACTCCTAGAATCATTCTACAGAAGTTATAAGTCTGTCTGGAGTAAGAAAAATTTGTGTTTTAATTCTTCTACTAAATATTGTTCTTGAATATCCATAAAGTGAGATAATAATAGTATTTACCTCAAATTGTATTTATGAGGCTTAAATGAGTCAATGAATGTAAAATGTTTAGTCCTGGGCATGGTACATAATAAATGCTTAATAAATAATACCTAGTTAACCCTGCAGTTGTGCACATATGATGTAATATCACTCAAATGAATTGAGGAGACTTGGAAATGAATCATTCAACTGAGGATAATTTGCTTAGTCATATTTCAGCACTAAGTGCTGATGGGCAATACTTTTCCTTCCAACTGGTTATCATAAAGAGACATAACTGGACAAGATTAGATGGGGAAGACATTTACAAGTCTTCCTGAGTATGTAAGAGACAAAGATAACACCTTTGTGATCATTTCTGAAGGGTATAAAACAATTTCCTGAAACTTAGCTCATTTTGTAAACTCAAAATGAACTGACAGCTGATGCCTGCATTTTCCCAGAGGCAAAAATATGCCTCATCTGCAAATGGTGGTTTCACTGCAGCCTTACCTGTACTACCAGCGGAGGCTAAGACTCTTCCTATTCATCAAATGACGCTGCACCAGTCTGTGTCACAGCATTGTTGAATGGCAAGATGTCCTTTCAGGAATTCTCTAGATCACTGATGGCCAAGGAGAATGAATTAACCAAACAGAGCTCATCAGGGGATTTCAGGAAAGGCTATTAATACAGGAAAGCATTAAGATGTAAGAACACAGATTGGTAGAAACACAGCTAGATATTAGTGGCAGCAGTTTCAGTTTAAAACATTTCTTTTACCTTGTTTAAAAAATGGATATTTGTTCAGCTGCATCTCCTGTACCGTCAGTGCTGACCTGTCAGGGACCTGAGATCTAATGGAAAAGTGAGCTGATATGCAAATGACAGCATCAGAACCAGCAGCTATCAGAAAAATGCAAAACCCAGCTTTTCTCCCCAACCCTGAGCCTATCATGATTTGGGTTGAAGATTTTTTAATGCTCCTTCTCTCTTTCTCTCTGCTGTTTTCTTTACCAAATTTTTCCATCCTAAAACTTTCAGAACTCAATCTCCATGTTGCTGCCTCCTAACTCATTTCTAACATTTGGCAGGTTTACTTGCAGAAATAATTGTACCTTTCCACGAATTAATGTGCTGGATGTGGACTGGATAAATATCTGTTTATAGCACTTGAAGGGAAATAGGCAGAGTCACATCAATCAAGTGACTCAGTATGAACTGCCATTTAAGATACCCCGTGGGATTGATTTTTTGTTCAGTTGAAGTGCTTGTCATTTCTTTAAATTTCATATTTCTTCAGATGCAACCAAGGCATGTTAGCTAATGTAAAATGCAGAAGTAAAACATTTATTTATAAAGTAACAGATTTGAAACAATATAGCATTCACAAGTCAAATGAAGTTTCTTATTCTGTGATAAGCATTTGCTAACGTGAGGCTTTATTGTATAAACCCACCTGCATATGCAATGGTAAACAATTTCCTGACAACTTTGGTTGAGTCATGAAATAGTCTTAAAGCTGAAACATAAGTTACAATTTCTGGTAAAACCTGGGTTCTTCTGTGAAGCCTCAGGAGTTTGATTTCCCATGAACCTCTTTAGATTAGCTTGTGGTTCCCAAGCCTCTGTTTTGGTTGCTTTTTTCTCACTTTCTCTTTCTTTCTCCAAGAAAAATTTAGAAAGTCATCATTACTGAACATGTGTTGACTGTTTCCCACCATACTCTCCATGTGTCTTTGCATCCCAGAAGGGGGCAGCTAGGCAGTGGGAATGGCAGTCTGGGGGTCTGATCAGCTGATCAGGCTGATATAACCAGTCTATCACCCTCATCTCCCCTTCTCCTCACTTCCACCCTCTGCCTTCCCACCTTCTCCCACTCTCCCAAGGACTTTAGACAAAGGCAATAGAACATGAGTTTTGGGGTCAGGCACACCTGTCTTTGAATCCTCCCACCTCCCAAGCTGTGTGACCTGATAAGCTGCCTGCTCCACCCTGTCACTGTTCCTTCATTTGACATGTGGCCAGGTTCACCATTTGAACTGCTATTTCTGGGCAAGTCTAGGTGTATGCTGTGTATCCTGACATACTCATCAATATTGCCTCTGTTCAATGTTTCAAGTATCCTGAACAGACCATAAAAATGAGGCATTTTAGGTGTCTACTATAGTGCCCAGTACATAGATCCTTGAGATGGTAACTTCTACTGTTATTAATGATTATTTTAAGTGATCTTCCCACCAGACCTCAGTGGATTACTTGATGTGGTGAGCTGGATGTTAGCTTAGAACTGAAAAGTCCACTTTGTTTTTGCACTTTGTTTTAGAAACAAATAACGCCTACCTAATTTTGTTTTACAATCTCAACTGAATGTAGGGCTCACCAGAATAAAGCCACCAAAGCAAGAAGCAGTAAAGACCAATTTAAGCTGGAAAGGAGAATGGAAATTAGGCACAATTTCATTGTGAACAGGGAAAAATTGACACATAAAGCAAAAAAAAAATAAAGTGTTTCAGAGCAGGGTAGAATAAAGGTCAGGCGTAGATGGCTTTTCAAAAATTAGTTCTCCTCCGTGAGCTCCGTGGGTAGAGCCTTAGATGAACAGCCTGCCAGCACAGGGCCTTGGGAAGACAGGTGAAGTGTCTCAGAAGAGAGGAGGGGGCCCCAGTGATGCTCAAGGTAAAACATCATCTATAGTGGAAATAGCAGACGAATTCACAGGAAAACCTTTGTCAGGGAGAAAAGCAATAACTGGCCTTGTCTTACTTTTTCTGAGTCATCAACCCACTGCCAGACAGATTAACTGCTCAAAGTTATATGCCAGACCATGGACTACACCCTGGTCATGTGGGATGTGACACACATTCCCTGCCCCAAGTAGCTCAGACTACAGACAAGGAGAGATGCATGGCAGTGACAGCACTCTGTGCTGTGGAAAGGCATGCTGTGTAAGTTGGGAAGGGTAACCTCAGTAACAAAGGGCCTCAAGCCCTGTTGCTAGCCACAATAGATGGCATATCCTGCCGTCATTGCAGAATAGTGCAGGAGTTTGCAAGGTAGTTTTCATGTGGCTATAACTATTCCCATGGCCTTAGAGTTCTCTTTTGGATACTTCACATCCAGTCAACAGGTAGAAGAAAGAGGAAACTAGAGGGTGTCACAGGAATATTTTTTGGGCTAGGTTTGGAAGTGGTGCCCACAAGCCATTTGTCAGAGCTGGTCACATTGGCCCCACATAATGCAGTACCTGGGCAGCCATTTTCTGGTAACAATTCTACAGGATGAAGGGGGAGAATTAATCTTTTCTGAACAGCCAGCTGTTCATGGGACTTATACATGGAGGTGGTATGTGAGGGAAGCTCAGAGGAGAGAGATTACCCAACTGTGCATGTGTGTGTGTGTGTGTGTGTGTGTGTATTTCTTGGGTGAGGGATAGATCTTAGCAATATCTCCATGGATAATTGATATTTTAACTAAGTTTTACAAGAGAAATAGTATTTAACTCATGAAGGGCATTGGGAGAACGAAGACAGTTTAAACATAAGGTACAGCATGTGCAAATGTACTGGAGAATTCATCCCATCATCTATACAACAAATACTATAAACGTGTCTTTGAAGTGCCAGAAATCATTCAAAATTCTGGGAAAGCAGCTTTACATAGAACAGACAAGACCTCCACTCGCCTCACCCCATATTCTAGTGGAAGGATTAAAACCACACAGAAGCAACTAAGTACACAACCCCAAACATCAAAGAGCATGTTGTGTGGGAGAAGCGCATGTCTGTATGTAGGGCTGGAGCAAAGGGTGAATGTTGAAAGAGTGGAAAAAGGAAGTGATAAATGATGAGACTGGAGAAGATGGAAAAGGCCAGCCAGGAAGTGGCCTTCATGCATTAATGGGCACCAGCAAGAGGAGACGGGCAGAGCTGTGAATTGTGGAAGCTCACTGGCTTATGGCAGAGAGACGCCAGGTGTGAGTGCAGAGAGCCTGGTTAAAAGGCGTCTGAATAGACTTGGGATGAAATAGGAGCCATGGTTGGAGTGGTGGAAATGTGAGTGGGTGCAGTGCACACAGGGGAATTGCCCCTCCTTCCAGGTTTCAGGCAGAAAATGGGAAGAATGTGTTTGCCTAACCCAGTCCAGTCCTTTTGGTTTGTGTACGTTTTTACTATTAAAAATTTGTATATATATCCTCACAGAAAAATCTAAAACTTAAAATGTTACCCTGAGTTATCAGACAGTGCTGGGTACAGAGGAATACATGTACATGTCTGTGTGTACACAGACACATATATATTTATTTCTATGTGCATAGATATATTTTGTAGACTGTGCTCCACCTGTGTGTACACAAGCTCCCCAGCTGTCTCTGCCCATTTCCCCACCGCAGACACTCTCCTCCCTCCACTTGTACTCTGCTACCTGCATCAGTTGGAAACACTGTGTGGAAGCCCACACCTTGCTGGGGCTCCAATGTAGCCCCCCTCTATATTCCCTCCAAACCCTGATCAGGCTCGGACTACCGATACCAGGCCAGGCCACCACATACTGAGGCTGCCCTCTTCATCCTGCCTGGGATCTGGGCCCTGCTTCAGTCATCACAGCATCCCTACACAACCTCCACAGCCACCTACCTAACTCAGACCTCCTTAGGAGCTCTACAACAACACATTTCCAGAAGAGAAGGGGGGAAAGAACAAGGGCAAGACAAAAAGTTCAAATGCACACATTTTTTTTTTAATCAGAAGATAGAGTTGACAGAGATGGAAGCAAGACTCAAGTGTTTTTATTTAATGTTGATTTTTTGACCAAGTAAATCCTTAAATATTTAAAACAAGAGTTCCTAAAATTGAAAGTAAGTGCACTTACATCCCTAATTGGTAACAGATCAAGAAAATAATTGTTGCAATGCTTTAAGGCAAATACTTAACCTGCTTAGTGGGATGTGTTCTCAGGATAAAAGAAATGTAAAGTTTAACTCAGGAGTTAAAAGCAATAATACTGATATTGTTATTTTAGAACTAATATATGTATTAAAAGATTCAGAAATATATATGTTAATATTAGCAAATGTTTTCTGTGTAAGAGAAAAGCAATGTAAGTATAACAATTTAAGTTAAAGTAGAACTTCAGTATTGTTACATTTGTATAGGAAATTTCAATATGAACAATAATTTAAAAATATATACCTTTGTATTTTCCCTATTTTTGACCATTGAAGAGCCTAGAAGCATTGATGACCCAGTGGCAGTGAGCACCCTCAGCAGCCAGAGTTTTGTCTTTAACTAGTTTTCCCATGAAAGGAAACAGGTCTCTTTAGAGATGTGGCTGGTTCTGGGTCTGGGAGAGGGAGTGCACTTGGTGAGCTGGGGACACCTTCCTGTGCCAGGAAAATAGGCAGTTTGAAGGGGCTCTTATTGGCCAAAGATGGGAAATTGCAACTTCAAAATGAATGAAATCCACTGACTGTATGCAAACCTGTAAGTCTATAAAACGATACTCAGAAAAGAGAAAAACAAAGATAAAACAGGCAAAAACATTAGAGGTCTACTCCTTACTATTAAAGGGACAATCCAAATACATAACTATTTACCTTGCCTTTCCAGAAGAAGCAGTTGATTAGATGAATCTCACCCTCGCTCTTTCTCTCTGACAAAGATGGCCAACTAATAAACATAAAAGGAATAATAAAAATAGAGAAATCAACATTTTGCAACCCCTGGTGAAGTCACTGATGGAGGCAAGAATCATCAATGTATGATTAAGCCATTAATTAGGTGATACATTTATGGAGAGCTGGATCCCCTAGTACTGCTCAATACTGACTCCACAGATTATTTTATGGTTTAAAAAAAGAAATAGAACTTTATGAAGGAGAGATGAGGATGTCTTTACTACTGATAAAGAGTCAGTTAGATGTACCTCATGAGGTAAAGTAATATCATACAGCATCAATGATGATGTCTTGCCTGAAATGTTTAACCTGAATGTAATTCAGCCTCTATATCCACATTCCAGTTACAGAGAATTCATGGGTAAGTGAAATAAGGTAAATGCCACCAAAAATTCAGAAGCTGGACAAATTCAGAAACTAGGCCATTCTGAGGGACATCTGGCCTTGTCTCTTCACCAAGTTAATGTCATGCTAGAGAAAGGGGCAGGGGAGTACCATTCTAGATTATAAGTGACTTAAGAGATGTGGCAACCAAATACAGTGGAGAGTGGATCCTGGTAGGACAAAAACGGGGGTAACATACAATTTTTGGAGCTTTTGGAAAATTTTGAATATGGATCAGTTATTAGATGATGAAAATAGAAAACTACCATTACTTATGTTAGCTATACAATGGTATTGATTTTAAGAAGGAAAATGTTCTGATTTTCATGATGTCCATTTAACTTATTTAAAATATTTTGGCTAAAAAAATTGATGATGCAAACATGGCAAAACTGTTAATAACTATTAATCTAGGTAATGGATATATAGGCAGTCATTATACTCTATTTTCCTGTGTGTTTGGAAATATTTATGATAAAAAGTTAAAAGCAATTCTGATTCCTAGGCTCCAACCCAGACCCACCAAATGAACCTAAATCCTTGCTGGCATCCCTATTTTACCACATATCCCATCTCAATGAAGGAATGAGTGAATTCATGACTTTTTCATCTGTTGTAATCTTTCTAAAAAAATGTTTATCAAGTTCCTACTAGAAGCCAGGAACTTTTCTAGGTGCTGAAGATTCGACTCTGAATGAAACATACACAAAGGATCATAAACCTGTGGAGCTTGGTACCCTGCCTTGTATACAGTAAGCCTCTTTAAAGCCAACCTAATTTTTAAACTGTTAAATATAACACAAACTCAGAACACTGCCTAAAACAGATGGACAGATTAATGAATTGTTAGGCAGTCATACCCCCACCTCCCACAGGACCCAGAGTCCTGCCCGTCAGCCAGGAATCTCCCAGGTCCCTGCTCACCTCCTCACCCTCCACAAGAGCAGGACTCAGAATGCCACCTTGAGGAGCAGAGGCAGAGTTCAGAGCCCAGCTCCCAACATTTCTCTGAGCATTACCTTGCCCCACAAAAGGAAAATCCTACATTTTCCCTTTTGTTCCAAAGGACCTATTTGCAAACTTTCACAGAACATCACAACTCAGACATGTGTATTACACATGTGACTCTCACTTTATAATATCAAGAAATGCAGCAGCTCCAGGCAAGCATTTTCCTGATTCACAGCTAATTTCAAGAACATAAAGTCATAAAAGGTGTAAACACATAATTCTATGATGGTGGGATGAAGAAATTAAGTGATACTTAGAATAAACTCAGTGTCAGCCTCAAATGAGTAATGGTAATGTCGAGGAGGCTGCTTGCTGTCATGTGGAGTGATGTTAAGAGGTGACCTGAGGTGTTGCTTGTTACTTAGGCTAGTTGAATGAATAGAGAAATAACTTTTCTCCATTTTTAATTCTTTTAGAAAACAGACAACTTTAATCTTCTCCGCATATTTTATGACTTTTTCCCCTCTTCTGATCTCTAGGTTTTTCAGACCCAGAGATGAAATATTGTAAAAATGGACAATGTGTCCCCTGCCTGACTGTTCTCAGAATGCCCAAAACTTGGAAACAATGCAAGGACTGAAAACTAAAGAGACTGCATTTCATGCGACATTCTCAAAGCTCTAACACTAGGTGATTGTAAATGCACAGTGAAACACCACGTAGGCGGCTGCGTGAGCATTAAGTAAATAATAGGCACACAGTGCAGCTTGGGGCATATCCCAGCAGAGGGAGAGTTCAGGGGCAGCTGATGAGAGTGGGCAGGTCTCCCCTTTCAGCAACTCCATTTCCTGCCTATGTGGCCAGGGGCCCATGTGGAGCAGTAGCCTTAGCCCCTTGTGAGCAAATGGGGACGATGCCGATGCCTCCCAGGAATGCTGTGAGGACTGAGGGCAACTCCCATACACCTGGCGTCCCCAAGGCCACTCTGCCTCCATCCACTACCTCACACTTCCTCGAGGTTTCTTTCCCCTTGCTACTCAGGAGCAACTAGAAAATGTAGGAAACACACGTCTTTTTAAAGGGGGTGCTTTTGCCATTTCTACCCTCACCCTGGACAGGAGTCCCATGATTGCATCCTGAGACATCTTTTAATGGTTGTAATCACTTCCAACCTCTGTAATCTCTCTAAACCTCAATTTCCTCATGTACAAAATGAGGATGGAGACGCCCTTAAAATGGGTCGGAGTGAAAAGTAAATGAGTTAGGGCATTTTTGTTCTGTTAGTGTTGAGTCTGCAATGTTTCCCCAGGTCTGCTGCGCAGACAGGACCCACGTCAACCCTCCTGGCATGAACACAGCCAAGATCGCGGGCCTTGGGATGCAGCAGTGGGGCTGAAGGGTGACAGACGTGGCCTCGAGCACATGAAGCAAACTCCTGCCGCAGCCCGGGATCCCCACAGTGAGACCTGTAAAATATCAGAGACGATCATGGGCGATCGCTCTATGCTTCTCTCCACCTCTCCCTGCCTTTCCCGGGTGGTTAAGTCTCCCGATACGGCCTCAGCATCTTCCTTGGGGTTTGGAGCTTGACACTCTATAAGTTTTAATGAGGAATAAGAGCCAAATTTGGCTCTTTTTGTTTTCTCTTGTTAAAATACTTGTATTTGTTTGCTCACTGGATGAAAAATAGAAGTGTCTCATGTCAGTATTGGGCTGGACATTAAATAAAAGTTTGACAGTATGGAGTGTCGGCAGTGGAGCAATGGGATTTACCCTTGGCTCTGGGGTTCAGTGTATAGTCTTCCTGGCCATTGAGTCACTGGGGGGTGGCATCCTCACCAGGAGCTAGAGGCACAGGCCATTTCTTTCTGGAATCTTCTTAAAGGGCCTGTGGTATCACAAGTGTGTTCTTTACTTTCATGTTTTTAATTTTTTTCATTTAAAAGAATTCCATGTTTTCATAATGTTTTTTAAAAAATTGGAAAGCCATATAAGATGAATATGTCATTTTCGGAGTAGCTATTTATTGTGGATCTGACTTTTGTCAAACTTTTTTACTTCAGTATTTGATAAATTTTTAGGACTATAAAACAATGGTTTCTTCTATAGGAAGCTATTAAAATGTTAAGGCATTAAAATTTCTATCACTCTTTTCTCTCCTCTTTTATAGGTTTAGATGTAATTTAATGGAGTGTATTATTCCATCTAAAGGCAGACCTAGAAGTATTAATTCTATGCAGGTTGCCCAGTAAAGGTGGCAATATTGATTGTTTCTTTTAGTAATTGTTGATAGGAATATCTCATAATCATTAATATTTTTAAAACCAGGCCTACATGATATAGAGTCATGTTACTAGCCCTATATCAATGGTCTGCTCAGAAGAGAATTTTGAAATGTAAGATCAAGTGGGTAGATATAAATGTGATATCAAGAAGTATATACCAGGAGGAGGGATTGGAAGATGGCCTCGTGAGTAGAGCAGCGGAAATCTCCTCTCAAAACCACATATATCTATGAAAATATAACAAAGACAACCCTTCCTAGAATAAAGAACAGAGGACACAGGACAATATCCAGACCACATCCGCACCTGAGAGAACCTAGCACGTCATGAAGGGGGTAAGATAGAGGCTCCGGCTTGGCGGGAGCCGTGCACCCATCACCCCAGTTCCCAGCGGGATAAGGATAGGCAGAGCGGGAGGGAGACGGAGCCCAGGATTGCCGAACACCCAGCCCCAGCCATTCTTCCCAGAGTGCAGACACAGTGTGTACTCAGGGGACCCTGGATACAAGGAAAACAAGGCAGCAAGAACAGTGAGCGGGCAACGGAGGCCTGGCTCCGGAGGACACCAGAAAAGCGAGCGCTCATTTTTTTTTTTCTGCTTTGTTTTGGTGAGCGCATTTTGGAAGTCTAAAAGGGATAGGGACCCCAGTACTAGGGAAACTGGGCAGCAAGAACAGTGAGCGGGCACCAGAGGCCTGGTGCCGGAGAACACCAGAAAAGCGAGCGACCATTTTTTTTTTTTTTTTGCTGTTTTATTTGGCGAGTGCTTTTTGGAAGTCTTAAAGGGATAGGGACCCCAATCCTAGGGAAACATGGCAGCAAGACCGGTGAGCAGATGCCTGAGGCTGGCACCCAAGAATAAAGAAAAATGAGCGGCCACCTTTTATTTTTTCTTTTTTTCTTTTTTATTTGTGGTCATTGTTTTGTTTTGGCGGGTACTTTTTGGAAGTGTTAAGGTGGCAGGGTGAGATACTTAATCCAGAGGTAGGGAATCCAGGGATCTCTGGGCACCCTAACCAATGGGCTGCAGGGAGCAGGGAGGCCCCTTATGGAGATAAATAGCCTGCCAGAAGCCCCCCTCAAACGCGACTCAACCACTTTGGAGCAGGTGCCCGAGCCAGGCCATGCCCACAGCAAAAGCTGAGATGAAATCCTTAGCAGAAGGGCAGGAAGCAGAAACCGTGTCTGCACGTAGCTGCCCAGCACAAGCCACTAGAGGTCACTGTTCTCCCAGGAGAGGAGGGCCACAAACCAACAAGAAGGGAAGTCTTTCCAGCCGTCACTCATCCCAGCTCTGCAAACTATTCCTATCACCATGAAACGACAAAGCTACAGGCAGAGAGAGATCACAGAGGCAACACCAGAGAAGGAGACAGACCTAACCAGACGTCCGGAAAAAGAATTCAAAATATAATCATAAAAATGCTGTCAGAGATGCAGAGAAATATGCAATAGATATGGGATGAAGTCCAGAGGGTGATCACAGATGCCAGAAAGGAGATCACAGAAATGAAAAAACTCTGGAAGGGTTTATAAGCAGAATGGATAGGATGCAAGAGGCCATTGATGGAACTGAAACCAGAGAAGAGGAATGCATAGAAGCTGACATAGAGAGAGATAAAAAGATCTCCAGGGATGAAACAATATTAAGAGGACTGTGTGAACAATCCAAGAGGAACAATATCCGTATTATAGGGGTTCCAGAAGAAGAAGAGAGAGGTAAAGACATGGAAAGTATTGTAGAAGAAATAATTGCTGAAAACTTCCCAAAACTGGGGGAGGAAATAATTGAAGTGAACATGGAAATACACAGAACCCCCAACAGAAAGGATCCAAGGAGGACAACACCAATACACATAATAATTAAATTGGCAAAGATCAAGGACAAGGAAAGAGTTTTAAAGGCAGCTAGAGAGAAAAAGGTCACCTATAAAGAAAAACCCACTAGGCTAACATCAGACTTCTCGACAGAAACTCTACAGGCCAGAAGAGAATTGCATGATATATTTAATACAATGAAACAGAAGGGCCATGAACCAAGGATACTGTATTTAGCACGACTATCATTCAAATATGACAGTGGATTAAACAATTCCCAGACAAACAAAAGCTGAGGGAATTTGCTTCCCACAAACCACCTGTACAGAACATCTTACATGGACTTCTCTAGATGGGAGCACTCCAAGAAAGACCACAGCACAAAACATCCAACGTATGAAGAATCAAGGAGGAGGAATAAGAAGGGAGCGAAGAAAAGAATCGGCAAAAAATGTATATAACAGCTCAATAAGCAAGCTAAGTTAGGCAGTAAGATACTAAAGAGGTTAAACTTGAACCTTTGGTAACCACGAATTTAAATCCTGCAATGGCCATAAGTATATATCTTTCAATAGTCAACCTAAATGATAAAGGTCTGAATGCACCAATCAAAAGACACAGAGTAATAGAATGGATAAAAAAGCAAGACCCATCTATATGCTGCTTACAAGAAACTCACCTCGAACCCAAAGACATGTAGAGACTAAAAGTCATGGGATATAAAAACATATTTCAACGAAACAGTGAGAAGAAAGCAGCGGTTGCAGTACTAATATCATACAAAATAGACTTCAAAACAAAGAAAGTAACAAGAGATAAAGAAGGACACTACATAATGATAAAGGGCTCAGTCCAACAAGAGGATATAACCATTCTAAATATATATGCACCAAACACAGGAGCACTAGCATATGTGAAACAAATGCTAACAGAACTAAAGGGGGAAATAGACTGCAATGCATTCATTCTAGGAGACTTCAACACACCACTCACCCCAAAGGATAGATCCACCGGGCAGAAAATAACTAAGGACACGGAAGCACTGAACAACACAGTAGAGCAGATGGACCTAATAGACATCTGTCGAACTGTACATCCAAAATCAACAGGATATACATTCTTCTCAAGTGAACATGGAACATTCTCCAGAATAGACCGTATACTAGGCCACAAAAAGAGCTGCAGAAAATTCCAAATGATCGAAATCCTAATAACCACCTTTTCAGACCACAAAGGCATAAAACTAGAAATAAACTGTACAAAGAAAGCAGAGGCTCACAAACATATGGAGGCTTAACAACGCGCTCCTAAATAGTCAATGGATCAATGACCAAATCAAAATGAAGACGCAGCATTATATGGAAACAAATTACAACAACTGTAAGCCCCAACTTCTGTGGGACACAGCAAAAGCAGTCTTAAGAGGAAAGTATATAGCAATTCAAGAATATTTTAAAAAGGAAGAACAATCCCAAATGAATGGTCTAAAGTCACAATTATCGAAATTGGAAAAAGAAGAAGAAAAGAGGCCTAAGGTCAGCAGAAGGAGGGACATAATAAAGATCAGAGAAGAAATAAATAAAATTGAGAAGAATAAAACAATAGCTAAAATCAATGAAACCAAGAGCTGGTTCTTCGAGAAAATAAACAAAATAAATAAGCCTCTAGCCAGACTTATTAAGAAGAAAAGAGAGTCAACACAAATCAACAGTATCAGAAACGAGAAAGGAAAAATAACGACATACCCCACAGAAATACAAAGAATTATTAGAGAATACTATGAAAACCTATATGCTAACAAGCTGGGAAACCTAGGAGGAATGGACAACTTCCTAGAAAAATACAACCTTCTAAGACTGACCCAGAAAGAAACAGAAAATCTAAACAGAGCAATTACCAGCAACGAAATTGAAGCGGTAATCAAAAAACTACCAAAGAACAAAACCCCCGGGCCAGATGGATTTACCTTGGAATTTTATCAGACATACAGGGACAACATAAAACCCATTCTCCTTAGAGTTTTCCAAAAAATAGAGAAGGAGGGCATACTGCCGAACTCATTCTATGAAGCTAGCATCACCCTAATACCAAAACCAGGCCAGGACCCCACCAAAAAAGAAAACTACAGACCAATATCCCTGATGAACATAGATGCAAAAATACTCAACAAAATATTAGCAAACTGAATTCAAAAATACATCAAAAGCATCATACACCATGACTAAGAGGGATTCATCCCAGGGATGCAAGGATGGTACAACATTCGAAAGTAAATCAACATCATCCACCACATAAACAAAAAGAAAGACAAAATCCACATGATCATCTCCATAGATGCTGAAAAATCATTTGACAAAGTTCAACATCCATTCATGATAAAAACTCTCAGCAAAATGGGAATAGAGGGCAAGTACCTCAACATAATAAAGGCCATCTATGATAAACCCAAAGCCAACATTATTTTGAACAGCGAGAAGCTGACAGCATTTTCTCTGAGATCGGGATCTAGACAGGGATGTCCACTCTCTCCACTGTTATTTAACATATTTCTGGAGGTCCTAGTCACGGCAATCAGACAAAATAAAAAAATACAAGGAATCCGGATCAGTAAAGAAGAAGTTAAACTGTCACTATTTGCAGATGACATGATATTGTACATAAAAAACCCTAAAGACTCCAAACCAAAACTACTAGAACTGATATTGAAATACAGCAAAGTTGCAGAATACAAAATCAACAAACAGAAATCAGTGGCTTTCTTATACACTAACAATGAACCAACAGAAACAGAAATCAGGAAAACAACTCCATTCACAATTGCATCAAAAAAAAATACATTGGAATAAACCTAACCAAGGAATTGAAAGACATATACTCTGAAAACTACAAGTCAGTCTTAAGAGAAATTAAAGGGGACACTAACAGAAGGAAACTCATCCCATGCTCGTGGCTAATTAGAATTAATAACGTCAAAATGTCCATCCTGCCCAAAGCAATATACAGATTTGATGCAATCCCTATGAAACTACCAGCAATATTCTTCAATGAAATGGAACAAATAATTCAAAAATTCATATGGAAACACCAAAGACTCCGAAGAGTCAAAGCAATACTTTGAAAGAAGAATAAAGTAGGGGGATCTCACTCCCCAACTTCAAGCTCTACTATAAAGCCATAGTAATCAAGACAATTTGGTACTGGCACAAGAACAGAGCCACAGACCAATGGAACAGACTAGAGAATCCAGACATTAACCCAGACATATATGGTCAATTAATGTTTGATAAAGGATCCATGGACATACAATGGCGAAATGACAGTCTCGTCAACAGATAGTGCTGGCAAAACTGGACAGCTCTATGTAGGAGAATGAAACTGGACCAATGTCTAACCCCATATACAAAAGTAAACTCAAAATGGATCAAAGACCTGAATGTAAGTCATGAAACCATTAAACTCTTGGAAGAAAACTTAGGCAAGAACCTCTTAGACCTAAACATGAGTGACCTCTTCTTGAACATATCTCCCCGGGCAAGGAAAACAACAGCAAAAATGAATAAGTGGGACTATATTAAGCTGAAAAGCTTCTCAACGGCAAAAGATACCATCAATAGAACAAAAAGGAACCCTACAGTATGGGAGAATATATTTGAAAATGACACATCCGATAAAGGCTTGATGCCCAGAATATATAAAGAGCTCACACGCCTCAACAAACAAAAAACAAATAACCCAATTAAGAAATGGGCAGGGGAACTGCACAGACAGTTCTCCAAAAAATAAATACAGATGGCCAACAGACACAGGAAAAGATGCTCCATATCACTAATTATCAGAGAAATGCAAATTAAAACTACAATGAGGTATCACCTCACACCAGTAAAGACGGCTGCCATTCAAAAGACAAACAACAACAAATGTTGGCGAGGCTGTGGAGAAAGGGGATCCCTCCTACACTACTGGTGGGAATGTAAGTTAGTTCAACCATTGTGGAAGGCAGTATGGAGGTACATCAAAATGCTCAAAACAGACTTACCATTTGATGCAGTAATTGCACTCCTAGGAATTTACCCTAAGAATGCAGTAATCAAGTATGAGAAAGAACAGTGCACCCCTATGTTTATCACAGCACTATTTACAATATCCAAGAATTGGAAGCAACCTAAATGTCCATCGACAGATGAATGGATAAAGAAGATGTGGTACATATATACAATGAAATACTACTCAGCCATAAGAAAAGGGAAATTCCTACCATTTGCAGCAACATGGATGGAGCTGGAGGGTATTATGCTCAGTGAAACAAGCCAAGCGGAGAAAGAGAAATACCAAATGATTTCACTTATCTGTGGAATATAAGAACAAAGGAAAAACTGAAGGAACAAAACAGCAGCAGAATCACAGAACTCAAGAATGGACTAACAGGTACCAAAGGGGAAGGGACTGGGAAGGATGGGTGTGTAGGGAGGGATAAGGAGGCTGAGAAGTAGGGGGGTATTAAGATTAGCATGCATGGTGGTGTAGGAGAAAAGGGAGGGCTGTACAACACAGAGAAGGCAAGTAGTAATTCTACAACATTTTGCTATGCTGATGGACAGTGACTGTAAAGGGGTTTATAGGGGGGACCTGGTATAGGGGAGAGCCTGGTAAACATAATGTTCGTCATGTAAGTGTAGATTAGTGATACCAAAAAATAAATAAATAAAACAGGCAGTTCCTGTGTGGTAACATCCAATGAGTTCTACAAAAGGGTATAAAGGGCATATAAAAGTGTAGGCAAAAGATCTGTTTGTGTTTATACAGAGGATCAAAGCCTAATTGGGCTAACCCGAAAATGAACTAAGATTCGATATTGAAAAGAACTTCCAACATCAGCACTCTCTGGAAGACTCATACCAGATGATGATCATCAAAAAACCCCAAAAAAGATCCAAACGTAGCTACAGCTTAGATGCACTCATCCCACCAGTTCCTGGATTTGCCATGGGAATGAAGAAGGAGATATCTAAGCTGGCCTGTGCAAACAGTAAACAACAAATTTGACTGGATCTATACAGTTGGAACTCAACCAAGAATTAGTAGTGCAAATTGTAGTGCTCCAAAATGTTACAACTATAGACTATTTACTGTTAAAAGAACATAAGGGATGTGAACATTCCCCAGGAATGGGTTGTTTTAATTTTTCTGATTTCTCTCAGACTGTTCAAGTTCAGTTGGACAATATCGACCATATCCTAGATAGGTTTTCACAAATGCCTAAGGTGCCGAACTGGTTTTCTTGGTTTCACTTTAGGTGGTTGGCAATTACAGGTATGCTTTGGTTATGTAACTATCCTCCTATTATGTTAAAGTGTGAGCACAATTTAAGTAGTAGCTTAAAACCTATACATGCTGAAGTTACTCTACAAGAAGATATGTCAAAGAAATAATCAATCTTCCCATTTTTTCTTCCGCCTACTACTTCTATAGCTTTACTCCTTCCTTCCTAATTACAATCCTTAAATAGAATTCGTGCTTCATATCAAAGTTACCGAGTATCATAATTCTTCCAAGTGTTAAAGATTCCTCAAGACAAATGCTGGGCATAGAATCTACAGGGTATAAATATGCAAAGAAATAGAAAGCAGCCATTTCAAACAATAAGGCTTCTCTCTCACAAACCAATTTTACATTTCCCTGTATGGCTCCAGAAGATGAGTGGTTAGCCAGAGACGGGTAAGATTCCTCAAGGGAGGAAAAACCTAAGACAGGCACAGTTGCAGGGGGTTCATTAGGTGTTAAATTGGGGATCAACAGAGGTGAGGCTTAGAACCTCACCCCCCCTGTTCTAAGAGAAATCTGCATACGTGGATGTTTTATTGCCCTTGTCTAGCTTGGATTAACACATAGTCTACAGGCACACACCTGATCATCTACATTTTCTCTCTTACAACACTAAACTATGTTTTCTACCTTTATCTTGTATCTACATACCACTTCAGCATTTTATTTTAAAAAATAATAATAAAGAGAGAAATGTGGTATTCACATATAAATCAAGTATGAAAATCAAATGAGTATTCATATTTGAACTGACTGTTTATAGTTCATAATGCATGAGCAAAAATGAAAGTTTCTGTGATGACTGCCCTTGTACTGTTCACCATGTAACTTATTCACTATGTAAGAATTTGTTCTCCATGTAAGAACTTGTTTGTTATGCCTAAGAAGATTGGAGACTGACAAAAATTACGCTTGGTGTGGATTAATTATTGTGCATTGAGCATTGACTCCCCTATACAGAATTTTATTGTTGTTAACAACCATTTGATCTATAAATATGAGAGATGCCCTCACAAACAAAAGAAAAAAAAACCGTACACACTTTCAGTTGTAAAATAAATAAGTAACCGGGATGTAATGTATAGCATAAGGAATATAGTCAAAATATTGTAACAACTTGGTATGGTGATAGCTGGTTCCTAGAATTATCATGGATATAAATGTTAAATCACTATGTTGTACACCTGAAACTAATGTAATGTAATACTCTGTGTCAACTACCCTTCAATAAAAAATTAATGTCTACAAAAAAAATAGATGTATCAGATAGATGAAAGATATTCATAGATTAGATGAATAGATTGACAGAGATTGTAGAAAGATAAGATATATATAGATGACAGATGATAGACTAGATAGAATAGATGATATAGGGAGGTTAGATTAGACAGATAGATGATAGATAGATACAGAATTATGAACTGAATTTTTGGTCCCTCACCTCACAATCTTAGGCTCCTCTAACCCCCCGCCGCCACCACACACACACACAAGTTCATATTTGAACTGAGACAGGGTTGAAGACCTAACCCCCACTGTCATAGTACTGGGAGGTGGGACCTTTGGAGGTAATTGGGTTTGGAAGATATCATGAGGGTTTGGGTGGAGCTGCCATTATGCAATCAGTGCTATTAAGAGGAACAGAGGACAGAGCTTTCTCCCTAGACCTTGTGAGGACACAGCAGGGATGTGGCCATATGCAAGCCAGAAGAAGGGACCTCACAAGGAACTGATCCTGCCTTCGTCTTGGACTTCTGCTTCCAGAATGGTGAGAAATCAGTATCTATAGATGAAACCCCCACTCAATGACACTCTGGTAATCAGCTTGAGTAGACAAACATAGATATGTAGGTAAACAGAGACGCACTTAGATGATGGATGGAGAGAAACTACGCATAGATATATGTGCTTAGGTGTCTGCATAGGTATCTGTGTCCAACCACCTCTTCACTTTGAAGTCTGCTCCGTATGAGGGGAACACCAGAAGCACAACTTATGCTCGTTTCTTTTTTAAGTGTGGGCTGCAGTTTCCTATAACTGCGGTCTCCGTTAACTCTCAGCCATGTGTGTGTGTCTGTGCGTGTGTGTGTGTGTGTGTGTGTGTGTGTACACCACTGCCCCTATCGGTCTACAATCACAGGAGATGCAAAAGTAACAAAGGAACGCAGGATAGGGCAAACATCTTGCAAACTATGACCAGAAAGAATAAAATTTTCCACTACCCTCTGGGGATATCTTTGCAGGGTGTTTCTATGCAATTTTAGAAAGATATTGCTGGAAATGTTGCTTGGAACACTCTGAACCATCAAGTTAGTTAAGTTAATAAGTTAGTAAAGGAGAGCAGCAAAGAGCACAAACGGTGTGTCTCCTATGTATCAGGCCAAGGTGTACAGGCTTTAATTCTACTACACCACTTCATCAGACCATGGCTGACGTGGGATGACCTTATGCACCACCTTCATCTGTGAGTAAAAAGTTACTTCAGAATCACCTCCCTTAATATAAAATAAATAAGTGAGGGGACATAAATATTCCTAGAATTCCTGACACCATCACCCAACTCTTTTTGCTCAGCGCTCTTTTCATACGAATGGAAACATAGCTCTCAAAGCTTCTATTCCATTACAGATAGACCTCACATCTAAATGCCTAAATGAACTGAAACTCCACCTACACCTTGACAGCAGAGGGGAGCAGTTTCCCCAAATGCTAGCTGGCCTGCCACCTCAGCAAGACCATGGGCCACTGGCCCACAAGAGCCTCGCGGGTCACCACAAGGCAGTTCCCTTAACCAGTGACTACAAGCATGCTCTCTGGAGATGGGCCACCAAGCAGGGCCACCGAGGTGACATCGGGGCATGGGCAAAAGGACCTACTATTGGGCATGCATCTGCCTTGGACCCCACAGGCAAACCAGTGTGCTCCCTGCATGGGGACTTGGATATTCCCTGCAACTCACACAGCCACCACAGCAGGAACGGCCCAGGGGCAGAGCATCCGGAGGGCCCTGGCCCGCACATGTTCAAGAGACCTGCCCGCCAACCACACCATCCAAACCCAGAAGACTTGTGCCACCTATGCAGGAGAAGTTCCCCCCCAAGGCCACTTCTCTCAAGACCCAAACACACAGCTAACTCACATAAACAAACACAAGGAATTGAGACTGAGAAGGACACAGAGGAATCAAAGTGCACCTAGTGACAGAACGTTGACATAGTGAGAAAGCAGATACATAGACAGACAGATGATTGATACATAGATTGGACTGATATACATACATATAGATGATAGTTTAATTAGATAGATATACCGATGATAGTAGATGTTAGATCATAGATAGATAGACGACAGATAGATAGATTACATAGATAGATAAAGAGATAGGTAGGTAGGTATATAGGAAAACATCATAGTAAACAAAGCTGTCTTTCAATCAAGACAATCTACGTCCTCCCTTACAGGAGACCCACTTGAGAGCCAAGGACAGAGACAAACTACAAGACAAAGGGGCGGGGACAGGTACCCTACACAAGTGAAACTGAGAAACAAACAAACAAACGGATTCGGTTTGAGTTACCAGAGACAGTCAGTAGATAATAGCTCTATCTAGCCAGCATGAATTATTTTTGTTTGGTTTCAGCAGTGCCCAGCCATAGATTTAGTGGTGCAGCAAAGTCCTTCTCATTTTCTCTCTCCTCAAGAACTGAACTTGCTGTAAAAATATGCGTCTGTGTCTTTGAAATCAGTGCGTTTTATGATGTTCACGAATGTAATGAAGCAATAACCAGATAAAGAGGGAAGTTTGGTCACTCAAATATACACTTCACCCCACAACACACTCTTTGCTCCTGAATGAACATGTCTAGAAATTGGTGTTCCTTTTTATTTGTCAATCAGTCCTATCAGCAGTGATCATGCCGATGTCCCTCAAACATGGTGGTGAGCCAAGCACCAAGTTTAATTTCTGTGGACAACAGGCCCATAGGATCAATTCTTGTGGTCTTCAGGGAGCACTTAGTCAATGAATGTGGCTAAATACAGTCAGCCAGTGAGAAGAAGTTTAAGAGGATACAGACAAAGGTTCAAGTCCCTGCACCACCATTTCATGGTTTTGTAGGTACACGCTGCTGACTCGACCTGCAAGTGTCTCGGTGAACCCAGTGCTCTCCCTACGGCCTAGTTACCTTGCAAGATTTTTGGAAGCATAATGTAGGGAAGTGACATAGGATATGTTGTTAACTGTTCTGTACACAAGGTCAGACGGGCATACCAAAAGATGATTGATTGATTGATAGACAGATAGATAAGTAGATAGATAGACAGACAGACGGATAGATAGATATAGGTACATATCAATTAACGTAAAGGTATTGCTCATAACCCGGAGAGCAATGGTGAAAGCACATAGCAAAACTACCGACAAAAGAGAAGACAGAAATCCAGTTTAAAAAGTTCAGTAAGCATCCGTAAGAAGAAAACAAGTCCTATCATTTGCAACAACGCGGATGAAGCTAGATGGTATTATGCTCAGTGAAAAATGCCAGGAGGAGGAAGACAAGTACCAAATGATTTCACTCATGTGTGGAGTATAACAACAAAGAAAAACTGAAGGTAAAAAACTGCAGCAGACTCACAGAATCCAAGAGTGGACTAACAGTTACCAAAGGGAAAGGGACTGTGCAGGATGGGTGGAAAGGGAGGGATAAGGGTGGGGAGAAAGAAAGGCGGCATTAGGATTAGTATGTATAATGTGCGGGGTTGGGGGAGCATGGGGAGGGCTGTACAACACAGAGAAGACAAGTAGTGATTCTACAGCATCTTACTACCCACTGATGGACAGCGACTGTAACAGGGTGTGTGGGGGGACATGGTGAAGGGGTCTACAGCATCCAACTACGCTGATGGACAGCAACTCTAACAGGGTTTTTTGGGGGGACTTGGTGTACTTGGTGATCATAATGGTCTTTGCATGATTGTAGATTAATGATAACAAAAAAATTTTTTAAGTGCAATAAGGACACAGCTCTCAATTCTCAGAATAAAATTACAAGCTCTGATTACTCCAATCAAAAGACACAGGGTTAAAAGAAGGGATGAGAACTCAAGACCACCTACGTGCCCCCTTACAGGAGACTCACTTGAGATCCAAGGACGAAGACAAACTACAAGTTGATCGGGTGGGCTCAGGTACACTAGACAAGTGAAACTGAGAAAAAGAAAAGAAAATAGATGTGCTGATGCGATTAAAGACGGTGGCTCACGTGTCAGGAGAGGCGGAAACCTCCTCCCAAAACCAAAACCACATACATATGTACTATATGGAAATAGACCAAGTACACCAAATTCTGGAAGAGCAACAGGGTAGAACGGTGCTTGCGGCAGGCTGTCACATCAACGGAGAAGTGTGACGTACAGCTCTGGAGATGTGCTCTGGGAGCATGAACCAACCGTACACGTGCTGCGCTCTGGAGGATCGGTTTGTTTGAAAAGCAAAGACAGGCAGAACACTTCGAGAGACTTGAGATTCCAGCCACTTGTGGGACAACACATGGATCTACATCCGGCCTCTGTGGGACAAAAGAAATGCGGACAGTCTGAGAGACTTCTTAACAGCGAGAGAACAGCTTAAGGGGCAAGGCTTCCACAGGGCTTGCTACACAGGAGGAAGGACAGGTGCGCCAAACTGACTGGGTGCACTATGGCCTGCCAGCGGGGGAGCTTTCAGCAGCTCCGGGAACTCCATCCCCCTGGCTGGCCTCGCAGCTCCGAAGCCCCTTACCGTGATGTGACTGGTACACGGCCTGCCTCCCCGCTGGCGGCAGCTTGCAAAATGGCAGCCTCCACCTACGGTAGCTTCTCCCTGCATGCTCTGTAAACTGGCCCTGGCAGTGGAGACGGGCAGTGCGGCCAGGAAGCAGGAAAGACCTCTTTCCTCCTCGCATGGGTGTTCACCGGCACCGCTCCCCTGTGACCCCTGCTGACCCCACAAGGACTGAGCATCTCCAGAGTGTAAAGCTTCTGGGAGCTAGAGGACGCCACCTACAAATGTGAACCTTCAAAGGATTCTGGTAACTGGACTCAAATCAATCTTCCTGAGAAAGAGATCTCAAAATAAACATCAGTAGCATGCTCAGGGAGCTACAGAAAATAAAACGTTCCCTGTCTCTCGAGCGCAATTCTCTCTCTCTCTCTCTCTCTATCCCAGGAGCGCTGCTAAGGCCCTGTTCTGAGAGGGGTGCTGCGACAGCCCAGCAGGAATGGCACAGCTCTAGGTTCCACCCAGGCCAGTGCCAGGACAGTCAAACAAGGGCTCTGACTGAACTGCAAATTGGGACGCCACATATCTAACACCACAGGAAAGACAACAGTGTCACATCCTAGCCTTCCCATCAATGGCTAGAGACTGCGTGGCTCCACCAATACCAGGTGACCTCAACACCCCGGGTTATTCTAAATGGCAATCTTTTTTTGCTATGACCCTTGAAAGCAGCACATGGAAAGATAAAACCTACCAGTGTCCACACCACCTCACCCCTCAGTTTTATCCTAGATGTTCCTGCATCACATTTCTACTCTTCGATCCAGTTTTATTGGCTGGTTTATGTTCTGGGAAAGAAAATATTAGTCAGATAAGGAATTAAGTGGTACTGGGATCAGTATGATTCGGTTTGAGTACCATAATTAGAGCCAAAAGACATCCTTCAGTATGGGAGAATATATTCATTGATGACATATTTGATAAGGAGTTGCATCCAAAACATGTATCAAAAGCTCACGAACCTCAACACACAAAAGCAAATGAATCCAATTACAAAATGGGCAGAGGATATGAACATACACTTCTCCACAGAAGCAATTTCAGGTGTCTGACAGGCACATGAAAAGACGATCCACATCGCTAACCATCAGAGAAATGCACAATATATCCACAATGGACTATCACCTCACACCAGTTAGGATGGCCACCACCGAAAAGACAGACAACAACAGATGTCGGCAAGGGTGTGGAGAAAGGATAAAACTCCTACACTGCTAGCGGTAATGTCAGTCAGCTCAACCATTGTGGAAAGCAGTATGGAGGTTCCCCCAAAAAAACAAAGAACAGAAATAACATTTGAAAAAGGAAATCCTTTCATAGGAATTTACCCTAAGATTGCAGGAGCCCAGTTTGAAAGAGACAGATGCAGCCCTTTGTTGATCGCAGCACTATTTACAATACCCAAGAAATGGATGCAACCTAAGTGTCCATTAGGAGATGAATTGATAAAGTAGAAGTGATACATACACACTATGGAATATCATTCAGCCATAAGAAGAAAACAAATCCTACCACCATTTGCAACAACACGGGTGGAGCTAGAGGGTGTTATGCTCAGTGAAATAAGCTAGGTTGAGAAAAACAAGTATCTAAGGATTTCACTCCTCTGTGAGGTATGTGAACAAAGGAAAAACCGGAAGGAACAAAACAGCAGCAGACTCACAAAACCTAAGAATGGACTAAAAGTTACCAAGGAAAGGGACCTGGGAGGATGGGTGGGAAGGGAAGGATAAGGGGGTAAAGTGGGCATTACGATCCGCACACGTAATGTATTGGGTGGGGGGCCACGCGGATTGCAGTATAACACTGAGAAGACAGGTAGTGATTCTATAGCATCTTAATACATTGATGGACAGCGAATGTAATTGGGAGCGGAGAGTGGACTTGATAATTGGTGGGAGGGGTGAGCAGGGGGAGTCTAATAACCATAATGTTGCTCATGTAATTGTACATTACTGGCATCAAAGAAAAAAAAAGTGATTCTGTTTGAATGCCCAGAGAGACAGTCAGTAGAAAATAGTCCTTCCCGCCACCGTGGCTTCTTTCTGTTCGGTTTTGGCAGTGCCCAGTCATAGATTCAGTGGTATAGCGAGGACCTTCTCATTTTTTCTCACCTCAACAACTGAATTGCTGTAATAATATGCTTCTGGGCTTTTGAAATCAGTGGATGTTTTGATGTTTACGAATGTGAAGAAGCAATAACCATGTACCGAGGGAAGTTTGGATGCTCAACCGAGCACGACACTCCACAACACAGTCTTTGCTCCCTTCTGCTCCCGTCTAGAACTCGGTGTTCCGTTTTACCTGTCCCTCCATCTATCAGTGGTGACGCGGATGTCCCTCAAACATGGTGGTCAGCAAAGCACCAAGTGTACTCTTCTGTCTTCTACAGACCTGTGGTACAGGTCCTCCCAGAGGAAAAGCACAAGCAGCGGGAGAAAACCCAAAGACGATGAAATAGAAGATGGTACAGTACAATGAAAACTGACACAAGGGACGTCTGAGACCCATACGTAATTCCGTCAGAGGAACGAAAGCAGCCGCCACCATACAACAAAACTACACCACTATGGAGAAAGCAGAGGCAGAGAACAAGAAGAGTTCTGGAAATTACCCCATTGGGTCAGAGAGAGGAGTCATCACAGCAGCAGCAGTAGCAGCTGGGGCCTGTACCACATTCTCTGTACTCATCGCCGTTAAAGATAAGGTTGTGGGCTCGGCTTGCTGGGTCTCTCCCTAAGCACCTGGATGCATACTCAGTGGGAACTGAGGGGTCGTCAGTAGAATCTCACCCGCATTAATGTTCTGCACGGTCTGGAACATAACGAATGGTTGGCAGAGGAGCGAGAGACACCAGGTACCACTGAACGGGCAGCTGAGCTTTGAAGCCGAGTCCAGTCATTCACTGCCACCACTGCTCGACAGATCCCGTGAAGCGAAGTATGATGTGCACGAGCTGACACACCCACATTTGATAAAGGAGGTTCTCACCAAGTACGGAGAAGGGAGAGGAGGGCACGCCTAAGTGAGAGTGCACGGGAAGCCTCCAAAAGGAGGTGACTAGAGAAGAGGGTCTTCAACGATCCATGTTCTTCTGCTGCGGTGAAATGTCTTCAAAACCAGAGGAAAGAGGTGGGAAACCACAGAGGAAATAATTCGGAAATGAAAAGGCACGAGACAGGATCTTTTCATTGAGCAGGGAGCTTGGCTCATAGGGATGGAGATGTAGACAAAGTGAAGGCCAGACCGTGATTTGGGGCTGGAGATTATCACATTTTATTCTGTAACAATATCAGTGCTTACAAAGTGAAGCAGTGAGCAAGCAGGGCCTAGGTCCACCAGGAAAGACCTGAGAAACTAGAAGCAGGGTTACTGACACGGGACACGAGCTTCACAGGTTATAATATGAAGGATGAACAGTCAGGATCGGGAATGGACATGCTGAGTGCTGAAGGAAGGTGAGGTTTCCCCTCAAGCTTCTAGCTTGGCTGATGGGCAAGAATGGCGACACCATCGAGACCAAGAGTCTAAAGGAGAAGCATTTTAGAACTAAAAAGTGTTTCCCAGTTTATGTGTTTCGTTATTCACGTACGAGACACAGGCCCCCAAAACTAGATCAGAGGAAAAACCTGGGTGGCTGGGCCCAGTCAGAGTGCTGGATGTGGCTATGCTGTGACGCGGTGGTCCCTGACCTATGCTTTCTGTGAGAAGCAAAGAAAGAACCTTCGTGCTAGCTAGAAAGGCAAGTCATGGGTTCTGCGCAATCCTCAGAAGTAAGCCACCTGCCTGGCCATGGCCGAGAAGGCATGCCTGGCTCCAGGAGTCCCAGAGAAGCTGGTAAGGCCGGGGAGAGAGTTGGCCGGGCCCCGGGCAGAAACTGGGTGGATCCACGCCAGGCTGTGAGCAGGCCCTGGCGTCCGGGAGCGCGGTGGTGTGGGGACAAGGCACTAGCCACCCGCCGCACTCTGAGTACCGAGCCCATGAAGAGAATGCTCCCTGGCGGTCTGAGCTCATACAGGCACTGGCATTGCAGCCCTCGACGGTCTGCATGGTGACCTCGTTTTTCTGAACACCTTCACGGCCCTCAGCGGGCAGTCCCGGGGGCTAGGGATTCTACTGGAGTAATCCTTGGGGTCGCACCGTTGCCTTGGCCCATTGTCTCCTCTGGGCAGGGCCGGTGTGCTTAAGTCAGTGGGGGCGTGGTGATGTGGACCCTGGGTGTCATCACACACGGCTCAGGCAAATTTGTGATGCGTCCCCTGGCTGACATACATACCAGGCACTCCCTAGCTGGGCAGCTCATTGCCTGCTTGGCCTGAGAAGGAGTTAGTGGCAAAGGAGACCCTCTCCCTAGCTTCAGACACTTTCCTCGGATCATTTGGCGCACACCACAACCCATTTTTCTGTGTGGACTCTTTCCTCCTTACTAAGGTTCATGCCCAACCCCACCTACCGCCTCCCCTGCGCCACCTTTTTCACCCCACAGTCCTGCCCTTCCCCGGGGCGCTGCCCCCTACCCCTCATGCCAGGGAGCACCCTGCACCTGCCCACTGCCCTGGTCACAGTCTGTTCAAAAGGGATCCTGTGCCTTTAGCACCTGGCTTTCCCACTTTTTCCAGCATACTTCCCACTTCCATGGGGAGCAGTCCTGGGCCTCTGGACCATCCTAGGCTTCCAGTAAAAGGCTGGAGAGAGACCACCCAGACGAGCTCCTGCTCTGCAGGGCACACTGGCACCACTACCAGCCCGCCTCGAGTTGTCCTGCCTCTGGAAAACCAACTTCTAGAGGCAGCCAACAGACAAGGCCTAGGTCAGCAGATGCGCCGACACAAGTGCTGGCTCTGACGCTCTGGACGAGCCAATGGACATGACGCTAACACCGCTGGCCATCATCTTCCAGTCTCCCACTACCCCACACGAGGCCGTGGGCAGCATAATCGCCGGACACCTGTGTGCCTCAGACGAACAACACGCGGGCGGTCGTCGTCTGGTCTCCCCTGGCCCCATATGATGCCATGGGAGGCACAGCTGATGGCCTCGAACCTAACCCTAACTTGGCCTCCGACACGGTGGGCACGCCACAGCCCTTGCCAACAGCACTTACAGGTCTCCCCCGCCTCCAGACTAGGCATATATCCTCCTATCCATTTAAAAAAATCTTTCCCACATCATGTGTGTATATTATATATTCACACTAAACCCTGCTCTTGCTAGTATGCCTCTGCTCTCTTTACTCTTTGACTCGGCGACAGAGGAAGAACACACATACGTGAGTGATAATGTTCTGAGCCACACTTAACAATGCAACGTGTTCCATGCCCCAGTGACTGGGATGTGGAAGTAGCCGCATTTTATGACTGTGCGTGCTCACTGCGAGGTCTGCGTGCTGAGCGTTTAATGGATGACAACACAGGGGGAGGCAAGTCCAGAGGAAGGAGACCGTTTTGGCTTATGTGGCCCCTTCCCTCTCCTCTCCCACTGCTCTGAGCTCACTGGAGGCTAGGGAATCCCTGCTGTGACACAGGAAACCACTCTTATCATTTTGGATTTAAGCATGTTTAATTCTGTATTTGTGTGCCTTGTGTAAATTAAGACTTTGCCCGATCATCCTCACACATTTGCACTTCCCCATGAGAGAACAGATTTGGCATCTAGGTCCTGGAGCCGGGAGTAATGACAGAAGGACGTGCTTCTGCCTGCTGTGTGATTATTGAAAATTTTTTTCGCTTTCTTAGAATTTATCAAGTAGCTTAGTAATATCAGGAAAGGTCTTCTTTAATGACTGCCTGGCCTGACTTTAACCTAAATTGCTAACATGTCAAACCACGTTGGGTTACAACTGTGCCCACTTCTCGCTGACCCTACAGTCTTCAAGGTCTCCACCAGAATTAATACACGCAGAATTCCTAACCTGTAAGACCACGTTCTAGTTGGAGGGGAAGAAAGAGACAATGAACATCTGTAAGTGTTCCAGTAGCTTAGCCAGTAACAAACACTATGAAGAATAAAAAGCAGGATATGGAGGACTGATATTATAGGCAGAGAGAAGCAGGGCTTTTAAAATAAACAGTGGACAGGGTAAGCCTCACCAGGGAGGTGTGACTTGAACCATCTAGAAGGAGGTGACAGAACCAGGTATCTGAGGGAAAAGCATTCCATAAAATGGGATAAATTACTGAAAAAGCCAAGAGGAAGGAAGCTTGTGGTTTTCAGGGAGCAGTCAGTCAAAAAATGTGGCTAGAATACCGTCAGCAAGGAAGACAAAGAGGACCGGGGACAGAGATATGTGTTGAAGTCCCCGCAGCACCATTTACTAGCTTTGCAGTCACACGCTGATGACTCGATGTCCAAATGTCTCGATGAAACCAGTGCAGTCTGTCTTCAGGGCCTAGTTACCTTGCAGACTTTTGGAAACATAAGTAGAGAAGTGACATATAAGAAAACTTGTGAACTGTTCTGTACATAAGGATAGATGGGTAGACAAAAAATGATAGATAGGACAGATAGACAGAAAGATAGATGACAGACCAGATAGGATAGGTGATAGGTATGGATAGATTGAATAAATAGATGATAGATAGATAGATAGATAGATAGATAGATAGATAGATAGATAGATAGATAGATAGATAGATAGATAGATTGATAGATAGCCAGCTATTTTAGATAGTCATGTTGTTAACAGTTTGTAAGGCTACAGCCACTGAAGGGAGGAGCGAGCATGTCGGACTCGGACACTGATGATGTGCCTATGTCTCTGGCTGCTGCCCCCTCCCACATGGGTCACTGATGATGTGCCGAAGTTCTTGGCTGTTGCCCCCTCCGAAACTGATAAATACGCCTTGGGAAATCCAATCCTCGTGCTGCTCTAAATCTATGCTCTGCCTCCACTTACCTTCTTTAAAATATCGCTGCCTGTCTACTTAAGTGTGAATTCCCCAGCCTCCATTTTTATAGACTGGGGAAATCTCGCCCGGGTATTTGCGTTCAAATAATCTACCGGGCCCATTGTTGCCTCTCTTCACGTGCTTATTTTAGCAAAAATTTATCTTACACTGTTCTGTAAATAAGGATAGATGGGTACACAAAAAGATGACGACAGGTAGATGACAGAAAGATGACAGGTGATAGGTGATACATTAGAAGAAGATACATTAGATAGATAATAGTTATTTATAGATTAGACGAATAGATTAACAGAGATGACAGATAGATAAGATAAATATAGAGGATGGATGATAGACTAGATAGGATACATGATATAGGTAGCTTAGATTAGACAGATAGACGATAGATAGATACAGAGTTATGAACTGAATTTTTGGGCTCTCACCTCACCATCTTCCGCTCCTCCTAATCCCCCGCCGCCACCACACACACACACACACACACACACACACAAACACACACAAGTTCACATTTGAACTAAGTCAGGGTTGAAGCCCTAACTCCCACTGTCATGTTATTTTGAGGTCGGGCCTTTGGAGGTAATTAGGTTTGGAAGAGATCATGAGGTTGTGGGTGGAGCTGCCATTATGCGATCAGTGCTATTAAGAAGAACAGAGGACAGTGCTTTCTCCCTCGACCCTGTGTGGACACAGTAGGGATGCGGACGTATGCAAGCCAGAAAAGGGACCTCACCAGGAGCTGAACCTGTCTTGGTCTTAGACTTCTGCTTCCAGAATGGCGAGAAATCAGTGTCTATGGATGAAGTACCCACTCAATGACACTTAGGTTATCAGCTCGAGTAGACAAACATAGATATGCACGTAAACAGAGACGCACTTAGATGATGGATGGAGAGAGCCTACGCAGACATATATTTTCTTAGCTGTTTGCATAGGTATCTGTGTCCAACCACCTCTGCACTTTGAAGTCTGCTCCCTATGGGGGGAACACCAGGAGCACAACTTATGCTCGTTTCTTTTTTAAAGTGTCGGCTGCAGTTTCCGCTAACTTTGGATTCCATTAACTCTCAGCCATGTGTGTGTGTCTGTGCGTGTGCGTGTGTGTGTGTACACCACGGCCACAATCGGTCTACAATCACAGTAGATACAAAAGTTACAAAGGAACACAGGATAGGGCAAACATCTTGCAAATTATGACCAGAAAGTGTAAAATTTTCCACTAACCTCTCGGGGTATCTTTGCCAAGTGTTTCTATGCAATTTTAGAAAGATCTTGCTGGAAATGATGCTGGGTCCACTCTGAAACATCAAGTTAGTTAAGGTAATAAGCCAGGAGAGGAGAGCATCAAAGAGCACAAACGGTGTGTCTCCTATGTATCAGGCCAAGGTGTACAGGCTTTAATTCTACTAAACCAATTCATCTCACCTTAGCTGACATGGGATGACCTTATGCACCACGTCCATCCGTGAGTAAAAAGTTTCTTCAGAATCACCTCCCTTAACAGAAAATAAATAAGTGTGGGGACATAAACATTCCTAGAATTCCTGCCACCAACACCCAACTCTTTATGCTCAGCACCATTTACATACGAACGGAAACATAGTTATCAACGCTACTATTGCATTTCAGATAGACCGCACTAACATCTAAATGCCTAAATGCACTGAAACTCCACCTCCACCTTGACAGCCGAGGGGATCAGTTTCCCCACAAGGTAGCTGGCCTACCACCACAGCAAGCACATGGGCCACCGGCTCACAAGAGCCCCGCGTGTCACCAAAAGGCAGTTCCCTTAACCAGTGACTACACGCAGGCTCTGTGGAGATGGACCACCAAACAGGGCTGCCGAGGTGACATCGGTGCACAGGCAAAAATAACTACTACTGGGCAAGCACCTGCCTCGGACCACACAGTACAGCCAGGGTGCTCCTTGTGTGGGGCCTCGGATATGCCCTGCAGCTCACGCAGCCACCACAGCAGGAACGGCCCTGGGGCAGAGCAGCTGGAGGGCCCTGGCCAGCACTGGTTCAAGACCCCAGTGCGCCAACCACACCATCCACACCCAGGAAATTCGTGCAACCTACGCAGGAGAAGATCCCACCGAAGACCACTCCTCTCAAGACCCAAACACACAGCTAACTCACATAAACAAACACAAGGAATTGAGACTGAGAAGGACACAGAGGAATCAAAGTTTACCTAGTGACTGAACGTTGACAAAAGTGAGAAAAGATACACAGACAGATGATTGATACATAAATTGGATTGATATACATACGTATAGAAGATAGATTAATTAGATAGATATACAGTTGATAGTAGATATATGATAGATCGTAGGTAGATAGAAGACAGATAGATAACAGGGAGATAGATTACATAGATAGATAAAGAGATAGGTAGGTAGGTAGGTAGATAGGAAATCATCATACCTAACAAAGCTATCTTTCAATCAAGACCATCTACGTGCTCCCTTTCAGGAGACTCACTTGAGATCCAAGGACAGAGAAAAACTACAAGGTGAAGGGGCGAGGACAGGTACCCTACAGAAGTGAAACTGAGAAACAAACAAACAAATGAATTCTGTTTTAGTCCCCAGAGACAGTCAGTAGAAAATAGCCGTATCGAGCCACCGTGTATTCTTTTTGTTTGGTTTTAGCAGGGCCCAGCCATAGATTTAGTGGTACAGCAACGTCCTTCTCATTTTTTCTCACCTCAACAACTGAATTGCTATGATTATATGCATCTGGGCCTTTAAAATCAGTGGGTTTTATGACGTTCAAGAATGTAAAGATGTAATAACCACATACAGAGGGAAGTTTGGACACTCAACTAAACATGTCACACCACAACACACTCTTTGCTCCCAAATTCTCTTGTCTAGAAATTGGTGTATATTTTAATATGTCCCTCTCCCTATCAGCGGTGATCATCCAGTTGTCCCTCAAACATGGTGGTGAGCAAAAAACCAAGTTTACTTTCCTGCGGACAACAGGCCCAGAGAAAGGATACATATGGTCTCCAGGGAGCACTTAGTCAATGAAGGTGGCTAAATACAGTCAGCAAGCGAGAAGGAGGTAAAAGAGGATAGAGGACAGAGATACGGGTTCAAGTCCCTGCACCACCATTTCCTGGTTCTGTAGGTACACATGGCTGATTCGACCTGCAAGTCACGGTGAACCCAGTCCTCTCCGTACGGCCTAGATAATTGTAAGATTTTTGGAAGCATAACGTAGGGAAGTGACATAGGCTATGTGGTCAACTGTTCTGTACACAAAGACAGATAGGCAGACAAAAAGATGATTGATTGACAGATAGATAGATAGATAGATAGATAGATAGATAGATAGATAGATAGATAGGTAGGTATGTAGATAAATAGATAGATAGACAGGTGGATATTTATAGGTACATATCAATTAACATAAAGCTATTGCTCATATTAAGGAGAACAATGGTGAAAGCATATAGCAGAACTACAGACAAAAGAGAAGACAGAAAACCAGTTTAAAAAGTTCAGTAAGCAGCCGTAAGAAGAAAACAAATCCTACCATATGCAACAACGTGGATGGAGCTAGAGGGTATAATGCTCAGTGAAATAGGGCAGGCGGAGAAAGACAAGTACCAAATAATTTCACTCATGTGTGGGGTATAAAAACAAAGAAAAACTGAAGGAAAAAAATAGCAGGAGACTCACAGAAGCTGAGAGTGGACTAACAGTTACCAAAGGAAAAGGCACTGGACAGGGTGGGTGGGAAAGGAGGGATAAGGGCGGGGAGAAAGAAAGAGGGCATTAGGACTAGCACATATAATGTGTGGGGTGGGGGGAGCATGGGGAGGGCTGTACAACACAGAGAAGACAAGTAGTGATTCTACAGCATCTTACTACATGCTGATGGACAACGACTGTAACGGGTTGTGGGGGGGAACATGGTGATGGGGTCTACAGCATCCAACTACGCTGATGGAAAGCAACGGTAACAGGGTTTTTGGGGGGGCTTGGTGTACTTGGTGATCATAATGGTCTTTGCGTGATTGTAGATTAATGATAACAAAACAATTTTTTAAGTACAGTAAGGACACAGCTCTCAATTGTCAGAAAAAAAATGACAGGCTTTGAGTGCTCCAATCAAAAGACACAGGGTTAAAAGAAGGGATGAAAACTCTAGAACACCTACTTGCTCCCTTACAGGAAACTCACTTGAGATCCAAGGACGAAGAATAGCTACAAGTTGAGGGGTTGGGAACAGGTACCCTAGACAAGTGGAACTGAAAAAAAAAGAAAAAATATGTGCTGATGGTATTAAAGAACGTGGCTCACGTGCGAGGGGATGTGGAAACCTCCTCCCAAAACCAAAACCACATACATATGTACTATATGGAAATAGAACAACTACACCAAATCCTGGAAGAGCAGCAGGGAAGCACGCTGCTGTGGCAGGCTGTCACCTCAAGGAGAAGTGTGACGTACAGCCCTGGAGATGTGCTCTGGAGCACGAACCTACCATTACAAGTGCAGCGCTCTGGACGATCGGTGGGGTTGGAAAGCAAAGACAGGCAGAAGACTTCGAGAGACTTGAGATTCCAGGAACTTGTGGGACAACACAGGGATCCACATCCGGCTGATGTGGGACAAAAGAAAGGCGGACAGTCTGAGAGACTTCAAAACAGCGACAGAACTGCTAAAGGGGGAAGGCTTCCACAGTGCTTGCCTCTCGGGAGAAAGGACATTTGCGACAAACTGCCCAGGTGCACTCTGGCCGGCAGGCGTGGGAGCTTTCAGGAGCTCCGGGCGCTCCATCCTCCTGGCTGGCCGCGCAGCTCCGAGGCCCCTTACCGTGCTGTGACTATTACACGGCCTGCTTCCAAGCCAGCACCGGCCTGCAAAACGGCTGCCTCCACCTACGGCAGTTTCTCCCTGCGTGCTCCGCAAACTGGCCCTGGCAATGGAGATGGGCACTGCGGTCAGGAAGCAGGAAAGACCTCTTTCATCCCGGCGGGTTTGGGCACCGGCACCGCTCCCCTGGGACCCCTGTCATCACTGCAAGGGCTGAGAATCTAAAGAGAATAAAGCTTCTGGGAGCTAGAGTGCACCACCTACAAATATGAACCTTCAAAGGAACCTGGTAACTGGACTCAAATCAATCTTCCTGAGAAAGAGATCTCAAAATAAACATCAGGAGCATGCTCAGGTAGCAACAGAAAATAAAAGTGTCCCTCTCCCTCGAACGCAATTCTCTCTCTCTCTGTCTATCTCCCGGGAACGCTGCTGAGGCCCAGCAGGAAAGGCAGAGCTCTCAGGTCCACCCCGGCCGTTGCCAGAACAGTCAAACAACGGCTCTGACTGAACTGCAAATGGGGTCGCCACACGTCTAACTCCGCAGGAAAGACAACAGTGCCGCATGCTAGACTTCCCATCAATTGCTAGAGGCTATGTGGCACCACTGATACCAGGTGACGTCAACACCCGGGTTCATTTCCTTGGGAATCTTTTTTCCCTATGACTCTTAAAAGCAGCACATGGTAAGATACAGCCTAACAGTCTCCACACCACCTCACCTCTCAGTTTTACGTTAGATGTTCCTGCATCACAGCTTCTGCTCTTCATTCCAATTTTATCGGCTTGTTGGTGTTCTTCAAATAAGGAATAATTAGTCAGATTTGGAATGAAGTGGTAGGGGGTTTAGTAAGATTCTTTTTGACCACCATCAGTAAACCAAAAGTCATCCTTCAGTATTAGAGAATATATTCACTGATGAGACATTTGATAAGGCGTTGCCATCCAAAACATGTGTCAAGAGCTCACGAACTTCAACACACAAAAAGCAAACGAATGCAATTACAAAATGGGCAGAGGATATGAACAAACACTACTCCACAGAAGCAATTTCAGGTGGCCAGAAGGCACATGAAAAGATGCTCCACATCGCTAACTATCAGAGAAATGCACATTAATCCACAGTGGGGTATCACCTCACACCAGTAAGGATGGCCACCACCCAAAAGACAGACAACAGATGTCGACAAAGGTGTGGAGATAGGGGAACCCTCCTATACTGCTGGTGGGAATATCAGTCACCTCAAACATTGTGGAAAGCAGTATGGAGGTTCCCAAAAAAAAAACAAAGAACAGAAATAACATTTGACCCAGGAATTCCTCTCCTAGGAATTTACCCTAGGTGTGCAGGAGCCCAGTTTGAAAGAGACAGATGCACCCTTATGTTGATCGCAGCACCATTTACAATACCCAAGAAATGGAAGCAACCTAAGTGTCCATCAGGAGATGAATGGATAAAGAAGTGGTCGTACATACACTCTATGGAATATCAGTCAGCCATAGGAAGAAAACAAATCCTACCACCATTTGCCACAACACGGAAGGAGCTAGAAAGTGTTATGCTCAGTGAAATAAGCCAGGTGGAGAAAGACAAGTATCCTAGGATTTCACACCTCTATGAGGTAATGGAACAAAGCAAAAACGGGAAGGAACAAAACAGCAGCAGACTCACAGAACCAAAGAATAAACTAACAGGTACCAAAGGGAAAGGGACCTGGGAGGATGGGTGGTAATGGAGGGATAAGGGGGTATAGGGGGCATTACGATCTGCACACATATTGTAGGGGGTGGGGTCCACGGTGATAGCAGTATAACACACAGAAGACAGGTAGTGATTCTATGGCATCTTACTACATTGACGGACAGCGACTTTAAAGGTATGAGGGGAGCGGACTTTATTATGGGGGGGAGGGGAGAGGAGGGGGAGTCTAGTAAACATAATGTTGCTTATGTAATTGTACATTACAGACACACACACAAAAAAAAGTGATTCTGTTTTAGTGTCCAGAGAGACAGTCAGTGGAAAATAGCCCTTCCCGTCACCGTGGATGCTTTCTGTTCGGATTTGGAAGTGCCCAGTCATAGATTCAGTGGTACAGTGAGTCCCTTCTCATTTTTTCTCACCTCAACAACTGAGTTGTTGTAATAATAGGCGACTGACCTTTTAAAATCAATGGATTTTATGATGTTTACGAATGGTAAGAAGCAATAACCAGATACAGAGGGATGTTTGGATGCTCAAACGAACACGTCACTCCACAACACAGTCTTTGCTCCCAACTGCTCCCATCTAGAACTCGGTGTTCCTTTTCACCTGGCCCTCCTCCTATCAGTGGTGACGCCGATGTCCCTCAAACATGGTGGTGAGCAAAGCGCCAAGTTAACTCTTCTCTCTACCACAGGCTTGTGGTACAGGTCCTCCCAGAGGAAAAGCACTAGCAGCGGGAGAAAACCCAAAGACGTAGAAATAGAAGATGGTACAGTACAATGAAAACTGACAAAAGGGACTTCTGAGACCCTTACTTAATTCCTTCAGAGACACGAAAGCAGCCGCCCCCATACAACAAAACTACACCACTATGGAGACAGCACAGGCAGAGAACAAGAAGGGATCTGAAATCTTACGTCACTGGGACAGAGAGAGGAGTCATCACAGCAGCAGCAGCTGGGACATGCCAAACACACTCTGCCCTCATCGCCATTATAGATAAGGTTGTTTGCGCAGCTCGCTGGGCCTCTCCCTAAGCACCCGGAGGCATACACAGTGGGGACTGAGGAGTCGTCGTTGGCATCTCGCCCGCATTTATGTTCCGCACGGTTTGGAACATAACGAAAGGTTGGCAGAGGAGCAAGTGGCATTAGGTACCAATGAACGGGTAGCTGAGCTATGAAGCTGAGTCCAGTCATTCACTGACACCATTCTTCAACAGATACTGTGACTCGAAGAGTGATGTGCACGAGCTGACACACTCGCATTTGATAACAGAGATTCTCACCAAGTACGGAGAAGGGAGAGGAGGGCACGAATAATTGAGTGTGCACGGGAAGCCTCAAAGGGGAGGTGACTAGAGAGACGGGACTTCAACGATCCATGTTCTTCTGCTGTGGTGAAATGCCTTAAAAACTAGAGGCAGAAGGTCGGAATCCCCAGAGGAAATAATTCAGAGATGAAAAGGCATGAGACAGGATCTTTTCAAGGAGCAGGGAGCTTGGCTCATAGGGAAGGAGATGTAGACAAAGTGAAGGCCAGACCGTGAGTTGGGGCTGGAAAATTTCACATTTTATTCTGTAACAATGTCAGTGCTTCCACAGTGAAGCAGTGAGCAAGCAGGGCCTAGGTCCACCAGGAAAGACCTGAGAAACTAGAAGCAGGGTTACTGACACAGGACACGAGCTTCACAATTTATAATATAAAGGATGAACAGTCAGGATCAAGAATGGACAGGCTGCCTGTTGAGAGGAGGCGAGGTTGCCCCACAAGCTTCCAGCTTGGCAGATGGGCACGAATGGCAATGCCATCAAGGCCAGGAGTCTAAAGGAGAAGCATTTTAAAAATAAAAAGTGTTTCCCAGTTTACTGTGTTGTGTTATTCACATATGAGACCCAGGCCCCCAAAACTAGATCAGAAAGAAAATCTGGGCGGCCGAGCCCAGTCAGAATGCAGGATGTGGCTATGCTGAGACCTGGTGGTCCCCGACCTACGATTTCTGTGAGAAGCAAATGAAGAACCTTCGCGCTAGCTAGAAAGGCAAGTCATGGGGTCTGCGCCCTCCTCAGAAGTCAGCCACCTGGCTGGCCATGGCCAAGAAGGCATGCCTGGCTCCAGGTGTCCCAGAGAAGCTGGGAAGTCCCGGGAAAGGGCTGGCTGTGCACCCGGCAGCTTCTGGGTGGCTCCACGCTGGGCTGTGAGCAGGCCCTGGCCTCCGGGTTCGCAGGAGTCAGGAGTGCAAGGCACTTGACGCCCGCAGCACTCCGGGTGCCAAGCCCATGCAGAGTGGGCACCCGTGCAGGCTGAGCTCTGACAGATGCGGGCACTGCAACCCTCGACGGTCCGCAAGGTGGCGTCATTGGACCAAACACCTGTACGGCTCTCAGCGTGCAGTCCCAGGGGCTAGTGATTCTACTGGGGTTGTCCTTGGGGCCGTGCCGTGTCCTTGGCCCATCGTCTCCTCTGGGTGGGGCCGGTGTGCTTATGGCAATTGGCGCGTGGTGATGCGGTTCCTGGGTGACGTTACAGAGGCCCAGGCCGCTTTGTGATGTGTCCCCTGGTGACATACATACCAGGCTCGCCTTAGCTGGGCAGCTCAGTGCATGCTTGGCCTGAGATTGAGATAGTGGCAAAGGAGACCCTCTCCCTAACTTCAGACCCTTTCCTCGGATCATTTGACGCACACCACAACCCATTTTTCTGTGTAGCCTCTTTCCTCCTTCCTAAGGTTTGTGCCCCTCACCACCCGCTGCCTCTCCAGCACCACCTTATTTGCCCGCCGGTCCTTCCCTTTCCCTGGGCGCTGCCCTGCACGCCTCCTGCCAGGGAGCACCCTGCACCTGCCCACTGACCTGGTCACAGGCTGTTCCACCGGGATACTGTGCCTTTAGCAGCTGGCGTTTCCCACATTTCCCAGCAGACTTCCCACTTCCTTGGGGAGCAGTCCGGGCCTCTGGATCATCCTGGGCTCCCAGCAGACTGCTGGAAAGAGACCACCCAGACGAGCTCCTCCTCTGCAGGGCACACAGGCACCACTACCAGCCCGCCTCGAGTTGTCCTGCCTGTGCAACATCACCATCCAGAGTCAGACAACAGACTAGTAATTGGGCAGCACAAGCACCGGCCCGATGGATGGCTCTGATGCTCAGGACGAGCCGATGGACCCGATGCCACCATTGCTCGCCATCATCTTCCGGTCCACCTGGCCCCGTACGATGCCATGGGAAGCACCAACTTCGACCCGAGGGCCGACAATGACGCTCGAGATGAGCCCATGGACAGGACACCACCCTCGATGGCCGTCACCTTCTGGTGGCCCCCGGCCACGCATGTGCCCATGGGCAGTACCACTGCCGGACTTCTGTGCAACCCAGGCACCCATCACTTGGGCAGTCTTCGTCTGGTCTCCACTGGACCCATACGATGCCATGGAAGGCACAGACGACGGCCTAAGCCCTAGCTGTAAATCAGCCTCGGACCCGATGTTCTAGGCTACCGCCCTCGGGAAAGGCACCTACAACTGCCCCCGGCCCTAGACAAGGCACAGGGCAGAACAAGCGCCGGCCCAAAGGCTGACGCTGACGCTCAAGATAAGCCGATGGGATACGACAGCCCCCTCGATAGCTGTCATCTTCCGGTCCCCCCAGCCCCACACGAGGCTGTGGGCAGCACGACCGCTGGCCTCCTGTGCACCTTACACAACCACAACACGGGCGGTCATCGTCTGGTCTCCCATGGCCCCATACGATGCCGTGAGAGGCACAGACGATGGCCTCGGCCCTACACGTAAGTCAGACTCGGACCAATGGGCACGCCAACGCCCTCGGTCAAGGCATCTATAACTGCCCACCAGCCCCAGACAAGGCGCATGTCAGCACAAGTGCCGGCCCGAAGGCTGATGCTGATGCTCAAGACGAGCCGATGGGACATGACACACCCCTTGATGGCCGTCATCTTCCGGTCACCCACCAGCCCCACACAAGTCTGTGGGCAGCAGCACCGCCGGCCTCCTGTGCACCTCAGACACCCACCAAGCGGGCAGTTTTCATCCAATCTCCACTGGCCCCACATGATGCCATGGGAGGCAGAGACGACGGCTGAGGACCTACCACCAAGCCGGACTAGTACACAATGGGCATGCCACCGGCATAGGGAATTGCAACTACTCTTCACCCCGGGGCCCAGATGACGCAACGGGCAGAACATGCACCAGCCCGAAGTTTCACTCTGACTGTCAAGACGAGTCAATGGGCATGCCACCGTCGTTTGCCATCATCTTCCGGTCCCCACCGGGCCCCACAGCAGGATGTTTGATTCACCACTGCCAGCCTCCTGCGCACCTCAGACAACCACCACGCAGGCGGTCATCGTCCTGTCTCCCTTGGACCCACACTATGCCATGGGAGGCACAGACGACGGCCATGGCCCTACCGCCAAGTCAGACGATGACCCGATGGGCACACCACCAACCTCGGAAAAGGCACCTAAAATTGAACCCTGGCCCCAGACAAGGCCATGGGCTGTACAAGCGCCGGACATAAGGCAGACGCTGATGCTCTTGACGAACCAATGGAAATGACGCCGCCCTGGCTGGCCGTGATCTTGCAGTCCCCCCGGCCCCACACGAGGCCGTGGGCAGTACCACCGACGGCCCGAAGGCTGCCAATGATGCTCGAGTCGAGCCGATGGACACGACACAACCCTCGATGGCCGTATACTTCTGGTCACCCCCGGCCCCTCAGGACGCCGTGGGCGGCACCACTGCCGGCAATCTGCGTGCCTCAGACACCCACAGCGTGGGCGGTCATCCTCCGTTCAGCCCTGGACCCATACGATGCTATGCGAGGCACAGCCGACCGCCTCAGATCTTCACCTAACTCGGCTTCCGACCCGGTGGACATGCCACAGCCCTTGCCAATGGCACCTACAGGTCTCCCCCAGCTCCAGACATGGCCTATGTCCTCCTATCCATTTAACAAAATCTTTCCCACAATATGTGTGTATATTATATATTCACACTAAACCCTGCTCTTGCTAGTATGCCTCTGCTCTGTTTACTCTTTGACTCGGCGACAGAGGAAGAACACACATAAATGAGTGATAATGTTCTGAGCCACACTTAACTATGAAACGTGTTCCATGCCCCAGTGACTGGGATGTGGAAGTAGCTGCATTTTATGACTGTGCATGCTCACCGCGAGGTCTGCATGTTGAGCGTTTAATGGATGACAACCCAGGGGGAGGCAAGTCCACAGGAAGGAGACCGGGTTGGCTTATGTGGCCCCTTCCCTCTCCTCTCCCACTGCACTGCTCTGAGCTCACTGGAGGCTGGGGAATCCCTGCTGTGACAGAGGAAACAACTCATCATTTTATTTTTAAACATGTTTAATTCTGTATGTGTGTGCCTTAAGTAACTTAAGACTTTGGCTGATCATCCTCACACATTCCCACTTCCCCACGAGATTAGGGATTTCGCATCCAGGTCCTCGAGTCTGGAGGAACGACAGAAGGAAGTACTTCTGCCTGCTGTGTGATTATTGAAAATTTAAGCTTACTTAGAATTTATGAAGTAGCTTAGTAATATCAAAAAATGTCCTCCTTAATGACTGCCTGGCCTGACTCTAACCTAAACTGCTAACATGTCAAACCACGTTGAGTTACAACTGTGCCCACTTCTCGCTGACCCTAGAGTCTGCAGGGTCTCCTCCAGACTTAATACACGCAGAAATCCTAACCTGTGAAGACCACGTTCTAGTTGGAGGGGAGGAAAGAGACAATGAAAATCTGTAAGTTTTCCGGTAGCTTAGCCAGTAACAAACACTATGAAGAATAAAAAGCAGGATTTGGAGGAATGAGATTATAGGCATAGAGAAGAAGGACTTTCAAAATAAACAGTGGACAGGGTAAATCTCACCAGGGAGGTGGGACTTGAACAGAGTAGCAGGAGGTGACAGAACCAGGTATCTGAGGGAAAAGCATTCCATACAATGGGATAAATTACTGAAAAAGCCAAGAGTAAGGATGCTTGTGGTCTTCAGGGAGCAGTCAGTCAACAAATGTGTCTAGAATACTGTCAGTAAGAAGGGCAAAGAGGACCGGGGACAGAGATATGGGTTGAAGTCATCGCACCAATATTAACTAATTTTGTTGTTGAACGCTGTTGACTCGATGTGCAAATGTCTCGGTGAACCCAGTGCAGTCTGTCTCTAGGGCCTAGTTACCTTGCAGGCTTTTGGAAACATAAGTAGGGAAATGACATATAAGCCAACGTGTGAACTGTTCTGTGCATAAGGATAGATGGGTAGACAAAAAGATGATGATAGATAGGACGGACAGACAGATAGATGGATGACAGATTAGATAGGATAGATGATAGGTATAGATAGATAGAATAGATAGATGATAGATAGATACATAGAATACATAGATAGATAGATGATAGATAGATAGATAGATAGATAGATAGATAGATAGATAGATAGATAGATAGATAGATAGATAGATAGATAGGTAGATAGATAGTCATGTTACATAGCCATGTTGTTAACTGTTTGTAAGGTTGGGGGCACTGATGGAAGGAGCGAGTACGTCGGAGAGTAATGATGTGACAATGTCTCTGGCTGCTGAACCCTCCCATATGGGACACTGCTGATGTGCCAAATTTCTTGGCAGTTGCCCCTCACAATCTGAAAAATATGCCATTTGCTAGCCAATCCTCGTGCTGCTGTAAATCCAAGCTCTGCCTCTCCCTACCTTCTTTAAAATCTCACTGCCTGTCTACTTAAGTGTGAATTCCCCAGCCTCCATTCCTATAGACTGGGGATATCTCGCCCTGGTATTTGCGTTCAAATAAGATACCGGGCACTTTATTTCCTCTCTTCACCTGCTTATTTCAGCTAGAATTTATCTTACACTCTTCTGTACATAAGGATAGATGAGTAGACAAAAAGATGACAACAGGTAGATGACAGATAGATGACAGTTGGTAGATGATAGATTACAAATAGATACATTAGATAGATGATAGATATTCAGAGATTAGACGAATAGATTGACAGAGATGAAAGATAGATAAGATATATACAGATGACAGATGTTAGACTAGATAGGATAGATGATATAGGTAGGTTAGATTAGACAGTTAGATGATAGATAGATACAGAGTTATGAACTGAATTTTTGGGCCCTCACCTAACCATATTCACCTCCTCCTAACCCACTGTTCCCACCACACACACACACACACACTCACACAATTTCATATTTGAACTGAGTCAGGGTTGAAGCCCAAAACAACTCTGTAATCATATTGGGAGGTGGGTAATTTGGAGGTAATTAGGTTTGGAAGATATCATGAGGGTGTGGGTGGAGGTGCCATTATGCAAACAGTGCTATTAAGTGGAACAGAGGACAGAGCTTTCTCCCTCGACCCTGTGAGGACACAGCAGGGATGCGGCCGTATGCAAGCCAGGAGAAGGGACCTCACAAGGAACTGAACCTGCCTTGGTCTTGGACTTCTACCCTCAGAATTGGGAGAAATCAGTGTCTATGGATTAAGCCCCCACTCAATGACACCCTGTTTATCAGCTTGAGTAGACTAACATAGATATGTAGGTAAACAGAGACGCACATAGACAATAGATGGAAAGAGACTACGCATTGATATCTGTGCTTAGGTGTCTGCATAGTTATCTGTGTCCAAACATGTCTGCACTTTGAATTCTGCTCCCGATGGGGGGATCACCAGGAGCACAATTTATGTACGTTTCTTTTTTAAATTGTGGGCTGCATTTTCCGATAACTGGGGTCTCTGTTAATTCTCAGCCTTGTGTGGGTGTCTGTGCGTGTGCATGTGCGTGTGTACACCACTGCCCCAATCGGTCTACAATCACAGGAGACTCAAAGTAACAAAGGAATGCAGGATACGGCAAACATCTTGTAAACTATGACCAATAAGTGTAAAATTTTCCACTAGCCTCTGGGGATATCTTTGCCAAGTGTTTCTATGCAATTTTAGAAAGATCTTGCTGGAAATGTTGCTGGGACCACACTGAACCGTCAAGTTAGTTATGTTAATAAGCCAGGATAGGAGAGAAGCAAAGAGTGCCTTCGGTGTGTCCCCTATGTATCAGGCCAAGGTGTACAGGATTTAATTCTACTACACCACTTCATCTCACCATGGCTGACGTGGGATGACCTTATGCACCACCTTTATCCGTGATTAAAAAGTAATTTCAGAATCACCTCCCTCAACAGAAAATAAATAAGTGCGGGAACATAAACATTCAAAAATTCCTGCCACCATCACCCACCTCTTTATGCTCAGTGCCTTTTCATACGAACGGAAACATAGCTCTCAATGCTACTATTCCATTTCAGATAGACCTCACTCACATCTAAATGCCTAAATGCACTGAAACTCCACCTCCACCTTGACAGCAGAGGGGAGCAGTTTCCCCACAAGCTAGCTGGCCTGCCACCATAGCAAGGCCATGGGAAACTGGCCCACAGGAGACCCGCATGTCACCAAAAGGCAGTTCCCTTAATCAGGGACTACACGCATGCTCTCTGGAGATTGGCCACCAAGCAGGGCCATGGAGGTGACATTGGTGCACAGGGAAAAATCCTACTACTGTTCATGCACCTGCAAAAGAACCCGCATTCCAGCCAGGGTGCTCCCTGCGTGGGGCCTCGGATATGCCCCGTAGCTCACGCAGGCGCAACAGCAGGAAAGGCCCAGGGGCAGAGCAGACGGAGGGCTCTGTTAAAGAGCCCAGCCCGCCAAGCACACCATCAACACCCAGCAGACTCTTGCAACCTACGCAGGAGAAGTTTCCACCCAAGGCCACTCCTCTCAAGACACAAACACACAGCTAACTCAATTAAACAAACAAAAAATTGAGACTGAGTAGGACACAAAGGAATCAAAGTGCACCTAGTAACAGAACGCTGACAAAAGAGAGAAAACAGATACAAAGACAGATGATTGATACATAGACTGGATTGATATACATACATATAGATGATAGATTAATTAGATAGATACACAGATGATAGTAGATAGATGATAGATCATAGAGAGATGACAGATAGATAGATAGGCAGATAGATTACATAGATAGAAAAAGAGATAGGTATTTAGGTAGATGGGAAAGCATCATACAAATCAAAGCTATGTTTCTCTCAAGACCATCTACGTGCTCCCTTAAAGGAGACCCAATTGAGATACAAAGACACAGACAAACTACAAGCCGAAGAGGTGGGGACAGGTACCCTACACAAGTGAAACTGAGAAACAAACAAACACACAAATGGATTCTGTTTGAGTCCCCAGAGACAGTCAGTACAAAATAGCCCCAACTGGCAAACGTGAATTCTTTTTATTTGCTTTCACCACTGCCCAGCCATAGATTTAGAGCTGCAGCAACATCCTTCTCATTTTCTCTCACCTCAACAACTGAATTGCTGTAATAATATGGGTCTGCGCTTTTAAAATCATTGCTTTTTATGATGTTCATGAATGTAAAGAAGTACTAACCATCTAAAGAGGGACGTTTGGACGCTCAAATAAACAATTCACTCCACTACACACTCTTATTTCCCAAATGCTCCTGAAAAGAAAAAGGTGTTCCTTTATATTTGTCCCTCCACCTATCGCCAGTGATCACACCGATGTCTTTCAAACATGGTGGTGTGCAAAGAACCAAGTAAACTTTTCTGTCGACAACAGGCCCAGACGAAGGATACTTGTGGTCTTCAGGGATCACTTACTCACTGAATGTAGCTAAATAAAGTCACCAAGCGAGCAGGAAGATAAGAGGACAGAGGACAGAGATACGGGTTCAAGACCTTTCACCTCCATTTACTGGTTTTGTAAGCACACGCGGCTGACCCTACCTGAAAGCGTATCGGTGAACACAGTGCTCTCCTCATGGCTTAGCTACCTTGCAAGATTTCTGGAAGCATAATGTAGGAAAGAGACAAAGGCTATGTTGTTAACTGTTCTGTACAGAAGGATAGATGGGCAGACAAAAAGGTGATTGATTCATAGATAGATAGGTAGACAGACGACAGATGAAAGAAAGATAGATAGGTACATAGACCGATAGATGATAGACATCATAGGTAGATGATAGGAAGATAGATAGATATATAGAAAGATAGATCCATAGATACATACATACATACTTACATACATAGATACATAGATAGACAGACAGACCGTTAGATTGATAGATACAGATACATATCGATTGACACAAAGCTATTGTTCATAAATAGGTGTTGAATGGTGAATAACATAGCTCATCTGCAAACAAAAAGGAAGAATGAAATCCAGTTTAAAATTGCAGTAAGCAGCCTTAAGAAGAAAACAAACACTACAATTTACAATGACGTGGATGGGGCTAGACGGTAGTACGTTCAGAGAAATAGGCCAGGCGGAGAAAGACAAGTACCAAGTGATTTCACTCATGGGTGGAGCATAACAACAAAGAGAAACTGAAGGAAAAAAACAGCAGCATTCTCACAGAATCCGAGAGTTGACTAAAAGTTACCAAAGGGAAAAGGACTAGGCAGGGTGAGTCTGAATGGAGGGATAAGAGTGGGGAGAAAGAATAGTGGTAATTGGGATTAGCATGAATAATGCGTTGGGTCGGGTGTGCATGGGGAGTACTGTACAACACAGAGAAGACTAGTAGAGATCATATAGCATCTTACTACTCACTGATGGACAATTACTGTAAAGGGTCTCTGTGGGTGGACACGGTGAAGGGATCCACAGCATTCAACTACGCTGATAGACAGCGACTGAAGAGGTTTTTTGGGGGGACTTGGTGAGGGGTGGAGCATAGTAAACATAATGTTCTTCACGTGAATGTAGATTAATGATAAAAAAATGCTTTAAGTGCAATTAGTGTACAGCTCTGAATCATCAGAATAAAAGGTCATGCACTGAGTGCTGCAAACTAAAGACACAGGGTAAAAAGAAGGAATAAAAACTCAAAACACCTACGTGCTTACTTACAGGAGACTCACTTGAGATCCAAGGACACAGACAAACTACAAGCCGAAGGTGTGTGGACAAGTACCCTACACGAGTGAAACTGAAAAACAATCAAGCAAATGGGTTCTGTTTGTGTCCCCAGAGACAGTCAGCAGAAAATAGCCCTATCTGACCACCGTGAATTCTTTTTGTTTGGTATCAGCAGCTCCCAGCGATAGATTTAGTGGTGCAGCAACATACTTCTCATTTTCTCTGACCTCAACAACTGAGTTGCTGTAATAATAAGCATCTGGGCCAGTGAAATCAGTGGGTTTTATGATGTTCACGATTGAGAAGATCTAATAACCACCTAAAGAGGGAAGTTTGGGCACTCAAATAAACACATCACTCCACAATACACTCTTGGCTCCCAACTGCTCCTGTCTAGAAATTGGTGTTCCTTTCTATTTGACCCTCCGTCCTATCGGCGGTGATCACGCTGATGTCCTTCAAACATGGTGGTGAGTAAAGAACAAGTTTACTTTTCTGTCGACAACAGGCCCAGAGGAATGATACTTGTGGTCTTCAGGGAGCTCTTAGTCAATGAATGTGGCTAAATACACAGCAAGTTAGAAGGAGATGAAAGAGGACAAAGGACAGAGACACGGGTTCAAGTCCCAGCACAACCATTTCCTGGTTTTGTAGGTACACGCGGCCGTCTCGTCCTGCCAGGGTCTCGGTGAACCCAGTGCTCCCTCTACAGCCTAGATACTTTGCAGGATTTTTGGAAGCAATGTGTAGGAAAGTGATATAGGATATGTGGTTAACTGTTCTGTACACAAGGACAGATGGGCAGACAAAAAGTTGATTGATTGATTGATTGATAAATAGATAGACAGACACATATATAGATATACGTACATATCGACTAACACAAAGCTACTGCTCATAACCAGGAGAGCAATGGTGAAAGCACATAGCGAAATTACAAACAAAAAAGAAGAATGAAATCCAGTTTAAAAAGTGAAGTAAGCAGCCATAAGAAGAAAACAAATCCTATCATTTGCAATAACGTGGATGGAGGTAGAGGGTATTATGCTCAGATAAACAAGTCAGGCGGAGAACTACATGTACCAAATGATTTCACTCATGTGTGGAGTATGATAACAAAGAAAAACTGAAGGAAAAGACAGCAGCAGACTCACAGAACCCGAGAGTGGACTAACAGTTACCAAAGAGAAAGGGACTGGGTAGGGTTTGTGGGAAGGGAGTAATAAGTGCGGGGAAAAAGAATGGGGGCATTAGGATTAGCATGTATAATGTGTAGGGTGGGGTGTCATGGGTAGGGCTGTACAACACAGAGAAGACATGTAGTGATTCTACAGCATCTTAGTACATGCTGACGGAGAGCGGCTGTAACTGGGATTTGGGGTGACTTGGTGAAGAGGGTAGACAGAATAACATAATTTTCTGCATGTGATTGTGTATTAATGAGAACAAAGAAAATTTCAAACTGATGTAAGAGCACTGCTCTCAAATATCAGAATAAAAGTACAGGCTTTGAGTGCTCCAATCAAAAGACACAGGGTTAGAAGAACTGATGAAAACTCAAGACCACCTACGTGCTCCCTTTCTGGAGACTCACTTGAGATCCAAGGACACAGACAAACTACAAGCTGAAGGGGCAGGGACAGGTACCCTATACAAGTGAAACTGAGAAACAAACAAACAAATGGATTCTGTTTGAGTCCCCAGAGAGAGTCAGTAGAAAATAGCCCAATCTAGCCACCGTGAATTCTTTTTGTTTTGTTTCAGCAGTGCTCAGGCATAGATTTCGTGGTGCAGCAACTTCCTTCTCATTTCCTCCCACCTCAACAAATGAATTGCTGTAATAATAGGCATCTGCGCTTTTAAAATCATTGCTTTTTATGATGTTCACGAATGTAAAGAAGTAATAACCATCTAAAGAGGGACGTTTGGACCCTCAAATAAACCCTCCACTCCACTACACACTCTTATTTCCCAAATGCTCCTGTCCAGAAATAGGTTTTCTTTTATATTTGTCCATCCACCTATCAGCAGTGATCACAACGATGTCCCTCAAACATGGTTTTGTGCAAAGAACCAAGTACACTTTTCTGTCGACAACAGGCCCAGACGAAGGAACCTTGTTGTCTTCGGGAATCACTTACTCACTGAATGTGGCTAAATAAAGTCACCAAGCGAGCAGGAAGTATAAGAGGACAGAGGACAGAGATACGGGTTCAAGTCCTTTCACCTCCATTTACTGGTTTTGTAAGCATACGCGGCTGACCCTACCTGAAAGTGTATCGGTGAACACAGTGCTCTTCTTATGGCTTATCTACCTTGCAAGATTTCAGGAAGCATAATGTAGGAAAGAGACATAGGCTATGTTGTTAACTGTTCTGTACAGAAAGATAGATGGGCAGACAAAAAGGTGATTGATTCATAGATAGATAGGTACACAGATGACAGATATAAGATAGATAGATAGGTACATAGATTGATAGATGATAGACATCATAGATAGATGATAGGAAGATAGATAGATAGATAGAAAGATAGATCCATAGATACATACATACATACTTACATACACAGATACATAGATAGACAGACAGACCGTTAGAAAAATAGATACAGATACATATCGATTGACACAAAGCTATTGTCCATAAATAGGAGTTGAATGGTGAATAACATAGCTAATCTACAAACGAAAAGGAAGAATGAAATCCAGTTTAAAATTGCAGTAAGCAATCTTAAGAAGAAAACAAACACTACCATTGGCAATGACGTGGATGGAGCTAGACGGTAGTACGTTCAGAGAAATAGGCCAGGCGGAGAAAGACAAGTACCAAGTGATTTCACTCATGTGTGGAGTAAAACAGCAAAGAGAAACTGAAGGAAAAAAACAGCAGCACTCTCACAGAATCCGAGAGTTGATTAAAAGTTACCAAATGGAAAAGGACAAGGCAGGGTGAGACTGAAGGAAGGGATAAGTGTATGGAGAAAGAATAGTGGTAATTGGGAATAGCATGAATAATGCGTGGGGTCGGGTGTGCATGGGGAGTACTGTACAACACAGAGAAGTCTAGTTGAGATCATATAGCATCTTACTACTCACTGATGGAAAATTACTGTAACGGGTATGTGGGGGCGGACATGGTGAAGGGATCCACAGCATTCAACTATGCTGATAGACAGCGACTGAAGAGGTTTTTCGGGGGGACTTGGTGAGGGGGGGAGCATAGTAAACATAATGTTCTTCACGTGATTGTAGATTAATGATAAAAAATTCTTTAAGTGCAATAAATGTACAGCTCTGAATCATCAGAATCAAAGGTCATGCACTGAGTGCTGCAAACTAAAGACACAGGGTTAAAAGAAGGGATAAAAACTCAAGACACCTACGTGCTTACTTACAGGAGACTCACTTGAGATCCAAGGACACAGACAAACTACAAGCCGAAGGTGTGTGGACAAGTACCCTACACGAGTGAAACTGAAAAACAATCAAGCAAATGGGTTCTGTTTGTGTCCCCAGAGACAGTCAGCAGAAAATAGCCCTATCTGACCACCGTGAATTCTTTTTGTTTGGTATCAGCAGCTCCCAGCGATAGATTTAGTGGTGCAGCAACATACTTCTCATTTTCTCTGACCTCAACAACTGAGTTGCTGTAATAATAAGCATCTGGGCCATTGAAATCAGTGGGTTTTATGATGTTCACGATTGAGAAGATCTAATAACCACCTAAAGAGGGAAGTTTGGGCACTCAAATAAACACGTCACTCCACAATACACTCTTGGCTCCCAACTGCTCCTGTCTAGAAATTGGTGTTCCTTTCTATTTGACCCTCCGTCCTATCGGCGGTGATCACGCTGATGTCCTTCAAACATGGTGGTGAGTAAAGAACAAGTTTACTTTTCTGTCGACAACAGGCCCAGAGGAATGATACTTGTGGTCTTCAGGGAGCTCTTAGTCAATGAATGTGGCTAAATACACAGCAAGTTAGAAGGAGATGAAAGAGGAAAAAGGACAGAGACACGGGTTCAAGTCCCGGCACAACCATTTCTTGGTTTTGTAGGTACACGCGGCCGTCTCGTCCTGCCAGGGTCTCGGTGAACCCAGTGCTCCCTCTACAGCCTAGATACTTTGCAGGATTTTTGGAAGCAATGTGTAGGAAAGTGATATAGGATATGTGGTTAACTGTTCTGTACACAAGGACAGATGGGCAGACAAAAAGTTGATTGATTGATTGATTGATAAATAGATAGACAGACACATATATAGATATACGTACATATCGACTAACACAAAGCTACTGCTCATAACAAGGAGAGCAATGTTGAAAGCACATAGCGAAATTACAAACAAAAAAGAAGAATGAAATCCAGTTTAAAAAGTGAAGTAAGCAGCCATAAGAAGAAAACAAATCCTATCATTTGCAATAACGTGGATGGAGGTAGAGGGTATTATGCTCAGATAAACAAGTCAGGCGGAGAACTACATGTACCAAATGATTTCACTCATGTGTGGAGTATGATAACAAAGAAAAACTGAAGGAAAAGACAGCAGCAGACTCACAGAACCCTAGAGTGGACTAACAGTTACCAAAGAGAAAGGGACTGGGTAGGGTTTGTGGGAAGGGAGTAATAAGTGCGGGGAAAAAGAATGAGGGCATTAGGATTAGAATGTATAATGTGTAGGGTGGGGTGTCATGGGTAGTGCTGTACAACACAGAGAAGACATGTAGTGATTCTACAGCATCTTAGTACATGCTGACGGAGAGCGGCTGTAACTGGGATTTGGGGTGACTTGGTGAAGAGGGTAGACAGAATAACATAATTTTCTGCATGTGATTGTGTATTAATGAGAACAAAGAAAATTTCAAACTGATGTAAGAGCACTGCTCTCAAATATCAGAATAAAAGTACAGGCTTTGAGTGCTCCAATCAAAAGACACAGGGTTAGAAGAACTGATGAAAACTCAAGACCACCTACGTGCTCCCTTTCTGGAGACTCACTTGAGATCCAAGGACACAGACAAACTACAAGCTGAAGGGGCAGGGACAGGTACCCTATACAAGTGAAACTGAGAAACAAACAAACAAATGGATTCTGTTTGAGTCCCCAGAGAGAGTCAGTAGAAAATAGCCCAATCTAGCCACCGTGAATTCTTTTTGTTTTGTTTCAGCAGTGCTCAGGCATAGATTTCGTGGTGCAGCAACTTCCTTCTCATTTCCTCCCACCTCAACAAATGAATTGCTGTAATAATAGGCATCTGCGCTTTTAAAATCTTTGCTTTTTATGATGTTCACGAATGTAAAGAAGTAATAACCATCTAAAGAGGGACGTTTGGACCCTCAAATAAACCCTCCACTCCACTACACACTCTTATTTCCCAAATGCTCCTGTCCAGAAATAAGTTTTCTTTTATATTTGTCCATCCACCTATCAGCAGTGATCACAACGATGTCCCTCAAACATGGTTTTGTGCAAAGAACCAAGTACACTTTTCTGTCGACAACAGGCCCAGACGAAGGAACCTTGTGGTCTTCGGGAATCAGTTACTCACTGAATGTGGCTAAATAAAGTCACCAAGCGAGCAGGAAGTATAAGAGGACAGAGGACAGAGATACGGGTTCAAGTCCTTTCACCTCCATTTACTGGTTTTGTAAGCATACGCGGCTGACCCTACCTGAAAGTGTATCGGTGAACACAGTGCTCTCCTTATGGCTTAGCTACCTTGCAAGATTTCAGGAAGCATAATGTAGGAAAGAGACATAGGCTATGTTGTTAACTGTTCTGTACAGAAAGATAGATGGGCAGACAAAAAGGTGATTGATTCATAGATAGATAGGTACACAGATGACAGATATAAGATAGATAGATAGGTACATAGATTGATAGATGATAGACATCATAGATAGATGATAGGAAGATAGATAGATAGATAGAAAGATAGATCCATAGATACATACATACATACTTACATACACAGATACATAGATATACAGACAGACCGTTAGATAGATAGATACAGATACATATCGATTGACACAAAGCTATTGTCCATAAATAGGAGTTGAATGGTGAATAACATAGCTAATCTACAAACAAAAAGGAAGAATGAAATCCAGTTTAAAATTGCAGTAAGCAATCTTAAGAAGAAAACAAACACTACCATTGGCAATGACGTGGATGGAGCTAGACGGTAGTACGTTCAGAGAAATAGGCCAGGCGGAGAAAGACAAGTACCAAGTGATTTCACTCATGTGTGGAGTAAAACAGCAAAGAGAAACTGAAGGAAAAAAACAGCAGCACTCTCACAGAATCCGAGAGTTGACTAAAAGTTACCAAATGGAAAAGGACAAGGCAGGGTGAGACTGAAGGGAGGGATAAGTGTATGGAGAAAGAATAGTGGTAATTGGGAATAGCATGAATAATGCGTGGGGTCGGGTGTGCATGGGGAGTACTGTACAACACAGAGAAGTCTAGTTGAGATCATATAGCATCTTACTACTCACTGATGGAAAATTACTGTAACGGGTATGTGGGGGCGGACATGGTGAAGGGATCCACAGCATTCAACTACGCTGATAGACAGCGACTGAAGAGGTTTTTCGGGGGGACTTGGTGAGGGGGGAGCATAGTAAACATAATATTCTTCACGTGATTGTTGATTAATGATAAAAAATTCTTTAAGTGCAATAAATGTACAGCTCTGAATCATCAGAATCAAAGGTCATGCACTGAGTGCTGCAAACTAAAGACACAGGGTTAAAAGAAGGGATAAAAACTCAAGACACCTACGTGCTTACTTACAGGAGACTCACTTGAGATCCAAGGACACAGACAAACTACAAGCCGAAGGTGTGTGGACAAGTACCCTACACGAGTGAAACTGAAAAACAATCAAGCAAATGGGTTCTGTTTGTGTCCCCAGAGACAGTCAGCAGAAAATAGCCCTATCTGACCACCGTGAATTCTTTTTGTTTGGTATCAGCAGCTCCCAGCGATAGATTTAGTGGTGCAGCAACATACTTCTCATTTTCTCTGACCTCAACAACTGAGTTGCTGTAATAATAAGCATCTGGGCCATTGAAATCAGTGGGTTTTATGATGTTCACGATTGAGAAGATCTAATAACCACCTAAAGAGGGAAGTTTGGGCACTCAAATAAACACGTCACTCCACAATACACTCTTGGCTCCCAACTGCTCCTGTCTAGAAATTGGTGTTCCTTTCTATTTGACCCTCCGTCCTATCGGCGGTGATCACGCTGATGTCCTTCAAACATGGTGGTGAGTAAAGAACAAGTTTACTTTTCTGTCGACAACAGGCCCAGAGGAATGATACTTGTGGTCTTCAGGGAGCTCTTAGTCAATGAATGTGGCTAAATACAAACAGCAAGTTAGAAGGAGATGAAAGAGTACAAAGGACAGAGACACGGGTTCAAGTCCCGGCACAACCATTTACTGGTTTTGTAGGTAAACGCGGCCGTCTCGTCCTGCCAGGGTCTCGGTGAACCCAGTGCTCCCTCTACAGCCTAGATACTTTGCAGGATTTTTGGAAGCAATGTGTAGGAAAGTGATAAAGGATATGTGGTTAACTGTTCTGTACACAAGGACAGATGGGCAGACAAAAAGTTGATTGATTGACTGATTGATAAATAGATAGACAGACACATATATAGATATACGTACATATCGACTAACACAAAGCTACTGCTCATAACCAGGAGAGCAATGGTGAAAGCACATAGCGAAATTACAAACAAAAAGAAGAATGAAATCCAGTTTAAAAAGTGAAGTAAGCAGCCATAAGAAGAAAACAAATCCTATCATTTGCAATAACGTGGATGGAGGTAGAGGGTATTATGCTCAGATAAACAAGTCAGGCGGAGAACTACATGTACCAAATGATTTCACTCATGTGTGGAGTATGATAACAAAGAAAAACTGAAGGAAAAGACAGCAGCAGACTCACAGAACCCGAGAGTGGACTAACAGTTACCAAAGAGAAAGGGACTGGGTAGGGTTTGTGGGAAGGGAGTAATAAGTGCGGGGAAAAAGAATGGGGGCATTAGGATTAGCATGTATAATGTGTAGGGTGGGGTGTCATGGGTAGTGCTGTACAACACAGAGAAGACATGTAGTGATTCTACAGCATCTTAGTACATGCTGACGGAGAGCGGCTGTAACTGGGATTTGGGGTGACTTGGTGAAGAGGGTAGACAGAATAACATAATTTTCTGCATGTGATTGTGTATTAATGAGAACAAAGAAAATTTCAAACTGATGTAAGAGCACTGCTCTCAAATATCAGAATAAAAGTACAGGCTTTGAGTGCTCCAATCAAAAGACACAGGGTTAGAAGAACTGATGAAAACTCAAGACCACCTACGTGCTCCCTTTCTGGAGACTCACTTGAGATCCAAGGACACAGACAAACTACAAGCTGAAGGGGCAGGGACAGGTACCCTATACAAGTGAAACTGAGAAACAAACAAACAAATGGATTCTGTTTGAGTCCCCAGAGAGAGTCAGTAGAAAATAGCCCAATCTAGCCACCGTGAATTCTTTTTGTTTTGTTTCAGCAGTGCTCAGGCATAGATTTCGTGGTGCAGCAACTTCCTTCTCATTTCCTCCCACCTCAACAAATGAATTGCTGTAATAATAGGCATCTGCGCTTTTAAAATCTTTGCTTTTTATGATGTTCACGAATGTAAAGAAGTAATAACCATCTAAAGAGGGACGTTTGGACCCTCAAATAAACCCTCCACTCCACTACACACTCTTATTTCCCAAATGCTCCTGTCCAGAAATAGGTTTTCTTTTATATTTGTCCATCCACCTATCAGCAGTGATCACAACGATGTCCCTCAAACATGGTTTTGTGCAAAGAACCAAGTACACTTTTCTGTCGACAACAGGCCCAGACGAAGGAACCTTGTGGTCTTCGGGAATCACTTACTCACTGAATGTGGCTAAATAAAGTCACCAAGCGAGCAGGAAGTATAAGAGGACAGAGGACAGAGATACGGGTTCAAGTCCTTTCACCTCCATTTACTGGTTTTGTAAGCATACGCGGCTGACCCTACCTGAAAGTGTATCGGTGAACACAGTGCTCTCCTTATGGCTTAGCTACCTTGCAAGATTTCAGGAAGCATAATGTAGGAAAGAGACATAGGCTATGTTGTTAACTGTTCTGTACAGAAAGATAGATGGGCAGACAAAAAGGTGATTGATTCATAGATAGATAGGTACACAGATGACAGATATAAGATAGATAGATAGGTACATAGATTGATAGATGATAGACATCATAGATAGATGATAGGAAGATAGATAGATAGATAGAAAGATAGATCCATAGATACATACATACATACTTACATACACAGATACATAGATATACAGACAGACCGTTAGATAGATAGATACAGATACATATCGATTGACACAAAGCTATTGTCCATAAATAGGAGTTGAATGGTGAATAACATAGCTAATCTACAAACAAAAAGGAAGAATGAAATCCAGTTTAAAATTGCAGTAAGCAATCTTAAGAAGAAAACAAACACTACCATTGGCAATGACGTGGATGGAGCTAGACGGTAGTACGTTCAGAGAAATAGGCCAGGCGGAGAAAGACAAGTACCAAGTGATTTCACTCATGTGTGGAGTAAAACAGCAAAGAGAAACTGAAGGAAAAAAACAGCAGCACTCTCACAGAATCCGAGAGTTGACTAAAAGTTACCAAATGGAAAAGGACAAGGCAGGGTGAGACTGAAGGGAGGGATAAGTGTATGGAGAAAGAATAGTGGTAATTGGGAATAGCATGAATAATGCGTGGGGTCGGGTGTGCATGGGGAGTACTGTACAACACAGAGAAGTCTAGTTGAGATCATATAGCATCTTACTACTCACTGATGGAAAATTACTGTAACGGGTATGTGGGGGCGGACATGGTGAAGGGATCCACAGCATTCAACTACGCTGATAGACAGCGACTGAAGAGGTTTTTCGGGGGGACTTGGTGAGGGGGGAGCATAGTAAACATAATATTCTTCACGTGATTGTTGATTAATGATAAAAAATTCTTTAAGTGCAATAAATGTACAGCTCTGAATCATCAGAATCAAAGGTCATGCACTGAGTGCTGCAAACTAAAGACACAGGGTTAAAAGAAGGGATAAAAACTCAAGACACCTACGTGCTTACTTACAGGAGACTCACTTGAGATCCAAGGACACAGACAAACTACAAGCCGAAGGTGTGTGGACAAGTACCCTACACGAGTGAAACTGAAAAACAATCAAGCAAATGGGTTCTGTTTGTGTCCCCAGAGACAGTCAGCAGAAAATAGCCCTATCTGACCACCGTGAATTCTTTTTGTTTGGTATCAGCAGCTCCCAGCGATAGATTTAGTGGTGCAGCAACATACTTCTCATTTTCTCTGACCTCAACAACTGAGTTGCTGTAATAATAAGCATCTGGGCCATTGAAATCAGTGGGTTTTATGATGTTCACGATTGAGAAGATCTAATAACCACCTAAAGAGGGAAGTTTGGGCACTCAAATAAACACGTCACTCCACAATACACTCTTGGCTCCCAACTGCTCCTGTCTAGAAATTGGTGTTCCTTTCTATTTGACCCTCCGTCCTATCGGCGGTGATCACGCTGATGTCCTTCAAACATGGTGGTGAGTAAAGAACAAGTTTACTTTTCTGTCGACAACAGGCCCAGAGGAATGATACTTGTGGTCTTCAGGGAGCTCTTAGTCAATGAATGTGGCTAAATACACAGCAAGTTAGAAGGAGATGAAAGAGGAAAAAGGACAGAGACACGGGTTCAAGTCCCGGCACAACCATTTCCTGGTTTTGTAGGTACACGCGGCCGTCTCGTCCTGCCAGGGTCTCGGTGAACCCAGTGCTCCCTCTACAGCCTAGATACTTTGCAGGATTTTTGGAAGCAATGTGTAGGAAAGTGATATAGGATATGTGGTTAACTGTTCTGTACACAAGGACAGATGGGCAGACAAAAAGTTGATTGATTGATTGATTGATAAATAGATAGACAGACACATATATAGATATACGTACATATCGACTAACACAAAGCTACTGCTCATAACCAGGAGAGCAATGGTGAAAGCACATAGCGAAATTACAAACAAAAAAGAAGAATGAAATCCAGTTTAAAAAGTGAAGTAAGCAGCCATAAGAAGAAAACAAATCCTATCATTTGCAATAACGTGGATGGAGGTAGAGGGTATTATGCTCAGATAAACAAGTCAGGCGGAGAACTACATGTACCAAATGATTTCACTCATGTGTGGAGTATGATAACAAAGAAAAACTGAAGGAAAAGACAGCAGCAGACTCACAGAACCCGAGAGTGGACTAACAGTTACCAAAGAGAAAGGGACTGGGTAGGGTTTGTGGGAAGGGAGTAATAAGTGCGGGGAAAAAGAATGGGGGCATTAGGATTAGCATGTATAATGTGTAGGGTGGGGTGTCATGGGTAGTGCTGTACAACACAGAGAAGACATGTAGTGATTCTACAGCATCTTAGTACATGCTGACGGAGAGCGGCTGTAACTGGGATTTGGGGTGACTTGGTGAAGAGGGTAGACAGAATAACATAATTTTCTGCATGTGATTGTGTATTAATGAGAACAAAGAAAATTTCAAACTGATGTAAGAGCACTGCTCTCAAATATCAGAATAAAAGTACAGGCTTTGAGTGCTCCAATCAAAAGACACAGGGTTAGAAGAACTGATGAAAACTCAAGACCACCTACGTGCTCCCTTTCTGGAGACTCACTTGAGATCCAAGGACACAGACAAACTACAAGCTGAAGGGGCAGGGACAGGTACCCTATACAAGTGAAACTGAGAAACAAACAAACAAATGGATTCTGTTTGAGTCCCCAGAGAGAGTCAGTAGAAAATAGCCCAATCTAGCCACCGTGAATTCTTTTTGTTTTGTTTCAGCAGTGCTCAGGCATAGATTTCGTGGTGCAGCAACTTCCTTCTCATTTCCTCCCACCTCAACAAATGAATTGCTGTAATAATAGGCATCTGCGCTTTTAAAATCTTTGCTTTTTATGATGTTCACGAATGTAAAGAAGTAATAACCATCTAAAGAGGGACGTTTGGACCCTCAAATAAACCCTCCACTCCACTACACACTCTTATTTCCCAAATGCTCCTGTCCAGAAATAGGTTTTCTTTTATATTTGTCCATCCACCTATCAGCAGTGATCACAACGATGTCCCTCAAACATGGTTTTGTGCAAAGAACCAAGTACACTTTTCTGTCGACAACAGGCCCAGACGAAGGAACCTTGTGGTCTTCGGGAATCACTTACTCACTGAATGTGGCTAAATAAAGTCACCAAGCGAGCAGGAAGTATAAGAGGACAGAGGACAGAGATACGGGTTCAAGTCCTTTCACCTCCATTTACTGGTTTTGTAAGCATACGCGGCTGACCCTACCTGAAAGTGTATCGGTGAACACAGTGCTCTCCTTATGGCTTAGCTACCTTGCAAGATTTCAGGAAGCATAATGTAGGAAAGAGACATAGGCTATGTTGTTAACTGTTCTGTACAGAAAGATAGATGGGCAGACAAAAAGGTGATTGATTCATAGATAGATAGGTACACAGATGACAGATATAAGATAGATAGATAGGTACATAGATTGATAGATGATAGACATCATAGATAGATGATAGGAAGATAGATAGATAGATAGAAAGATAGATCCATAGATACATACATACATACTTACATACACAGATACATAGATAGACAGACAGACCGTTAGATAGATAGATACAGATACATATCGATTGACACAAAGCTATTGTCCATAAATAGGAGTTGAATGGTGAATAACATAGCTAATCTACAAACAAAAAGGAAGAATGAAATCCAGTTTAAAATTGCAGTAAGCAATCTTAAGAAGAAAACAAACACTACCATTGGCAAGGACGTGGATGGAGCTAGACGGTAGTACGTTCAGAGAAATAGGCCAGGCGGAGAAAGACAAGTACCAAGTGATTTCACTCATGTGTGGAGTAAAACAGCAAAGAGAAACTGAAGGAAAAAAACAGCAGCACTCTCACAGAATCCGAGAGTTGACTAAAAGTTACCAAATGGAAAAGGACAAATCAGGGTGAGACTGAAGGGAGGGATAAGTGTATGGAGAAAGAATAGTGGTAATTGGGAATAGCATGAATAATGCGTGGGGTCGGGTGTGCATGGGGAGTACTGTACAACACAGAGAAGTCTAGTTGAGATCATATAGCATCTTACTACTCACTGATGGAAAATTACTGTAACGGGTATGTGGGGGCGGACATGGTGAAGGGATCCACAGCATTCAACTACGCTGATAGACAGCGACTGAAGAGGTTTTTCGGGGGGACTTGGTGAGGGGGGGAGCATAGTAAACATAATGTTCTTCACGTGATTGTAGATTAATGATAAAAAATTCTTTAAGTGCAATAAATGTACAGCTCTGAATCATCAGAATCAAAGGTCATGCACTGAGTGCTGCAAACTAAAGACTCAGGGTTAAAAGAAGGGATAAAAACTCAAGACACCTACGTGCTTACTTACAGGAGACTCACTTGAGATCCAAGGACACAGACAAACTACAAGCCGAAGGTGTGTGGACAAGTACCCTACAGGAGTGAAACTGAAAAACAATCAAGCAAATGGGTTCTGTTTGTGTCCCCAGAGACAGTCAGCAGAAAATAGCCCTATCTGACCACCGTGAATTCTTTTTGTTTGGTATCAGCAGCTCCCAGCGATAGATTTAGTGGTGCAGCAACATACTTCTCATTTTCTCTGACCTCAACAACTGAGTTGCTGTAATAATAAGCATCTGGGCCATTGAAATCAGTGGGTTTTATGATGTTCACGATTGAGAAGATCTAATAACCACCTAAAGAGGAAGTTTGGGCACTCAAATAAACACGTCACTACACAATACACTCTTGGCTCCCAACTGCTCCTATCTAGAAATTGTTGTTCCTTTCTATTTGACCCTCCGTCCTATCGGCGGTGATCACGCTGATGTCCTTCAAACATGGTGGTGAGTAAAGAACAAGTTTACTTTTCTGTCGACAACAGGCCCAGAGGAATGATACTTGTGGTCTTCAGGGAGCTCTTAGTCAATGAATGTGGCTAAATACAAACAGCAAGTTAGAAGGAGATGAAAGAGTACAAAGGACAGAGACACGGGTTCAAGTCCCGGCACAACCATTTACTGGTTTTGTAGGTAAACGCGGCCGTCTCGTCCTGCCAGGGTCTCGGTGAACCCAGTGCTCCCTCTACAGCCTAGATACTTTGCAGGATTTTTGGAAGCAATGTGTAGGAAAGTGATAAAGGATATGTGGTTAACTGTTCTGTACACAAGGACAGATGGGCAGACAAAAAGTTGATTGATTGACTGATTGATAAATAGATAGACAGACACATATATAGATATACGTACATATCGACTAACACAAAGCTACTGCTCATAACCAGGAGAGCAATGGTGAAAGCACATAGCGAAATTACAAACAAAAAGAAGAATGAAATCCAGTTTAAAAAGTGAAGTAAGCAGCCATAAGAAGAAAACAAATCCTATCATTTGCAATAACGTGGATGGAGGTAGAGGGTATTATGCTCAGATAAACAAGTCAGGCGGAGAACTACATGTACCAAATGATTTCACTCATGTGTGGAGTATGATAACAAAGAAAAACTGAAGGAAAAGACAGCAGCAGACTCACAGAACCCGAGAGTGGACTAACAGTTACCAAAGAGAAAGGGACTGGGTAGGGTTTGTGGGAAGGGAGTAATAAGTGCGGGGAAAAAGAATGGGGGCATTAGGATTAGCATGTATAATGTGTAGGGTGGGGTGTCATGGGTAGTGCTGTACAACACAGAGAAGACATGTAGTGATTCTACAGCATCTTAGTACATGCTGACGGAGAGCGGCTGTAACTGGGATTTGGGGTGACTTGGTGAAGAGGGTAGACAGAATAACATAATTTTCTGCATGTGATTGTGTATTAATGAGAACAAAGAAAATTTCAAACTGATGTAAGAGCACTGCTCTCAAATATCAGAATAAAAGTACAGGCTTTGAGTGCTCCAATCAAAAGACACAGGGTTAGAAGAACTGATGAAAACTCAAGACCACCTACGTGCTCCCTTTCTGGAGACTCACTTGAGATCCAAGGACACAGACAAACTACAAGCTGAAGGGGCAGGGACAGGTACCCTATACAAGTGAAACTGAGAAACAAACAAACAAATGGATTCTGTTTGAGTCCCCAGAGAGAGTCAGTAGAAAATAGCCCAATCTAGCCACCGTGAATTCTTTTTGTTTTGTTTCAGCAGTGCTCAGGCATAGATTTCGTGGTGCAGCAACTTCCTTCTCATTTCCTCCCACCTCAACAAATGAATTGCTGTAATAATAGGCATCTGCGCTTTTAAAATCTTTGCTTTTTATGATGTTCACGAATGTAAAGAAGTAATAACCATCTAAAGAGGGACGTTTGGACCCTCAAATAAACCCTCCACTCCACTACACACTCTTATTTCCCAAATGCTCCTGTCCAGAAATAGGTTTTCTTTTATATTTGTCCATCCACCTATCAGCAGTGATCACAACGATGTCCCTCAAACATGGTTTTGTGCAAAGAACCAAGTACACTTTTCTGTCGACAACAGGCCCAGACGAAGGAACCTTGTGGTCTTCGGGAATCACTTACTCACTGAATGTGGCTAAATAAAGTCACCAAGCGAGCAGGAAGTATAAGAGGACAGAGGACAGAGATACGGGTTCAAGTCCTTTCACCTCCATTTACTGGTTTTGTAAGCATACGCGGCTGACCCTACCTGAAAGTGTATCGGTGAACACAGTGCTCTCCTTATGGCTTAGCTACCTTGCAAGATTTCAGGAAGCATAATGTAGGAAAGAGACATAGGCTATGTTGTTAACTGTTCTGTACAGAAAGATAGATGGGCAGACAAAAAGGTGATTGATTCATAGATAGATAGGTACACAGATGACAGATATAAGATAGATAGATAGGTACATAGATTGATAGATGATAGACATCATAGATAGATGATAGGAAGATAGATAGATAGATAGAAAGATAGATCCATAGATACATACATACATACTTACATACACAGATACATAGATAGACAGACAGACCGTTAGATAGATAGATACAGATACATATCGATTGACACAAAGCTATTGTCCATAAATAGGAGTTGAATGGTGAATAACATAGCTAATCTACAAACAAAAAGGAAGAATGAAATCCAGTTTAAAATTGCAGTAAGCAATCTTAAGAAGAAAACAAACACTACCATTGGCAAGGACGTGGATGGAGCTAGACGGTAGTACGTTCAGAGAAATAGGCCAGGCGGAGAAAGACAAGTACCAAGTGATTTCACTCATGTGTGGAGTAAAACAGCAAAGAGAAACTGAAGGAAAAAAACAGCAGCACTCTCACAGAATCCGAGAGTTGACTAAAAGTTACCAAATGGAAAAGGACAAATCAGGGTGAGACTGAAGGGAGGGATAAGTGTATGGAGAAAGAATAGTGGTAATTGGGAATAGCATGAATAATGCGTGGGGTCGGGTGTGCATGGGGAGTACTGTACAACACAGAGAAGTCTAGTTGAGATCATATAGCATCTTACTACTCACTGATGGAAAATTACTGTAACGGGTATGTGGGGGCGGACATGGTGAAGGGATCCACAGCATTCAACTACGCTGATAGACAGCGACTGAAGAGGTTTTTCGGGGGGACTTGGTGAGGGGGGGAGCATAGTAAACATAATGTTCTTCACGTGATTGTAGATTAATGATAAAAAATTCTTTAAGTGCAATAAATGTACAGCTCTGAATCATCAGAATCAAAGGTCATGCACTGAGTGCTGCAAACTAAAGACTCAGGGTTAAAAGAAGGGATAAAAACTCAAGACACCTACGTGCTTACTTACAGGAGACTCACTTGAGATCCAAGGACACAGACAAACTACAAGCCGAAGGTGTGTGGACAAGTACCCTACAGGAGTGAAACTGAAAAACAATCAAGCAAATGGGTTCTGTTTGTGTCCCCAGAGACAGTCAGCAGAAAATAGCCCTATCTGACCACCGTGAATTCTTTTTGTTTGGTATCAGCAGCTCCCAGCGATAGATTTAGTGGTGCAGCAACATACTTCTCATTTTCTCTGACCTCAACAACTGAGTTGCTGTAATAATAAGCATCTGGGCCATTGAAATCAGTGGGTTTTATGATGTTCACGATTGAGAAGATCTAATAACCACCTAAAGAGGAAGTTTGGGCACTCAAATAAACACGTCACTCCACAATACACTCTTGGCTCCCAACTGCTCCTATCTAGAAATTGGTGTTCCTTTCTATTTGACCCTCCGTCCTATCGGCGGTGATCACGCTGATGTCCTTCAAACATGGTGGTGAGTAAAGAACAAGTTTACTTTTCTGTCGACAACAGGCCCAGAGGAATGATACTTGTGGTCTTCAGGGAGCTCTTAGTCAATGAATGTGGCTAAATACAAACAGCAAGTTAGAAGGAGATGAAAGAGGAAAAAGGACAGAGACACGGGTTCAAGTCCCGGCACAACCATTTCCTGGTTTTGTAGGTACACGCGGCCGTCTCGTCCTGCCAGGGTCTCGGTGAACCCAGTGCTCCCTCTACAGCCTAGATACTTTGCAGGATTTTTGGAAGCAATGTGTAGGAAAGTGATAAAGGATATGTGGTTAACTGTTCTGTACACAAGGACAGATGGGCAGACAAAAAGTTGATTGATTGACTGATTGATAAATAGATAGACAGACACATATATAGATATACGTACATATCGACTAACACAAAGCTACTGCTCATAACCAGGAGAGCAATGGTGAAAGCACATAGCGAAATTACAAACAAAAAAGAAGAATGAAATCCAGTTTAAAAAGTGAAGTAAGCAGCCATAAGAAGAAAACAAATCCTATCATTTGCAATAACGTGGATGGAGGTAGACGGTATTATACCCAGTCAAACAAGGCAGGTGGAAAAATACATTTACCAAATGATTTCACTCATGTGTAGAGTATGATAACAAAGAAAAACTGAAGGAAAAGACAGCAGCAGACTCACAGAACCCGAGAGTGGACTAACAGTTACCAAAGAGAAAGGGACTGGGTAGGGTTTGTGGGAAGGGAGTAATAAGGGCGGGGAAAAGAATGGGGGCATTAGGATTAGCATGTTTAATGTGTAGGGTGGGGGTTGATGGGTAGGGCTGTACAACACAGAGAAGACATGTAGTGATTCTACAGCATCTTAGTACATGCTGACGGACAGCGGCTGTAACTGGGATTTGGGGGGGACTTGCTGAAGAGGGTAGACTGGAAAACATGATGTTCTGCATGTGATTGTATATTAATGAGAACAAAGAAAATTTCAAACTGATGTAAGAGCACTGCCCTCAAATATCAGAGTAAAAGTACAGGCTTTGAGTGCTCATATCAAAAGACACAGGTTTAGAAGAACTGATGAAAACTCAAGACCACCTACGTGCTCCCTTTCTGGAGACTCACTTGAGATCCAAGGACACAGACAAACTACAAGCTGAAGGGGCGGGGACAGGAACCCTATACAAGTGAAACTGAGAAACAAACAAACAAATGGATTCTGTTTGCGTCCCCAGAGAGAGTCAGTAGAAAATAGCCCAATCTAGCCACCGTGAATTCTTTTCGCTGTTTCAGCAGTGCTCAGGCATAGATTTCGTGGTGCAGCAACTTCCTTCTCATTTCCTCTCACCTCAACAAATGAATTGCTGTAATAATAGGCGTCTGCGCTTTTAAAATCATTGCTTTTTATGATGTTCCCGAATGTAAAGAAGTAATAACCATCTAAAGAGGTACGTTTGGACCCTCAAATAAACACTTCTCTCCACTACACACTCTTATTTCCCAAATGCTCCTGTCCAGAAATAGGTGTTCTTTATATTTGTCCCTCCACCTATCAGAAGTGATCAGACCTATGTCCCGCAAACATGGTGGTGTGCAAAGAACCAAGTACACTTTTCTGTCGACAACAGGCCCAGACGAAGGATCCTTGTGTTCTTCAGGGATCACTTACTCACTGAATGTGGCTAAATAAAGTCACCAAGCGAGCAGGAAGTATAAGAGGACAGAGGACAGAGATACGGGTTCAAGTCCTTGCAACTCCATTTACTGGTTTTGTAAGCACACGCGGCTGACTCTACCTGAAAGTGTATCGGTGAACACAGTGCTCTCCTTATGGCTTAGCTACCTTGCAAGATTTCTGGAAGCATAATGTAGGAAAGAGACATAGGCTATGTTGTTAACTGTTCTGTACAGAAGGATAGATGGGCAGACAAAGAGGTGATTGATACATAGATAGATAGGTAGACAGACGACAGATGAAAGAAAGATTGATAGGTTCATAGACCGATAGATTACAGACATCATAGATAGATGATAGGAAGATAGATAGATAGAAAGATCCATAGATTCATACATACATATTTACATACATAGATACATAGATAGAACATTAGATAGATAGATACAGATACATATCGATTGACACAAAGCTATTATTCATAAATAGGAGTTGAATGGTGAGTAACATAGCTAATCTACAAACAAAAAGGAAGAATGAAATCCAGTTTAAAATTGCAGTAAGCTGCCTTAAGAAGAAAACAATCACTACCATTTGCAATGACGTGGATGGAGCTAGACGGTAGTACGTTCAGAGAAATAGGCCAGGCGGAGAAAGACAAGTAAAAGTGATTTCACTCATGTGCGGAGTATAACAACAAAGAGAAAGTGAAGGAAAAAAACAGCAGCACTCTCACAGAATCCAAGAGTTGACTAAAAGTTACCAAAGGGAGAAGGACTAGGCAGGGTGAGTCTGAAGGGAGGGAGAAGTGTGGGGAGAAATAATAGTGGTAATTGGGATTAGCATGAATAATGCGTGGGTTCGTGTGTGCATGGGGAGTACTGTACAACACAGGGAAGACTAGTAGAGATCATATAGCATCTTACTACTCACTGATGGACAATTACTGTAAAGGGTCTCTGTGGGGGGAAACGGTGAAGGGGATCCACAGCATTCAACTACGCTGATAGACAGCGACTGAAGAGGTTTTTTGGGGGGACTTGGTGAGGGGTGGAGCATAGTAAACATAATGTTCTTCACGTGAATGTAGATTAATGATAAAAAAATGCTTTAATTGCAATAAGTGTACAGCTCTGAATCATCAGAATAAAAGGTCATGCACTGAGTGCTGCAAACTAAAGACACAGGGTAAAAAGAAGGGATAAAAACTCAAAACACCTACGTGCTTACTTACAGGAGACTCACTTGAGATCCAAGGACACAGACAAACTACAAGCCGAAGGTGTGTGGACAAGTACCCTACACGAGTGAAACTGAAAAACAATCAAGCAAATGGGTTCTGTTTGTGTCCCCAGAGACAGTCAGCAGAAAATAGCCCTATCTGACCACCGTGAATTCTTTTTGTTTGGTATCAGCAGCTCCCAGCGATAGATTTAGTGGTGCAGCAACATACTTCTCATTTTCTCTGACCTCAACAACTGAGTTGCTGTAATAATAAGCATCTGGGCCAGTGAAATCAGTGGGTTTTATGATGTTCACGATTGAGAAGATCTAATAACCACCTAAAGAGGGAAGTTTGGGCACTCAAATAAACACATCACTCCACAATACACTCTTGGCTCCCAACTGCTCCTGTCTAGAAATTGGTGTTCCTTTTTATTTGACCCTCCGTCCTATCGGCGGTGATCACGCTGATGTCCTTCAAACATGGTGGTGAGTAAAGAACAAGTTTACTTTTCTGTCGACAACAGGCCCAGAGGAATGATACTTGTGGTCTTCAGGGAGCTCTTAGTCAATGAATGTGGCTAAATACACAGCAAGTTAGAAGGAGATGAAAGAGGACAAAGGACAGAGACACGGGTTCAAGTCCCGGCACAACCATTTCCTGGTTTTGTAGGTACACGCGGCCGTCTCGTCCTGCCAGGGTCTCGGTGAACCCAGTGCTCCCTCTACAGCCTAGATACTTTGCAGGATT